>NW_026988417.1:92704642-93309107 GCF_030222135.1 Aotus nancymaae
ACATATATATACATATATATATGTATAAAATCCCAAACCCCTGAGAGTTTATTATGTTCATTTTACACATAGGGAAATTGAGCCACAGAGATGGTAAAAAAACTCCCCAATGTCACCCACTCAGTGAGCAAAGGAGCTGGGACTTAAACCCAGCTGGCCCATTGACAATCCACAGGATCATAAAGAAAACAGCCTTAATTACTTAGTAATAACAGAAAACATTTGTATAGAAATTAGTATGGAACTGACACTACCCAAAACACTTTTCTTATATGAATTAATTTAATTATTAAAGCAAACTTAGAAGATAGGTGTTATTATTATTGTTATTCTCATTTTATTGATGAGGGAACTGTGGCACAGAGTCCATTTCCCAAGGTCCCACAGCGGGTGAGGAGAGGATACTAGTTTTGAACACTGGCAGTCTGGCTTCAGAATCCATCCATTTAACTGACGTTGTACTGTCTTATTATAAATACTAAAACTGAGGTAGTATTCGTGTCTCATTTACTCAAATGATAACAGTTAGGTGTATTGATCAACTACAATGGGTCAGGCTCTGAGTTAGGTTTTTAGCAAACTTGATCTTCCTTAATTATTTTGAAAACTCCCCAAAGTAGATATTTGGAGCCCTTTATATACATAATCTCCAACAAATAACCTTCCCAATGTCACAAGACTAATAGATGAAAAATGGAATTCAATTCTGAGCTATCTGTTTCTAAGACTCATACTATTTTCTCCACATAACATGGTCTTTTGAGCTTCTCCTCACACCTAATCTTTTTCAGAAATAGCCATCATAGATTTTTTTTTACAAAGAATAATGCATTGCGAATATTAAAAACTCACAAAATGTTGGTAGTTTGTTAATTTAAAAACCAGCAAAACTAAACTAACATTTCCTTAAGAAGGAAATGTCTAAAGCAGTGAAATTTTACTCCGGTGAAAGATATCAATGAAAATAAAGTCAACTGGAAAACTAATTTATCAATGAATCAATAAGAAACTAAATAATTAAACATTATAATGGGCACCACTATGTTTATTAAGCAATTTTCAAAATCAGCACATATATATTATTGTGTGTTTCATAAATAATGTATAAGTAAACCTACATTATTGATATTCATTCAAAATTCATCTTTGATAAATGGCTTCTCTAACTGATTTTCACTCTAAATGATATTAACCAAAATCATGTTATTCCAGTTTGAAAGCTTACTTATAAACGACTGAACTATTTTCTTCTTTGTGGTGTAATGACCTTTTTAAGCAATAACACCCCCAGGACACTCTTTTAACATATGCTCTTGGTCGCTCCCATGTGCACGTATGTCTGTGAGTACACAGAAGAAAGGTGGTCGTGCCACCGAGCTCAGGGAGAATGTGATAATTACCAGTGGCCTAAGTGCATGTCACTGCTTCATCAATCACCTCTTATTTTTCCAGCTGCCCCATCAAGAAAGCTGCTGAATCAAACATTCAGTCATTTAAAAAGAACTAAGGAAGGTTGTCATATATAATGAATAGAAGACATGATTCTTGAGCACTTGAGGAAAATGAGATATAAATAGGACTTCATTTTGAAAAACATGCATATACAAATTGAAGTTAAATAAAAATGAGACCATAGTAACATTCACTATATTTTTTATGAACTGGAAAGTCTGTATCTAAAATTTTGCTTTCTTATCAGCACTTGTTGGTCATATACTCCTGCAGTCAGAAGTGGGTAAATTTTCAGACTTGAAGACTTAGTACCTTTTCTTAGGAATAAATACAACTGACATATGTAAATTCACATGTCCAATCTCTTTTTTTTGAGATAGAGACTTACTCTGTCTCCCCTTCCAGAGTGCAGTGGTGTGATCTTGGCTTCCTGTAATCTCCATCTCCTGGGTTCAAGTGATTCTCCTACCTCAGCCTCCCAAGTAGCTGGGATTACAGGCACCTAACACCATGCCCAGCTAATTTTTGTATTTTTGGTAGAGACAGGGTTTTGCCATGTTAACCAGGCTGTTCTCAAATTCCTGACCTCAAGTTATCCACCCGTCTTGGCCTCCCAAAGCATGGGATTACAGGCGTGAGCCACCACCCCAATCTCCAAATGGATGGCCCTACCTTAATTTATGTAATTATTCCCTTTATTTGAAGATACTCAATAGCTAGTGTTGAATGACTTTAAGATCAATATGTTGACTTGTAAAATAATTCTTTTTATGTCTGTATTTTGTTTTTATTTCTACGACTTTTGCTGTTGCCATTACACCTTCTTCCCTCTAACTGAAGTCCAGGGTCCTGAAGTACGTAACAGATCATTGTACCCTTTTTTGCAATTAGAAACTCTGTTCGGATGACATTTTCTAAAAGAAATAAGTCTCTCCTTTTTAAGTTATTTAGTCACTTGTAATAATTACTCTTTTTAAAATGATGCTCAAATGTACCAAAATGGCAGAATGATTGTCATTGTCATGTAATGGTGAAAATGAAACTACTTGAAAATGGAAAAATACAGTGATCCTGTGCTGGAAAATATTTATACCAGTCCCGGATTTTTCATTTTATGCAGGGAAGTTTCAAGGCAAGAAGGAGAGTATTTCTTCCTGAAAGAAAATATTGTGTGAAGTGATATAATATCCTAAGAAAACTATATAACAAAGATCATGTGAACATATGTGATCCAATGTCTGGCACCAAACATTTTTTAGTATATTTCATATAAATCAAATCTTTAGATCTGAGACCTAGTAAAAGTTAAGATGTCAGCCCAATAGCTTGAGTTTCAGTGCCCAATATTCAGTATCCTGCTTCTAAGAAGTAATTTCACAACACTATGCACACAGCTTTGATTCTAAGCCTTACCAGAAGATTTATGCTCTTCTGAAATATGTGCAATGCAGTGATGTCTCATTTAATTCTTCACGTACTGATTTTAAGGATAATTATATCTTATATCTCCACGATGCAACATTGATTATCTAGTTTGTGGATTATTCAAGCATTGCATCAACCCTGGCCTCCTACATTTTGGCCCTTGCAATCTGTAGATCCTTTATTGGAAATATTGAGGAATAGAAACACCTGAAACAAAAATAAGTTATTGCTGCTGTAATTCACACTATTTCAAGATTAAATATAAAATTTTAATTAGATAGGAGTAAGGCATTATAGTCTGTCTCAATTACTTACTGAAAACCACCCCAAAACTTAGTGGTGAAAACCCGCAATGATCGTATATATTACTCATCAGTTTGCTAGATGGGCAGGGCTTGCTAGGGACAGTTCGTTTTTGGTTCCAAGTGGCATATGCTGAGACGGATTGGGGACTGGAGGATCTACTTCCAAGATGGCTCACTCATAAGCTGGGCAGCGGGTGCTGGCTGGTGCCTGGAAGCCCAGATGGCCTGGGGACTAGGGCTGCTACTCCGCTTCACATGGGCTTCTCCACAGGCCGCTGGGATTTCTCTCACTGCACAGTGGCTATGTTTTAAGAGCGAGGTTTTTCAGAGGCAGAAAGTGGACACTACCAGTGTATTAAGACCTGGGTCATCATCTGTTCTACTGTGTTCTATGAACCAAGCAACCAAATTGTTGAGATTTAAGGGAGGGGACTTAGGTCCACCTCTTGATGGAAGGCAAGTCAGAGAGTTTGGAATCGTGTTTTAATATCACTACAAGTAAACCAATTTTTTAAATTATATTTTTCAGATACTCAGTTTATTGATACATTTGCTGTCCTTAATTACTATAAATAATTTTAGACTAGCCATACCTGTTATTTCAGTGTGATAAATAATTAGAAACAACACAGGTATTGTATTCTCCTGTAAACAGCCGCAATATCATATACATTTTAGTTACCGCATTTCAACAACGGTCTAGGGAAGGCCAATAAAAGGAGCAAAAGAGACAGAGTATACTGTGTAAATACAATCTTTAAAAAGAAATCTTTGAAATCAGATTTAGGTGTGACATTATAGTAATAACATTAGACACTCATTGCTTGGTTTAACATACTTCTAAGTTGTGTTAACATGAAAAATTGTTTGATCCTATTGGCTGTTATGTGGAGCTGGCACTGCTATAATTTTCATTTTACAGAGGCAGACGGAAAGGCCCCATGGTTACATAACTGTCTAATCTCGTAAGCAACAGAGCTGGCATGTGGCCTTTCCACCCAGTTCCACAGCCTACCCTCTTCGCCAAAGAGAGCCTCGTTCTCCCATGCTGAGCTCTCCAACCTTCTCTTCCCCTGCTTCATGACAAGTGAGTCAGAGAAGAAGAAAAGCAACGAAAAATGTCCATGTTACTGAATCCCAGAAAAGCCTGTCATACGAATGGTAGCAACTTGAGAACGTCTGCTAAGTATCTGGCATATTTACAAAGATAGCAAAGACTCTGGGGCAATTCAAAATATGAAAAATTAGTGGAGAAAACCCCGGCGGGATTCTGGAAATTCCTCCGTATCAGTCCATTCTCCCACTGCGTAAAAGAAGTGCTGAAGACTGGGTAATTGCCTTAGTCATCGCATGAACCAAGGAGGACAAACGCGGAATTGATGACAAAGACAAAAGATTCCACATGAAAGAAGAGGTCACGGGGCTCTTTGCTTCTAGTGAGCAAAGGCCTGGAGCTGTTTTTTTTTGTTTTTTTTGTTTTTTTTTTGAGATGGAGTTTTGCTCTTGTAGCCGAGGCTGGAGTGCAGTGGGGCAATCTCGGCTCACCGCAACCTCCGCCTCCTGGGTTCAAGTGATTCTCCGGCCTCAGCCTCCCTAGCAGCTGGGACTGCAGGCCTGCACCACCAAGCCCGGCTAATTCTGTATTTTTAGTAGTAGAGACGGGATTTCTGCGTGTTGGTTGGGCTGGTCTGGAAGTCTTGACCTCAGGTGATCCACCCACCTCGGCCTCCCAAAGTGCTGGGATTACAGGTGTGGGCCACTGCGCCCGGCTGGCCCTGAGCTTTGACAGCCCTCCGTATTTATTAAGTAAAGTGAATAGGGAGGAGGGGGTGACTGTCAGTCTGCTACTTGATCTATCACAGGTACTGTTTCCCTTGTTTAAGGGGTTCCAGATACCCAGCTGGATAACCTCAAGGAGCACAGATGGCCTCAAGGAGCACGGGACCTGGGGCGTGACTGCCCTCAGCCTTCCTCCTGACGGCAGACTCAGTTTGTCAGTTTGCCAACATCCTGCTTTCATGAGGACAGTTTTTGCTGTTTACTCATGTAGCCTCCAGAGGTGCATTGAGTTGGTCACGCCCCACATTATTGGAGTCTCCATCAGGTGATTTCTAAGAAGTGTTTTTGGCTCACGGTTCAGTAGGGTGCACAGGAAACAGCTGCTTCTGCTTCTGGGGAGACCTCAGGACACTTCCAATCGTGGCAGAAGGCAAACGAAGAGCGAATCACTTCACATGGCTGGAATAGCGGGAAGGGACCAACACGCTTTTAAGCAAACGGCTCTCACAAGAACTCCCCCACTGTCGTGAGAACAGCACGACTGGGGATGGTGTTAGACCATTCATGAGAAACCACCCCCATGATCTACTCACCTCTCACCAGGCCCACCTTCAACCTTGGAGATCACAATTTGACGTGAGATTTGGTACGGGAGTACAGATCCAAAGCATATCATTTCTCCCCTAGCCCTTCCCAAAGCTCATGTTCTTCTCACATTGCAAAATATAATCATTCCTTCCCAGCAGTCCCCGAAAGTCTTACCTCATTTCAGCATTAACTCAAAAGTCCAGACTGTCATCTGAGACAAGGCTACTCCCTTGCATCTATGAGCCTGTAAAATCAAAATAGGCTAGTTACTTCCAAGATGCAATGGGAATGTAGGCATTGGGTAAATACTCCTGCTCCAAAAGGGAGAAATCAGCCAAAAGAAGGGGCTACGGGCCCCATGCGAGTCCAAAACCCAGCAGGGCAGCCGTTAAACCATAATGTTCCAAAATAATCTCCTTTGCCTCCATGGCTTACAACCAGGGTTCACTGATGCAAGGAGTGGGTTTCCAAGGCCTTGGGCAGCTCTGCCCCGTGACTTTTCAGGGCTCAGCACCCGTGGCTGCTCTCATGGGTTGGCATTGAGCACCTATGGCTTTTCCAGGCACAGGGTGCAAGTTTGATTGAATGAGAGCTCTGGAGACACAGAGTAAGGGTTTGAGGTGATGCGAAACTAAAAGTTAAGAATAATATTAAAGTGTCAGTTCTGAGGAGGGGAATCTGAAGCAGATGAGAGGCCAGGACACTAAAGACAAGCAGAAAACGTGGCTTCTTGTGTGCCTGGCATAAATAGGGATAAATGGTGCGATGGGATTAGCCATGGTGGAGTGAGACAGGAGGTGCTCAGAAGACCTGCTCAGGAGTGTTCAGAGCTCGGAGGGTCCCACCTGGCTTCTACTAACAGAGACCTGGAGGTGAGTGGAGGGGTGGCTCATCTGCTTCTGACTAGAGGGCTCCTCCCTGTGACAGATAAACTTTTAAGCATGTGGTTGTGTGGAAGGGACATTGAAAGAAAACACAGAAATCAATTGCAGAGATTCTTTCTGAGCAGTAGAATCACAGATTGCTTTTTATTTGTCAGGGTTCTCCAGAGATATGAAACCAACAGTTTGTGTGTATATATAAAACAAGGATTGGCTGCTGCAATGATGGAGGCCGGACAGTCCCCCAGTCTGCCATCTGCAAGCCGCAGAACAAAAAAAGCTGTTGGTATAATTCCATTCAAGTCCACGGAACGGAGGCCCAGCAGCACCTACGCCCAAGGGCCGGGAAAGGAGGGTGTCCAGCTAAGCAGAGTTCACGTCCACCCTCGCTGCTCCCTGTTCTTTGCGTTTATTCTGTCAGGGCTCTCAGTGTATTGAATGGTGTCCACTCACATTGTGAGGGAAAATCTTCTTTACTTGGTCTGATGACTCAAATGCTACCCCTTCTGGAAACATGCTCACAGAAGTGCCCAGAAATAACATTTTACCAGCTATGTGAGCATCCCTTAACCCCGTCAACTTGAAACATAAAATTAATCATCACATCTTTGTAAATTCATCTTTCTGAGAAGAAATCATGTTTATAAATCAGCATAAAATAAAAATGATTGATGTAAATCAAATGAAAATATTGTGAAAGGTACATGGATGGAAGTTGAACAAATCTTTTTAAAAAGCAAAAGAAAAAAAAAAAACAAAACCCTATACCTAGTCCAGATTTCTTAATTTTTAGCTTCTGAAGGGCAAAATATTTTTTTCAGCTTTATAGCTCAACACCTAACATGAAATAGGCACCAGTAAACATTTGTTGAATGAATGAATTGGGAGGCTTACCTTGAAAAGAGAAAACATTAAACGGAAATGACAGTTTGAAGTAAAACAAACAAAAAGCTATTTTTGCATAGTCCGATTTAATTATAGAGCATATTATGAGGATAAAATATAAATTTACATAGCAAGGATATGAAAATAGCTATCACACCCAGAAGGAAGGGTGGATATGACGGGTGTACATTTCCAAGCTTTTAAGAAAGATATCATGTAAAAGACAATTGTGTGCGTTACATCAGATCCCTTGTTGACATTTCTCAGGCAGGATACAGAATTTGAATAACCACAGTCTTTGAGGTGTATCTACTAAGAGTCACCACATACTTGAGTCTGGGGGACATTTTATTATTCATGTATTATCATATATTATTGATCGTCATCATGGTTTTTACTTATGCACTTTTCTGTAAGCACTCAGGCTTTGAAATTCATAATCAGTCCCCAGTGGTCAAATATGTTTAATCTACTGAATTGCTTACACGACACATTTGCATGCTGGATATACAATTTAGTTTCTAAATTAAAACATTCTGGGAAAGCTCAAACAAGGGCACTAAATTTTGAAGTTTTCTGACCTTCTGAAATCTTTTATGAGCTGTATTTCAGTGAAAAGGACCATTTAAGCCTTGGGCCCAGTACATTTGTATTCTTTGAAAATGTTCCCAAAGTCTATATCAATATATTATGTGTACATTTGAAATGAGGTTCCACACTTCATAAACCTATGTTCTGTATTAAACTTCATCTAGGGAAGTCTGTATCAGTTTCTAGGGTGTAAAGTGATGGAAAAAATGAATCTTGTTTGAATTGATGTTAGCTTGCTTATGAAATGGCCTCTTGGGGCATGAAGGGGAGTGGCTGGAAATTTGTGTCTGGAAAGGAGGCTGGAATCTGTTAAAAATTACCTCCAGATAAGAGGAATGAGCTGGGTAATGAAATGATTTCAATTGTAGGAAACATTTGTTTTTAATGTAGACGTCATTGGACATGAGAATTATCTGCCTATAGTGCTTTCTGCCTGGCAAGGGATTTCCTGCTCTTTCTAAATTTCTATTGAATAGTTTGCCAATGCAATCCAGAAACCTTGTTAGCCTAAGGTGAGAAAATCGGTATTAACTTTCCTTCTGCTAACATTTCCGCTGTTGACCTAAGATTAAAAAGTCAGAAAGGGTTTCAACCTAGAAACATACCTGAAAATGAATGACACCTGTTTCAAGAGAAGAGGTATTTAAGTAAATGCTAGTAACAAAAATCCTGCTACTTTCCCCATGCAATTTGATTTTCATTGCGGACGTCATAATTTTCTGTTTTGAATTGAAAACCTGCAATATTGTAATTTTCCACAAAATACAGATAACACTTGTAGCTCATTGTAAATATACTGTTCTTTTCATGATGTACACTAAGAAAATCACTAATCTGTGGAAGAAATAGATTTTTTTTTTTGAGATGGAGTCTTTCTCTGTCGCCCAGGCTGGATGAAGTACAGTGGTGTGGTCTTGGCTGACTGCAACCTCCGTCTCCTTGGGTTCAAGTGATTCTTCCTGCCTCAGTCTCCTGAATAGCTGGGATTACAGGTGCACATCGCTGTGCCTGGCTAATTTTTGTATTTTTAGTAGAGATGGGATTTCGCCATGTTGGCCAGGCTGTTCCTGACCTCCTGACCTCAAGTGATCCACCTGCCTCAGCCTCCCAAAGTGCTGGAATTACAGGTGTGAGCCACCGCGCCCAGCGATGAAAGAAAGAGATTGATTTTAACACTCATCACTCTACGTCTCATTTTTCCTGTATAATATTGCCTGATGCTCCTCTGTAACAGGGCTTCTGTTTTGTTCAGAATATAAGTGAATTAAAAAAGAAAAAAGCTTTCGCCTCTGTCACCACAGGAATATTAGGAAAATTTATAAATTTAATTGGCAGCTTTATTTGCAATCAATTTACATTTTTATTTCCTCTGAATAATAAATTCAGAAGTTGGATGACAAGTGTTTCTTCTTGAGTGCTATTTGCATACAATGTTTCCTAACGTTCATGGTAAGTTTATGTTGAAAAAATGTCACTAGCAAAGAAAGAATAAGCTATTTTTGAAAGTGGAAAACGTCCAATCCTGAGATTTGTAAGTCTTCCTGTTTATCAATTCTGTTCCTTTTTAGAAGAATCCAAATGGCATGATCTGACCTTGTGATCAATTGCTTTCACCTATGGGCTTGCCCAGAAAGAAAAACTTCCTTCTTCCTTTTTGAGTTAGAGTGCTATAACCACAAACCCAATTTCAAGTCCACACTATACGATCTCACCAGAATTGACAACTGTCAGTCAAAATCTTACCATTAACTTGGCCTTTTTACACCAATATAAACACTTCTGGGATAATCTTGGATCTAGGTAGAGGCAGAGGAAGAGAGAGAGGGAGAAAGAAAGAGAGAACAGGAGGAGGAGGAAGAGGGGGAGGAGGAGGAAGACAAGGCAAACAGGATGAAGGAGAAAGAGAAGGAGAAAGGAAGAGGCAGACGACAAGAAAGAGAAAGAAAAGAAATGAAAAGAAGGGAGAAGGAAGGAAGTAACGTCTGAGTTGAAAAGGGAATAAAACCAGCCAGTCTTTTGATAGATATATTTTAAAGATCCAAAGAAACCAGAGAAAGTATAGACAAAATGACACACGCAGCAGTTGTTTCTGAAATACTAAAGTCTCCAAATTCAGCCTTGGATTCTTTTTCTTTTTGCACACGTGTGTTTCTGGGGCAGGGTAGAGTTTCAGGCTGTTTTTTGCAAACATGTTTGGCAAGATAACAACAACTAACATGTTGTGTGATCATTAAGTTTATAACGCTCCGGTTTTGTTTATTCAAGTATAAGACCTCTAATTCTTAAGACATTTTCTTTTGAAAGGAACATATGCTTTTAAGAGTATTTGAAGTTTTCATGACTTTTCTTCTTGAATTTCCAGCATTCGGTAAAAAGGCATCGGTGCTGGAGCTTCTGCAGGTGCAGAAGTCTCGGGTGATTGCAGTTCCTGTTTTGGAAGCTGAGGAAACTCTCGTTTTCTTAGGTTAGTTCTGGCCTCTGTCCACGCCTGCAGTGTGCGCCAGTGTCGGAAGTGGAGACCGGGAAAGGACCTAGCATGGCGGTTTCTGGCTAAATCGTTCGTGAAGCTTCTATTCATTATTTCTGATTTTTCTCCTTTGTTTGCTAACACAGTGCTATCATCTGCCAATTTTGTATTTATATATCTTTTCAAATGGATTCACTGGCTTGAATTTGAGTACTGTTGATTCCCTCTTGTGTTAACAAAAAATAAAATCCTGTCTAATTTTTTTTTCCTTTTTTTGCTTCTCAAGAGTCTAATTTGGTTTAAAGCACTGATGGATGACTGGTGAAATCATTTGCATTTACTGTGTTTGCATTATGTTTAAAACTTAGAAGTACGTTTTTGGCATGCTTTGAGTATCAGACACACCGAAGGTATTGGTCTTTGCAAGCATTTTTGAGAGTGGCCTTTTTTTAGCCTATCATCTCAGTGTGTGACTATTGTGTTTAGATGACTCACTGGAAAGTATGTAAAACGAAATCAGCAACATTCAATAATAAACAATTGAAGGAATTAGAGAAGAAATGGTGATCACACGTTTTGGGAAGGAAATACTATCTGATTGTATCTGAGCTTAAAAATATATAATCAAGCTCACAACCCCTGAGTTGTGATAAAATGACAATTTCTATACAGGACCAGCTTCTCCACAGGTCTTTTTGCAAATAATTGTTTTCAAAAATATTCTCATGGATTAAATAGCTCAGTTGTTGGCTTCCAAAGACATAAATTTAGAAAAAAGTAGCAACAGAATTCGCGTAAACAAAATTGGAAATAGTAAAGGTGCAACAGAAACGGTGTCTAAGGAAGTGGTGGTATAATCAAAAAATGAGAAAAGGCAGCCATAAAAAATCTTGTTTTCAAAAAAGTATAATGACAATGGAAGTCATGACAATTTAAGTAAGTACAGATATATATACACACACACATGAACATAAGCATACATACACGTACATAAACAGAGAAGAAGAATATGTATCAAAATGTTAACAATGATTGTGTCTGCCCAGGGCCATAACCAGGTTTTTTTCTGCTTCATGAATTGCTCTATTCTTTTGCATTTCTCCCACATTTTTATAACCAAACAACATGCATTATTCAAAAAGTGGAATATAGCAACAGAATAGGTTTAACATATTTTTAGTTTTTATACAAATTCTAAAACAAAAACAATATGAGGCAAAACCAACTCACGTCTCTCAACCACTGGATCGAGGACTGCAGACTTGGCTGATTTGACTGAATAACTATGAGTGTTGTCATCACACAAACCTCAGTTTCCAGCCTGTTTCTTCCAATCTTGCGTGGTACGGCCTGGCATAAGGGCCACTTAGGAATTTGGGTTCTTGATTGTTGTGATTATTAATGAGACTTTATATAAACAGCCTGAATGGTAACTATTTTTTCTCAAATTGTATTGGTTTTATTTTAGGGGGAGTGTCAGTCAAGTTACTCGTACATCTTCACATTTCATTTTGGAAATTGATCTTGTTGCCAACCATCGCCTCCACAAGGGGGCTCCAGTCACCTTTGCTTCTGTGGGCCTCTATCTAAAGCCAATTGAACAAGTAACTGAACACTAGATTTGTTTAGGAAAGTTTTTACTCAATTATTGCTTTCTTTACTGGTAAGATATTTTGCAGTATATTTAACTATCTGAAGCTTGTGCCGTGCACAACATTTTTTATACGTGCCTTATGATTCTGAAGGCACTCCGTGTTGAAGAACACTTGCCACCACTTGAGCGCATCAGCTTGATGTGAAAAATAATGAGGTGTGTACAAAAATAATGAAGTGCCATTCTTAATTACTACCGAAAGATCCTGAGCAAACATACACTCTCATTAATCAATACATTAATTGATTCCACAAATATCTATTCAGTACATACTCTGTCGTAGGCACTACACTAGGTCTTTGTATCTTGCGTAGACCAAACTAGAAAAATGTGATTATTTCATCAACATTTTAATAGCTGCTAAGCTCGTCCCATCTCCAGTCTTAGGACTTCTTACTGACATTCTTCAACAGTTGACCACTGAGAATATATAGTGGCATACTCATTTGACTCTCACAACACAAGCCCTAAAGAGATAGAGGGGTGCCAGGTAAGATAAGGCAT
The DNA here is from genome assembly GCF_030222135.1 of Aotus nancymaae. Taxonomy (NCBI): domain Eukaryota; kingdom Metazoa; phylum Chordata; class Mammalia; order Primates; family Aotidae; genus Aotus; species Aotus nancymaae. The sequence continues at coordinate 92,717,174 of NW_026988417.1, forward strand.
GTGGAGTGCTGTATGCACTGCAGAGATTTCAGAAGTTTTTTCACTAAGCCATCAACCAAGGCTCAAATGAATTAAGTAACAATTTTACGCAGTATCCTGCTTACCTTTGATGAACAATCCACAGTCTGACATTAATGGCATCAGGAGCCATAGCAAAGCTCAGGTTGACCCAGCTTTGAAACTGTTCTTTTTTGGTATTTGCAACTTGCAGCAGTCCTGTATTTATTCTTAGACACTTTTCTGTTTTCTCATTTTCTCACACACTGGAAGGGTTTGATGTGTAACGTGAGTAAAGTCACTATTTACAGAGGTTGTAACCAACGGTCAGTGTCTTGGAATCTGTTACATGTCACTGCCACAGAGGAAATCCCTTGCGCAAACTCAGATTCCTGTCATGAACAGCATTTGGACTAATGGGAGTCAGGTATGACTTATGCTTAATGACCAGTTAACGAACGGTTGAGTGAAACAGCAAGAGCGAAACATGACTTTATACTTAACGGCCAATTAATGAAATAGCACCAAGAAATAGAAATGTTAGTAAAGGAAAGAGAAATGCGGGAAGGAAGGCAGGCAGGAAGGAGAATGGAAGAAGAAAAGGAGGGAGGGAAGGCTCGAGGAAAGAAGGGAAGAGGGAAGGAAAAAGAGAAGATAGATGATGGCGTTTTTTCGTTTGAAAGGAGAAGGCACTGGGCCTTAAAGTGTTGGACTGTAATAATGCAGGTGATTTAGCATTTTTTTTATTCCTGAGTTTATATTGCAAATATATAGAACATGTTAAACCACATTTCCAGGCATGGATTGGGTCACATAACTCAGTTTATTCAATCCTCACTCTCTAGCATATTTTCATTATGTTGGTCCCCTTTGAATACGGCTTGAACGCCGACAAGAAATCAGTGTTAAAGTCGTAATGAGATTAAGCCAATTTTATTTTCTTAATGAACAATTTTTTCCAAGTGGTTGGAAAACCACAATTTTAATACAATTTTAACCACAAATGAAATACAACAGGATTTAAATCAGGTTCACAAATAGAAATATATATTCTGTAAATCTTACAGGAATTAAATTATTTCTTGCAATGGACTATACACCATATAGCATATTACTTAAAGTAAATACGTAGCTAGCAGTAGCACCTATATATTTAGACTATATAGGTCTTTTAGATCACTAGCACTACTCTTTTTTAATTGAAACTGATTAATTTTTATCATAAATCATTCTGCAAATAAAATTCCAAAAACAGTTTCACTAATAAATTCAGATGTCTTATAAAGAAATTATACCAATCATGAAAAATATGCCTGTCTTTTGGAAAACAGATGAAGAAAACTGCCTGTTTATTTGAGACCAACATAACTATGATACCAAATATAAAAAAGACATTAAAGAAATGAAATTATGGAGCTAATGAATATATGCTGTAAAAATCTTTTTTTTTTTCTTTTTTAAAAATTTATTTGTTGTACTCTAAGTTCTGGGGTACATGTGCAGATTGGGCAGGTTTGTTACATGGTAAATTCTGCAAAATGTTAAAAAGGGCATGTTTGAGTTAACAGTGGAAAAGATAAATGAACCTAATTTTGTCATATTAATTAAAGAAACAAAAATTAGTAGATGATTCAGTTGATAGATGGAGTAATAGCATTTAGCAACATCTGTTTATGATAAAAACACTCAGAAAAGCACGTATAAAGTGGAGCCACTTGATTACAACATGAAAAAATACAGCTAATAGTATATTTATTGATTAAACATTATGAATAAGAAAAAGACAAAGCGTCTACTCCTTATGCTGCTGCATTGTGATTGGAGAACACACTGTGATTTCAGTTCTTTTAAATTTGTTAAGGTGTGTTTTATGACTGAAGACAACTAGCATTACTTTTATAATAGCTTGGAGACAATAATGATAATAATGTAAAGACCATTCTTTACCTTTTTACCTTATTTTAGAACTTATAAGTAGATTCATGTAGAATTTTAAGTTAATTTAAAGTAATTATTATTTAATATTTAAAATAATTATTTAATATTTTATATAGTATTCAAAAACTTTATGTCATATATGGCATAAATCCTTATTTTGGGACTGAGGAAACTGATCTAGGAGAAAGATCCTGAGGGCCATAAAGCTGTGACAGAATGTGGCTGGTTAGCCCTTCCAGCCTGCGCTAGTCCTGTTATTCAATGCATTTTTTTTTTGAGGCGGAGTCTCACTCTGTTATCCAGGCTGGAATGCAGTGGCACGATCTCAGCTCACTGCAACCTCCACCTCCTGAGATCAAGGATTCGCCAGCCTCAGCCTCCCAAGTAGCTGGGACTACAAGTGCCCACCACCATGCCCAGATGATTTTTGTACTTTTAGTAGAGACAAGGTTTCACCATGTTGGCCAGGCTGGTCTTAAACTGCTGACCTTAAATGATCTGCCCACCTCAGCCTCCCAAATGGTTGGGATTACAGGTGTGAGCCACCTCGCCCAGCCTCCATGCATTCTTAAACTAATGCTGACCGTGTTGGCAAGGCGGCCAAAAGAAAGGCAGCTCTCTCTGAATGACTACGGGTGGTTATTAAGCTTAGTACAGTCATGCACTATGTAAGGACACTTCAATCAACAACAGCCTGCGTATATGACTTTGTTTCCATGCGATTATAATGGAGCTGAGCAATGCTAGTGGCCTATGACATTGTAACCATCTTAAGGTCTTAGCACAACACATTACCCTCATGTTGGTGGTGATGCTGGTGTGAACAAACCTGCTGCATTGCCATTCATATAAAAGTGTAGCACATTGAATGACATACAATACATAAAAATTGATAATGATAATAAACAGCTGTGTTACTGTTGTATGTATTTGCTACACCATACTTTTTCTAATTATTTTAGAGTATTCTCCTTTTACTTTTAGAAGAAAAGTTAAGTGCAGACAGTTAACTGCAAAATGTCAGGTCCTTCAGAGGTGTGCAAAGGAAGCGCTGCTATCCCAGGAAATGTCAGCTGTATGCGTGTCATGGCCCCTGAAGGCCGTTCAGCGGGACAAGACGTGGAGGTGGAATACAGTGGCAGTGACGGTCCCGACACTGTAGGCCCAGGCTGGCATGTGTATTAGTGTCTTAACTTTCAACAAAAAAGTTTAAAAAGTAAAAAAGAAAAAGTTAAAACAAAAAAGCCTGAAAAAATAAGAACAGAAAGAAGAGAAGTTTTTTTCTATTCTCGTACATCTGTACAATGTGTTTGCATTTTCAGCTAGATGTTCATACAAAACAGCCAACAACTTAAAGTAAGTCAAAAGCTAATAGAGTAAAAACGTTACGGTAAGCCGAGGTGAAGTGTGCAGTGTTTGTAACATCCGCAGTAGTGCACAGCAATGTCCCAGGCCTTCACATTCTCTCACCACTCACTCCAGGCTCACACCCAGAGCAACTTCCAGTCCTGCGAGCTCCATTCACAGTAAGTATACCATTTATAATCTTTTGTACTGTATTTTATTGTGTCTTTTCTATGTTTAGATAAACAAATACTCACCATTGTGTCACAGTTGCCTACAGTATTCACAACAGTCACATACTCTATAAGTTTGTAGCCTAACAGCAGTGAGCCTGACTACATCGCCCAGGTGTGTAGTAGGCTGTACCATCTTGGTTTGTGTAAGTACCATCTATGTTCACACGATGATAAAATTGCCTAATGACACATTGCCCAGAAGGTATCCCCATCGTTAAGCAATGCATGACTGTAGGGAAGTCATGCATTGCTTAACCGGTGGGGAAGATGACACGCCATCTTTAATTTGCTGCTCTGCACACTACTCAGGGTGAAGACAGACTGCTTAATAAATATACAGAGAGGTTAAGTGTGGCTATTCATTTTAAGGTTGACTTCATGACTTATCTGCTAGGATCCTCTAGCAGGTGTAATTTAGTGAGAAAGATTTATAAAAAAAAAAAAACCATAGAGGGTTATCAATCATCCTTGATTTAACATATTAGGAATTAATCCTCACAAGCTCTTTGATTAAACCCTATTAGATGGAGAAAGGAAGACTGAAGAGGAGTCAGAACTCACTGCTGTGACTAATACCTAATATGACTATTGGCCGTCTACATGTCTGAGAAGTAATCAGAGAGGTTGTTTCATTTAGAAAGTTATTTAACATGTGATTTATTTAAATACATGTTCATTTGTGGAATATGAAATGTGTTTGGATTTTTACAAAACTATTGAGTAACATCTATTTGGCAAACATAATGTATGTATGTAAACATAGGTAAGAATAGACTAATTGTATAAAAAATATAATCTGATATTCTCAAGAGACAACAAATACAGATGTGCTCTTTTTATTTCTGTGTTCAGTATTAGAAGTTCTTATGCTAAGTTATTATTTTACTCTAATTCTGGAAGAAATTTCTTAGTAATTCAAGCCTTCTGTTTGGTCTGAGAATGAACCAGGCAGAATGCCAATTGTGAATCATGGATGAGTTCTGCACATTTTCCTTGATGTGAGGACCATTAACTACTAAATCTACTTAGTTTTGCTAGTAACAGAGAATACAGCAAAGGCACTCTGATAACAAAAAATATCATTCTAAATTCCAATATTTAATTTTAATCAGATGAAGGTTTGCAATCAAGAAAGATTAAAAAGGTAAATCGCAATTTGCTTTTGCAAAATTGAGTGTATATCATAGAGGATGACGGCACAAAGTAAGGCTTTTCTGGGATGGACAGGGGTGCAGAAAGTTTGCTCCTCTTTCTGATCACATTGAGCTCCACACTTCATAAAAGCAAACTTATGTGGACATTTTCTCAAACAAGATAGTATGCACAATTTTTCCTTATGCAGTGACAATATGGCATCTTTTCACTTTCCCTTTTCAAATTTAGTGAAAGGTGGAAGAAAATTGTTCATTTTCTCATGTTATCTACTAAGGAAAGACTGTTTTCACGAAGAAAGCAAAATGTAAATGTAACGAGACTTTCCTTTTAGTTTTGCCAATAGTCCTTCTGAGAACAACTTGCAAAGCTCAATAAATTATAAAAAAGTGTCTCTTTGACAGCACCAGAGTGCCTCTGAGACAGCCAGATTTTGAGGGACAAAGATCCAGAAAGAGAGAGATGTGTGAGCATGGGCTCCACATTCTCTGTGCTGCTTCTTTCTTGGGTCATTTGCTGATGCAGGAGTAGGGGCCAGATACAGGGAAACACGACAGGAGATAGAAGTCATGAAGAGGACGGCTGCCAGGAAGAGGAGGAGGCAGGACAGCTTTGGGTTATCTTACAGAAGTGATTTGAAATCAGTAAATAAAAACTGATGTTTGAGACTGTCAAGGCAGCCACAGATGCCACGAACCCAGAGAGAGGAGAACATAGAGAGGGAAGCTTGACATTCGTTATTCGTCCATTGAGTCTTTTCTGAATTATTCACTTGTGTAGGGTCAGGAAATGAAAAGTCAGTAAGAAAGCAGCAGATTTTTTGCAATCTCAAGTATTTAGGAAACTAAAACTGGAATTCAGGTATGGACAAGGAACGAAAGCCATAGGAAACTTCCAGATTCTTTCTTTTTATTTCTTTATTTATGCACTTACTTATGGAGAAGCAGGCTTGCATTTATTTATTTCTTTATATAATTGGAGGCAGGCTTGGATTTATGTATTTATCTATCTGTCTAATTATTTAGATGCAGGCTCACATTTATTTACTTAGACCCAGGCTCGCAAACATTTATTTACATACTTATGACATCCAGATTCTTAGTGGAGACTTCTACTGGCCCTTTATAAAGCGTGAAATGCTATCTCAGAACAGCATGGTTATCTGTGATGAGATTGATGTGGTATGATTTATGTATCCCATGTCAGCTCACTGAGGACAATGGGGTGATTCTCCTCTGGTGGAAAACATGCAAAGACTCTATTCCTTTCTCATGCAAAATTCCTACATTCAGTAAAAAAAAATTAACACATTTCAATAATAGGACAAGATAAAAAGCAGACATTAGAAACAGATCTAAAGGTGACTCAGATACTGGCATTATCAGACATGAATGTAAAAATAACTGCAACTAATGTGCTCAACAAAATAAGAAATAAGATTGAGAATTTTGCATGAGAACTTAAATCTATAAAAAAATGATCAAATAGAAATTCAACAACTTAAAAGTACAATTACTGAAACTGAGAATACCAGAAAATTATTTAATAGCAGATTGGACACAACAGAAGAGAAACAACGGGAAAAAGATTAGTAAAAATATGTCCAGATTGAAGAATAGAGAGCAAAAAGAATGGAAAGCAAAGATGACTATAAAGAATATATGGGACATCGTGAAAAGTTTAAGATACATGTCACTGGAACCCCAAAAGACAAGGTGAGAAAGCGTATGGCAGAAAGCAATACTTGAAGAGAAAAAATTAGTCACAGATTCAAGTAATTCTATGACTCGCAAAGATAATTACTAAGAAAACTACTACTTAGAACATTAATGAAGTTTTAGCAGCCGGAGAATAAAAGTAATATAATCAAAAGAGCAGCAATAACACGGACAGTTGATTTCTCAATAGAAATCAAAATAGATGGTATTTTAAAAACAGGAAAAGTGCAACTGTCCATTTAGAATTCTACACCTGGTAAAGCAGTCTTCAAAATGAGAGTAAAACCTACACATTTTCAGAGAAGGAAAAAATAAAGAAACTTTGTCACTATTAGATGTACGTTTTAAAAAAATGCTAAAGGGAGCTCTTCAGACAAAGTGATGTTTTCCCTAATACAGTTTGGATATGTATCACCTCCTGATCTCAAGTTGGAATTTGATCCCCAATGTTTAAAGTGGAGTCCGTGGAAGCTGTTTTGGTCACGAGGGGTGAATCCCTCATAAATGGCTTCTGGCCCTCTCCGTAGTAATGAGTGAGTTCTTGCTTACTCTGTTTGTTCGTGTGGAAGCTGGTTGTTTGAAGGAGCCTGGCAGCTGTCCGTGCTCCGTCTCTCACCACATAGCATGCCAGTTCCCCTTCCTCTTTCACCGTGATTGGAAGCGCTCTGAAGCCCTCGCCAGCTGCAGATGCTAGCACCACACTTCTTGTACACCCTGCAGAAATGCGTACAAAAATACTCAGCCTCAGGTATTCCTTCAGAGCTGCAAAAAGGGACTGACATATATCCCAACAACAAAATAAAGAAAAAGAAAAGGAAGGATTGAAATAAAAGCATCAAAAAATGTAAGTATGTGAGCAAGCAAGATGGTGGAGTTGAAGCCTCCACGGTGTGCCCCCAATTGGAATGCCAAATTTAACCGCTCTCTGCACAGAAAAGCACTGTCACAAAGCCAGAAGTCAGGTGAGCCGTCACAGCACCTGTTTTTAACCTGACGTTGCTGAAAGAGGTATTGAGGCTCGTAGGAGAGACAGTCTCCAACCGCTGATGCCCCTCCTCCCCCATCTCCTGGCAACAGCTGTGTGGCAGGGAGAATGTGTGCCCTTTGGGGAGGGAGAACTCAGTAACTGGGGTGGGAAGGACTTTGTATCAAACTCAGTACTGCCCTGTTACAGTGGTGAATAAAGCCATGCTGGACTCAGCCAGCACCCACGGATGGAGAGAGCATTTGGATCAGCACAAGCCAGATGGGAATCATCTATTCCAGGAGGAGGAACTTGAGTTTCTCAACAAGCCTCACCACCGTGGGCTGAAGTTCTCTGAGGTCCTAGGTAAACTTGAAAGGCAGTCTAGAAGACACGGACTGCAATTCCCAGGCGACTAGTCATGCTGGACTGGGCTTACAGACAGTGGACCAGGAGGAGCATGTGTCTTAGAAAGACAGGCACTGGTGTGGCTAAGGGAGTGTTTGTGCCATCCCTCCCCAAAACCCAGGCAGTGCAGTTCACAGCAACAAAGGTGAGTCCTCCTATCTGCTTAAGATGAGGAGGACCAAGAATAAAGAGGACCTCATCTTGCATCTTGGATACCAGCTTAACCACGCTAAGATAGTGCATGGGCAGAGTCATGAGGCCCTCATTGCAGGCCCTACCTCCTGGATGAAATTTCTAGGCACACCCTGAGCTAAAAGGGAACCCACTACCTTGAAGGGAAAGACCAGTCCTGGCAGGATTCATCACCTGCTGACTAAAGAGCCCTCGGGTTCTGAAAAACCAGCAGCGACACCCGGGGAGTACGCCATGTGCCTTGTCTTCCCGGTGTTTTTTAACTGAAGGCAGCTCATTGTGCCTGGCGGAGCTGGAACGACTCGCTAGGGTGCTACCTTCCTCCAGAGATGACTGCTCTTTCCTCTGCTAGGTAAAGCCCAGTAAGGCAACAGCAGTACAGGTGAAGAAAAATACATTGACCCAAGATGCGTTTTGGAGAAAAAATCAACAGGGTTGGATGACAGGTGGGACATCTAGAAGCAAGATAATGCGAAGGATGAAGGCAGGTAACCAGAGTTCTGGCTCAGACAGCTTAGGAGCTGTTTGCGGTGCTGTTTGCTGAGCACGAGGTCCCTGAGGAAATAACTTTTTGAGAGGTAGTGTAAACAAGGGTTGATATTTGTGCTTGTAAATTTAAGGTGTCTCTGTGCTATCCAAGCAGAGGCAAAGTTATAAGGAGTTTCTATATGAGGGCGTCTGTATCAGCATGCACTGTTGTGTTTGGCTTTCTGAAGTCTCTTAGCCCTTTGCATTTTGCTCTGAGAAAGGGTAGATGGTGCAACAATTAAAAGTTACTGTCCTTTAGTAAGACTGTTTTACTTTAATTAATGAAATCTGGCTCCATCCCCTCATTTTAATGATTATGGGGAAATCTGTTATCTATCACCATCTGTTCACTCACGGGAGGGCAATATAACTGTTGTTTGCTTTGAATCAAGGGCCTTATCGTCCACGTCTATTTTCTGAGCTTGCAGTTTTTAAGTTTGCCTAACCCGAGGTTGAGAGCAGTGCCTCTGAGCAGCAAGCATGCAGTAGCTCTCCATGGTACAGCCTGCTAGGACTATGTTCATGGACAAGGTCCTGCTCCACATTGCAGCATTCCAGCCCCACGCAGACTCTATGTAACCTTAGGGTTTTCTCTTTGACATTTTCCTCCTCAAGAATAACAATGTAACCACTCCTGCATTTCAGCAAATTTAATGCATGCTATGTATAAATAAGACTCCACTTCATGCTGACTTCTGCCTATATTAATAGATTATTGCTTATTATGTTAAAAACTTGGATTGAAAATAGCTCTCAACTCATTACAATTATTATTCTAAAGACCAAACTTGTTTCAAACACTAATTTCCTGTGTTCAGTCTGATCCTGCAGTAAATTGTCTTTACGGGTAGTGTTTTGATTGAGGCTACTTTTTGTTGTTATTGTTGTTATTCTGAATGTGCTTTTGTTCTTGAATATCTACTATTTATTTATATTTTTTGCAATGTCTTTTTTCAGTGTTTTTTAAAGCAAAATTCATGCGAGAAAGAAATTATACCTTCTTGTTTCTGAGCTAACGTGTTTTTCTTCTTTTAATAAGTCTTAACCATGTTAGAATTTTTTGAAAATGTAAATATTAGAACCCAATATTCAATTTTTTGAATGAGTGAGTAAACAGATGAGTGTAAATGGATGAGTGGGTCTACCAACCTCTGATTCCTTGTTACTGTCAGACAACTGGATGCTGGGTTGGACTTCTAAGCCCCTCATCCAACCAGCTCCATGGCTTAAGCTCAGGCTGTTTTCCTTGAGATGAGTTTTTCTTCAAGTTTAAAGTAAAGAGGTTGTATATTCTGTTTATTTTTTCTTGCATATATAGCCTACTCAAGAAAAATAAATACACTTGAACCACTATCTTCATTGAAAATACATTTTTTAGGATTACTGAAGGTTACAGGCTTTTCTGAAATACACTGGAATTTCTGATGTAGGGAATCTTTTTGGGGGGTAAGCAAGGTAAACATCTCTCTATGATCTTTGTTAAATATGTATTAAATTCTCAGTGAACTGTCAACTGAGAACTATCGCTTGGAATCAAAGGCTTATGAGATCTAAAATGCAGCCCAGTGCCCTTGACTAGGTTAACAGCCTTGGCTCTCTATTCCTCGTCTGGGAAAGTGCTCACAGGGATTACTGAAAATTGCAATAGCAAACCTGACACAGGATGAAGGCCGCAGTCAAAGTGTACACGGAAACGCTCAAAGGAAAAATTACATTATGGCCAAGCAGTGAAAATTGTGCTCTGGGAAAGGCACAAAAAGAATAAATGTACTTCAAAAAACAGGCTGTTTTAGGCAATGGCTCACACCGGTAATCCAAGCACTTTGGGAGGCTGAGGTGGGCAGATCACTTGAGGTCAGGGGTTTGAGACTAGCCTGGCCAACATGGGGAAACCTTATCTCTACTAAATTACCCTGGCATGGTGGTGCAGGCCTGTAGTCCCAGCTACTCAGGAGGCTAAGGTAGGAAAATCCCTTTAACCTCGGAGGCAGAGTTTGCAATGAGCCAAGTTCATTTCACTGCACTCCAATCTGAGCCACAGAGCGAGGCCCTCTCTCAAAACAAAACAAAACAAACAATGAAAACAGGCTCTTTTGATTCAAATTTCTTGTGGTTTAAAAATGATGCCTCCTTGACTGCATTATGAGAGAAAATAATGGCTAAAAACAAGAGCATTTAAATACTTCCAAGAGATTCTGCTTGACCTGTTTGACTGCAGGTTCTTAAACACTTAAGAATTAATAAAGTAGTTTATTTAATAGTCATAATGAGCTGCAATTCCAAATGATGGGTTCCATTGCCTCTTAACCAAAGCTGAATGTAGACAAAACTGAACTTTTCTCTTTAGTTGCTTCTGTAGCTAGGCAAGAGTTACAGTGAATTTACTGTTAACACTGTAACCACCTGCGGATTCTTCTTGCCCAGTGGGATTGCAATAGAGAAAGGGTTTAGTCTGTGTAGATCTGGTGAAAGATCAAGCCAAGGCTTTATTATTACTCAAATTAGCCACCCTGAAAATTCAGAGGGTTGGATTTTTCAGAGATACTTTGTTGGGCAGGGAGCTAGGGAACGGAGACACTGATTGTTCAGGTCAGGGACGAAGTTGCAGGAGTCACATCTGTCCTCTTGTGCTGACTCAGTTTCTGGGTGGGGGCACAAGACGGGATGAGCTAGTTTACCAGTCTGGGTAGCAACAGCTGATCTACAGGAACACAGGGTTTGAAAAATACCTGGGACACCGATCTTAGGTTTTACAATGGTAACGTTACCCATTCCAGCTACTGGGGAAGTGATCTTGTGTCCTCTGGCTGCACGATTCCCGAACCATAACTGCTAAACTTGTGGCTAATTTGTTAGTTTTGCAAAGGTGTTCTTGTCCTCAGTCAAACAGGGGGTTTGTTTTAGGAAACGACTGTTACCATCCTTGTTTCTAAGTTGAACAATAAACTACATTCCCCTTTGTGGTTAGGTTGGCCCAGAAATGAACAAGGGCAGTTTGGAAGTTGAAGGTAAGATGCAGTTGCTTTCATCAGATCTCTTTCACCCCCATAATTTTCTCTGTGTTATAGTTTTTGCAGAGGAGGTTTCAAACCAACAATATTACGAATGTTTCATTTACTGAGGACATAATATGCACCAGGTACTATTTTCAGATTAGTGTCCACATCAACTGGCCTTCCTCGTAACCTGTGAAGTGAAAACTGTTATTCTGACCATGTTAAAGATGAGAAAACTGAGGCAGAGCAATTAAGTAATTTGCCCAAAGACTGAGAGCTGAGTATGTGCCAGAACATGGACTCTAATCTAATCTACCTGATTTTGGAACCAAAACCTTCAATGAACAGATTATACAGTTGTGAACTCCTTGTGACTTTTTGCTTTATTTTGGGCCTAAAATAACTATTTTGGGTTACTTATTAATACAAATAAATTTGAAAAACTCCAAGTCATTAATCAAAAGAAATGCTGTTATCTTTGTTAGAGCAACGGCCCCATAGTTGACATAATATCTGTGAGTTGGGCTAGAGAGCCTTACAGTACTCGGAGTTCTCCTTTTTCTGGAGCACGCGCCTGGCTCCTCTAAAGTCTGTCATTAACTAAGTCCTATAAAAGATTTGTTAATTTTGCCAATATTGGTATTTCAGGGCTCAGCCTAGAGGATTATCTATTTAACTGTATATTATTTATTATGGGGTCATTAATTGGTAACATTTATATATTATGCTGTTTACTTGTTTTTCCTGAAATTAGTTATAACTGTTAGCTACCTTACAACTTTTGTTCTGAGGGACACAATTTATATTTTAAATAAATAGCTCCTTTAAGAAAATCTATGTAATCTTAGGTGGAAGGGAGAGCCTCCTAGACTGTAAACTGTCTTTGCAGGATGAATTTGTAAGCTTACTTCTGTAGAGACTTTTTTTTAAATGTGGTACTCACAGGAAGGCTTTGCAGTCACTGTCGTATGGGGCTCAAATTTGAAGAATCCTGAGCTGTGTATGACTTTTCCCCTGGCCACATCACCTGGATTTTTCTAGTTTCTGGGACTGGTTGGGACCTGCCTCCACATTTTCTCTCTGCTCCGAGGCCCATGTGTGCCTGTGCCTCATTCCTTCCCTGGTGCACTGAGACTCCACCTCTGCAGTGAGACCCCGTGTCCCCTTGGCTGGGTCCCTGGACCTGCTTGGGCTTACAGCCTGAGATGGAACCGGCGAAGACTGTGAGGAAGGTGGAAAATGATTACACAGCCTTGCAGGACAGCGTTGTTTATGTTAGCTGAGGAGCCAGTGCAGCCGTCGTGGGGCTGGGGCACAGACTGATACCCAGGAGAAAGGCTGGAAGTTTTAGTCCTGGGTAATGCTGCCGGGAGGACAACGTGGGAACGCTGTGACTTCATTCAGGAAGGGAGGTTCTACTCAGCAAGATGCCATACTGAGGGTCAAGTATCATCTTCCCTTAGATAGAGGTTGATTGCCAATTAGATACTTAATTGTGGCGGAACAAATAAGCATAGTACGTCTGTTAAATATTTTACAGAATACTGTGTTTTCTGCACTCTACTTTCCCTACATTGGCCATTTTAAAATTGGAATGTATCTTACAAGGTGGTACTTCCATTTTCCTTGTAAACTTGTGATTGAATTTGCTGTCTTCTCATCTGTGTATCTCCAAATTCTAAACCATTTGAAATCTGAGAGAAAAGGAGAAGAAACAAGAAAAAATCATACAGATGAAGATAAAAACATCTCTACACGCAGATTGATTAGCTGTGGCACAGACGTTCTCAGCTCTTTTTTGAACAAGATGATCTTTAAAAAAAAAAAAAGGTAAACCCAGGGGGTTTCTTTTCTAAGGCTCTAATTCACAGTCATTCCTGTCTCCTTGGGGACAGTAGAAGGGTTTAAAGAGAGACTAACTACATTGCTTTTATAGTTTTCCCAACTGGGAGAGGAGTGGAAGTTTTCATGTTTCTTTGGAAACTTTAAGGGATGGGAAATCATTGCCTTTTCCTGTCATTGGAATTGAGGAAAATGGTAGATTATGCAAACTATTATCTGTGAAGTAGTTAAATTGGAATTTTTAATAAAAGAAAAACAGTCATGATATTGTTGTTCTAAAACATCTTCAAGTCTAAATATAGACTTTAGAACCAGTGGTGGAATCAGAGGGTTATTACCGTATTACCTGTAGGCTAGGGGAAAGCAAATCCTTGCTCTGAAGCATCTGAAATATCATCTCCCTTTGCCAACTCACCTCGGCAGCCAGCTAAAGCATTCGGGTCTCCAATAATTGATATTTTCAAGAGCATTTACTTAAACCAGCTTCAAGATCACTTTGGAGATGGAATAAAACCAAGGCGTATTTAAAACTTATGGTATATTTAATTACTGAACATTTCTATTTAAGCTTTGCTGAAAAGTGTGTGAGGTTGTTTACGGAGATTATTCTTGAAGAGATGTGGTTAGTCAACAGAAGTCGCAATCCAGTGATCAGAGGAGGGTTTCTTCTTTGCTGTATTTTAGATACAGAAAGCCCCCAAAGCATCTGACAAGTTGGCCAGTGAGTTCTTTTCCATGTTTTCATTCTAATAATTCACCTCTTTCAGTCAAGTACCAGTAATATAAAATTCCCAGAAAGAAAGAAAGGCTGAACTCACAGTAAGAGCAGAACCTTCCTCACTGATGAAATGTGACCCACATTTAATATCCTAGCTTCATGGCTATTGTACTTAAGATTAATATCTTAGCTCTGTGGCTATTGTTCATGGCTTTATTATTTACATTCAATAATTTTTATACTTATGGGAAGTATTTTTATATTAAAAATCTTGTGATTGGATGAAGTCAGGATGACATTTTTGTTATTATGTAAGTAGGAGCTTAAAAATGATAACCTAATTACCCCATTCCAAAAATATCTAAACACAAAAATTTAGCATTTTATTTGAAGGACAGTTGTGGGATTGAGTTGTAATCTGGTCACACTACATCTGTTGTTAGAGGATTTTCTGTTTTTTTTTGTTTTACCAGATGTTATTTGCAAAAGTTCAGTTTTCATCGGCAAAAGTTATTCCATTAAAAACGGATCACTTTCAAAGTGCTGGATTAAAAGATGTTCTAAAAATTAAATAACATTGTATTAGAAATGTAAGGCATAGTACTTGTTTTCAAAAACTTACGAAGTCGTTAGCTGTCTATGTGACCTCATAAGAATACCTTCAACTTGCCTCATCTTCAGATTCCTCTGGTGAGAAATTGCGAGGGTTGGACCAAATGACGGCCAAGGCTTGTTTCAGTTCTAGAATTCAGAGTTGAGAGTGATTTCAGTGCAATTTGGACAAATAATTATAAAGAACATTATGTACTTATATGCTAAGATGTGTTGCATATAAACCTTCAATTTATATGTATACAAATTGTGTTGATCTAAGTTGGAAGAAGGAAGAGGAGCTGTGAATTCTTGTTGGAACAACTGAAGTAACCTTCTAAACTGTGCGTATTATTAATTGAACCCATTTCGTCTGTTGCTTCTCTATTTACTTTCTCCAATCCAGACAGGCAGGGCTTCCCCACTGTGTGCAGGCTGAGATCCGGCGTTGCAGAAGGGTCGCCACCCATGGCTCCTGACCCAGGTACCTTGAAGACGGCCCCTGTGCTTCTCCAGCTCCACCACCTGCTTGTACATTACTCCCACTTGCGCTTTCTGGGTTGTACCCTCTATTTTTCTGTCCCTATTCCTTTTCCCTACTGTTCCCTCTCTACATCTCTAAAAAATGTTCTTGCTGCTAGGAACTTGTTTTTTCTCCTTGGGAGAGCTTCGTGACTGCAGTTAAAGGTGATCTGTGTGTGTGTGTGTGTGTGTGTGTGTGTGTGTGTGTGTGTGTCAGGGTTGGGTGGCGAATGCTTTTCTTTTCTCCTTGCTTTTCCACCTAGGGACAGAGAGAAGGGACTTCCCACCATTACCCTTGTTCTGCAGGGAAACTTTTTGAGACGGTGTTTCTGTTGCTCTTTCTGCCATTTCTTATCCGGGGCATCAGTGACACATTGAGCACGTCAGTTCTTCATTTCTCAAGACTGTGCTGCTCATTTCAGGACAGTTTGGTATCCCTGTCACTGTGTGACACAAAACCTCTTGCAATTTTAACCTCTTCTTTCCCACAGCGGTGCCATCTGACTCTCTTGAGGACATCTCAGTCCCCTTACACGCTCCTCCTTCCAGGAGATGGACCGATTAATCTGGTGAGTTTGGTAAGAACCTGGCATTCATCAGCTATGGTGCGCTAGAGAGCAGGGTGAGGTGCCAAAACTCACTTTTCAGGCAGGACCTATCATTTGTCCATTTTTTCTCCTGCACTGTGATGTGGTGCATTTGAGACATCTCTAGGCATTGCACATGCTGGGATCTGGTTCAAGCAGCTGGCTGGGCAGCTCCTCTGCGTGGCTTCATGCCAGTCCCGTTGTTAGGCTGTGGAGGGAGGGTGGGGGTCCGACCCGCTGCACTGTAGTGTATCAGAGAGTCTCTGCCCAGAGCAGCTGGCCGTTCACCTTCCTTTGCTGACGGACCCTGGCAGACACACGTCGCACTTTGCATCTGTTCCCTTCCCTTTCAGTAAGGTCCCAGTGGAGAAAGTTTTGGGAATCAGCATCCTCATAAAATTTAGAAACTCTTTTTAAGCACTTATCTAGTTCCTTATCTGAGGATGTTGCGAACTACTTGTGGGCTAGGATTATGTATGACTGACTCTCTTCATCCCCTAAACCCTCAGTGCATTGCTCATTGTAGGTACTCAGTTTACTGAGCTGAATGATAATAGCTTAAGCTTATTAAGCGCTTACTATATGACAGGCAGTATTTTAAAGGCTCCATGTGGATTAAATCATTTAATACACATAACAATCCTCTGAGGTAATTACCGTTATTATATCACTTTACAGATTAGAACACACGGGGTCAAAGAGGTTAGAAACTGGAGATCTAAGGGACGCAGTTTGAAAATGAACCTACTAAATGATCTCTTCCAGCCACTGACTGAATGTTTTCTTTTTTGCTAAAGTGCTGCTAGTCATTTTGTTATCACCAGTTTTAATTTGTTTCTTGAAGACACTATTCTATGGCCTTCACTCCAGAGCCAGTCTGCCTGATTTCAAAGCTTAGCTGTGTCATTTACTGAGTGACCTTGAGAAGGTTTCCATGTGGGGTGTGTGTGTGTGTGTTCAGTGTGTGTGTGAGCAGGTGTATATACAGGGTCTGTGCAGTGTGTGTGTGTGGTGTGTACACACAGGTACAGGGTCTGTGCACACAGGTACGGGGTCTGTGCAGTGTGTGTGAACATATAGGGATTCTGTGCAGTGTGTGTATGTGTATCTGCACCTACAGGGGATCCATGCAATGTGTGTGTGTACAAAGCCATGCAAGGGTCTGCGTCCTGCCGTGGAGAAGCATGAGCTGCCCCATGTGCTGTCCTTATTTTAATCAATTCCATACGCTAGTCTCTTGTGAGTAATATGGTTTTTTAAAAGGCTCAGCTGCTAAAAGAATTGTTTAAAAACCAGACAGAACAACACAAATTGCCTGGAGTAATTGCAATTTCATTGTTTTACAGACTTCTTAAGGTGAGTATGTTAGTCATTCACTCTGCTAAGTAAACCAGAGAACTAAAAACAGCACTATGTGATTAACAGTTACCTCACTAACAATTAAAATTAGGGTGGATCCTTTTCCTAGGAGGTTAATAAACTATCTGCTCAATTGTCAAAAGCATAGAAATACAACATACCCATAATACAAAAAGTGTTTTCCAGTGAAGGCCGTTAAAAGGCCAGGTATTAGCAAGGAAGATGTGTTTTGTGGTGGCTACAAATCACATTTCTGCTTTATCTTCCATCCTTAAATGCTCAAACTATAAAATCTGGATATGTCCTTGCTGGTTCCTTCAGCTTCCATAGATCAGAATGTATATTCACACATTTTTTTTGCACCTATGACCACTTCAAGGTTCTTCCACCTCCCACACTTGTCAGGCAGCGTACGGGCCCCTTCAGTAGAGAACCCATAACTTTCGTATATTATATTTACTACGTCCAATTCTGTAATATGGTCAAATGTAATGTGGGAGTAATGACCATCTTTCCAGATATTGAATTCATGGGCTCATAACAAATAAAAGTTGTCAAAACTTCAAGGACAAATAAATAATTACATAGATGCCTTGAGAGAGTCATAAGGCAAAGTGTAGAGGGCAGAGGCATTGTTGAGTAGCCGGATAGATTTAGTTTCAGAGTGGATATGATTTCAGAACAGGTTTTTTTGGGTTACTGCAACAGGCTTAGAAAGAAGATATAAAAGATAGAGAGTAAATTATTTAAAGATTAGAAACAAGATGAAAATTGCAAACACATTTGAATACATACTATTCTCACTACCAGCTGAATCTAAACGTTATGTGGTGTTTGGTTAATTTATGTTAACTGCAAGTTATCCTAAAATAATTTTGACAGCTTCAGTTCACCTTTCAATCTTCAGTTCAAATCCACTTGCAATTGGGAAAACAAATTAGGCATAGATTGCTGCCTCTGCCTTAGAATTTAAATAAATGGATTAAACAAATGCCTAACCAATTAATTAAAGAAAATTATTATTAGAAGAATAAACTCTGAGCTATACTTGAAGAAGTGTGTTTGTTTATTTCATTTGTCAATTGTTCAATAATTTCATAGCTATTTAACATGATGGTTGTATGTATCTGCTTGTACTAAGTCCCAGCAAGTTGTAATAAGCAATGCGTTCATGGTTTTGGGTGCTAGGGGCCATTATTTTTCCATCCCAATAGTTGATTGCTAAATAAATATACCACAGAGCCTCAATGGGGTAGGGGTTAGGGTCAGCCCATTAAAATCAGAAGGAACAAAACAGTACTTATGAACACAGTGTTTCAATCTTCCGGAAGATCAAGTCCAAATTAAACTTTTGATTGGAAGCAAATGGTAGACACAGGTAGAATTAGTTATGATATTACTTTAAGAATTAGTCATTTCTTCTTAAAAAAAATTGTCTCACATACAAGAGTATGAGCTAGGTTTTACCTTTATAGCAATATATAACTTGTCTGGAAATTGAGTTGTAACTAGACACAGACACATCATTTGCTACTTTCAAATTAACCAATCGAATGACAGTAATGGAGCAAGAAAGGTCATCCCTATTTCTATCTCACCTTGTGTTGCAATAACTTCCCAGCCATCTGTTCTTTGGAATATTTAGGCAGAGGAAATGAAGAACGCTGAGATTTACATAAAAACCTTAATATCCATCTAGAGCTCACCAAAAAGCCGTCAGGGCACATCAGACAGGCCTCAGGTACCCTGGGTCAAAGACAGACCAGAAACATCCCAGAGGGAAGAGCTCCAGCTCATACAGTTCCCATGAAGAATTTTTGGGTAGTTTCTTCAATAGGGAATTCTTAGCCAGCATAAGCAAATTAGCAGACACACTATTAATGATAATTCAACTATTTTCCTAGTCCTAAATGAAAGCTAAACCAATTTAGAGAATATCACAAACACTCCTAAAATACCAAAACATGATGAAGGATGAAGTAAAGAGTTCCTGGGTTTCCCAAGGGCCATGAAGCCCGGAAAAGACAAGCGCAGACAACTGAAACTTCTCTTCTAGAGCGAATTCTTGCTCATTATCTTACGTTTTATGGTCAGCAGTTCCGACTGGCGGTTGACAAACACCACTGACTCGTAACCTTTTGGCTGCATCAGCTGAAGCAGAGTTGCTTGAGAGAATCAACACTTGGCTGATGTTGGAATGCCAGGAGAGAGTGCAGCTGTGAGCAGGACCAGCTTCGCAGGTGCGTCCAGCAGACGCCAAAGCCGCGTTTTTTATGACGAGGCCTGGGTTTAATTTTCCTAGTTTGACAATATCTGACTGTCTCTGGTAGAGCAATCTGTCGCTTTGACACATTTGGCCTCAGCAGAATGTGAAGAGCAGGTAACAGAACAAGGGAATTGACAGTTTGAGCATGTTCAGCAAGAAGAGATCTTACATTGAAACGTGCAGCATTCTGGGGAAAGGATTTGCTTTTGATGCTTGGCCAGAGAACCTGGTGCTCAAGGTGAATTCTCAGTTCCCGCTGATTCATGTCTTGGTGGAAAAAAGGATGATGGAGCATACAGGGTCAGGGTTCTTCACAAACATTGTGACAAAATCCTAGAAATTCTCTATTAATAGTCATTCATAGCGCCATTCATCATTTCTTCTCTCTGCAAATCTGAGAAGTCAAACGTCCCCAAGAAAGTGCATTGCCAGTTTTTGCTCAAGGATCACGACTTGTAAATTTATTTTATAGACTGTTTTACCAGAAAGTATAGAGTGTACATAGAAAGTTCACCAGCAAGTGTACTGGAGGAAACTTGGCCCTCCAGGTTTCTCTTGGTGTTTAACCCCT
This sequence comes from Aotus nancymaae, assembly GCF_030222135.1. NCBI lineage: Eukaryota > Metazoa > Chordata > Mammalia > Primates > Aotidae > Aotus > Aotus nancymaae. The sequence goes on from NW_026988417.1 coordinate 92,737,103, forward strand.
CCCTGGTTATACTACAAGGCACAGCTATAAGCAAAGATGTTGCAGAAAAAATACTTGATTCTTCATCTGTCCTTTGTAACCAACACTTTGCAGATGCTTAGTGACGTATCGATCAGATAGCTTCGGGGAACCCACCCGCAGGTATGGGCAAATTAAAAACTGTTTTCAGAGGTAACATGAATGTAGAGCTAAGCCCCAGAGGCTTCATGAGGGTCACGGGGACTAAAAGCCGAAGTGGCCCTGGGGGTCGTCTCTGTGTTCAGAAGATAAACTGGAGGCCTGGTCAAACAAATAAACAGTGGATGAGGTCTCGTCCCAACCCGGTGCTCTTGGAGTCACAGTCATGGTGGGGCAGTAGGGAAGACACTAGCTGAGGCAGCAGAAAAGAAAAATTAGAACTGCTGTCAGAGGCAGCCTCTTTTAACCTGTGCCTCGAACCGTGTCATGTGCAAATTTGATAAGCTGATGTGTGTCTGCTCATATTAAAAACTAGTTCTTATGTTGATTACCTAGGAACTTTTTTCAGGATGATATCAATCAATTATGTGTTTTCTTTAAAAAAAAAAAAGCTGTCTCACATTTTTGGATTCTGTGCAAATTATAGTACGGGAGACTCAGATATTCTGAGATCAATCGGCTATACCATCTGAGAAACCTAGCTCAGGATAAAAAATGTATTGCCTTTCATTATTACTACTTTTCTTCACTACAAAACTCAAAATCTATCTCTTTAATAGTCTGCTTTGAAATTTGGCAAAGGAGTGTGGGGCCCACAGGTCTCCTCTGTGATCCTTCAGTTCTCATTTGGCTACATAGAATATTTGCAGTCTTTTCTTATCTTCCCGCAAGTGCTCCTCACAGTCCCTGAATGCGACTCAGTAATCTTCCCACCAAGGGATCTCAAAGGTCCAGTGGTGTGGACGCTGAGGCCGGCCCCCTAGGCTCTGCCAGGCACACACCCCGGTGGGAGACTTGGGCAAAGGAAGGGAGGCAGTGACAGGGAGAATGATGGCTCCTCTTGTGAGCTGGAGACACTTGGTTTTCCTAGGGGCTCCCACAGAGGTTTAAGCAGCAGATGTTTGAGACGCAATCAAAACTGACTTCCCTGTGCTCCCAGAGGTTCTGTAAGCTCTCCAGTGCGCTATAATAAAGCAGTTTCAGCTTGAATTAGTCAGCTTAGGCTGTCACAAGAAAGTACTATGGACTGCGTAGCTAAGTAATAGAAATCCATTTTCTCACAGCTCTGGAGGCTCTAGGTCCCAGACCGAGGTCTGGTAGATGACCGGCTTCTGGCTGGTAGACTGGTTTCTGGTAAAGACTCTCTTCCTATCTTGCAAGTGACTGCCTCCTCGCTGTGTCCTCACATGGGGAAAGAGAGCGAGCTCTCTGCTTCCCTTTCTATAAAGACACCAATTTTATCAACTCAGCGACCCATCCTTGCAACCTCACCAACCCTTAGTCACTTCCATAAAGGCCCTATCTCTGTATATGGGAACAGTGAGGGTGAGGCCTTCAACGAAAGAATCTTGAGAGAGAAATGATTCAGTCCATAGCAGCTTAAATCTACCAGAGTGGATCCTATATATGGCAATGAAGAACCCTCACCAACATACACAGGGTGCAATTTCTGTGTTTTACAATTTGAACTTATTTAGAAGAGCTAGATGCTTCCATACAATATTCTGTGCCCTAATTTGATTTTGATTATTTTTTATCAATGTGAATTATACTAACTTTTTCTCAGCAGTAAGAGTAGAAATAAAACAAGAGTTGAAGATTTCTATTTAATTAACATATAATTTAAAATTTTTACAAAATTTTTTGGGACATGATTTACATGTAATAAAAATAATGCACCTATTTTAAGCACAGAGTATAATAAATTTGACCAGTGTATACACCCACATGCAATGAACACACCCCCTGTATACACCAACGTATACACCCATATAACCACCATCACATTTTAGATATGAGAATATTTTCATCATTCCAAAACATCCTTTTTTGTCCCTTCCAAATGACCTTTCCGACCGCTCACCCCACACAAATGCTGGTCTAATTTCTATCACCATAAATCACTTTTATCTGTTCTAGAACTTCCTTCAAATAGAGTCATATAGTGTATTGTTTTAGTCTGGATTATTTCACTTAAATACGTTTGAAGACGCATGTGCATTCTGTTTTGTTTTCGAGACACGTTCCCCGGTGTGCTGCCATTTGCTTCTCCATTGATGGATGTTTGAGTTGTTTCCAGTTTGGGGCTATTATGAATAAAGCTGCCATGAACATTCAAGTACAAGTCTTTTTTACGGACATAAGCCTTTATTTCTTAGTAATAAAGTTGGGTCATAATGTAAGTTTATATTTAACTTTCTAGGAACATTTAAATATTTTCAAAATAGTTGTACTAGTTTATACTCCCATAAATAGTATGTAAGAGGTCCAGCTGCTCCATATTTTCACTAGAGTTTGCTATTATCAGTACTTTGTTCAGTCGTGCTAGCGGGTGTATGTAACACGTGTAACTGTGTTTTCTATTTTGCACTTTTGAGTATTAAAGATGTTGGTGACCTTAGGCTCCATGTTTCCTATAGCTTCATGGATAAACTAAAATTTGTTACTTTTTTTACTTTTAATATTTCCCTTTATTCTGCCTTTAGCATATTTTAAAAGATATTCATAGTTTTAGTTCATAGGTATTCTTGGTAATATGCAGGTTTTGCATTTCTTATTCATATCCTTTCAAATTTGAGCTCATTAGAAAGATCCTTCTTATGATTTTTAAGTACCTTTGTATTTTCTTCCTTATACTAAAAATTACAGTAAGACCCAGAATTCTGTTTGAAATACTCTCCTTTCCTTGTAGAGTCATTGTAGAAGCTTTCTCTGAATTTTTTTTTTATTTTCCTTATAAGTTTATAAACTTAAGCCATGAATTAGACAATAAGTAATTATAATTTTATATTAATTTAATCACTCATTTATTAATTCAACAAAAATTGTTATGCATTGCTGCCATAAAAAAGGATCAGTTCATGTCCTTTGCAGGGACATGGATGAAGCTGGAAACCATCATTCTCAGCAAACTGACACAAGAACAGAAAAGCAAACACCACCTGTTCTCACTCATACGTGGGTGTTGAACAACGAGAACACATGGACACAGAGAGCGGAACATCACACACCGGGGTCTGTCGGGGGTGGAGGGGATAGGGGAGGAAGAGCAGCAGGTAGGGGGATTGGGGAGGGGTAAAGTTAGGAGAAATACCTAATGTAGATGAGGGGGATGGGTGCAGCAAACCACCACAGCACGTGCATACCTATGCAACAAACTTGCACGTTCTGCACGTGTACCCCAGAAGTTAAAGTGTAATAAAAAATTGTTATGCATTAACTCTGTGCCAGGCATTACTCCTGGCAAAGGTGACAGAGTGATGACCAAAGAAGACACATCATATAGTATTGAAGGAAGATTCTAGATGTTCTCTGACCAACTCAATAGTTCCTATTAGTTTTTTACTATAATTTAATTAACCACTGTTTGGTTGTTTAAATATATTGATCAAGCACTTTTGCATATTCAAGGCACTGTGGAGAAGCAAACTGAATGAATAAATGCAAAAAGGTTATAGTTTTTATGAGAAATAGTTCTCCGTGTAATAAAACACATGTGCCAGGAACATCTCTGGTACTGCAGGTACCATTGCCAGGAAAACAAGGCATGATCCCAGTCTTTGTCTAGAGGTGGGAAGGGGATGCATTCACCATTCAAACAACGAGGTAGACCTGGAGCAGGAGTCTGTGCAAGCGTGCTGTCAGAACGTGTAACAGGGAGTCCTGACACGGTAGGTGGTGTTTAGGGAAGATGTCGTGGAGAAGAAACATCCGAGCCAGGTCCTGTAAGAAGGAATTAATGGAACAAGAAGGGAGAGAATGTTTAGACCCTCATTCAGAGGAAGCAGAGCATGTTGGAGGAGGTGGAAATGGCCAGTGTGTTTGGAGTAGACGTCCAGGCATGCACGTGGCATTCACTGTGGTCTTCAGTGCACTGCAGTCTAGCTTCTGCCTCCAATTCTCCACTGAGACCATGCCTGCCGAGGTCAGGAATGACCTTCTGGCTGTGAAACTCAGTGAATGGATGCTTCTCATTCTTCATGCTACTTGGACTCCTTCCAAGGGTTACCACTCTCTCCGTTAAAAATGTCTACCTTGATTTTAGAATGAACAGATTATCTTTCCACTTCCTGCATGACTCCTTCTCAATCTCTTCTTCTTCTGCATCACATGCAAGTCTCTCTGGATTTTGGCTGCTGTCAGTCTGTTCAGTGCTCTGCCTGTCCCCATTCAGTCATGCATGATGTCATCTCATGTGATGTCTCTCCACCAGGAAAGTGCCCTACTCTGCTTCAGTAACGACCACAGCTGAAATGGACCTCCAGGACTTTAGAAGTAATCGCACGTCCAAGCTTCAGTTAGATACATTTTTTTCCTATTTTGTATTTGTAACCTAAGTAGACCTTGCTAATGAAAGCTTTATCTTTGTTTACTTATAATGTAACCAGACACCATACTAAATGCTGCTATGAAACAAAACACGAAAGGTTTCTGTTGTAATTGTCCTTGAGGATTCCACTCATTGGCAACTCTTTCCAGGAAACCTTTCCTGAAGGTTGATGCCTCACCAGGTAACCTGATGACGAGGCCTCAGTACCACGTGCTTTTCTCTTGTGTGTTTTATACCACGTTACATGCGTCAGTTTGTTTGATTACCATCGTTTCCAAATTGCGATAACCTCCTTTATAAACCACGATGCTTAGCCCAGTATCTGGCATGGAGCAGGAACACAATAGGCAGGCACACACGCACGCGCACACATACACACACAGTTTATCCTCATTCTGCAATATTCTACATTTGCAAATTTGCCTACTCACTAGAGTTTGTTTATGATGTCCAGACAACTGTGGTGCTGGCACAGTCACTCCTGTGAAAAGGCATATGCAGAAAATGAAAGATTTGCCACCCAGTCTGCATATTCCCAGCTGAGGAAGAAGGAGGGGAGGCTCTGCCATCCTATGCCAGCCCTCACACTGCAAATGAATGTCCTTTCCGCAGTCTTCGGAGTGCCATGCTTTTTGCATTTTTGTACTTTGTTGTTTGAGGTGGCCCCTAAGTGTTGCGTGGAAGTGCTGTCTGGTGTGGCCGAAGCAGGAAGGCTGTGAGGTGCCTCATGGAGAAACTGGATGTGATAGATGAGCTTCGTTCAGGCATGAATGCTGTTGGCCATGAACTCAAAGTTAATGAATCTCAACATGTATTAAAGAAGGTGACTTTAAACAGAGACACACAAAACAAGATTATGTATTGATAAATTGACAAAAATGTGACCGGGATGGGACTGGGCAAAAAAATATTGTGGCCAAAGGCTTGCAGGGATTTAACCCTGTATTTTCCATAGGAACAATGGTTCAGTATTCACAAATTCAGTGTTAGCAGCAACTTCAGAGAAGGAACCTGCAGCAAATAATGAAAATTGACTATATGTGTGTGTATTACATACATATATAATGTAAGACAATAAGTAATATACAATGATTGTGCAAAAGAGGAAAAGAATCAATATCTGAGTGAAAACATCAGAATATGTCTCATAGAGAAGTTGCTATCCACGATAATCTTTGAATAAAGTATAGAATTTCAAAAGGTGTAACAGAAGCTGAGAAGTTCCTAACAGAAAGTGAGGAAACCAAGTCATGAATTTGGGAACGTTCAGGGATATATACATAGTATAAAGTACAGAAAGAGGTAAGTTCCCTATTATGTTTAACATCGCATAGGAGGGAAAACATGTGGTTTATTTAGTAGTCATTGTTAATTCAGAGGTCTGTCTTGGGTTTAAAATGGCATCTGATTTTCTTTCCTAATTTTCAGTCAAACATATGTAAAGATATTTTTAAAAAGCAAAATTCACAACACCCTAAAGCAAATGTGACAATCAACACCACCAGAATTTGTTAGAAATCTCCAGTGTGTACGAAGCCAATAGAACTCACTGTTTCCTGAAAACAAGAGCTGCTGATTTGGGCTCAAAAATGCAAGGACTTTACCTAGAACGTCCGGCAATGACCACTTTGTGTATGTTCACCTGCAGCACAGTCAGAACACAGCCTTCTTCCTTCCTCTTTCAGACACATTAATGCAGTCTAGTCTTCAGAAACAGTTGGGGGTAAACAAAAGGAGCTTTGGGAATGAAACTACCACCCTATCTCCTGGGCTATGTGCATTCTGCCTTAGTCACTGGGAATTGGTATAGAGGCCAAGCACACAAACAGCCGGGCTTTTATAACTCAGGTGTGACTGACTGAGCAGGAAGCAGGGGCAGCTGGAATCCCGAAAGGGAAGACTCCTGTGGAAAAAACAGCAGGAGGGAGGAGCTGTGTACTTTGCTGGAGGGTGACCTAATCCGAGGGGAACACACAGGAAATAAGCTCAGGGAATAAGGGTACAGCCTCAGTCTTTTCTCTCCATTTGTGTGCCTGTTCTTTGGTGAATCCAATCAAAAGCTAGAAGGCAAGAGAGCGTTTCAATTTAGTCTCTATTGATCAGTCTTCTGAGGAATGGAGGAGGGTGGAGAATGGATCTGGAATTGCTAAAGCAGGGAAAATGCACACACACGCACATACACACATACAGAAGCACACGCACATTCTCTCTGTCTCTCTCTCAAAAGAATGATAGATAGATAGATAGAGATAAATATATAGTAGAGGTGGTATCTATGCCCTCAAGTTTCCTAAAATGTGCTGTATATTGTAACACAACATGAAGTATAACTCAATTTAATGTGTAATATGCCAGTAGTCCAGTTTCCTACTCACTGAAATTAGTTATTAGGACTGACTAATTAATCTAATTCCTTTTAGATTTAAGAGAATGGTCAAATATCTGTCTTCAGTCATCTCAGGCTAGAGCTGCCTGAAGCTAGAACACCTGGCTCTGGGAATACATTATTGACTCTGTCTGCCTTTTGTCCTGAGTAAGAGAGTGATACCTTTCCTGAGTGAGATTACCATGTAAAAATGTTCTGATGCCAAGTTTACAGACTTCCTGGTATAATCTCCCTCTGACATATAAAGAGCTTGGAAGCAAACATTCTGTTCTTACAAGAAAAAAAAACTGAACAAACTATTTATCAGCTGCTTTTCTTAGGCTCCTCGAAGACCTGAGGTCACAGGGCTGACTCGCATGCCCAAAGCTGAAGCTGAATGCAGAGCGTCATATTCACGATCGGTCTCCCTAGAGCAGGAGGAGCTGGAGCCATAAACCTGCATGAACATGTAAGCGGTGATTTTGATGAATTGCTGGAGGCTGAATGCAGACGTTTTGAGAGTGAAAATTTTCTGGAGACCCTAGTGTTAGGGCTCCCTGTTCGCTGCCCTAGCCCAGTTGGAACTTGGAATGCCACTGCAGTCTCACAGTGGAAAGCCAAGAAGGACCCCCTGGTGCTATGGCACAATGAAAGGAAAGGGAATCTTTATAAAGTATCCCAGGGTCTTCTCTGTAACAAAAGCCTGCTCTCCAGGAAAAAAAAAAGACTGCCAGGGCCCCGTTCCTCCTGGGGCAAGAGTGTATCTGTGATGCCAGGCACCTCTTACCTTCTTGTATCACCATTGAGGGAGGAAAGAAAAACTAAGAAACACTGATAAAGGTCACAGGCCTGGGGCAAAGTGGCACCAAAACATTGGTACTTACACGAGACTAGAGTGCGCCTCTCTCCCCAACTTTCTACTGCAACGCCAACAGGCTCCAGTAATGGTTCACTCCAGATGAAGGAGCTGAAAGACAGACTTTATCTCACAGAAACACAAAAACAACCAAAGCGACAAAAACAAGGCCACCGGGGGTATTTGTAACCTCTGGCACCCATAGCTACAGCAAACACTAAGCAAAGTCCAAGACCCGCCAAACTGACATAAATCCTCACACTAAAGACCAGTTTACCTAAGTTCCCGTTTTTATATGTTTGTGTATGTGTGTACTTACCTGTAATGTATGTGTTGGTGTTTGTATAGATATAGTTGTATACCCATTGATGTATAGTTATATGTCTCTATATAGCTCTATTCTTATTATCTATGTATCTCTCTATCTACCTATTTACTGGCTTTCAACAAATACTACAGATCATGCCAATAAAAGTTACAGATGGAAGATACAAAGCAAGCATTAGAAACAGCATCACAGGACCAATTTTAGAATTAGCAGACAGGAAATGTAAAGCAACTGTGATTAATATCTTAAGAAATCTAACAAAAAATTGAGTAACAGGCCAAAACAGATACATGTTGGCTGAGTGACGGAGACTTTAAAAAATCAGAAGAAAATTTTAGAAATCGAAACCACAGTCACAGAAATTAAGAATGCCCTGGTGATCTCCATAGTAGACTGAAATAGCTGTGGAAAAAATTAATGAGCTTGAAGATATATCAATAGAAAGATTCCAAATTGAAATGCAAATAGAAAACCAGTGAGAAAAAAAAAACCCCAGAACATCCAACAACTGAGAGACAATTGCAAAAGACATAACATAAATTTAACTTGATTACCAAAAGGACAAAAAACAGAGAATAGAGCAGAAGAAATATTTGAAGTAATGATGGCAGAGCACTTTCCGAAGTGTACGGAAGACGTGAAACCACATATCAGGTTAGCTAAGAGAACATCACGAAGATAAATGCTGGAAAACGAAGCTCTACACCAGGGTTATCATATTTAAACAGTAGAAGACCAATTTCAAAAAGAAATCTGAAGAGAGCCTTGCAGAGGCCATTTTATCTATAGAAGGCAATGATAAGAATAATAGATGACATCTCATCAGAAATCATGCGAGCAAGAGGCGTGTGGAGGGGAGAGGAGGACGGAAGAAGAAACACCAGCTTAACATTCTCTAATGAGAGAAATTATTCAGAGCTTCATGTGACTCTTGGGATATAAATCCCAGGGTGGGTTTATTTCCAGGGTTTCTCACCTGCAGGTTAAGTGGGTCACACACAGGCAAGTCTCCATCTGCCCTGTGCAGCTTTCTTGAGCTTTGAGGGACTAGCTTATGATGAACCCCAGGTTTCTGTTGTCTGTGATAATTCTCCGTCTTGACTTGTTGCCCGTGACTGGGCTCTGTCTCACTGAACTCAGACAAGTTGGTGACCAGTGCACAGTGAACCTGCCACACAAACTCACAGCACATGTGAAATAGTATGGTGCTATTGAGATAGGTTATTTAAAACTGTATGTTACATACTTTCAAGAAGTCACTAAAATTTGTTTTAAAAATATAATATGGTCAAAGAGCAGATAAAATAGAATCATATAAATAATTTAAATGAGACGAAAGAAAGGGGAAATGAAAAGAAAGAAGGAAAAAATGAAAAAGCAGTTTCAAACATGCTAAATATTAATCCAATTTTATCAATAATCTCATTAAACATGAATGGTCTAAATACACTAATTAAAAGACAGGATATCAGAGTGAGCACAGAGCAAGACCGACTCTATGTCCTCCGCCGGCACTCCACTTCAATATAAAGTCCTAGGGAGGTGGGAAAGAGGAGGAGGCAGAGGAGGTACCGTGCTAACCCTTATCCCATGTCAGTGGAAGAAATAAAGTCCGTTTATATGCCATTGCATTTACAATCTGAAAACCCGAAGAAAACTGAGCGTGCGCCAAGACTGATGCTGAAAATAAACACAGTAATTGCCAGCTTTAGCATCGATTAACTGTTTGGGGGATGTAATTTCTTAACTGTGTTTAAAAACCAAACATCAAATACATTAGATTAATTCTTCAGAGAGAGTTACTCACAATTTATATTTGATGATATTTTAGATCACATTTGTCTCAAAAAGAATAAAAGAAGACTAATAAGACAAGCAGAGAAAAAATCTTAAGTAAGTTGGCTGCTTAATTTTCTCCTTCGTTTACTTTTAATAAGGTAGCTGCAGAACCTAGAGGTGCTACCCTTTAAAATTAATGATTTCATTTGGGTTTCAAAGGTAAAATCATTCTGTATCATAAGTAGTCACGAAGACATTCATTCTGATTCTCGGAAGCGTAGCTGGTGAAGATTCTAGCGGCTGACACGACGCTCATTCCTACGACGCTCCTCTGATTATTATTTCAGGGTACCACCCACAGATTACTTTTCTCTTTGTCTTGTCAAAATGTAATGTTGAAAATCTGAAGGCTTGCTAAGTGCTTTTGTGAAAATAACAACGCAAAATACAGGTTTTTAAAAATTTTTTATGCTGAGAGACAGAAGAGCACATCGTGTCATTTCTCTTCATTTATATTTTACAGTGCATATCCTGCCGAAACATCTCATTGAAATAACTCCTTGCTTGAGACTAAGTAACCCACGTATCTTCCACCTTGATTTTAATATGCACATAATTTCTTTGAAATTACATTTCAAGGATGTAGAATAGTTGTTGTTGCTAGACTAAATTTTGGAAAGCTGCCTCATTAATCAGGCTGTAAACATGTTAGGTCATATACATTCAGGTTGAGTTTTCAGACAGATTGACTATCCAGTAGCTGTTTTTCTTTTTTTCTTTTTTTTTCTAATTGGGACTAAACTCATTATGTTTTATAAAAACATTAAAGGACGTTTTAGATATACTACCCATGTTGATTTTCTGCACATAGATTGTCAATACGAAGGGATTTAGAAAATATCCCTGCATCCTCCTGAATTTATGTTCTCTGTAGTTAAGTAACTGCGATTACTGTGCCAGGAAATTTCATCTCTCTTGTTTCAGGCTTCCTCATCCAGAGAATGAAAATATATTGAAAATACTTTCCTTGTCCATCTGGTAGGACTATTTTCCTGATGTAATAAGTGTGTGTGTGTGTGTGCGTGTGTTGAAAATAGTAAAATGTCATATGTTACAGAACGTTTCCTTATTGCTATATAATACCTTAAGGCCGATTTGTTTTTGTGTGCTGGTGACCAGCAGTATTAGGAAGATGGACTTCCTCCTGAGAAGTCCAACCATAATCAAGGAAATTTCTCTTAGCTTCTCTCTTTTAGAGAAAATATAGACAAATACACAAGTTGGAAGTTGGAATCCCAAGTAGTGCTGACTATTCCCAGTGTGTATGAGCAGCTTCCACGGGTGGTTTTGTTCCAGTTCATTTCTGGGGCAAATGACCCACATCTACACTGTAAATTTTTTGTGTGTTTCGAGAGCCAAAATTGTTATATGAAAACAGCATATTATTCAATTGGTGATTTTATGAGAGCATTGTCTGCACATTTACAATGGCTGACAGAGGTTAAATGTAGGTGAATAGGGAGCTCCGAGTCGACAGCCAGGCTGAGGCTTGTACCAACAGGAAATTGATCATCTCAGCTGAGTCTGTGCTAGAGATAAAGGTTGTTAACTCTGTTATTAGAATTCAGAGTTACTGCCCTGCCTTCTGCCCAAGGCATAGGCATTTTAGTTGTAGGAAAAGCAGTTATGGCCCTCACATAACTCCTTAACCTGGCTGTTTGCTTAATCATTACTTTGTGAAACTGTGACACTGTTTTTACTTACAAAGTCACAGAAAATGTTAGGAAGTGCTATTCCTCATTTCAGACAAGCAAAATCAAAGAGTTGAGCACCTAACATTTCATTTGGCTTTGCAAAGTAAACCACGCATATGAGATAAGCCTGGGCCATCTTGTAGAATCTGGAAGTTAAAACCTGCACAAAGAAACCCCCGAAAGAATGGGAGTGTGACAAAGGGAGACAGAGGCCAACCTGAAGGGCTCCCCATTTAATGCTGGAATAATTTGAGCAATAAAATAAATGACGGCGTATTGGGACGTAACCGAAAGTGTAGAATAAATATACAAAAGTCCATGTTGATACAAGGAGTAAATTGATCAAAAAATAAATGGGGAAGAAGTTACATTTTTTTACAGAAAAATTCCAAATTATTTGTGTAGATGTGGGGAGTGGGGAATCCCGCAAGAGCCGAGGCAAGGGTCTGAAGCTTCAGCATGTTCTCATAAAAGCATAGAAACAAATTAGAGATACAGTTAGGTAGTTATTCCTATATATAATCATGAAATAATCACATAGCTATTCATATGCAATCATAAATACATACATATATAATCATATAATCTTTAATCTTACTAAGTCTCAGGTCAAGAAGTATGGAACTGAAGTGGCACTGAGAAAGGAGGGACCCTGAGACAAGATGTTCTAAGCCCTCTGTGACGCCCGCATGTGCGCTGCTGGAGGACGCCTCTGCTGTGTGACAGTGTCAGCACCGTGGAAGCGCCCGCTGTTTAGCCAGCTAGGGAAGGAGGCGTCCAAGATGGCCGAGATGTCTCCTACCCTGGAGGAGTTAGGAGAACACTCCGCTTCTCCAAGCTCTTGTGGAAGGCCTGGCGGCTGCCAGGGAGACCCACAGACACCCGGGGACTTAATTGTCTCTGTGAGGCTGTGCTTCAGTGGTCACGTTCCATGGCTACTTTCAAGTTCTGCTTCTGCACCTGGTTCCTCTTTTCCTTAGAAGATAAGAATTAGTAATAGAAACATAAATCTTAGTGACCTTGCTATTTCTTGACAAATATGAAAAAAGTGCTGATGCCTCAGGTTTTCTCCTCGCCTCGGCTTCTTCAAAGTCCTGGGTCCTTTGTCTCCAGGACACGTGACTTACCTGACCCTATCACTGACCACCATTACCTCATGCTACCTGCCCTGCCCCCTGCTCTGCACTCAGTAAAAGAGCGTCCAGGCACTCGGGGCCACTGCTGGTCTCTGTGATTTGGTAGCAGTGAACCCCGGGCCCAAACTCGCTTTTCTCTGTCTCTGTGTCTTGTGTCTTTCATTTCCACAGTTCTTCGTGTCCACGCCAGCAGGGAGGGACTCACTGGACCCTATAGGGCTGGACCCCATATGCAGATATTTCACTCTACAGCAGTTGGAGCTTAATCCTCCTCCTCAATCATACACTAAACTTAGTGACTTGTTTCCATAGAACAAAGCAGAGAAAGAAAAAGCAAAATAGTAGAATTAGAGAGGAAGAGCTTGGCAAAAGTGCATTAAAAAGTGATGAAGGTGAACATCCTCAGTGGTGTCATGTGGATATCATGTGCCCCTAATTTGATGTGGTAAGAAAAGCCTTTATCTCTGTGAAATTCCTTCCCCAAATCCTGTGAGAAAGACATCAAACAAACCAGATGGGGGTCTTCCTATGGGATAACTCACCCATACACCTCAAGACCCTCAAGTCATCAAAAACAGGTAAAGTGTGGGGGAACCATCACAGACAAGAGGTTCCCTGATTAGATGCTGAAAAAGAAAGGAGATTAGTGGGAAAACTATCTGAAGTTTAGTTAATAGTAATGTCGGGGTGTGGATTGAATGGTGGCTTCCCAAAAGAGGAAAGGAGAAGGCTGATCATGAAGGTAGAAACTGGAGATTGCAGCCACAAACCAGGAAACTCCAGCAGCCACCAGAAGCTGGAAGACACAAGGAACAAAACATCCCCTAAAGCCCCCTTAGGAAGGGAGGTCAGCCCTGCTACTCCTGGACTCCAGAACTGTGAGCGAATACATTTCTGTTGTTAGAAACTCTCAAGTTTATGGCAATTTGTTATAGCAGCCCTAGGAAAGTAAAAGAGATATCAATATTAATTTTCTGTCTTGATCCATGTGCCATAGTGACATGAAATGTTAGTAATAAGGGAAGCTAGGTAAGGGCTGTTAAAAGATAGAATTTACTTGAACAAACAAGAATTCATTAACCAGGCAGCACCAAACTCCAAGCTCTGAAGAGTTTCACCAAAGGGGCGATGGGGATTTATAGGGTGAAAGTGGAACAGAGCGAAGGAACCGCTTACTGGTTAAGTTTGAGAACGCGCAGTGGCGGCCTATGATTGCGAGCTCAAGTTCCACTTTGCTTATGTGGGAACACAGGGCACGAGAGCCACTCCAACCTAATGCCTTCCCTTTAATTATTTAACAGGGGTAGACATGGATTCTCTATTCTATCTTCACAACTTTTCTGTAAATGTAAAATTATTTCAAAATAATAAAATGTAAAAAAAATACAACTTAGCTCAAAGAAAGGTACGTATTTTACCACTGGTTGGTTATGAGTGAAACAATATTTCTTCAGATAAGTTGACTACTATTTCATTAAATATTTCACAAATGAGAAGTTTTCTAGGAAAAAAAAAGCTATATCAGTCTATTGTCACACTGCTATAAACATACTACCTGAGCCTGGGTAATTCATGGACAAAGAAGGTTTAAATAACTCATAAATCCTTACACTCACAGGAGAAGCAAGCACCTTCTTCACAAGGTGAGAAAAAGAGAGTGTGTGTGAGGGAGGAACAGCCACACACCTATAAAACCATCAGATCTCATGAGAACTCACTCAGTGTCACAAGAACAGCATGTGGAAACCACCCTCATGATCCAGTCTCTTCCCACCAGGTCAATCCAGTAACTTGTAAGGTTCATGGGGATTACAATCTGAGATGAGATCTGAGTGCGGACAGGAGCCAAACCATACAGTTCCACCCCCGGCTCTTTCCAAATCTCATGTCCATCTCTCTTTTCAAAACCAATCATGACTTCCCAAGAGTCCCTCAAAGTCTTAACTTATTCTAGCATTAACCCTGAAATCCAAGTTCAAAGTCTTATCTGAGACGAGGCACATCTCTTCTGCTCAAGAGCCTGCAAAATCAAAATCAAGTGAGTTACTTCAAAGATACAATGTGGGTACAGGCATTGGATAAATGCTCCCATTCCAAATGAAGAAATTGGTCAAAACAAAGGGATCATAGGCCCCATGGAAGTCCAAAATCCAGCAGGGAAGTCACTAAATCTTAAAGCTCCAAAATAATGTATTTTGACTCTACATCTTACAGCCAGGGCATGCTGATCCAGTGGGTAGACTCCCACAGCCTTGGGCAGCTCCTTCATGGGCTGGCTTTGAAAGGCTGCAGCTTTTCCAGGTGCATGGTGCAAGCTGTAGTAGATCTACCATTCAGGGGTCTGGAGGATGGTAGCCCTTTTCTCGCAGCTCCCCTATGCAGTGCCCTAGTGGGGACTCTGTATAGGGGCTCTAACTCCACATTTCTCTTCTGCAATGCCCTAGCAGTGGTTCTCCATGAGGGCTCCACTCTGCAGCTGACTGCTGCCTGGACATCCAGGCATTTCCATATGTCCTCTGAAATCTAGTCAGAGATTCCCAAATCTTGATTCTTATCTTCTGTGCATCCACTGAACACCTCATGGAAGCTGTAAGGTTTGTCTCGCTGAGTTTAACGCAAAGATACTGAGGCCAGCACAAGAAGATCCAATGCGAAGGAATTTATTCAGGCTCCCGGACAAGGTTCTGTGGCCCGACAGGAAGGACCAGAGAAGTCACATGGACTCCTCTCAGGCACGGGGTTTTGTAGGGAGTGAACGAGCTTGATTGGTTGTGAGAGAGCAAGACTGTCACTGGGTAGAATTACAAGCCTTCAGCTAGGACTTGGCTTGCTGTTGGTTAGAATTACTCAGCTGCCATTGGCTAGAAAGGCTAGGCTGCTATTGGCCAGAAAGACTTGGCTGCTATTGGCTAGAAAGAGGCTAGGTTTGCAGCACCTTGTTTGCATACTGGGCTTTTTAAGGGAAGGTCAGGCTGTGTGAGCATGGGAGAAGGGAACATGCCTGAGCATGTCTGAGCTTGCCCGAGCTCGTCTGGGTTTTGGAAAAAAGGAGGGGGTCTGCATCCATGCTCCCGGTGAGGCTACCAGCCTTACATTCTGACCTTTTGATGATAGATAGAGGGTGCCACTCTTTCTGACTACTTCCTGCTGAATAGGGGTGAAGTAAGGGGGACAGGTCAGTTGGCTGGTGCCTTGACTGAGAACCAGACGAAGGGATGAAGCAGCATTTGGTTGATGGCCACTCATCCAATTTCTCACATACGAGCTTGTAGGAACCCACTGCCTGCAGCTTTACCCTGGGCTCGGCAAAGGTGATGGGGGTCCTCGAGTCCAGGCTGCATCAGTCGTCCAGAAGGCTGAGAAATTCAGGCAAAGGGATTGCTTCCTGTGGACCAGCCTGCTCCTCATGTAGAGGTGTGGGGAATGGGCCTGTGGTCCGGGATGGGCAATCAACCTTCCAGTGTCCAGTCTGCTTGCAGTTTGGGCAAGGTCCGGGAGGTGGACGAGGACAGGGGCACTGCCGGGCCCAACGTCCCTCTTGACCACATCTGAAACAGGGCCTGGGCCGGGCCCTTGGAGCCTTTTGGAAGAGTTTCAATGGACCTCCCCCACTGGATGTTTGGTGGGCTGCCAGCCTTAGGGCTGCTACAAGAGCTTGGGTTTGGAGGCCTACCTTCTATTGTAGGTGGGCCTGTCAGGTGGCCTCAGCTTTATCCTCTCAGCTGTTAAAAACTTTGAATGCCATGTTTTACTAGGTCCCTTATGGGAGTTTGGGGGCCCTCCTCAGCTCTTTTAAGTTTCCTCCTTATATCAGCCACTGACTGGGAAATGAAGTGGGTGACTAGGACTGTAGCCCCCGCTAAGGAGGCTGGATCCAGCCGAGTATGGAGGATCATAGCATTCGTTAATCAGTCAAGGAAGGCAGCTGGGTTTTCATCAGGTCCCTGAGTTATTTCCCTCAACCTGTCGTAATTAACTACCTTCTGGGCTGTGCTTTGCATGCCCACTAGGAGGCACTGTGGAACCACAGGTTGAGGCCCACACAAGCCCCGTAGCTGTTAGGCCATGGTACTACACATAAACTCACTCACTCGCTCGCTCACATTGTAATTAAGAAAAGAGAGAAAAATAGAGTTAAAGGTAGAAAGCGGCCACCATCTTAGAAGCGGGGCACGGCCGCCATCTTGAGAGAGAGAGAGAGAAAGCTAAGAGTGGGAAGCAGCTGCAATCTTAAGGGCAGGGGATGGCCGCTATTTTGAGAGGGAGAGAGAGAGAGAGAGTGGAAAAACAGAAAGAGAAAAAAACCGAAAATACAGTTTCTTACTTAATGGGAGCCTTTATGCCAATGGGCTAGTTTAAAATAAAGAATTTGGTATAAGCCAGGGGGTTTAGCTCTGCCGTGAGGCAGGGCTGCTTGAATGGGGCTTCTGAGTACCCACACCTCAGTCGCTGGTGAGGGTTCAGGAAAGTGGGGATGTCTCCCTCAAATTCCTGACCCTAAAAAACCCCTCATGGGGAGAGAACAAGAGTGTAGGGACGTCTCCTCTTACACTCAGGTCCTAAGCCGGGGCCCCGGACCCACGGCCGGAGTCCCGGACTCAAGTCCTGGACCCCCAACAGGAATCCCTGATGCTGCAGTGGTTTCGGACAGGGACTCCCCGAGAACAGCTGGTGGGGTGGTGGGCAACAGAAGTCTTACCTTGTGGTGGAATGGCGGCTCCCTGGTCCAGTTTTGTGTGGAGGAGTCAGTTTCCCCCAGGAGGGGTCTTGCAACTCCCCCCGGGTTTCGGCACCATTTGTAAGATTTGTTCTCGCCGAGTTTAACGTGAAGAAACTGAGGCCAGCACAAGAAGATCCAATGCGAAGGAATTTATTCAGTCTCCCAGACAAGGTTCTGTGGCCCGACAGGAGAGGCCAGAGAAGTCGCACGGACTCCTCTCAGGCATGGGGTTTTATAGGGAGTGAAGGAGCTCGATTGGTTGTGGGATAGCAAGACTGTCACTGGGTAGAATTACAAGCCTTCAGCTAGGACTTGGCTTGCCATTGGCTAGAAAGGCTTGGCTGCTATTGGCCAGAAAGACTTGGCTGCTATTGGCTAGAAAGAGGCTATGTTTGCAGCACCTTGTTTGCATACTGGGCCTTTTAAGGGAAGGTCAAGCTGTATGAGCATGGGAGAAGGGAACATGCCTGAGCATGTCTGAGCTTGCCCAAGCTTGTCCAGGCTTTGGAAAAAAGGAGGAGGGGTCTGCATCCATGCTCCCAGCGAGGCTACCGGCCTTACAGAAGCCATCAAGTCTTGGTGTTTGCACCCTCTGAAGCAAGGACCTGAACTACACCTTCGCCCCTTTCAGCCACAGCTGGAGCTGGAGAGGCTGAGACACAGGGCACCAAGTCCTGAGGCTGCACCCAGCAGCAGAGCCCTGGGCCTGGCCCACAAAACCATTTTTTCCTCCTAGTCCTCTGGGCCTGTAGTGGGAGGGGCTGCCACCAGGATCTCTGACATGCCTTGGTGACATTTTCCCTATTGCTTTGGCAATTAACACTGGGATCCTTATTACTTATGCACATTTCTGTAGCCAGCTTGAATTTCTCCCGAGAAAATGTTTTTTTGGTTTTTTTAAATTTTCTACTGCATCATCAGGCTGCAAATTTTCCAAATTTTGATGCTCTGCTTCCCTTTTAAACACAAGTTCCAATTTCAGATTATCTCTCTTGAGTTCAAAGTTCCACAGAACTCTAGCACAATGACAAAATGCCACCAGTGTCTTTGCTAAAGCATAGCAAGAGTGACTTTTCTCCAATTTCCAAGAAGTTCCTCATCTCCATCTGAGACCACCTCAGCCTGGACTTCATTGTCCACATCAATATTAGCATTTTGGTCAAAACCATTCAACAAGTCTCTAGGAAGTTCCAAACTTTTCCATATCTTCATGTTTTCTTCTGAGCCCTCTGAACTATTCCAGCCTCTGCATGTCATCCAGTTCCAAAGCTGCATCAACATTTTCAAGTGTCTTCAGAGCAGTGCCCTACTACCTTGGTACCAATTTATTGTATTAGTTCATTTTCATACAGCTATGCAGATACTACCTGAGACTGGGTAATTTATAAGCAAAGGAGGTTTAATTGACTCACACTTCCACATGGCTTGGAGACTCAGGAAACATAATTATGACAGAAGGGGGAAGCAGACACCTTCATCACAAGGCAACAGGAGACAGAAAGCGAGAAAGCATGTGTGAAGGAGAAAGTGTCAAACACTTATAAAAGCAGCAAATCTTATGAGTACTCACTCACTATCATGAGAACAGCATGGGGGAAGGCACCCACATGATCCAACCACCTCCCACCCGGCCCACCCCTCAACATGTGGGTATTACAGGGACTACAACTTGAGATGAGATTTGGGTGGGGACACATAGCCAAGCCATCTCAGAAACCGTTCTAACAGGAAACATCTGCATGGCAAATCCAAGTTTGAAACAATGAATCTACATATTTGATTGCATTATATTTCATAGCTAGGGTATGCTTTCTCTGATTTATAGGTGATTGAGGTGAGTAGTCTTAACCAGTTCTATCAGTCACATTTATATAAAATATCACGTGGCCTTCAGTCAAATATAAGTTTACACTATCTTGCTTTCCTAATTCTAAGTTTACCTCAATTCTAAGCTTACTTAATTACAAGTTCATATGAGGGTTTAATCACTGATGTGGATCAGTTAGCTTTTCTTATGTCTCCTTTATTTGAACTAAAATTATTTGGCTCAAAGTTTGCAAAGAAAGCAAAACACCTTACATATGTTTATTTGTATTTGTATTTTAATTACAGCAACAAAAGAGTGGAAATGGCAGTCATGAACATCTAACACTGCTCATCCTGAAGGAGAACCCCTTGGGCATTACCAACCAGCTTGAGGAATGTCCTACGAAACTGAGATTTGTCCTTAAGCATATGCATCTGAGTATTGTTACAGTATTTAGTAAGGAAGTGATTAGTAAGGAGATAATATGTAGGAAGGCATGGCCAGCAGTCAGTCCCCAGTCAGTGGTTCAATTCCTCTATGAGTGAATTTATAGAACTCCAGAACTAAAGGAGTTGGTTAAATGCCTAGAAACATAAGTGCTTACTAAACTCAGGAAAAGGAAAGAAAATCTAATTTTGACAGCATGTTTGTAACTATAAAGCACTACAGATAACCTTGCAGGTTTTTTTGAGATATCATTGGTTCTTCATTGATTAAATTGTGAAACCTCTGTGAGCTCTTCATGGTCTCAGTTCAGCTCACTGCTTTGATCAGGATGAATTATGAAAGACTGTATAGAAAATACAATGTGCCACTTTTTTCATAGTGTAAGCACATTAGTTACACAGTCAGTTTGAACCTACTAATAATGGCCAGAAATAGCTATTGCAAATTTTTCTAGAAAAAATTAAGACGTTCAGAACTATAACCTTGTAGAATAATAGACACACTTTTAAAATTTTTATGTGATGATAAAGCAATGCTATTATGAAAGACAGCAAACAAATAACACCAAGACTTACACTTGTACTAATTTTAAAAAATGTTTTCCTAGCCAAGAAAATGCAAATCGTATCATATTTAAGAGTTAGTCTCTTTGATACATTATTTGTAACAGTTCTTAAATCTGTAGAACACCTGCTTTCTGTATAGGTATATTTGTGCAGTACCCCTTATTATCAAATTAAAGGCTCCTAATTTGTCTTTAAAGCAGAAATAGACTCTCAGGTTGATAAATTTAAAAAAAAAAAGACCACTATAATAGGTCTTGGGCTAATAAGGAAAAAATAAGCCATGTCTGTCATTTTAACAGACACCTTTGAAATGTATATTCTAAACCCATGGCCAAGTGGGGAAGGTTCTCTCACAGACTATTATAAAAGCAAATAAAAGTTGTATTGGTGATGTTTCTCATCTCACTCCTTCACTCTTCGAGTCCATTATTGTCAACCAGCAACCCCCTGTTTTATGAGCATTTCTGTTGAGATTTATGTGCAAGTGACCTGAAAAATAAGTATACCAATAATTTTGCCTTCGCAAAGTCTAGACTCTATTTTTTTCCACTCCAGGCTCCCTGGTTTATATAATGCCCATTCTGATACCCTCTCTCTCCTTCTAGGCTAGGCTTTCTCAACCTTAGCAGTATTGACTTTTTTGATCCAGATAATTCTTTATTTTGGGGGACTGTCTTGACATTATAGGATGAGCCAGTGTAATGGTTAATTTTATGTGTTAACCTGGGTGAGCCACAGTGCCAAAATGTTTTGTCAAACATTATTTTGAATGTTTCTTTCAGTGTGTGTGTGTGTGTGTGTGTGTGTGTGTGTGTGTCTGTGTTGATGAGATTATCATCTAAATCAGTGGACGCTGAGTAAACTGGGTACCCTCAATAATGTGGGTGAATATCATCCAATCAGTTGAAGGTCTTCATAAAACAAAGACTGGCCTTTCCCAAGCGGGAATACATTTTCCCAGCCTATTTCCTTTGGACTTGGATGGCAACTCTTCCCTGAGTTTCCAACCTCCCTGCCCACCCCGTCAGACTTTGGACTTGCGAGAGTCATGGTCCACTTTGTGTTGCTATAACAGAACATCTAGGACTGGGTAATTTAAACAGGAAAGAGGTTCATTTATCTCAGGGTTCTGCGGGCTGGGAAGTTCAATATTTGGCAAGTGCATGTGGTGGCTTCTGGTGAGGGCCTCTTCTGCATTAACTCATGACAGAGGACAGAGAGGGGAAGCAGGCAAATGCAAAAGGCAAACCGCAGTGGTGACCTCACTTCACAGCAACCTGCTGTCACAGGAACCAGTCCACGTCCATTCTTGACAAAAGACAATAATATGATTTGTCCCCATCAAAATTCATGTTGAGGCTTGGTCCCCAGTGTGACACTTTTGAGAGGTGATGTCTTTAGGGGGGTGATTAGGTCATTAAGATGGATTAATTTCTTTTCACTGGATAACCCTGAAAAATACAGGATTTGGAACTGAGATATGGGTGCCAAGACAACAGCCTCCTTTTTGGATTTAGCAGAGCAGGCTGCTTAGGGCTTCAGGGGCCAAGCTACTGCCCACGTCTGTGGAGTGACGCTGCCCTCAGAGTCCTGGGATGAGTCTTCTGCCCTCATGGGCGTGGAGAACAGATCATCAAGCCAAAGAGGATAATTCTTAGGCTTTCAATCCAATGGATGTTGCCCCCCTAGCTTTTGAACTGTATAGGAATTCCTGACCTCTTGTTTCTGACTTCTCCCTTTTGGAATGAGAATGCCCACCTTACTTACGCCTGTCTCACAATAGGAGCATGAAACTAACTTGTCTGGTTTCACAGGTTCACAGCTAGACCGAAATTTTTCTCCTAGGATTAATCATTCCTCGAGTCTCATCCACATTTGATTTAGAGGAGATTTAAATGAGATTCAGGACTTGGATCTGGGGCTGGAATGAGTTCAGATTTTGAGGCTGTTGAGATGGGGCACTGAAGGTATTATGCTTCAGTGAGAGGGGCATGGATTGCTTTTGGAGGTCGAGAGAGTAAAGCCTGAACTGTTTCCCTTCACATTTGTATTTTAAAACAGAATCCCCAGATAGAGATTTTGCAGACAAAGCCTTTTGGGAGGGAGCCTCTAAAGAGGTAATTAAGATACAATGAGGCCATCAGGGTGGGCCCTAATCCATTCTAGGTGGTGTCCAGGTAAAAAGAGGAGAATGGGTTATAGAGAAAGGCACCAGGGCACCATACACAGAGAAAAGGCCACGTGAGGACACACAGGGAAGGCAGCCTCTGTAAGCCACCAAGAGAGGCCTCAGGAGAAACCACAGCCCATCTTCACATGGCTTTTGGACTCCCCGCCTCCAGAACTGTGAGAAGATAAATTTCTGTTGCGTAAGCCCCCTGCCTGTGGTGTGGTGTGACGGCGGCACACAGGAGAGTATAGGCAGTGTCCCTGGCTTTACCCATTCAATCCCATGATAGCGGCCCACAGGACAGTACAGGCAGCATCCCTGGCTTTCCCCATTCAATCCCATGACAGCAGCCCACAGGACAGTACGGGCAGTGTCCCTGGCCTCCTCCCATTCAATCCCATGACAGTGGCCCACAGGACAGTACAGGCAGCATCCCTGGCTTTCCCCATTCAATCCCATGACAGTGGCCCACAGGACAGTACAGGCAGCATCCCTGGCTTTCCCCATTCAATCCCATGACAGTGGCCCACAGGACAGTACAGGCAGCATCCCTGGCTTTCCCCATTCAATCCCATGACAGTGGCCCACAGGACAGTACAGACAGCATCCCTGGCTTTCCCCATTCAATCCCATGACAGTGGCCCACAGGACAGTACAGGCAGCATCCCTGGCTTTCCCCATTCAATCCCATGACAGTGGCCCACAGGACAGTACAGGCAGCATCCCTGGCTTTCCCCATTCAATTCCATGACAGTGGCCCACAGGACAGTAAGGGCAGTGTCCCTGGCCTCCTCCCATTCAATCCCATGACAGTGGCCCACAGGACAGTACAGGCAGCATCCCTGGCTTTCCCCATTCAATCCCATGACAGTGGCCCACAGGACAGTACGGGCAGTGTTCCTGGCCTCCTCCCATTCAATCCCATGACAGTGGCCCACAGGACAGTACAGGCAGCATCCCTGGCTTTCCCCATTCAATCCCATGACAGTGGCCCACAGGACAGTACAGGCAATGTCCCTGGCCTCCTCCCATTCGATCCCATGACAGTGGCCCACAGGACAACATGTGCAGTGTCCCTGGCCTCCTCCCATTCGATCCCATGACAGTGGCCCACAGGACAACATGTGCAGTGTCCCTGGCCTCCTCCCATTCGATCCCATGACAGTGGCCCACAGGACAACATGTGCAGTATCCCTGGCTTCCCCCATTCAATCCCAGTGGCATTTCCTTCCAACCACCACCCTCACTCCTCAAATCATGACAAACGAAAAATATCTTCAGACATTGCCAAATGTTTTATTGGGATGACGCTATTTTAGGTTGAGAACAGGTGCTTGGACGGAGAAAACAGCTACAAAAGCTATTATGTGGATCGCTTCTCTTTGAAAAGTCCTGCAATTTGGTATTTATTAGTGGCATTGCCCTGTCTGTGTCTGAAGCTTCTTTATTCTGCCTTCTTTTTCCATTTTCTGTATTCTTTTCTTTGATATTCTCATTTAGATTTTATTGCCCTGACCTCTCTTAATATCCCAAAGTGTGGATTTCCACTTGCCAATTTTCCAAACAGTTCTTCCGGAAGACCTTTCCTGGATATTCCACCACCACAAATTCAGTTCCCTCCGCCACACGGTCTCTTCCGTAATTCCTGTTCAGATAAACAGTTCAGCTCAATTAAAACAATTTTTGAGTGTGTTGGGACCTTGTAGTTAGCTGGTTTGATATAGAATAGAGTCACCCAAACAGATTTAATGCCATGTGATGAGCTCAATGACAAAAAAAAAAAATGTCGGGAGTACAGAGGAGGAGCATTTTATCCAGCCTGGGATGTCAGAAGGCTTCCTAGAAGAGGTAAGTCGTGAGCTGATAGGTTAGGTCTCCTAAAGGTAACTTAACTTCAAGTCACTTAAAGTTTGAAAAGTAAATTTTAAAATGCACGTAGATATTGAGACCTCTATAGCACTGTCCTGCTAACTACTGCTCTGTTGCACCACACGTTCATACCAAACAAGAGAAATGAATTTGTTCAAGTATCTCAGCACGTGAAGGCAATGTTTGACAGTCACTGGAATTTCTACTTCAGAAATACCTCAGAACTTATATGCCAGAAAACGTGACCCGACAAAGGAAGTAGAGTCTGAAAGAGAAGCCAATTACCACAGCTAGAGCAGTGACTCTGACTGTAGATTTCTTTGTCCCCAAGGGCCATGACAGGGGCGCACAGCCAGTGCCACGATGTGCACACAGTAGGGGCTTGCAGGACCCAGAGACCTCTGCGCTTGCTCTGGGCGTGCCCCAGTGGTCACAGGCCTCACATCATCTGCTTGGAACAATTTCCACTAGCAGTACTGGTACTAAGGAAATTTTTGTAAGCCTTGAGCTCTGCCAGTTACCTCGAACAAACTCACTTCCAAGGGCAGAAGGCTGAGTCTTTCCAGCTCACCAGTCGTTCAGAAGGTCTGTTTCCCTGCAACTCCTGTGGAAGGTTGATTTACATGTTTTTCTCTCTCTTTTAAAACTTAGGCATCACTTTAGAAACTTAGAGGCAGAGATCCCTTTATTTTTTATTTCATCTTTCTGCATAAATGCCATCTTCAACAATTTTTTATTAATGTTCCATTTCAGTTGTTTGTGAGAGTAGAAGTTGGCTCGTGAGGGAAGGTGCAGAGAGGGGAGGGTCAATTCTCAAGTCATGAATAGTGACAAGTGAAATTATATGGAGAAAGGAAATCAATCCCGCCAAATGAAAAAGGGCGAAGACACGGTTGGGGCAAATGGATCGTTACCCACAACAATGCAACCACTTCTCATCTGTGAGCCAGAATCTGAAAAAGTCCTCGGTGCAGTATTGGTGATGAAGTATTATCGATAGATTTCTAACCAGCTTCAGAGACAATGATCTGTTCTTTTCAGGGTATAAGCTTTGATTTGCTGGAAAAAAGAATTCAAGAGGTTCCAAGAACAAAAACTCTGGGCATAATTTTACTTCCTTTTTCCGTCAATACAAGGCAGATCTGAGGCTGGTAGCGTTCCGATTCCTGAGCAGGGGTTGTAAATTCTATTTGGATGTGTCAAGTACCAAACTGCGGAAAAAAGCAGCACAACTCTGGTTTGAATGAAAGATGCTGTTTGAGTCTGAGCGTGGCCTCTGACGAGCTGTGTCACCTAGTGGCATATTCATCTTCTGCAGGCAACCGTTTCCTCTCCCAGATACTGAGCCTGGAGATCAGCTTCTCCCCCAAGCCCTTTCCAGCTAAAATTCTATGAAGCAGTAAATGATGCTTTTATTTCTTCTGTTGACTATTTGCTTTAAAACCTAGTATCTCAAGTTTAGACTGTTACCTGTTGAAAATTGGAGGGGAAATTAAATAAAGATGAGAGTCAAGAAACTTCATCAAACTGACTCCTAAAGTGAAATTTACCCCAGTTTTGAAAATACAAACGGAATTCAAAGATTTGTGTTATGCAATATACCTATGGTATCTATCTAAAGGGCCACAGTTACCGTGTACTCAATGTATTTTATGTTGTATGTGGTTTGAATTTGACAGGGAGCCTGATATATTGTTTCACAGATTCTTCTGGAATTCAGGGTTTGCATTTTGCCACCTGAAAGGGCGATTTCAGGTCCCAGTGTGTTAGGTTAGCTAATGAGTTCCTGATTGCTTGGAAAGATTTATGCTCTTTGGAGGCATGAAGTTTGCTCTCTGAGAAGTTATTTGCTTACCTTGGAATTGTGACCATTATGATCATCACAGTTTTCCAGGGAACCATAGAACATAGTGGTAGGGTCCCATCTAAATGATAGCACAGTTCAGCCCTAGCTGCAATGGCACACAGTCCGGGAAGGAGTGATCCTCATTGCAGAGCAGAATGGAAGCGAGAGATAGGCACATTACTCAGGGAAGGATTTGAGAATGAGGGCAAAGGAGACTGAGATCATCTTTTAACAAGAGGGAGAAACTGAAAAGTTAAACGTCGTCTGTGTAAAATGTTTGTGACATTTCTCTTCAGAGAGAGGTTTTATTGCTCCAAGCTAGGCGGCGGCTTGTGCTCTGGTCAACTGAAGCCAGACGCCTAAGGGTTAAAGGTGATTTATCTGATTGATCTTTTCTTCTCTTTATCCTGCCCCCAGCCAGCCTCGTACATTCCATTCAAATGCATATCCCATTTAAAGGTTAGGGGCTTTTAAAAACCAGATTACAAAGTTAAGAGGAGTGGAGCAAGGCTATTTCTACGTGAAGAAATTGAAAATTCCCTGCCCCAAATTTACTTCCCAAAGATATAGGATTACATTTTCCCTCAATTCCACAAATTTGTTTTTGAAAAGATCCTAAAGTGATACCTTTTAAACCTAACGCTCTTTTTATCAGAGAATTTAGGGAACCACTCAACAAATTTCACAAGCTGCACTGGGATTCTGGAACCTCCTGGTTAACAGCTATCACTCATTTATACAGGAAAACACACTTTATCCTTAAGGGATCTAGTGTACAAAAAAGCAATATTTACTTATATATAAATTTGTTCTTTCTCATTTATTCAAGAGTCAAATTTTAATATATTTTTTCTTTTGCTTCCACTTCTCTTGGGTCTGACACATGACCTGGATGTGCTGTCATCAC
The DNA here is from genome assembly GCF_030222135.1 of Aotus nancymaae. Classification (NCBI taxonomy): domain Eukaryota; kingdom Metazoa; phylum Chordata; class Mammalia; order Primates; family Aotidae; genus Aotus; species Aotus nancymaae. The sequence goes on from NW_026988417.1 coordinate 92,764,160, forward strand.
AGCTGGGAAACCCTAGGAAGGAAGAGGGCAATGGCAGATTCTGTAGCTATTTGTTTGTCAGCCTCTGCTGGTGATGGCAGTCCTGCCTGGCTGTCCTAGCTGGCCCTTCCTGAGCTGTAGGCTGCATTGCCAATCAGAGGTAACTTCCTAAAATTCTAATGCACCTCACAATAACATTGGTTACCTCTTAATGAGGATTCTAATGATCCCCAGCAAGGGCTAGAAGATGTAAAGGAAGGTTGGATGAGCATCAGAATAAATTCCACTGACTTGACTTTGTCTGTAAGTAATTAACAAATATATATTGATCGTCTCCTGTGTTTCGGGCACATTTCAAGCTGATGAACAAGAGAGATTAAACCCTGCTTTCATAGACCTAATGTTTGTTCTTGGTAGAAGTGGGGAAAGAGTGAAGATAAAATAGAGAGAGAAGGAGAGACTATCAAGTGGTGATTCAAACAGGGCGGCAAGTAACGTGGTGGCTGGGGTGGTCAGCACGACTTCCTGAGTGCACTTGGACTGATGGTTGAATGATCGCAAAGTGCAGGCTGAGATCAGAGACCGGAGTCTTGCCTCACGTCATCCAGGCTGCTTTCATCTGCCTTCCGACCGTGGAGTAAACTCTTAGGAACTGCTAGATTAGATGACATTGAGAGAGTCCCAAGGCTTGTAAAACCCTAACATGCAGGCAGCCTTCGCATTTTGGGGTGGTAGGGTAAAGACGCGAAAAACACGTTTATGTCTTTAGTGACAATAAGTGTAATTTTACTGAACACTCACTATATCCCAGGTAGTACCTACTACTTCATCCGATTCTCACAACAATCCAATAGGTTATGCCCATTGGTTGATGATCCATCCCCCGTTATTCTACTGCCTACTAACTTTTGGGACATAGCATTTCTACAGCTGAAATGCATTTACGTGGCCTCTACCCGTGTGGTCACATCTATCTATCTATATCTATCTATCCATCCATCTATCTAACCATCTAATCTCCCACCCATCCATCCATCCACCCACCCACCCACCCACTCATCTGTCTATTTATATCTATCTTCAGAAATAAAAGTTTAATAAAATGGCATTTTCTTTTTTGTAATGTATTTCAATTGGATCTTGCTTGATTTCCTTTTTCTAAAAACACTGGTAATTAGTAATTAAATTTATTTTACAACTTATTTTTGTAAATTGGTGGCATAAATAATAACAGTTATGGGTCTGCATTTTGCTTCAGACTGATCCGGGTTTGAATTCTGGCTCAGCTATTTACTAGCTATTTAAATTAGGAAACGCTAATTTACCTTTTATTATAATCTGAATGTGTCCCCTAAAATTCATGTTGGTATTGTTGGGCTGTGTCTCCCCGCAAATCTCAACTTTTTAAAAACTGTACACCATATATATAGTGTATGTATTTTTGTATACATATACACACTATATATTTGTATATATTATATACACTATATATTTGCATATACTGTATATCATTTTATTCTAGCTTTCCCAAAATACATATGCAGTGTGAATATGTGTCTCTTATTCTCTTTTATCTTTTTGAGACAGAGTCTCACTCTGTCAGCAAGGCTGGGTTGCAATAGCATGATCTCAGCTCACTGCAGCCTTCACCTCCCAGGCTCAAGCAATTCTCCTGCCTCAGTCTCCCAAGTAGCTGGGATTACAGGCATGTACCACCATGCTTGGCTAATTTTTTGTGTTTTTACTAGAGACAGGGTTTCACCATGTTGAACAGGGTAGTCTTGAACGTCTGACCACAGGTAATCCACCCGCCTTGGCCTCCCAAAGTGCTAAGGTTATAGGCATAATCTTAGCGCCTGGCCTATTACTCTTTAAAGTCAAGGAATTGTTAAAACTAGCAATGAATCAGAGGATATCTAGATTTTAGTAAATTTACTATTTATTGCTATTATTTTATATTGCTCTTTCAGCTTCACTATTCAGCAAATAAAATCATCTCAAACATCAGTGAAAATATCAAGTATGGTTTAACATGTTTTCTCAGTCCTGGTGCTATCTCTTTCCCTGACATTTTTCAGGATGTAAATATCACAGAAAATGATACGATATGAAAGTAGATTAATAAAGTAAGTCATGCATTATACTTTGAAGATATCACTGAGTCTTTTATTAATATATTTCTTATTCCTTAATCTAAGAATTTAAATATAAATGAAAAATACCTGGTAAATGTCACCTTCAACAGCCTTGTCCGAAAATGGTAATCAGTCTGACACTCCTCACAGTGGAACTTTAAAATGCCTTTAGAAGTTCTCTTCCTGGTAGTCCCTACCATTGGCAGAGGAGGGGAGACCTATGTGTTCTCATGCATTTAAATATTTAGTTTTCTATTTTTTTTTTAGCACTGTGAACTTTGCTTGTAAATTACACAATTTTGTGCTACTCTTGCAAACTATCAGAGTTGAGAAGCTACAGCATCAATTCCAGATGAGCAGGCTCTCAGTTTTAGGTCATGAGATTTTTTTAGAGCAGAAATACTATCTGATTAATCTTTTCATCCTCCATGGCTGGCACAGTCTGTATTATAAAGATGATGCTTCTTCATTCAGGAAATAGTGAATGCCCTCTTTGTGTCAGGAATCATCCTAGGAACTGGTGAGAGAATAGTGAAGAGACAGACAAGGATGGAACACACATTCTTCTAGCAGAAGGAAAAAAGAAAAAGAAAATGAACAAATAAATATACACAATGCACAATTGCAATAAGAAAAATTAGGTTAAGCAGATAAAAAGTGTTTGGGACATAGGACAAGGGTGGCCGTAACTGGCCTCTTTGAAGAGGTCACATTCAAACTTTTAAAAAAAGCCAGAGTAGAGCCTGTAGTGGATTGAAGAGGGCTGCATATTGTTTCCTAAGCCTCCCCTTGAAAGATGTTTTCAGAATCCTCCCTGAACCTTGCTGTGATGCCTAGTCCATGGAAGAAATAATGCTCTGTAAGTTCCAAGGTAGGAACTTAGGAGATCTGTAGCTTCCACTTTTATGCTCCTGGAACACTCCCTCTTGCAATGCAGCCACCATGTTATAAGAAGCCCAAGCCACATGAACAGGCTACGTGGAGGAGGACCTACGTCCAGCTGAGCATCCAGATCCCAGCTGGTACCAGCTGCCTGTAGGTGAATAAGCCATCTGTTGTGTTTTGCTCAGTTGAGGCTGTAAGTGACTGCATCCCTAACTGACACCACATGTGAAAGAAGAATCGTCCAGCTGAGCCCAGTCCATCCAGAGGACAGTGAGAGATAATACTTGTCTTTATTGTTTTAAGCTACCAAGTTTCAGTCTGATTGATTACACAGACACATGTATCTAAATCACTCATTTTAAGACAACATACAGCAAATGCAGAGGAATCAAGGTGAGATTGTATTGGGCATCCTTCCAGAACAGCAAGGAGAGCATTATGATTAAAGCAAAGTTTCTAAGTGGGCGAATTCTAGCACAGGGAGCCAGAAGCAAGATCATGTATGATATTCTATTCTAGGAGTCACCAAATAATTTGACCCCCAAGCAGCCTGCATTGGGTCTATAAATAAAGATTTTATTAGTACAAAGCCACACCCATTTACATACACATTGTCTGTGGCTGTTTCCATGCTCCAGTGGCAAATCTGTGTAGATACAACAGAAATCTCATGGCCCATAAGGCCAATGTGATTTATTACATGGCCACATTCAGAAAAAGTTTTTGCCAGACCTTGTTACAGGTCGTTGGGACCCCTTGTAGCACCCTGGTGGAGGAGTGGCCTGATACGGCTTATGTTTCACAAAGAGCTTCCTGGCTGCTGTGTAGAGAATGAACTGACATGGAAAAGACAGAAACAGGGAGAGTATTAAAAAAGCCTGGAGTCATAAGATGACTAAGTACAAGTGATAGAGGTTAACAAACATCCACACATACCCCTTAACCTAAAGTTAAAAAATAATTAAAAATTGAAAAACAAATTATCACGTTTGTACATAAATTGCCTACTGTATTCAGAGGGGTTCAGTAGAGGGAGATCGTCTAAAAATAACTGCACGTGGAATGTCAACAAAGGGAGGTGCTCCCTGGGAAACATGAGATGACCTGTATTAGATTCACAGAACAGACCCGCTGGGGGCTGTGTGTGCCTCTCCACCACCCGCACAGTCCAGGTGTGAGTAAATCGAATGTGGAAAAAGACAACTTGTTTAACAAGCGACCTATCACTACTGAAAAACACCTTTCTCAGGAATATACGCTGATAGCTGTCACTTCCAAATCCAGTAACTTTTAGTTCCAACACCAAAATGTGTGACCTGGCACCTCTCAGGAAATGGGAACCTTCTGAGAACCTGGAAACTTTCTCTTGATTAGAAGCAACATTGTCCTTCACTGTAACCCGCCTAAGAACCCGGAAGGCAGCTTCCTGGTCCTCCTTTGAAGAATCTGGTCATACATTTGCTCCAGCTGAATCCCACAAAAGTTACAAGAAATTGTTGAAAAGTGTTCACTCAGCACAGTGCTCCTCAGCAACGTTCTTGGTTGTCTCATCAGGGTTTGTGTGATGATTTTTCCCTAAGGGCAGAGAAGGCAAACAGCAACCGGACAGACAGAAACAAGGTTTTCAGTGGGGCAGGAACGTGGCATAATGAGAACTGCTTCAGGAGGAGGAGCGCAGGACTCCAGGGCAGACCCCAAGATCTATGGCTGTCACAAAATGTGTTTCTCTTACCTTTGAAATTGTATCACCAAAAATGCAGAATCTGCACATTCAGCATAGTTTTTTGAACGAAATGCAAAGATGAACTTGTTGGTGTGTAACTGTAGCACAGTTGGGAAAATTAAAAAGAACTCAAAGAGCTGTTACCTCCCTCTGATGGCAGCACCTCCACCCTAAACTCTAAGACCGCCCAGTGAAACAGGAGGCTCCCGCCTCTGGAGTGCCGAAGATAAGAGTCGTCCCAAATCACAGCCCAAAATGAAAATGGATATCAGATGCAATGATTGAACACTGACAATTTTTCAAGCTTAGGAATGGCTTTTCTTTGCAGCTGCAAGGCTGACTTTTGTATTTATGAGCTCTTGGTGAGTACTACGACAGGTTTATTATTTGTTGGCTTTTTCCAGCATTGCACAGTAAAAATTGTTTTCAAAGAGTATTCAAAAGCGAAGCTGGCTGTCACTGTAGCAAACCAAACCCATCCACTGATATATTTCACCTTCTTGATTGATAACTGGCTCCGCGGTTTGGCATTTCAGGAAAAGACTAGAAAGAGAACGAGTCTCCGAGGTCATTAATCCTTGCTCTCCCTCGGGCTTCCCTGGGCAGCTGCTTGTGCCATTATCCACAGTTCCTACTGCTGAGCTCAACAAGTCCTTGCTGGCCCCAAACCCCGGACTGTCACCAGGTACCCTCTGAATCCGCCGTACTATTATCCTGATTACTGCCTCCGCACAGGCACTGAAGGGGCTGCTTCCTGGGAAGAGTCCTCAAAGCCCCAGGTTTGGTAGGACCCTCAGATCCTGCTCTTCAAAGGCAGCCTTCCTGGCAGCTTGCCACACTCAAATGAGGAGCAGAAAGTCGTGAGAATGTCTTTGCTGCTGGAAGTGGCACAAGACACCAGAGCGTGTCAGGCTTGAAACGGGCACTCGACTGTTCATCTGTCTCCATGGCCATTTGATGCAATTATTCTTGATGTTCCACCTATTGTGCCGTGAGTTAGCACAGAGGAGAGCCGTAACTGCTCCTCTAGTTGACAGCATCGGATAAACCTGCCTTGGTGTTAGGGAGAGAGGCTGTCATTTTTTACTGCTGTAAAAACTCAGTGTGCTGGATGAAATGTCAGGAATCGTTAAACCAAATCAGCCCCCAAAGAAAGAGCAGCCAGTGGTTATACAAACCTGGGATCGCTAATTAATCGGAACGTGAAACTTGGGAATTAGGGCTGCATGTGTGATTGGGGGAGTGCGTGGAAGTCTCCTCAGAGCCTTCCCTGGTTTGCCTCATTTCAAAGAGATTCCTTGAGCTCCAGATGGATTCAAAATCCCTACCTCTCAGCTCCTGCTGAGGATTCAGATAAAGTGTTCTTGTCACTTGCCGGAAACCTGGGGCATTGCCAGAGGGCTGGAAGTGTGAACTTTTGCAGAACATTTAAATTAAACACAAATATCCTTTCCATCTGTCCTCTATGGAATAACCCCTTATAGGCAAACTTTTTTTTCCCAAAAAAATTCTTACTTTTCCAATTGGAGAGTAAGAAATCTAAGCCCTTCAAATTTCTTTTCTTTCTATTGAATGCTATTATATTTTGTCTATAGCATTAAAGGATTTATTTTTTATTGCTGGGGAAACAGTTCAATATGACATTATTAAGTGATATGGAGTGGAAAGTGTATACAAATTTTTAAATGTGCTTCAGTCAATGGAGGTAAATAATGATGGCTTGCAGGATCCTTCGAGCATCCTCGCTGACTGATCAGGGAGGCTTTGGGGTCCGGGGACTCGAATGAGCAAACGTGTGAGGCACATCTCAGCAGCTGTGGGGAGAGCTGAGGTTCGGCCTGCCACGGCTCTGCACTACCCTAGCATTCTCAAGAGCTTTGCAAACAAAACCTACATTTCTATTTGCTTTCTTTTACCTATAAATGTGTGTGTGTGTGTGTGTGTGTATTTTTCTTCAAAATATATGTGAAAAATATATTTGCAAAAATTCTATGGTAGGCTATCATACGAAAACATAGATTCTAAGGAATCTTTGATATGCTCTGATTTTTGTGAAATCAATTTTATTGAGTTGGATTTATCTATAATTTACCCATTTTAAGTGTGCCGCTGATGGGTTTTGACAAACATACAGTCCAGTAACCATAAGCACAACGAAGTCATAGCAGTTTTCCACCCCCATCAAACCCTCTAGTGTTCCTCTAAAGTCAACCCTCTTCTCTAGCCTCAGCCCCTGGCAACCACCGATCTATTTTCTGTCCCTAAAATCTTGCCTTTCCTGCAACGTCACATATATGGGCCCACTTCTGTAGAGTCTTTTGTTTCTGGCTTCTGTCACTTACCATCTTGCTTCCAGGTTCATCTGTGTCGTTTTGCGTGTCAGCCGTTCTTCTCGCTGCTGAGTGTATTTTTTATGCAGGTGTCCCACGATACGTTCGTCCACTCCCCAGCAGATGGGCACTGGACTGCGTCCGGTCTCTAGCCATTATACTTACAGTTGCTCCTAACATTTGTGCACAGGGCTTCTAGAAGAAGAGGAGACGAAGGCACATGAATGCAGACTGACGGAGGACACGGAGGGAAGGCCATGACCTGCATATTGAGGAGACAGCACTCTGAAGAAGCTGGCCCTGCCGACACCTTGATCTTGGACTTCCAGCTGCCAGCACTGTGAGGAAACACACGTCTGTGGTGCTTTGCTATGGCAGTCATAGCAAATGAATGCACTCACTCACTCCTTTACCATTCATCAAACAATCGTTTACAGCAGCTCTCCTCTGATGGGCACCGTTCAAGGCTCTGGGCAGATGGCATCCTGCTCTACAGAGCCAGCCTTCCAGAGGTTGGCCACACATCATAAAAGGAAGCAAGCAAATAGGACAGGACAGGATGAGACAATCACGTAGTGATGGAAAGAACACAGGACACTGCGCTAAGCAGTGATGGGGCAACTTAGGACTGGGAGTGCAGGAAGGGGCAAGAGGACTTCTTAACCTTAGAGCAGAGTGACAGGAGAGAGGCCTCGAGGTGACGCTGGGAAGAGGACTCAGGGAGCCAGAGCTGTAGTGCCCAGCACGAAGGAAGATGCTCAGCCACCGAATGTCAGATTGGCATCAAGCGCCATGCAGCAGACACTGTCAGTCTCATCACAAGGCTGCGGGATGGCTACCTCCACCTTCACAGAGGGGAAACTGAGGCAAACTGGGGATGTGTCCTCTCCACACAGACCTGAACCCACGCAGGAGTGCACATCCTGGGGGTAAGCAAAGGCTTTTCAACAGTGGAGACTTGGTATAGGAGAGATCATTTTCAGATCCTAAGTTCATTGTGGTTTTTCCTGAAATCTCCCTGAGAACATGCCTGACATGAAAGAGCTGGCCTTGCCTTTCCTGCCTCCCCATTCCCAGTTGGAAAGCACGTCTTCCAGGTATGAATCTTTCTGTGAGCCTGACCCAAGGTTATAAAAACCTGGATTAACCATAAAGGAAGGACTTGGAATATTGCTGTTGAGAGAGTTTATGGCTCCCCTGATCGCGTGACAGTGCTTTTGTGAGCTCTGGAGGAGAAGCTGCTGGATAATTACCTCTGATCGTTGTTAATATAAATGATTATGGAATTTTCCACACATAATGCAAAAAGATTTAAAATAATTGAGTGATGTTGCTATGGCCAAACTCCTTCCATTTCTGTCTACTTGTTTATAGGAACAAGGTTTTCAGAAATTACATCTATAAAAGTGAAAAGTAGGAATAAAACAGATGGAAATATGACCCACTGGAAAAGATAAATAAGCTAGCTTCATTCATCTCATTAAGAGATTCATTTCCAATAATAACTGACTTTAGATTTATTAATTACTTAAAATTAAAAAAAAACATTTTATCTGTTTTTAAAATTGGGTTCTAATAATAACCATAATAATACAATTCTGAAGAAAGTTTTAAATACTTATGTGACTTATGGTCACATGAAATACTTATGTAACTTATGGTTACATGAAATAAGAATAACAAATTGCAATTTGTATTTAGAATGTTCCTTGAAAAATATGATTGGGTTATCAGTAAAAGTCTTTTAAGCACAAGTATATTACATAAAAATAAAATTCTGTGAGGATGAAAATGGATTCAAAGAGAAAAAAGCAATGTAAAATTTCTGGCTATTAAAAACGTTATTTATAAAGGTTTAATTTTATATAGTATATAAATATCACTGGATATACTTAAGCTAATAATTTAATAAATTATTTAAATTTTTCAGGATTAAAATGGGCTGGAAATTAAATCCTTTACAACTGTCTGAATTTAGGATAATTTTTTAAGTATCAACTCATCTTCAGTGTTTCCAGGTCAATGCGTGGATCCTGATCTCAGTGCACTCAGCCTATGTTGAATTCTACAAAGGATAATAATCTTGTTTTTATCAGACACAGCCACCCTGAGTCTTCAGAATCACTCTTTGATCATTTAATTCTCCCACAGTCTTAACCCTTTCCACTCCAGTAAACATTCTTCTTGATGGCTGATACTATAAATTGCATATGTGACTAGGGCTGCATATTTGTATGAGGCACGGAGCAACACATCATGCAGAGGTCAATAACTCTGCCTTTCTAGTTAGGATCCGGATTCTACATCTTTGGAGCTGGTTTTTGGACACTTCCAGTTTTTAACTTTTATGTGCCTCATTTTTAAAAATTTTGAAATGGGCATAATCATAGCAGCTACTTCATTGGGTTGTTGTGAGGAATGAATACGTTAATACATGTGAAGTGTATAGAGGTGTGATTAATACATAGGGTTATATTCTCATTAACTTTCACACGGGGCTTGTAGAGTTGCTCATCACTTTATAGACACCTCTGTAAGTCAGTATCTATGCATGTTCTAAGACTCACTGAAACTTAGTGAATGCATGTTTTCACATTTTTTGGATTTGCTAATTTGACCTTCAGTATATTTCCATGCAAAATACCTTTAATTTCATAGAACGTAAGTGTTTTGTGTAGCGTTTCAATTTCACTTGAGTAAAAAGTTTATCTACCTTATTTTTCAAACTATTTTTTTGTAACCAAAGACATATTGTCCATAAGAAATGTGAAGCCTCTTCACGACTGTGAAAGAATGACTTACGGTTTGTCTATTTACATTGGAATTTAAAAAGTTATCAGATTACTTAGTGAGTGATCAGTACTCCCTTTTCTTTTGAATAGTGGTTTCTAATCTTGTGGTAAAGAAAGAACTGATTAGTTTCCTCACTGGATGTATACAGGGAGTGAACAGAGGAATCAGTAGTCAGAAGCTCAGACTTAAATCTTCCGTTGGGTGTGAATGGCAGCCTCATACCTGTCTCTAACCTCCTTCACTTTCTCTGTGGCCGTCATAGTGTGTCCCTTGCTCTCGGCTAATTTCCCTGCCCTCATTTTCTTTCTCTTTTTTCCCCAATGTTATATGCTAACCTGAGTGATTAAAGATTGAGCCTGCATGTTGTATGTGCGCACACACCATGTCACCTGATCCAAATTATTGGTCAGGAGGTCTCATCACTCATGTGACTTTTCAAGGAGCAGATATAACATTTGGAGAGTCCAGTGCTTTCTGCCTTACTCACTGTCTGAAGAGCAAACTCATGTAAAAATCTGTTTTGCTGTTGAAATGTTGAAAAGGAGAGTATTGTGGAGCAATGATGACATTGTGTTGGAATGATTTATATCATCATGCAATAATCCTTCTACCTAAAGTATTAGCATATGCTTCATTTGACCATCTCATTTGAAATGGAAATTGAACTGGAAAAGGAAGAAAGACAAATATTAATGTTATAAAATCAGGAAATTATTTGCTTAGGATCTTTATAACCATTTTGTGGTGGACATAGCCTTGAAAGCAACATGCTACTCAATTTAGAGGGCATTTTGCCAATGCAGTGCCCATCAGTATGACCAATCCAATGTAGGCATTCGAGGGGCTTATTAAAGCCCATTCCTCATTCACTCAGGAAGTGCTGCTGAGTGCCTGTGTCCAGGTGCTAATGGTCTGGGTGCTTTTTTTTTACCCTCCCACTTCAGGCTCCTAAATAGCTGGGACCACAGGTGTGCACCACCATGCACGGCTAATTTCTGTATTTTTTTGTAAAGAGCGGATCTTGCCATGTTGCCCAGGATTGTCTGTAGCTTCTGGGCTCAAGTGATCCTTCCGTCTTGGCTTTCCAAAGTGCTGGGATTACAGTCGTGAGCCACACTGCCCAACCAAGGGTCCTTTTTAAAAAATTAACTTTAAGAAGCAAGGTTATGCTCCTGTATTTTATTGAAAGTTAATCTGGTGCTAGCTAATAAATACTTTCATTTCAAAGCAAAACCTGGATGATCTTTATGTCTTTCTCTGAAAGATATTTAAACCCTCTGTGTTACTTCTTCCTAAGCGAACCAGATCTACTTGTTATAAGGCTTTTTTTGTTGGAGAAATTGATTCCAGTCTTTTTATTTATTTTTAAATTGTGGAGACCTTTAATTCATGTCATCTCCTTTAATATGTGCAGGCTCCATGTCCAACATATTATTGAAAGACTTTGGCTATTGAATTTCTTTTTCTTGTTAGTGTGACTTTCTGAAAGCTCAATATTTGGTATAGCATTATAAGCATTTACTCTTTAACAAGACCTATTATTCCAAATTTCCTCTAATTATGAAAGTTGTTTTAGTTGTCACATTTTATATATTTGATAAGAATTGAATATTTTATATTATGTTATTATATTTCTAGTTATTCAAATTTAAATTATCTTACTTTTAATATTAAGTAAAATACTATTATTTAAATATTGTTAATTTAAAATTTCTATTTAAAAGAATATTAGTCTATTAAAAATAGTATTAATTAATTTTCTTAAATTAGTTTCCAATTAAATAATACACAGAGGCATCTTAATTATAAAAGATTCAAGCAATACATATAAAGTTATATGAAGACCTTCTTCACTCTTTTCATCTTTTTTTAATCTACTAATTTTCCCAGAAGTGCCAGGATTAATAGTTTCTTGTGTTTCTTTTGAGCCTTCTCCTGAATTGGTGCTAAATATATCACACACACACACACACACACTCACACACACTAATACACTGATTTCTAAGGACCCTCATCTTTCATTTTTAGTGTAAAACATGGACTAAATCAGGATTCTCTCACTTTTTTATTTATCATTCTTTGCACCTAGCGGCCCTTATAAATATGGAGACTTGAGTTGTTCTCAGGTTTTAAAAATCAATTTCTGCCATTATTTTGACTTTCCATTGGCACTTCTCCCACGGCCATTTCTAAGATTTTGGAGTATCCTTTGTGCTTCTAACTCTCAAACCCTTTCCATATTTGGATCTTTTGACTAGTTTACTGGGAGAATCTTTTAAAAACTAGTTCAACTAATTCGCTTTCAATAGAGTGCATTCCACTTTTTAGATCACCCATGAATTTTTTGACAATTGTATTTAAATAATTCTGAGATCACCAGGTATTTATTTGTGAGGTACATATAATCTTCTCTAATATCCTCATCGTAATTAGTGTTACTTGTTATATTTATTAATTAGGTTGCTGTTAGTGTTCGTGCTTCTTTCAGTTGAGTTTGGTGTATTTTACTCCTGGCACAGTGTTTGCTCAAACGCTTGTGGATTTGTCTTTTCTTTTGAAAATGCGTGTCCATTTGGCTATTCTGTTTATAGGAGTCAGTCAGGGGTAGCAACTGCAAGTGAGGCGCTATTTGAGGGCTGCGAGGATGGATTAGTTCTTTCTCTGATGCTAGCAGCTCCCCAGGCGTGCTCCTCATTCTCTCGCTCAGGAAATCTCACTTCCTGCTTTCTCAGGGGTAAATGCTCTTCCTGACCATGGCTCCGTAAAGGGGAAGAAGATGTAGGGGTCAATCGGGTCCAGGTGCTTCCACTGTCATTACCGTATTAATCACCCCAACAACTACCCCAGTGCAGTTTTTATCTGTGGAGCCTTAACTCTGAGCTCCTCAAAATCCATGTCTAGTCAATGGCATTTTTCCTAATTGTCCTTCGGATGTCTTCTAGGCTGTTTTTCCCCATATTCTTTCTTTGTTGGCTGAATATGCTTGCTTTCTTTCAGGAATGCTGCAGCCCTCCTGCTGTGGGTTAAATACTTATGTCCCTCCACCATCCCTACATGGGCGCCCTAGTCCCCATTGTGATGATACTTGGAAACAGGGCCTTTGGGTGAGGATGTTACGAGGCTGGAGACCTCACGGTGGGATTGGTGCCCTCCTAAGAAGAGCACAAGAGCAGACTTCCTCCCTGCTCCCTCTGCCACGTGGGACACAATGAGGAGACAGCAGTCTCACCCAGGAAGCAGCGTTCACCAGGCACCAGGTCCGCCAGCTATCTGGTCTCCTCAGCCTACAGAACATTAAGAAATAAATGTGTGTTGTTTAAGCCACCTAGTCTGTGGTATTTTTTGTTATAGCAGCCTGAGACGATGTAGAGACCTTCTTACACTCTTTCCTGATTTTTTTCCTTGTTTTTTGTTTTAATTCTATTATTTATGAGAGGCAGGATAGAAGTGATTTGCTCACTCGGATTTGTTGGCTGGTTTGTTTCTCCCCTGAATTTTCCACAGTAAACACAAGGCACACCATCGAGCTGTGCAGTTTCTTAGTGAACTGGCTCACAGCAAAGTGTGGTGGAGACACAGGCTGTGGCCTCTCCTCACGGTTCCCAGTTTTGTGCATTCTCTTCCGTTCCCGAAGATTCAAGAATCTTAGAAATCACTTATGCCCAATTCTAAGTGAGCAATTGAAGATTAACTGTCTTTCCTTGGGGAGTTTACATTTTTAAAAGAACCTAAGTCATGCCTTAAAGCCATGCATGTGCTTACAAGCAATCTGGGGAAGTTACAGGCAGAGGTGAAGGGCTGGGCGCTCACACGCAACGCTGGGGTTGTCTCGATGTGTGTTGAAGGTAAAGAACATCCCCGCTCATTTTCAGGCTTTGATTTACACGTTCTCCACGGGTTCTTTTGTCATAACAAAGAGGTCTTGAGTTATTCTTGCTCCATCAAAGGGGATAAATGTATCGTTATTATATCTTAACATACTATTCATTATTAATTACATCTGGCGCTATTCTGGAAGGCCACAAAAGTCCAGAGAGTGAATATTAGTTGAAAATTTGTTATTACAAGATTTGAATAAGAAATATTTTGTTAAACTCAAAACATATTATTATTATAAACATAATAAGCTTTTATATTTTAGAGTTTCTGAAAACACAAAGTTTTTTTATTTCTAAATATTATTGATTACACTAAAGATAACTCGGAAATCAGTTGGTCAAACGCCCTAATTTAATAGAAAAGGAAATGAAGTTAAAGAAATAAGCTAGGTGAAGCATCCTCACTGAACTAGCCATTGGCTGCAAATGGAAAGCAAATTCTCACCCTAGCCGCCAGGTCCTCATTCTTTCCCTCCTGACATGTGGCACACAGGAGCATTGCCAGTGGAACACTTGTCCCTAATCAGGAATTATTCCAAAGTGCAAACCTGAGTGTAAGAAATTAAAGAAACTATTTTGTTTTCCATCAAATCTCTTTAATAAACTTTAAAAATAGCATTTCCAGTGACTTGTGCCCGATTTCTCTGGAACAGAAAGAAGGCGGAAAGTAAAACGGAAACACACAGGCAGTCCTGAACTGATGGAATCGTTTTAACAAATATTGTTTAACAAACAGTGAATTAGCACATTATGTATTTACTGCGTGCAGCTTACGTCTTATTTTTTACATTTTACTTAATGGCCCCTGACTTTTCTGATACTTTTTGTAAACAGAAACAAAATAATGGGGTACTTATTCATAGAACTAGGTCACCCCTCATAGTCATTGCCATGAGTTACATATTCATACTTAAATGTAACAATCATTTTCCAATCAGAAGTTGTAATGATATGTCATGTGGGGACTCTTTCCTAAATGGTAATAAATTATTTAGAAAAACGCCCACAGGGAGGAAGAGTTATGGTAACTCACTGGAGTTCACTTGCTTCTTAGATACCGTATGGAATTAATGTGATGACCCAAAATGTGAGTGTGACCGTGTGTATGTGTATGTGTGGTGTGCCAGTGTGTGTTTGAGAACACAATTTATGCAATCTGGAAAATGTCAATCTTTCAGAGTGATAAAGGAGAACACAATTTATGCAATCTGGAAAATGTCAGTCTTTCAAAATGATAAAAATGTTTAAATCGCATTAAAAAAAACTCAGCAATTTGACATAAAGTTAAACAAAACAGTGGCAATTATATTAACAATAGCTTAATTGAGTGCTTATTATATGCTAGGCACTTTTCCAAACTTTTTTTTTTTAATTTAACACATTCCATCCTTACACTACAGGATAGACATTTTCATTACTCTCGTTATTAGATGGTCATGGAAACTTGCACAAAGTCAAGTATCAGGGAGGTCATAAAGCTGAGGTTTCAACCGATGCTCTCTGACCTTGCGGTTCGAGCCTTCAGCTCTCTCCAGGCCAATGCTCACAGGTGGCCTCTCCCCCTTCACTCTCCTAACCAGCAGCCAGTGTTGTTACCAGAAGCCCAGGAGAACTCAGGATTTTATGTACTTTGAGTTGATGTGGCGTGGTAGATTTTTAAATTTTTTTTTTAGTGAATTCATTTGTGATCTACTTTTTGATAATTTAAACAATCTACCTGGTGAATTCTTTTCCCTCACCTGAGAGTTTCATCTTAATTTCTTTCTCTTTAATATATTCTTTCTTTGGTAACAATAAATGACTAACATTTATTGTCCCATGTTCTAGAGTCTTGATTTTGTTTTCACTGTATTGAAATGATAAGGTATGAGTACATTGCATCATCTAATTTTAATTTGGACAATGTTTTCTCTCTCTCTATATATATACATATTCTTAGTAAATACCTTATTAATTTAAATCAGCTTTTGGAAAGCACTTTGTCAAATCTGATATCAGTATCTATTTATCAATCAATAAAAAATGTTTCGCACCATTTCCTCAAGTGGATGCAATATTCTTAAAGTGTCAGTCATGGAGCCGGGACTTTGTTTACTGTTGCACCCATCCTCACTGCCTCCCACACACTCTGGCATAGCAGGCATTCAATAAATATCACAATGAACGAACCAACTGCCAGCATTTGCCTGCAACTATTATATTATCTGTGTACTTTATGACTTGATTTAGATGGTTTTAAATTCTGAGATCCTTCCTTTTTGATATTTTGTACTAAAAAACTAAGAGTATCGGTAGCAGATTGCCTCTGACTAGGATCTCACACTCTTTTATAACATACAATTGTGATGAGGATTCAAATTAGTATTTTTCAACTATCGATTATAGTACCTGGGACATGATGGGGTTTAAATAAATGGAGCTATTATTATTAAGAGGTTAAAAAAATCAATAAAACATGAAAAACGTTCTCCTGTGAAGTACTATGGATTGGGGAGCACTGCACTGCATTCCACACACTTCCCACCCACACCTCTGGTTATACTGCTGGACTTTTGTTCTTGGCAAGCTCTAATAGTATGACCTACATGATGGGACCTTGGTGTGCATGTCATGAAAGCTGGAAATCTCTTTCTCATCCAGCAAGTCCCAGCTCAGGGAAGCCAGGTCAGGGCTGTCCTTGACCATTTCTCTCCAGTGTGCTGTGTATCCTGCCTTCTCTATTGAGGGGCCTTGGGGACCCGATTATTCTCTAATCTTCCTTCCCTTACAGATCTACCAGGTTTCAGAAGTGTACAAGAGTTTCCCTTCAGAGAAAACCCTTCCCTATCCTATACGCTGTGCTAAGGAAAGTCCTGATCTCCTTACATCCCAGCTTCTCTTAATTAGCTGTCGAATGGTCCATACGTAACACCCGCCTTCTTCCTTCCTATTCCTTTCTTCTCTCACTCTACCATGACCTCATCATTCCTCAGCATGCTATCACTAGTGTCTGTTCAAGGACTCAACCCAAAGGACACTCTCTTTCAGTAGACTTGTTTTTTGTTGGCATTCGATAATCAGTAAACTATTTTGTGTTGGAAACATGTTCTCCTCTCAGCTTCTGTGACACCCCATTATCTGACCCTGCCGCTAATTTGACTGTTTCACTTATTTTCCTTGTCAGTTACTCGTTCCTTAGTGTTCCCAAATACTGGAGATTTTTAGGCCTTAGTCCTGGGCTTTCTGCACACTTTCTGCTCCACTAAGACGGAATTAATTCAGTATACATAGATAAAGATGTCTTGAGAGGTAACGTGGGATTTCCTCTTTATTATTGTAAGTTTGGGAGTGAATTTGAGCTCCACCCCCCACCCTGTACCTTCCTCTTTGATTTTCTGCTTCTGTTAGAAGTCTGACTTCCACATCCATGAAAACAGACTTTCCTTTAGAAGAGCATGGCTGTAACATCCAAGTGTGTCTGCACTTTACATCTCGGTCCCCACTATCGTGTGTTTTTACATTTGGCTTTTGTGATCCCAAATTGGGAACATCCTTCTACTCCTGTTGTATTTTGTCACGTCACTTACAGTCCAGAACTACAGTGAATGCAGGTCATTTTCAATCTTGAGTCCAACATCCAACAGTGTCCTTTTTCTCCGTGCTTAGTTACATGTACCTTTGAAAACCATGACTTTGGTTTTATTAAAATTAAGGGGAAAGGACAAAGTGAAAGAAGGCTAGGAGAGAGTGCAACGATGCTTCACCAGAGGCTTCATGTCAACTGATACTGAGGCTTTAAGACCTCCCAGAGAAAGCCATTCAAAATGGGGACTAAAAACAGATTTTCTTTTGTTGCCATGACTACTTGTCATAGCCTAAACATAATAAACATTTATTGAGCAGCTATGTACAAGGCATCTTTATAAGTGCTTTTATATACACAAATCCACTTAATCCTCAAAGTGCATCTATGAGCAGGTGATATAATTAATAATTACACACGTTTTAAATATAAAGAACCTAGGGAGATTAAGCAACTTAACCAGGACCACAAGGTTAGTGACTAGCAGAACTGAGGTTTGAACCCAAGAAGTTTTAGTCTAGATCTTGTATTCTTAACAAATGTAGCCCATTGCATAGTTGCTGTAGAATATTCAGAAGTTTATTTTCTTTAAATATAGCCAAAAAATTATTTTCTTGGAAATGAGTAACCACTTATTCAACTAGGGCGATTTAATTAAGTTTTCAAATAATTTAAACCGAAAAATTATTATTGTTTATTTAGACCGTTTTGAAAAAAATGACCTTTCAAAGGTCACAAAGCTAACTTCTATGCCTCTGAATATTTTCAGAGTAAAATTTTTTTGAATGAATAATATTGAAGCTTTTTCTAAATTTAACGCTTTTCTTAAATTTGGTCAATTTCTTTTTCTTGTTTTTCTGGCGCACACATACTTTGGATCTCAATTGCCATGTCTTAAATGTTGCTTTGGACCTGGTCTGGTTTTCTATTTTGAGGGCAGTGCTGTCTGGGGATCCGAGGCTCATCAGCTGTAGGGCGCTCTTGCAGCAGTTTTCTGATGGTAGTAGATCATTTAAGTGATGCTATTCCCAGTGCAGCTGTTCAGCGATTATGTTTTATAATCAAGCCGCTTTCTGTTGACACTGCTTAAATATGCTGAACTGTTCTGGAAAGGACATTAACTTTTTCAGAAGGCTAGATACTGTGTAATGTTCAGAATCGGAATTTCCTAAGTAGTCCTCTTGAACCCTGAAAAAAAATTTTACTTCCAGATGTGTTCTATTTCTAAGAAATAGGTTTTGCTCCCTAGAGAAGTGACTCAATGAATGTTAATTGATGATGATGATGATGATTGTACAAGAGCTATAAACCCATCTGTTATCTTTGTAACTATTACAAGTATTCTTTTCATTCCTGACCCGACTAAAATTTGTTTCAAATATTTGAGTGAATTTAGCAAATATAAGTTGTATGTTTACATTAATTTTAATATGTACTTTGTTTCTCTCGGTTTTGAATTTTCATTAGTATGCGTGATAATGCTAAACTATGTTTTAACATTGTCAGAAGTAGATCTGCTTCGATATCACTTTGTTATATTTCAGTTGAAAAAAATCACCTTATATTTTCAAGTAAAACAAGACATATTTATTAACAAATGGAAAATGTAAAGAACAAAGATAATTACTTTTAACACCACCATTCAGATACAAATACTACCAACATTTTAGTGTATCTCCTTCAAGCATTTTTCTATCAATGACTTTCTCTCATTTTTACAAAAAAATAGGGTCACTGATTTTTTGAGTGTTTGATCATAGCAGTTGTGCTTAATAGACTAAGAGTCTGTGTGTGCATCACGGCACAGTGCTATGCAACACTACTTGTAATTGATCCATCCATGTTTGGCCATAATTTATTTACCTATTGCTTTATCAGAGGACATTTAGATTCTTTCAAATATTTGCTGTTGTTACAATAATTTCTTTACAGATAAATGTTTGAAAATTCCTGGTTCTAAGAAGGAGAAATACTAGTTCTAAGAGTTTGCAAAGGCTTAAGGTTCTGCCAAATTGCCTTGTAGAAGAAAGAGTTATTTAATTTAAATGTTTGACTACAGTCTACAAGCAGTGTTTAGACGGAGTTTAAAAAGTCCAAGTGCTCACATAAATCACATAGATCAGCAAGTATCTCAGCGTAACAGGCCTAACAGGGAGGGGGGTTAAGTGAATTTCCCAACATTTGGCGTATTCATCGTGACCAGGCTTGTGGTCATAGGTTGCAGGAATGCTCTAATAACAGGCTCAGAAGCAAACAGGAAACAAATCTAAGTGAGAAATGCTATTGCTTTCTCATCAATAAAACAAGCAAACACACTTTTCAGACGACAGACTCCATGCAGCATCACTTTCAATATTCTAATCTTTGACGAGCATTGCTGGCGGTATTAAAATAATGAGTTGCTCATTTACCGTATGTCAGGTGCTATTCTAAGCACCTTACATATACTGTCTCATACTCTGAATGCTAATTCGGTATGAAGTGAAACATCCAGCTCATGTTCTAAATTAACTAGATTATAATAATAACATATAGTTAGTCTGGTTTTCCAGGATTTACCAAAATATAGGTTCCCCCAAAATGTTACTCCCCAGAAATGTTTCTGCCTATTGTGTAGCATTCAAGCCACTAGAACATGAACCACAGGCACCTTTTTATTCCTTTACTCAGTTTTCCATGGTTAGAGTTTATTTAACGTATTTTGTACTAAACATTTTCATATTATTATCACATAGATGTGACCTTATGTCTCTCACTTAACAATATAAAATCCAAACATTCTAAAGAAAGACTAAACATCCATGTTTTATGTACATTAAGCTTAGTGACTTAGTTAAAACTCAGCATATCATACTCAATCAAGTTTTAAACTAGTTTCTTAATTTTTAAAGCAAGTGAAGAAAACCATAATGCTGTACAACTGAAGAAAAAGAATATGATTATTTTGATACTTCACATTAAAAATTAACAAAATTTTATGTCTTTTCATTTTTAATAGCTCTGCTTTACCTCTGATTAGAAATACAATTTTGTTTTCTTTATATGCTAATCAGTATCTGACAGTCTTTTGTAAATATTCTTGACTTTTTTCTGGGCAAACTCTCAATCTTCATTAAACCCAGCTTCATCCCCTGTGCGTCTCCCCTAGAGCAGCTGAGCCATCAGTGAGCTCCACGGGCCAGCACTCCCATCCTTCCCCATCCTTCCTCCTCTCATCTGTCAGGACAGGCCACTCACACCCATCTCTACTTCCTTGCATCTTCCAGCTACTTCTCATGAAATCTCCGGACTTCTGTCTGAGAACAACCACGTGCTCCTGGGCTGTTCACCTCCCCGTCCCAAGGACTTTACTCCTGCTACTGGCGGCCCTAACTCTTGCCCCATCCATCTGCCCTTTTAAGTTTTCGTTCCTTTTATATGCTATAGCATCTCCCGTCTTAGAAAACCATCTTTGCCTCACCCCGAAACGCAGTGGAACTTCTGGAAAGAGATCTTTCCAGTTCCTGTCTCTACTTCTTTTTCTCACGTTTCCTTGTCAAAGTATTTTCTTCGTGATTGCAGGGGAATCTAGGCTGCCAAATCCAACGGTCACCTTTTGTTTAAGTGCCTGCTGTTCACCCCATTCGTAGGGAGGGATTTTTGTCCTGGGACCACAGGATTGGCTGAACGCAAATTACCTGTCACTGAACAGGTGAGATTGACAGCAGGTTATTAATCACTTGCATTCACAGCCCTGGGGAACGCCATGCACTGTGGTGGCACCAAGGGCTGTGCTGAGGGCCAGAATGAACTACCTGAGGCCATGGGAGGAGGCTTTGGAGCATCCAAGGGTGCGGTGTCCTCAGGTTCCCATGGGAGGATGTCATGGGCTTGTTTGAATCGTTTCACTGGCTGGCAAGGAGAAGAAACACGCTGCTCAGGGATACGCAGGAATTGTGGCTGATTGTTCCATCAAACTGGCTGTTTGATGAGAGGACCTCGTTCATGGGCATGAGTGTGGAGGGGATTCAAATAAATAGAATTAGAGATAGAAAAGGAGACATTACCCCTAGTATGACAGAAATACAAAAGATCTTCAGAGACTATTATGAGCAACTCTATGTTAACAAACTGAAAAACCTAGAGAAAGAAGATAAATTCTTGTACACATACTACATACCAAGGTAAAATTATGAAGAAATAGCAAATCTGGACAGTACAATGACAAATGAAAAAAAAGAATTAGTTATAAAAAGTGTCCCAACAAATAAAAGCCCAGGATCTGATGGTTTCACTGATGAATTTTATGAAATATTTTAAAAATTAACACCACTTCTTCAAAAACAATCCAGAAAACGTAAGAGAGTACTTGCAAACACAGTTTTCAAGGATCCTGATACCAAAACCAGACAAGGATAATACAACAACAGCAAGGAAGACTACAGACCAATATCCCTTATGAACATATAGGCAAAAATTCTCAACCTGATACTATCAAATCATGTTCAACAATGCATTTAAAAGATCGCTCATTATGATCAAGGATTCACACAAGGATACAAGAGTAGTTCAACATACACAAATCAATAACTGTTATACATCACATTAATAGAAAGAAAGACAAAAACCGTATGATCATTTCAATAGATGCAGAAAAGTCTTGGGCAAAATTCAACATTTCTTCATGATTAAAAAAACTCTCATAAAGTTATGTATAGATAGAATGTAATTCAACACACTAAATTAAATATGAGAGGCTCACAGCTAACGACATACTAAAAGGGAAAAAGCTGAAGGCATTTTTCTCTTTTACTATTTGAAAAAGAAATCAGGAAAACAATTTTATTTATAATTGCCACAAAAAATAAGATATCTAGAAATAAACTTAACCAATAATCAACTCAAAATGGATTAAAGACTTAAATGTAAAACCTGAAACTATAGAACTACACGAAGAAAACACAGGGGAAATGCCTGACAACACTGGGATAGGCAAGGAGCTTTTAGATAATACCTCAAAAACACAGGTAACGAAAGCAAAAACAGACAAATGAGATTTCAACAAATTAAGAAGATTTGCACAGCAAAAGTAATAATTAACAGAGTGTAGAGACAACCTACAGAATGGAAAGAAAAATGTTTGAAAACTATGCATCCAACAAGTTGTTAATATTCAGAATATATAAGAAACAACTCAGCACCAAAACAAGCCAAAAACAAAATTTAAAAACAGGCAAAGATCTTAACAGACGTTTTTCAAAGCAAGACATACAAATGTCCAACAGATATATGAAAAATGCAAATATTCAACATTATGAATCAGCACAAAAATGCAAATCAAAACCCTATCAGACACCACCTCACTAATTAGAATGGCTGTTATGAGAAAGACAGAAGAAACAAGTGTTGGTGAGGATGTGGAGACAAGGGGCCCTCACACACCACTGTTTGAAGTGTTAGTACAGCTGTTATGAAAAACAGGATGGAATTTTCTCAGAAAAATTAAAAATAAGACTACCATTGGATTTCGCAATCTCACTGCTGGCTGTATGTTTAAGGAAATTAAATCAGTACATCAAGACATATCTGCACTTTCATGTCTACTGCAGCATAATTTACACAGCCAACACTTGGAATTAACCTGAATGCCTCAAGAGATGAAGAAAATGTAATCTACACAACATAATACTATTCTGCTGTAAAAAAGAATAATAGCCTTTCATTTGAGATAAAATGGATGAACTTGTAGACATTGTGTTAAGTAAAATAAGCAAGGCACAAAATGATGAATACCACAAGATCTCACTAATATATAGAATTTAAGAAAAATTATTTTATAGAAGTAGAGAGTATAACAGTTATTAGTAACTGAAGAGGGAACAGGAAAGGGAAGGATGGGGAGAATTTGGTTAAGGAAAACAATGTTAGAATTAGGAAGAATAAGTTTTGATGTTCTATTGCAAAGTAGGATTACTGTGGTTAACAATAAGATAATATATATTACATAACAGCTAAAGAGAGGTTTTTGTATGTTCTCACCACAAAGAAACGAATAAATGAATTAAAGTATGGATCTACTAACTACCATGATGTAATTATTGTATATGTTTATGGAAACAAGTTGTAACTCTGCTATGGTTTGAATATTTTCTCCTCCAAAAATCAGGCTGAAATTTAATCCCTAATTTAATGTGGCAGTATTGAAAAGTGGGACCTTTAAGAGGTTATTACATCATGAAGGTTCTGCCCTTCTATATGGATAATCCATTGATCTATTAATCATTAATCCATGAATGAGTTAATAGATTAACTGGTTGTTCCTGGGGAGAAAACTGGTGGCTTTATAAGAAAAGGAAAAGAGACTTGAGCTAGTACACTCAGCCCCTTCACCATGTGATGCTCTTTGCTTCCTGGGTACGCTCCAGATTGTCCCCATCAGCAAGAAGGCCCTCACTAGATGCTGTCCTTTGACCTTGAACTTCTCAAGCTCTATAATTATAAGAAATAAATTCAGTTTCTAAACACGAAATTACTGTTTAGATATTCAGTTATAAGCAACAGAAATTAAAGACAATCCCCCAAATATGTACAATTACAATGTGTAAACTAATATATTTTTAAAACACTAAGTGCCACTCAGCATAGATATAAAAGATTTTCCTTTATTTTCAACTTGTATTTTAGATTCATGGGGTCCATGTGTAAGTTTGTTACCTGGGTAAATTGTGTGATGTTGAGATTTGGAGTTTTGAGATTTTGGAGTATGAGTCCCATCACCATCACCCAGGTACTGAGCATAGTACCCCAAAGTTAGTTTTTCGACCATTACCCCCTTCCTCCCTTACTCCTTAGTAATCCCCGGTATTTACTGCTACCATCTTTATATCCATGAGTATCCATTGCTTAGCTCTCACTTATAAATGAGAACATGAAGTATTTCACTTTTCTGTTCCTGTGTTAATTCATTTAGGATAATAGCTTTCAGCTGCATCCATGCTGCTGCAGAGGATATAAAATTTTTTAATAGCTGTGAAACATTCCATGGTGTATACATATCACATTCTTTTTGTCCAGTCTGTTATTGATGAGCACCTAGGTTGATTCCATGTCTTTGATACTGTGAATACTGCTATGATGAACATGCAAGTACATGTGTCTTTTTCATAGAATGACTTGTTTTTTTATGAATATATACCCAGTAATGGGATTGCTGGGTCAAATGGTAGTGACAAATTCTTTGAGAAATCTCGAAACTGCTTTCCATAGTGATTGAACTAACTTATATTCCCACCAACAGTGTATAAGCACTCCCTTTTCTCTATAGCTTCACCAGCATCTGTTTTTTGACTGCAGCCATTCTGATGGGTGTTAGATGGTATGTTATTGTGGTTTTTATTTATATTTTTCTAATGATCAGTAATGTGGAACATTTTTTCTTAGGTTTGTTGGCCACTTACATGTCTTCTTTCGAGAAGTATCTGGTCATGTCTTTCGGCCATTTTTAATGAGGTTATTGTTTTTGATTTTTTTTTGTGAACTTCCCTGTAGATTCTGGATATTAGACCTTTATGTAATTAGACACACGTAGTTTGTGAATGTGTTCTCCCATTCTGTAGGTTGTCTGTTTACTCTGTTGTTTCTTTTTCTGTGCTAAAGTATGCAGAAATACTTCCCACTTGTCAATTTTTTTTGCTAATATTGTTACAATTGTTTTTTAGGACTGAGTCACACACTATTTCCCAAGGCTGATGTCCAGAATGGAGCTTTCTGGGTTTTCTCCTAGTATGTATATAGTCTGAGGTCTTACATTTAAATCTTTAATTCATCTTCAGTTAATTTTTGTATCTGGTGACAAGTACGGGTCCAGTCTCATTCTTCTGTGTATCATTAGCCAACTATCCCAGCAACATATTTAATATGAAGTCTTCTCCTCATTGCTTATTTTTGTTGACTATAGACAATCAGATGGCTGTGAGTGTATGGCTTTATTTATGGGTTCTCTACTCAGTTTCTTTGGTCTATGTATCTGTTTTTGTCCCAGTACCACATTGTTTTGATTAGTGCAGGCTTCAGTATAGTTTGAAGTCAAATGATGTTATGCCTCCAGCTTTGTTCTTTTGGCCTAAAATTGCTTTGGCTATTTGCACTCTGTTTTAATTCCATATGAATTTTAGAATAACTTTTTTCAGTCCTGTGAAAAAGTATATTGGTAGTTTGATAGAAATAGCATCAAATCTGTAAATTGCTTTGGGCAGTATAGCCATTTTAATGATATTGATTCTTCCAATCCATGAGCATGAAATGTTTTTTATTTTTTATTTTTGTCATCCATAATTTCTTTTAGAAGTGTTTTGTGGTCTCTTTGTAGACCTCTTTCATCTCCTTGTTTAGATGTGTTCCTAGGTTTTTTAAATTTTTGTTGCTATTGCAAATGCACTAACAGTCTTTATTTATCTCTCAGCTTGAATGTACTGGTGTATAGAAATGATACTGATTTCTGTACTTTGATCTTGTACTCTGAAACGATACTGAAATCATTTACCAGTTCCAGGATCCTTTTGGTAAAGTCTTTAGGGCTTTCTATGTGTGGAATCATATTGTTCATGAAGAGAGACAGTTTGACTTCCACTTTTCCTATTTGGATTCCCTTTATTTCTTTATCTTGCCTGATTGTTCTGGCTAACACTTCCAGTACTATGTTAAACAGGAGTGGTGAGAGTGAGCATCCTTACCTTGTACCAGTTCTCAAGGGGAATGCTTCCAGTTTTTGCCCATGTAGTATGATGCTGGCTGTGGGTTTGTCATAGATGATTCTTATTATTTTGATGTTTATTATTTCAGCTCCTAGTTTCTTGAGGGTTTTTATGATAAAGGGATATTGGATTTTGTTCAAAGCTATTTTCATGTCAATTGATATGATCATATGGTTTTTGGTTTTAATTCTTGTTTATATGCCAAATCACATTTATTAATTTGCATATGTTTAATTTCTAAAGTAAGAAAAAAAGCCTAGTGAGGGATCAAGTTATGAAGGGCTCTTTACACCAAACTAGGAGTCTAGTAATTTTCTGAAAGCGAAGTGAGCCAATTAGGACATTGTTCAGGAAAGGGACAGGATAAAGCTTGCATACATGTCATTGATTAGAGGCAGAATCAACAGAAATGATATTTTTTCCTTTGGATAATAAGAGACAAGAATATTTTGATGTTAATGAGTTGAAATTAGTACCAAAGGGAGCATTAAAAAATAAATTAAAAATTTGGGATAATATTCCAGTAGTTGGTATGGAGAGTGAAGAGCACAAATGCATCAGGATTAAGTTTGAGCCAAATGGGCAATCTTAAGGCAGTCCTAAACACTGATAGGTATGCAGATTCTTGTTTCTCTGCAAAGAGCCAGCCATCCTCTGTGTTGATTATATGGGGTTCAAGAGAAAGAGCTTAGGCTGCCAGGATAGACTTTTGCGTGCTGAAACTAACTTATAGGAGCCATTATTCCTTAAAAGTTTTGGAAGTTGTTCAATTCAATTATTTTCAGATTTAGTATCTCACGATTGTAAAAACTCATGTTAGAAACTTAGAAATTCACATTAACAATAAAAAACAAATATTCCTCCGTGGCATGGAAAAGATTAAATCACATGATAAAGTCTAAAATCGAGGATATACAATGTGGCTATAAAACTGTGGAAGTGGTCTTCATCACACTCTTACATAAAAAATACTAAAAATGTTAATGGATAATATTGTGGTTTAGCAATTTGAGTCACTTTTTTTTCCCAACTTTTCTATTTTTTTCTGAAGTTTAAACAATATGTATTTTCCTAAATATAAATAATATATATGCACATATAGGAAATAGAAAGCTTATGTTTCTTTAAATACACATTTTTGTAATTCTGAATAAAAGATCAAGAAAGTAGATATAATTTTTATAGGAATACAAAAGGTTTTGGAGGGAGTTTTGGGTTTTCTTACTTGATCAGAGTAAACTTGAGAAAATGACTTTTCTTTCTTCTTTATAATTGTAAATGTGGTATAAGAATTTTAGTAGATAACAAAAGAAAAAAATTAGAAGATATTAAGAAATGGTTAAGAATGATATTACAGTTTCAATATGGTCAGTTGAAATGATGATAAAAATAATAACAAAAACAAATTAAATTATAGCTGACATTAATTGAGCCTTATCACGTTCCAGGTAATATGCCTTACAATAAGTATCTTATTGATTGATATATAATGATAACGAAAGAGGAAATTAAGATAATAAATTAATATAATAAGGATCATGTTTTAGGAGCCCAATTAGAAGGCTCACAAAAATTCACCATTATTTCGAACTCATTATTTCTAAAACTCACTGGCTTCTCTCTCAAACATGCTTTCTTCTATATTCACTCTCTTTCAACAGTAACTTCATTTTTTCCTCTCTTTTTTCACCCACAACTTAGAGTTATTTTTGACCTCTCTCTTTTGTTCTTCTTTTAGCATCTAATTCCTTTAATCAGTCTACTGGTCTATTAGTTTTACCTTTGCAAGATTCACCCTTGAAAATTACAATTAAAATTTAAAGAGCAATGCAGATGCTGTTCTCAAAGACTGTCTTAAATCTGAGAGAGGAAGGAGAAAAAAGGAGCAATGTAGTTTCTGCTAGAGGACAGCCATTGCACTGAGTGTTTTACATACTTACCTCTTCTGAATGATTCTACATAAGGGAGATTGTAGATTTTATTTAACTTGAAAAAAGAAGAAAGAAATCTGTCCTCATATAGATTATGACTTAAGGTCACATAGCTCCTAAGTCATAGATGCAACATACACTCCAGGGTGTATGTAATTCCTACTGCATAATGTAGACTCACCAATAGTCTAGACTGTCAAATTATTGACTATATGATGTACAATTAGTTGCACTGATTTGTCTTAAAATACTAATTCAATGTCACAATCCATTTTAAAAATAAAATTATGTTTTATAGTTATAAATGTTTAAGAAAATGATTGATCTGTGTTAGACTAAGATTACCAGATAAAATATAAAACCCTAGTTAAATCTGAATTTCATAGAAGTAAGGCATAATTCTTTGGACTAGTATGTCCCATATAGTATTTGGGATATAATTGTACTACAACTTACTGATTAGTTGTTTATCTGAAACTCATTTAAAATATGTCTCAAATATTGCATGCTTATACAAAAAATTACTTGTTTATCTGAAATATGAATTTAATTGGGTGTCCTATGATTTTATTTGCTAAATTGGGCAACTCTGTGCTAGGCACAAATATCCAATCTTGTAGATGTGGCTTCAAGTAGGGGACAGAATATAATGATCGTCATTGTGTCATTATCATCATCATCATATGCTAGATCCATGAAGTGCTGGTGTATTCATTTAATATCTTCAAAACAAAAAGTCATGAATAATTAAATGAAAACACGATATTTATTTTTAATTATGCAAAGATATAGAGCATAGTAAAGATTTTCTATAAATGCCCAGATTTTAAAAACAAATTACTATTTATTGAGATTTTTAAGGCAAAATTTGTTTTACTCATGAACTTATAAAAACATCAGATTAGGGGCCAAAAAAAAGCTAAACTCTGATTTGCCATTTCTTATCCATTTTGATAAAACTTTTGAATTAATAGTGAGTTATTTCAATTCAAAAGTAATCCTGCATTTCACTAGATTTAGTCAATAGTGTTGTATAACTCTTATGTTTTTCTTTCTCAGCTGAAAAATTGGAATGTTAATAGTGACAGACAGTAGGAGCATGTGCTAGTGACTTATAAACCACTGCAAATATCAAACAATGAAATGTTGTAAAAATGAGATTGTTAGCTGGGTGCGGTGGCTCACACCTGTAATCGCAGCACTTTGGGAGGCTGAGGCAGGTGGATCACCTGAAGTCCGGAGTTCAAGACCAGCCTGACCAACACGGTGAAACCCTGTCTCTAAAAAAAAAAAAAAAAAAAAAAGTAAACAAAAAAAATTAGATTGTCAGCTTTTATTTTTTGAGAAGTATACATTGTCCTACTCCCATCCTCAGCAGTTAACAAAACAGTTGCATTAGCAGACAAATGCTATTTTAATTATGAAAGCAAGTCTTCTATTGAATAAGGATTTATTAGAAATGTTTCAACACACAATGAGCTTATGCAGCGTTTACTGGGGAAAAGTTTCTGGCTACCGCACCCAATCCTAATGTATTATTGTAGAAGAAGAAATGCATTTCTTATATCTTTCTCTAAGTGAGAGATTGCCTATTTTCCCACAAAAGCAATGTTCTTTTAATTTTATTCTTTGCATCCATATGCTACACTATTAGAACTATTTTCATGTTATTTGGTCAAAGGCATAAAGTGAGAAACATTTATTTTTCATCACTTATTCTGAATATATATCTGATGAAATATTTCTGTTTCTTATAAGCTGGGAAACAGCATAACAGGGCTTGCTGCAAAATGATAAGTGAATTACCAGCAGCCTGTACGTGCAAAATGATGTCTGTGGTCCTCCACAGGAGTTGCTTAGTGGAGCGGATGAAAATATGGTCAAATGCAGGAAGTTGCTGGATGCTGGAGATGGAAATGCAGTCTACTGTGTGACCCGTAGGCCTACATTAGAGTACCTGCTAGTTTGTTTTTCAGTCTGGGCTTCAGAATGCTTGTGGTGGGAATTCAGGGGAAGGAGTGAGCAAAAAAGTGGCTTCTGTGCTGTATGTCCAATCACTGTAATAATTTACAAGAAATTTGATCCATTTCCATCCTTTAAAACACACAGTTTGCAGTTTACTTGCAAAGCAAATGATGTTTGTTAAATGAATGGATGGTAGTGTGACTCTTGATAGGGGTTGCCTGATGCTGCATAATCTGACAACGCAATGACTGAGCAGATCAGCACCTCCCACTCACTTCCTGGGCTACTGGTCATCCCCGTAACGGTGTCTCTCATTGTACTGCCTTTTTTTCTCAGGCTAAACTTGAATCTAGAAATGAAAAATGTTGACATAGCACAGATATAAAATTTAAAACAAAAGCAAAAAAATTGTGAATAATAAACTCTTTAAGGCCCTCCAGCACAGGCAGATAGATCGACTTGGTGCAGGAAGTTAGCTGTCTTCTAAATTCAGGTATTCTTCTTTTAGATGATAGGCAACTCGAGAGACGTCCATTTAACACATGTTATGCTCCAACCCTACTAATGAAGCCTCCCTTCCTGCTTCCTTTTAAAAATATGACTACATGAAGTATCCTTCACGTGCTCTGAATTTAGCACTGTTAACTCAGTGGGAAAGTTTGTAGCCAAAATGAAAAAGGGCAAGAAAAATTATGTGTACATTAGATCCTGAAGGGATCCAAGTTTAATCCCAGGCACCTAATAAAACCTATAATAGAAAAACTGAGCTATACCATAAATTTCTTACAGGATTCATCATCCAAATAAGATTTTTTTTTCTGCCTTTGCTTCATTCCTGTGCTGAATGTTTTGGTTCAGAGAGAGATTGTGTCTACTGTAATAGATTTATAGCACAGTAATATAAATTGATGCTCTAATGATTCCTATCTTTCATTTTGGATTTATGTGTTAGCTCCAACTTTTTAAAGTAATTTTTTCTCCTATGAGACATATGATCATTGCTAAACTATCTGAGAGATCTGGAGACATGAACGATCTCCCATAATGAACAGCGAGGGGCCCCAGATGCCAGATGAGACAGTTCTTCTTTCTGTGAAGAAGTTATAGCTGCAGGCCTCAGCCACAGCTTTGGTTTTTCCTCATAGACCGCTTATGCCGAGATAAAATAGAGGATATAATGAACCTGTTTCTAATAACCAAAGGGGTAAAGAGTCTGTTTTCAATAAGCAAAATTTTAGAATAAAGCAACAGCCAAAGAAAATGCCAACTGAAATTCTAATTATGACACAACCTCCTTTTAAGAGAAGATGTATTGGATCATTTATAAGCAAGTTTTGTACACATTAAAGTTTTAAAACTGTCCAAATTCTACCAGAGAGATTTGAACTCCTCAAACACTCATGATTGACTTGCAACCTGGCAGCTCTGAACTTGAAGGTGTGCTAGCTTTCAGGTGCAAGTTGAAAATTAAAAATACAGTTTGAGAAATAGGAGGTGTGTTTACAGTAAACAGGTGGTTTCTGTTCAAAAGAGAATTGCTGGGGGCTCTTCTATGACCACGCTGATGCTGTGACATAGTAAGTGGAGCTTGTCACTTTCCCATGTGGTCTCCACAACTGCTGGAGGCGGGACCCATTTAGAGAGTAGTGAGCACCAAGCAGCCGCTCCTCAGTGTCTCATTAATAACCCAATCATGGCTTCATTCTGCTTTATTATATCCGATTTATGAGGATTGGGTCATTGTTCTCCTAGGCGACTGTCCACAGAGTGTGGCTTTTAAGGAACTTGCTACTCAATGTGATCTTTCAAAGATTAAAACTCAGTGTTAATAAAAAAAAGTTGTGCAGTGCGTCTCCAGTTTATATTTGTTGATTATACTCTATCTAAATAACTATGCTTGATAAAAAGCCCTTTCCTGTGAAGCGTAGTGCCTATTTGTCTCAGAGCCACTCTGTGGACTTGCTTTAATCTCCCCTGGACACACTAATCCATGAGTTTTTATCTCTCAAAGAAGCAGCTTTGGAAGAATGCTCTGTTTTCTGCACACATCTCTCAACTCATTTGCTTACTGCTGTAATATTTTCGTGATTCACAGATAAAATAAGAACATTAAAAGCAAGGTGGTATTTACTACGTTTTTTTTTTCTGTTTTTCCCCATGAGATGTTTGATGTTTCATCAGATGAGATAGTAATAGAAAAATAAAAGAACATGTTTCCTGCCATATATATCAAAGGATTCTATTTAACTTTTAGTAGTTTGTAAATCCCAACAGTGTTTTGCTCTGAATCAAACGTCTTGTAATAATAAGCTTGGCAGTTGAGATTATTTTTTTCCCTGCTCTGGGTCTGGATTTTGTTCAAATCATTGTTTAGATTAAATGACAGTCAGTACATGTGATTTGTCTGTGAATACCTGACTGTTAGGACATGTTGACTTTTCTTGGCAGAACGTTCTCTTCTGTCATGATGTCACTGGCTGATAAAACACATAAAACCACCAAGTGTAATCACTTCTGTGAGTTTCCAATATGTTTGGTAGCAAAAGGATTCCAGTCCCTGTACATTTTCAAAACTCATGGTACATAGAAGGCAGAGAGAGGTACATCCATCAACAGGAAGAGACTGAGGGGCTCTCGAGGCAGACTGGTCTCCAACTTGCTCAGAAATTAAATAGCTGAAGTTATTCTGAGCAGCCTCTCAAGGTCACCTAGGAGTCCTTTTCCATCATTCCCTTTATGTATAACTGTCAAGACGCAACACGTATCTAGGAAGGACACACATTTTGTTGGAGTACACAAATGTCTTTGATTCTTTCCAGAAGCTATGAGTGTCTACACAATTTATTATCAAACTAGTTAAACTAGTATGTTCAGTTTAATAAAGCAGAATGAGATGTTGAACGTCAGTATAGCTTGCTGAATTCTGAACAGAAAGAAGTAAGCAACGTGGCTGAGACACTAGATTTGAACATCGAAAGGTCTTTGAGTGCTGAGGGGAACACACGGAGGAAGAACGGCTTCAGTCTGCGATTGCAGAATTTATTCCCTAACAAGCAAGAAACTGAACCGTGGCTGTAACAGGCTGCTTCTATGGATAATGATCTTTGCTTCATTATTCTTCAACACAAAATTGTTTAACTAGTGGCATTATAACGCACCTACCAGAATTAGTTTCTTCCTATGTTTGATAGACTGATTCAGTCTAAGTAGCATGTAAATGTCTAAAAGGTTTTAAAGACTATGAGTCATCACATTAGCACAACTGCTACATTTCTATTTCATAATAGTTGTTTTTGAGAAATTACTAAAATTGTCATGTTTACTTCTTTTCATTTTAAAGTGCATTTATTATACTGGCTTTTTTTCTTTGATAATTTTTCTCCACATTTTTTATGTTTTGAAATGAGTACTGAAGAAGTTGGAAGGAAGATTGTATTTTAATTTCTTTTCAAGTTTAAGTTTGTAACAGTGAAATGATAAAGAAAAGATTGAAACTAAATAACAGTTTACATGGAAGATGTCAAATAACACAATTTGGCTATCTGGTCGTGGATTTTGATTTTTTAAACAAAAGGATAGATTGATGACTAGAGACATTTTGTTGTGAAATTCACTTGGTAGAAATGTATACCTACTATACAGAAAGAGGAACAATTGGTAGGACAGTGCCTAGTGACTTTCAGGAGGTCGTTGCCTATGATAATCTAGTCTCAGAGAATGTGAAAAGCTATTAAATTTTAACAAAAGGAAATGAACATGATACATCAGGTAACAGCAACACATATTGAGATGAAAGTCATGATGAGGATGTGTCAGCGGAACTCCGTGATCATGTTTCAAAAGAATCTGCTGTCCCAGGAGCACAGCCTGGCAGAGTCAGATACATGCAGGACCCCGACGAGCAGGTTCTGAATGGGAGACCCTGGTGGGAGAAGCCTAGGGGCATTGTGGGGAGATGGCCTAGTCTGGTGGGGGAGAAGCTTCATGTTTGTCTGACGTAATTCATGGCACAGAGAAAATATGCCTGTCACTGACCTCAGATTTTCAGACATCTGCAAATCTTACGCTGCTAAAGCTGAGTGCCCGAGAAAGGTCCGCCCTACCTTTGTGACAACTTCATGTCTTTATTTGTGAAAACAAGAAGGGGTACTTCCTGTTAAAGTATAAACGTCCAATACGCATAGTCTTTGGCATCTGCATAACTGAGGAAGCATATGCTTAGACACATCACTTAGACCAGAAGGTCGTCTTTAGAAATTAAGAGTCCTACAGTCAGTCAGCTACAGGGAAATGAGAGGCTTTTCAAAAGCGTAATATTAACAGTTCAGTCGAAGATAATGCCAGTGACGAAGAAAGAGCTAAAATCATGTAAAAATGCCAAAAGTGGCTGCATTGAGCATTTCCCAGTAAATCAGATTTAACTTCTTATATATAGGTGAGTGTAAACCAAAAAATGTAAAGACATGTAACAATGGTCAGAATGTATAAGGGCGTCTGGGAAGCAAGAGCTATAAAAAGAGCTCCATTGTGAAATAGGTTAAGAATAATATCGGGGCTTATTCGGATCTGTTCCCATAGAAACTGCTGGTCTGCTGTAACTGCAGTGTTGTTTATGGGAAAAAGACATCGTGCTCTAATATTATAAAAGCAAACGAGTGTATCACAGGATGTGTGAGGGGTGACAGTGCCATGGAAGAGACTAGACCAACATCAGGGGTGGAAGTGGGCAGGTGCAGAGATTGTGTCTGGAAACGGAAAACTCTGAAAAGAACTGAAGATTGGTAAATATGTTGAGAATGATAACAGGACTTATTCAGATCTGTTCCAACAAAAATCTCTGATCTAATGTAACTTACAGTGTTGTTTATGGGAGAAAGACAGTATGCAATGATAAAAACAAGTCAGTCATAGAACATGTTAGAAGTGACAAGTGCTATGGAAAAACTAGACCAAGGTCAGCGTTGGGGGACAGGCAGGCAGGGCGGGCTCGTGAGCGGGCAACGTTTAAGCAAGGACCTGAAGTGGGTGAGGAACTTAGCCACGCACACAGCGAGAGGAAGAGCATTCCAGGCCCGGGAAGTGCCAGCACAAAGGCCCTCCATGAGAGCCCGCTCCTGCGTCTGAGGAGAGGTGGAGAAGCCCACGTGCTGGGTGAAGAGGGGCAGTGGGGAGGGCACCTGCTGGGGAGGGGACGTGGTGGGGAGGTGACGCTGTGCAGAGGAGAACTGTGCTCGCTCCTTCTCTCACTCTCAGTGAAGTGGGGAGCCCTGATCACAAGAGTCATGTAAATTTGCTTAAGTTTCAAAGGGATAATTCTGGATACTGTATGAAGGTAGATTTTAGGGCAGTTAGGATGAATTTTAAAAATGGTTAAAAGGCCTGGGGAGGCCCAGTGAGGGTGGTGGCATCTCAGGCCAGGTGACGCAGCAGTGGGGGCAACTGCCGTGTAGAACGGGCACGGTGTTTTGAGGGTGGAACTAAATGGACTACACGAGGGTGGGGAGAGCGCGGGCCTGACTCGGCAAGTCATGTTCTCGGCCCCCAGTGTCTCCTGAGACGCTCACCACCTCCGCACACAAGCGTCTCATTCTGCGACACCTCGCAGCATTGCAAAGAGCTTTTTTTTCTTAATAAAGCTTGGCCTTCAGTCTTTCTGTTGTGTTCATCGCTGCAGAGGTTGCTCCTTCGTGAAATCCATTCCCTACACTCTCCCTGGCCTGCCTTGCTTCAGACCCTGCTTCAGAGTCTGTGCCTCTGACTCCGGGGCTTTAGATCAGATTCCTACAAAGACCCTGTCTCTCCTGACTGGCTGCTGAGAGTGAGCAATGACCTGGAATCATCTAACATAGAAAACACCAACATTTCTACAGAGAGATTTTAAGTTGCTGGAGTTAGAGATTCCAATGTCACTAGGGTGTTAAATAAGGAACCACAAGAAGGGACCATGTGACAAATAGTCAGTTTAGAGCATGGACGATTGCAGCTGTAAACTCTAAAAACTGAAGTCTCATACATTACCTTGTTCAACATTAAACATTTATAAATTAGAAAATCTAC
The DNA here is from genome assembly GCF_030222135.1 of Aotus nancymaae. Taxonomy (NCBI): domain Eukaryota; kingdom Metazoa; phylum Chordata; class Mammalia; order Primates; family Aotidae; genus Aotus; species Aotus nancymaae. Next base: position 92,800,130 of record NW_026988417.1, read on the forward strand.
TTGTATTTTCTTATTTTTTTTCAGTTAAACAACTTTATTTCACAGTATAAATAACAATATTAAAACGACTTTTTTAAATTGCACTTTAAGCTCTGGGGTACATGTGCACACCCGCAGGGTTGTTGATGGGTACACACGTGCCATGGGGGTTTGCAGCCTCTGCCCCCGCTTATCCCACAGGCAAGACATCAGGCATTTCTCCCAGTGTTTTCCTTCCCAGCCAATGGAATGGGGCCACAACTCAATCTTTTCCATTTCTTAGAAGAAAAATCCCTATAATTTATTGTTTCTGAAGTCACACAACTGTTTTACTTTCAGAGTTGTTTACCTGGCTTCGAATACCATTCTTGGTATTCAAAACTTAGCAGTTTTGTCAGCAAAAATGAACTTCAACTGTCAAGCACTATTTTCTTGGAAATTATCTCATTAGACTACCACAGTGTTTTATAATGAGTTCCTTCACACTAAACATCCATTACTTTATGTGTATCCATCAAAATAAGGCTCACAAATTTATCATGAACAGAAATAGAGCCATTTTTGAAACTGCAGGAATACGGGCTCTGAATTTAGTATACACACTGACAATCATAAGGAGCCATTGCTTCCTTAATGTATATATGCCTATTGATTTGCTGCTTTCTGCTGGACACTCGAACTGTTAAAAAACATTTCAAATAAAATGTATTGAATCGAATCCTAATGTTTGTCTATTGGTGTTAACAATGCCGGTGTTTAGAATCTTGACTTTCATATCTTCTCTTCTCAAAGCCAATTTTCATAGTCATATTCGATAGCTATTCTCATCCTTTACCTATTTGTTCTTAGTTAGGACTCAAAAGAGATAACATAGAAGAGACATGAAGGTAAATGTATTAATTCGGTATGTATTATCAGAGGCCTACCATGTGAGGGATATAGCAGAAAAGAAACAAATCTTCAACTTGGATAGAGTTTAAATTTTACTTGGAGAGGAGGCAGACAACAAAAACATGATTATATGTGGCACAAAGTGGAAATCAGTGCCTTGAAGAATAAATCAGGAAAGAAATCAGACATAAATGGGTGGGGCGGTGCCATCTTATATAGGGCAGTCAAAGTACGCCCTCCAAGGCTAAGCTCCGTGATGACCCGTTCCTTTGCAGGTTCACGGCCCTGGTGAGCTCTGCTGACTTCCGTTCGGCCCCAGGAAGTCCTTGCGCTGAACCCAGAAGTCAGCCCACAGAGGCTTCCCTTCCTTTGGGCCTGACCCTGGAATTTGTTTGGCTTCTCAATGTTGTATGAGACTAGGGGTAGAGCCCATGATCCTTTTACCATATCAACAGATGAGAAAGACGTTCCGAAATAGTGCGGACTCAGAAGAAAAACCAAGGAGTCACCATTTAAAAGGAGAGTTCCACAGAAATAGTCCAGAGAACATGCTAAATAAGCAAAGACTTTCCAATGCCTTTCACACTCCAGCAGCATTGCCCAGCGTGCTTGGCTTTAGTGTCCTGTGTGCTCCTCAGGGTAAGATGGCGATGATCTCGGGGTTGGAGTAGGCCCTGAGTTCTGTTACAGTACACGGTCTCACCTGCGTGCCTAAGATTCATTTAAGGAGCTTATTATAAGGCAGATCTCCAGGTGTTACCACCAGATAGCTTGCTTTATCAATTCTGGAAGAGATCAAAAAAGTATATTTAAAAAGAAGAAAGAAACCCTCAGGTGATTCTGCTGCAGAAGGTTTATCCAACACAAACTGAGCCACCTCTGGCCCAGTGATTAGACTCCTTCAATTTATCTAGGTCTGTAAGATTGGAATGGAAATTCCCAGTCTGGTTGATTATAAGAATCACCTTGAGGATTGTTTTACAAGCTAGGCTTTCAGTTGAATATTTAAGCTACATGAATCTGAATATTTAAAGATTAAGTTTTAGAAAAGTGTACTTTTTGAAATGCTCTCCAATTTTCTTCCTCAGAGGAAAGCTTCACTATTGTAGGGTATTTAAGACAGGGCCAGGGAAATAAAATACCTACCTTTGCACCTGATAACCCTAAACTAACTGATGAACCACAGCCGCATAACAAAAATAATTTAGGTAGTGCATCCTCCGCAAAACAGAAATATCTCAATTTGATGTCCTCTGGCATGTTTGAATATATTTTGCTGTTATGTAAGATAATTTCATGTGGAAAATATGAAGGCAACAGAGGACTGGAGAGAAGTCTTGGAAGTAAAAATTGAATTGCCAATGAAAGTGTTGCAATTTTCAGTTGAAATTTTTCTAGTGCATAAAGATGAAAGGAAAAAATGAAAAAAGGAAAAATAATCCGAGAAAGAGACTATATTTAGATGATTCAACATTTAATTCATAGCAATTTTGGAAAATATAATGACAGAGAAAATGGGGAAAGAACATAGTAAAAAAATAAAAAAAGAGAGAAATAAAATTTTTCAGAGTTCAAAAGAAAACAGATTTCAAAATGATAAGGAGAAAGAATGATTGAAAAAGGTCAAACCCATTCAGCAATTTTACATCGAAGATTCTAAATAATTTCAGAAAAATGAGAAAAGGCAAAGTGAAACAAAAACAAAAATAACAAGATAGGCCATTTAGAAAGAAATGAGAACTCAATTGGCATCAGGCTTCCCAGCTAAACTAGATGCTACTGCCAGCAGAACAAGTCTGCAGATTTAGTGAAAACAATTCATAAAATATACTTGTCACAAATCCACTGTTGGGGATGAGTTCCAGGCAAATGGCGATGATATCCAAAGAAGACAAAGATGATAGATAAAGGGAAAGGTTGACCAAAACTAAGATTTCACTTTCACTAAGAGACCTGAGCAGTAGGCCTAGAAAGCTTTTTTTCTATGAGACATATTTAAAATCCTTCTACTAGATTTGTCATATGCAAGAAAAAACCCTTTCCTTCCAACTGCTAGAAGAAAATTTTTAGACACATTAAATTTAGCAGAAATTATTTGAGCAAAGAATGATTCATGAATCGGGCAGCACTTGGAACCAGGAGACTTTCAGATTTCTTCCCAGCAGCATGAGCAATGACCTCTCATGGGATGCACATAGAAGCAAAGTAGAGAAATCACCTGATTGGCTGTAACGAGGCATTTGCTTATTGGGGTATCATGTGAGGTGTGGCCCATCTGTGACTGGCTGATATGCTTATTATTGACTGACACTTGACTGTGTGTTACACTCATAAGTTGAATTTTGTTTTGTTTGCACACTAAGGTTGAAATTTCCTGTGGAGGAATTAAAATACAGAGACAGCCTCAGGTTAATGGCTTCCTCCTTATGTAATTTAACACAGCTAACCCCAAAAGGCAATTTGTGAACTTCTTTTAGTTCTATTTCCTCATCTCCTTCTGTATTTTGATAATTTTAAGTCTATAGTAATAAAGTTTTTAAAAATTACTATTTAAAAAACGTGATAAATTCATATTTACAAATTTTCATTTACATTATTTTAAAGAGTACAATTCAGTGATACCAAGTGCATTCGCAGTGTCATGCGACCATCACCACTATCTACTTTCAAAACTTCTTTATCTCAAACAGAAACACTGCAATTCTTAAACAAGAGTTTCATGATTTCTCCATTTCTCCCTCCCCCTTTACTTTCTGTCTCTATGAATTTATGTATTTCATGTATTTCATATAAGTGGGATCATACAGTATTTTTCCTTTGTCTGACTTATTTTCACTTAGCATAGGTTTTCAAGTTTTATCCTGATTGTAGCATGTACAGAACTTCATTCTGAACCATTTTTCCTATTTCTTTTCTCTTGATATTTAGTGTACTTTGTTTGTTGTAGAATGTTTAATAATATTATTTATATATTGATTATACTATTATGTATGGTTTGCAATGTTGACTGACTTGTGAAGTGGCTTGATCCTGTGTGCCCGAGGTTCTCACTAAGGAGTACTGAATGGAAGTACTGCAGGGAATTGCCTCCCTGGGAACTCCACGTAGTGGGTGACTGAAATAGCAAAAAAATGTCTGGTTAATGGACAGAGAGACATGGACAAAACGAATGTCCGGGCCTGGCCAGGTGGCCCTTCAGGGTCAGTGTCTTACAAGGAGGGGTCTTGATGTGGGCGGAGCCTTTGGAGGTGGACACTGAGTGCTCATGGCAAGTGATGGAGAGATGATGTCTGCTAAGATGGCCACTTTGAGCTGCTGAAATCCAGCTCTTTTGTGGGCAGAGTCCTGTGCTAAGGACTGAGAGTGGGAGAGTGTGCCTAGTTATGTCCTTGTCTGTTTGGATGCAGTCTGAATTGATTAGGCAAAACAACTGCTCCTTGCTGGGAAAGTGCCTTATGAAATGGAAGATGGAATCTTTTTCTAAGAAGGAGCTACTGACATCAGGGGTGCTCCATATATAAGGCAAGTTGGTGGGGAAGTTTACTCGCCTCTTCCCTGCCATGGCCATCTGACCTTGCACAGTACTGCTGCCACAGCTGATTCAGCCACAGCCCCCAGAAGTCTGGGACTACGCTGGCTGAAGAACCCATCTGTACTCTTTTGTGTTGTTTAATGGCGTTGTGCTTAAAATTATATATTTTTTGTGTATGGTTTTTGGGAAAACTTTTGGAGAGATTAAAAAACTTGACCATCATGATGATCTTAATGCTACTACAGCTGACCCTAAGAATACAATTTTGAATAGTCCAAGTCAACTTAGATACTCCGATTTTCCTCCACCTCTGCTGCCTCTGACAGCAAGACCAACCCCTCCTCTTCCTCCTCTTCCTAAGCCTGCCCAACGTGAAGACGAAGAGGATGAAAACCTTTATCATGATCCACTTCCACTTCATGAATAGTACATATGTTTTCTCTTCCTAACTTTTGTCTCAGTAACATTTTTTCCTCTCTTACATTACTGTAGGAGTATAGTGGGTAATGCATGTAACATACACAGTATGTGTTAGTAGACTGTTAGTGTCATCTGTAAGCCTTCAGTTGGTAAGCACATGGAGCATTAGTAGTCATGTCAGTAGGGTATTAGCAGTTAAGCTTTTGGGGGTCAATAGTTGTGTGTAAACTTTTAACTGTGCTAACCCTGTGTTTTTTCAAGGGTCAATTGTACTTAAACTTTCTGTGAGGCATAGAAAGTAGTTATTTTAGTCAAATGTCTTGCAGCTGCTATTTGAATGCTTGCTCTGTGTTCAGAGCTACAAATTATCTTTTCAAATGAAAATAGCATTTTCTACTATTGGGTGCTCTTTGAATTACAGGTCATTCGGGCACCTGGATGTATTTAGTTATCTTCAAGGATTCAATCTGTGCTGTCTCTTCTAATTGACCATTTTGAAATCTTGTCATTTGTGTTTAAAGTCTCTAAGCCAGATCTCTATTTTATGTTTTTAAGCTTGGGATTTCCCACTAAAATTTTTTATCAAGACACAAGAAAATAGTTTAGATAGTAGACAATAACTTTTAGTAGGTTTATATATTCTGTGGTATTTTTAAAAATTTTTTGGCATTATTTCAAGTTGTACTTGCTTGGAGGTATATAAATTTATTGTTATTTAGTAAAAGTTACAGAGATAAATTAGTGAAGTCCTCTGAGTTCGTTTGGATGCTCAATGCTGTACTGCTAAGGTAAAACATACATCACATTTCACTGAAATAAGACAGAATACAATATGGAATTGAATTCTGCATGGCTAAAAGGCTTCAGTAGAACTCTGCTAGGTGAAAATTTTCTTCTAAATAAGCATCTGTTTAAAATGCATTTAAATTTTTAAAAATTTGTACTTTTTTTTGTTTCATTAGGACATTTGAGCTATATTTAACCTAAAATATGTAGATATTAAATTGGCATTGTTTGCTTTTGACCTTTGAATCTGTGAGTGCTAACTCTTGCTATATTATTAGTCAATTAACTACCACAGTCTAAGGCCATACTATTTCTACGGTCACGTCTTACATGCGGTCTCTTAGAGAGTTGTACTGCTATCTCTTTACATGTTGTATAATATGCTGCCTTTTAGGTCAGCTTAAAGCTCTCTCCTTTCAGTATCTGTTTGCATTGTTTCCCAAGTCTCTTAAGAAAAGCTGCTTTGATTTGATCGTGTCTAGTCTTCAGAGGAAACTAAAATATCTTTTCAATTACATGAACATTATGAATGTATTTGGCTTATTAAATGTAATTGTCTTAATAGCTCCTTCTTCTCCTTTCTATTTTATCTTTTAGTTTCCTATTTCTCTCCTTCAGCACAGAAATTCTAGAGCCACAGTGTCCAGCAAGGGAGCCAATAGTGACCTGTGGCCTTGGAGTACTTGGAACGCGAGGAGCCCGAGTGAAGATGTGCCGTAGCTGTAAAACAGCTGGATTTCAGAGGCAGTGCAAGAAAGAATGCCGAAACCCCTCACTGAAGATTGTTGCATGCATTATCAGTTGAAAGGTCATTGTGAGGACATGTTGGGCTAAATAAAACATATTATTCCATTAATTTCACATATTACTTTTTATTTTTAGCAGAGCTACTAAAATTTAAATTACACTTGAGATCTCATTACATATTTTTGGACAGTGCTGATCTTTGGGATGAGATACAGCTGCTAAGACCTGAACCTAACGAAATATGCCCTCATTGTTCTAGTTCCCTCAGCATCACGGTTCACTGTGAGATCATAAAGAATTATACACCAAGTAAGTTATTCCAAGATCCCTCTTTTCCACATGTACATTGAAAACTTGCTGCGTGATTTGACAGGTTAGTAGAAGACTGTGAGATTTAGAATCCCAGCAGATTATGATGTCATCATGTCATCATTAATGCACAAAATGTTTGTGACCATTGTTATGAGTTTTCTACTTAACGTACAGAAGTTGAAATAAATAGAACTAATAATTTCTGAGAAAGCAAACCCAGTGCACTTTTAAACTTTTATTCAGTGTCAACAGCTCTGATACTATTAAAGACTCCATTATTAATACAATGTCTCTTCTGCAACCATGCAAGTCTCAATGGTCTCTCACAATTTCAATCATAGAGCCTTTCCAATCTAATAATGGTGGCACATAAAGATAATGGTTTTCTGTAATTACGGATGTATGCCTCATGAATAAAAGTAAGCAACTAACTAATTGTCCCTGGTCGTCTACAAGACTCTGAATTAGGTTACTTGCTAGGAATTACAAGGACATGGTATCTTTCCCTGTATTTATGGAAATACCAGTCATAGAAACCAAATGGAGGTTGTCTTCCTCTTCATCCTTTCTTAGAAGTGGAGGGTGAATGGAGGAAGAGGGGATCTCCTTTTCTTACATTCTCCTCTAGAATCTCACCGCAAATTCTGTTTCTACTGCTTTTTGCTAACATTCCCAGCTTCACAATTTTCCTGGAACTCTACTGAGAAGATGTATGATAACTTCCTGTGCTGCTTTGACATCTTTGAGCCTCACAGGGCCCCCAAAGCCTAACCGTTTCCCTGCCCCTGCCTGTGATAGCCCCCAGCACCCCGCAGGAAAGGCCCCAGACCTGGCTGTCTCCTTATGGCTCGGCCAGCTGCACTCTACCCAGTCCTCGCCTAACAGGCTCCGACTCCCTGTGAATCTGAGGCGTTTTTGAAACAAATGTCCTCTTGGAGGAACATGAGCACCTCATCCTGCTATTACTGTGATTCCTGCCTCCCCAGTCCCTGCCAGCTCACTCTCGTCCTGCGTGAAAGCCCCACGTGGCCCTGTGTGGCGTGTGTCCCCTCCCAGGGCTGTGCGTGCATGCGGTAGACCACTGCAGTCCACCTCTGTGCCACATGGGTATCCTGTGTTTGGACATCTTCAGAACCCACAGTGGGACTCTCTCCCTTGCCAAGGGGTGAAGAAGGGACAAACAAAACCAGCGCTGGCACTAGCAGAGGGGCCCGGCCATGGTGGGGAGACTTAACGGCTCTGACGACTGCTCCTGGCTCACTGACTGGTCCCCGGAATGGGAGGCCTCCTGAGATGGAACCACTAGTCACTGGCTGGTTCCCATGGCACTTTCCATCTCTGTCAGGTGCTGCCACCTCTTTCATTTCTGAAACGCTCCTCTTGCCCCTCAAGGTGAGAACTATTGCTAACCGGCCATCTCCTGACATGAGGTTATGTCAGGGGGATCCTATGTCTGCCAGTTCGTCTCTGAGACCCTTGCCACCAAGTCTGACATGGGGGATTAAAGAAGCCCACTAAAGGGATGACGTGATGGGAGGCTGCTCCTCCAGTGGAGGATGAGGGTGGTGACAACATAGTGTCTGCACTGACGGGCACTTGCGAGTGGTCAGGCTGGAGCCCTGGCGGACGCTGACTTCAGGGCATTACACTCAGCCTGGTGACCGGAGAGTCATCGACCGATTTCTTGGGTCATCTTTCTGGTAAGAACTTAGGGAAAGGGGTGTCCAGGCTGTCAGCGTGAGAAGTGTTAAGAATGACACCCCAGCTGCCTGGCAAGAGTCAGTGCTGTGCAGGCCTTGTGCTTCCCTGGGCGGCTGCTTCCCTTGCTGTTGGGTGCTCTCCTCAACCCCAGGGGTGTCCAGCTCTGCATGCATGGTGGCCGGTGGCCCCAGCACTGATGAGGAGAAATAGGAGCATCTGGAACTCTGCTGGCCTCCCCATGTGGAAGCCCCAGCCCATGTGCCTGGACTTTCCTTGTGCTGCTGCTTACCGGCTGCCTGAGGATTCAGCTGCTGATCATGGGGCTCGAATGCCCCCGCCTGGGCCACAGGAAAAATGACCATGGGATGGGGACTCCATCCCAGAAAAGCTGGCTGGCATTCCCCAGAGGGTGTGGAAGATCACTGGGCCTCCCTTTCCCCATAACCATTCAGAAGACCCACAATATGAATAATCTCATGGAAGTGAAAACCCAAAACCATAACTATATGGCTAGAAATCTTCAAAGGAGAGAAAAGGGTGTGGGAAGCCCTCCTGGAGGAACCAGATGGACCTACAGCAGGACAGGTCAGTCCACTGAGCCCTGAATGGGGCTGGTTGTGCTGCATCACTCTGCGACTTATGGTTCCGCTTCAAAGACGTCTAACCCCCAGGTTGTAGGGAAAGACATCTGTGTTACCCCTGAGGCACAGAAGGGAGAAATCCAAACCTGACTTAAGCCCAGGGTTCTCAGACCACACAGTCTGCTCTGAAGCAGGACCCTAACTCAGAAAACACCCATCTGGGGCTGTTTGAAAAAAATGTATAAATATGAGTGGGTCAAGAGAACAGCATTCTCTAAGTATATCCAGTGACAAAAATAACGGAGGAAAGGGAAGAAAGGAAGGAGGAAGGAAGGATGGAAGGGAGGGAGGAAGGAAGGAAGTGAGGGAGGGGAAGGGAGGGGAAGGGAGGGGAGGAAGGAAGAAAAGGAGAGAGGGAAAGAGGGAGGGAGGGAGGGAAAGAGAACAACAAAACAGAAGAAAGGGAGAAAGAAAGAATGAACTTAGACATGCACAAAACAAAATTCATATTAAAAACAGAGGTGTATCATCTGACCTAACTGGAAACTCACCATTTACTAAAATAATTTATACCATCACAAGATAAAAGGGTGCTGACTGGTGTTTGCACCTCTACAGCATATATTCTGAACTAACCTTAACATCTGCTCAAATGTACCAGCTGGCATTCCTTCCCAGATGTAATCAATAGCAGGGATCAAACTTTGTTGTGCCTGGGATCCACCAAAGTTTAACACAGTACCCTCTGTAATCCTGGGAGAGTAACTGCATACAGAATGCAGGACACATAGTTATGCCTTACCTTTATTACCTTGCCTGCATTTCCCATAGTCACAGAAACCACCATCCATACTGGACCTGTGTGCTCTGACCTAAGGAGTAGTAAATCGAAATCCAACCATTTGCACTTACACGTTGACCTCATAAAATGTGAGCCTATGGAACTCCATCTTCTGTTTACCATTTTAAGATTTTATTTATTTTAATTTTTTTCTCTTTAGGGAAGGGGTCTTGCTCCATCGGCCATCCCTAAGTGAAGTAGCATACTCATAGCTCACTGATGACTCAAACTCCTGGGCTCAAGCAGTCCTTCCATCTCAGCCCCCTAAGTAGCTAAGATTGCAGGCATGAGCCACCACACTTAGCTAATTAAAAAAAAAAAATTATAGAGATGTGGTCTTGTTATGTTTCCCAGGTGGGTCTCTAATTCCTAGCCTCAAGCAATCCTCCCATCTCAGTCTGGAATTACAGGCATGAGCCACGGTGCTTGGCTTTCCCTTCCTGTTAAATTAGCAAATATGGTCCAACATAGATTTAAACATAAGACCTAACGCCATAAAAACCCTAGAAGAAAACCTAGGCTAAACCGTTCAGGACATAGGCATAGGCAAGGACTTCATGACTAAAACACCAAAAACAATGGCAACAAAAGCCGAAATAGACAAATGGGATCTAGTTAAACTCCAGAGCTTCTGTACAGCAAAAGAAACAATAATTAGAGTGAACCGGCAACCACCAGATTGGGAAAAAATGTTTGCAATCTACCCATCTGAAAAAGGGCTAATATCCAGAATCTACAAAGAACTTAAACAGATATACAAGAAAAAAACAAACAAACCCATTCAAAAGTGGGTGAAGGATATGAACAGACACTTTTCAAAAGAAGACATTTATGAGGCCAAGAAACATATGAAAAAATGCTCATCATCACTGGTCATTAGAGAAATGCAAATCAAAACTACATTGAGATACCATCTCACACCAGTTAGAATGGTGATCATTAAAAAATCTGGAGACAACAGATGCTGGAGAGGATGTGGAGAAATAGGAACACTTTTACACTGTTGGTGGGAGTGTAAATAGTTCAACCATTGTGGAAGACAGTGTGGTGATTCCTCAAGGACCTAGAAATAGAAATTCCATCTGTCCCAGCAATCCCATTACTGGGTAGATACCCAAAGAATTATAAATTGTTCTATTATAAAGACATATGCACAACGTATGTTCATTGCAGCACTGTTTACAATAGCAAAGACCTGGAACCAACCCAAATGCCCATCGATGATAGACTGGACAAAGAAAATATGGCACATATACACCATGGAATACTATGCAGCCATAAAAAACAATGAGTTTGTCTACTTTGTAGGCACATGGATGAATCTGAAAACATCATTCTCAGCAAACTGACACAAGAACAGAAAATCAAACACCGCATGTTCTCACTCATAAATGGGTGTTGAACAATGAGAACTCGGGCACAGGGAGTGTCTGTTGGGGGGTGTGGGGCTAGGGGAGGGACAGTGGGGGGCAGGGAGGTTGGGGAGGGATAACACTGGGAGAATGCCTGACGTAGGTGACAGGGGATGGAGGCAGCAAACCACTGTGGCATGTGTGTACCTATGCAACAATCCTGTAAGATCTGCACACGTTCCCCAGAACTTAAAGTACAATTAAAAAAAAAAAATGGCCCAGCATAAATTACAACATGACTTTAAAGGATTAAAACTTATTCTCTAAGACCTAATTACTTAGTGAAGGGGTGATTATCCTCACTGCTTCAACATTTAGCGTCTAGTTTAGCTTATTCTTAAACCTGGAAATAACAGTGTTTCACAGTGAAGTGCGACAGCCTTAGTGCTGCGCTCCTGTCCTTCAAGGCCCTCATACTCAATCCCTAGCATTATCGAAACTACTGACACCGTCTATGATGGTTAATTTTATTTGTCAACTTGGGTTGCCCAGGTATTTGGTTAAACACGATTCCAGATGTGTCTGTGAGGGTGTTTCTTGATGAGATTAACATTTGCAAAGGTATATACTGAACCAAGAACTTGCCTTCCCTAATGTGAGTGGGCTTCATCCAGTCCACTGAAAACCCAAACAGAACACAGAGGTGGAGGAGGAGAGAATTCGCTCTCTCTGTGTGATTGTCTTTGAGCTGAGATGTAGATCTTCTCATTCCCTGGAAGTCTGACATGGACTGTAACTGAAGCCATCATCTCTCCTGGGTCCAGGACTTTAGACTTGGACTGGAACTCCACTGTTGGCAGTCCTGGGTCTCTAGCTTGCTGACTGCAGATCCCGGAACTTCTCAGCCTCCGCGACCACTGTATGAGTCAGCGTTCTCTAGAGGGACAGAACTGATAGTGTGGATCTATGCATGAAGGGGTAGGGTAACTGACTCACACAATCACAAGGCGAAGTTCACAACAGGCCATTTGCAAACTGAGGAGCCAGGAAGCCAGTCCAAATCCCAAAGCCTCAAAAGTAGCGAAGCTGACAATGCAATCTTCAGTCTGTGGCCAAAGGCGCTCCCAAGCGCTCCCTGGCAAATCACTGGTGTAGGCCCAGGAGTCCAAAAGCTGAAGAACTTGGAGTCCTATTTTCGAGGGCAGGAAGCATCCAGCATGGGAGAAAGATGGAGGCCAGAAGACTCAGCAAGTCTGCTGTTTCCCTGCTTGCTTTTTAGGCTGGCAGCTGATTAGGTGGTGCCCACCCAGACTGAGGGTGGGTCTGCCTCTCCCAGTCCACTAACTCAAATGTTAGTCTCTTTTGGTGACACCCTCACAGACACACCCAAGAACAACACATTACATCCTCCAACCCAATCAAGTTCACACTCAGTGTTAACTGTCACAACCACACGAGCCAAACCTACATATATGCACATAACTGGTAAAGATTTTGTCGTTATAGATTTGGCTAACGTGTTGTGTTCTGTGCTTATTTTAACAGAGTCTCAGCCACAGTCTGCCTTCCCCTCTGAAGGGTCCAGGTGTCCCACGGAGTGCCTTGGCAGGCTTTGCAGACAAGATCTCACTGCAGCCACCTGTCTATAGGAACACAGGTATGATATTATACTGATGGCATCCTTCTCAGATAAAATTCATTTTACATGCTAAGAACATACAGGTACAAAGAGCCTCACACAAGGGGAATGGACCTTTCCCCAACACGTAGTGCAAGGCCCTGCACCTTTGGTTAAATTCCTGAAAATTCTGTGGTAAACTGAGGGCTGATGTATCCCCGACACTTACAAGAAGTGGTTATTGATCCTCTTAGTATTGACAATGTTGATACAAGTCCATCATTCTTTATTGATGTATTGTTTGAGACACAGCCTTGCTCTGTCACCCAGTCAGGAACACAGTGGCTCAGTCTTAGCTCACTGCAGCCTTGACCTCCTGAGCTCAAGCAATCCCCCCACCTCAGCCTCCCAGGTAGGTGGGACTGCAGGTGTGTGCTAGCACACCCAGCTAATTTTCTTTATTGTAGAGATGAGGTCTTACTACGTTGCCCAGGCCGGTCTCAAATTCCTTGGGCCAACCAATCCTCCTGCCTCAGCTTCCCAATGTGCTAGGATTACAGGTGTGAGCCACTGGGCCCAGCCCTTTAACTCTTTATTTGGGGTGCAGGTGACAACATATTCCTCGTTTACAAATTTTACTGAATCTCACTGATGCTGTCACCTGCAAACTAACCCACCTTGAATGAAGCTTCCTCCAGCAAGTCTGGAATTTGTTCAAATTTAACAGGAGCTCCTATGACTCCCTCAGCGATCACATTGTGGATGCTTTAGCAACTCCCTCCCATGCTTCCTGAAATATCTGGGCTACATAATGGAGACCATAATTTGTCCATGGACTTCTGATGTTATAAACAAACCTGCCCTCTTTCGGCCCTGTGCTGTACACCATCAGGGCAGTGATTGCTGACCACGTGCTGGACCCTCCTGAAAATAGAGGGCTCTGCGTCCATGTTCATGAGCCTTCCTGCCCATCTGGCCATCAGGCCTTGGGAAGCAGCGCCCAGCAGCCTTGGCACAGCTGCAGAGATCTCCTTGCCTCAGGACAGGGTCAAATGTGGAACAATGCAATTCTCACCTGCAGGAAGCAGTGGCCTCCTTCATCCTCAGCCCATGGTACTGGAAGTCACTTTTCTCCCAGACCCCTTGGCATTGACTGAGTGCCCAGAAATGAAGTTCATCCACTTTCTGAATTGATACCATCGTCAGATATGACGGAGCTCAATGGATTGCCGCTGCCTTCCCGCTCTTAGCTAGCGTGCTCCTGAAAAGGGTGAGACCCAGGCATCAGCACAGCCAGCCAAACTTTAGGTGGTAGTCTGAGCACTGACGCTGCACCAACACTCAGCCCCATTTGTATGTTTTCACAAACTGACCACCTCCCTTCCCCCTTGAAATAAAGAAACCTCTTGTCTTATGGATACTCAGAATACCAGTCAAGGTAACAGACGCCTTTTTATTAACTGAGGACACAGTATAGATCTCACACGGACACTCCTTATTCCCTGCAGAGTTCCAGACACTGCTGATGGTGACCAAGGCACAGAATTCACTTCTCAGAAAACAGTTCTGGGCTTTGAAGAAGGTGTCCAGTAGAGCTTCCACTGCCCTTATGTGCTGCCAGCAGCTGCTTTTGTTGAGAGAGAGACTGAACTCCTCAAATAATTCCTATTTAAGTTACAAAGCAGGAAGTGGATGTCCTGCCGGGTCCACCATTGCCACAGGCTTTGATCACTCTAAGTTCGTACTCCTTAGGAACATGCGCTTTTTACACCAGCGTTACACAGTTCCATCCGCTGCCTTTGTTGGACATCAAGGAGTTCACATTTTGACCACCATTCACTCCTGAACTGTCCAGGGGTGGAGGTAGCTCCATGCAGGAGGCTGCCTGCTGCATGTGGATCAGTAATATCAGACTTGCCTAAAAATTCACTGGAGACACGAAAACCAGTGCATGGGAAACGCATAATGTCACCCAGATACTCCCAAACACGCTTGTGCTGCCAGAGGACCCCATCTCCTTTCGCCTCCTGCTGAATAGGTGGGGGCGGTAGCTGCGCATCGGCTTTCACATTTCAGTAATTACAACTGTGGCCTTCCTAATCTCTCGTACTCCAAGCACTTATTTCAGTTTCCCACCTGTCTTCTTCCAGCCTCTCAAAATATTAGTCATCATGAAAATAAATGTCTCATGTTAAAGCATCAGGGGTCAATTACATCGTGACACCTAAAATTTCATGCAGCACCCCACCAGGTCCTCAGCCTAACGGCTTTTACCACCTGGCCGACTGCAAAACTCTTCAAATAAGTCAAGTACTTTCCCCCAAGGGAACAGAGGTCACCCCAGCCTTTGATTACTGCCAAGCCCGCCTCCCACACCTTCTGCTTGCTCATTCTGTTCCTAAGTGCAGCCCCCACATAGACCTGCACAGATGCAGAGTCATCTGCCCTGGGCTGAGCATGAGTGACTAATAAATTACCGTCAGTTTCATCTTCTCAGTGTTTAGGAAGAATCCTAGGGCAAGACAAGCTCCTTCACCAGTGAGGTAAACAGGAGGGGAACAAAGCTAGGAACTGCCTTTTAAAAAATTCCTTGTCACCCTCTTAATTACATATGCACGCGTTCTTATAGCTCTTTTGCTCATTCCATTTCCTGAGGTCAGCCACTGATATTTAATCCATCCTTAGCCTCAGAGGATGGCAGAGGAACACTGAGTCATATCGATTTCCCAGCGGTGACATGATTCCTGCTGTGCCATTACAGTTATCCCCTTCTTTACCCTGATGCTCAGTAGGTTGTGTTTCACTCACCTTTGCAGATTCTCAGGAAGATGAGAATCAGTTTTCATTTCGGATGTTCCCATAGAGAGGACTCTATGGTAATTTTTATTTGCAAAATCAACTTTCTCTTCTTTCCCCAAGAAATTGCCAACTCTCATGTAAGAGGCAACTTTCTGGAGTCAGCAAATATAGTTTATCTTCCCTCTTTTGAGGGCAAATTTCTTATATTCCCACAAACAATAATATACTCACATATAATTGTGGCATGCCATATTTATTGGCCACTATAAGGAAAAAATTATCTGTTTTAAATCCAGATTAATTGTGCAATTTTGGGTAGCTACAGAAAAAAATCTTTGCCTATACATTTATAGACCTCTTATTAGGATTAAATAAGGTATGAATAGCTAATATTTATTGTGCACTTAGTGTATGTAGAAGCTTCCTGTGTATTATTTTATTCCATACTTAAAACAATATTTTATATGAAATGGTATCATTTCCCACTGCCTCCAATTTAGACATGATAAAATTGAGCCTAGTAAAGTATCGTGCCCCAAAGTTCTCTGCTTAGTAAGAAGTAGAGGCAAGGCAAAACTAAGTCATCTGATTTCAGAGCCTATATAGTTAAATGCTCTAACGCAGTTCCCATGACAATGGTGACGAGTAGATGCATGATGTAGGACAGTGACACGATGTAGGACAGTGACACACACGATGTAGGACAGGGCTTCCCCTGAACATGCTCAAGACTCACCCAGGGATCTCCTTAAAATGCGAAACCATAGACCACACTTTGACTAGCTTGGATTAGGGGTCAGAGCCTTGAAATGAATGTGTAGGTGACTGTGCTAAGATTCTACTGCTCCTTTGGGCACTGGCTCACCGTATTAACATAGTGTAGGACCTCTCCTTTTTGCTGGAAAATAAATGCACACATATAGGATGTGACTGTGCATATGGAATATCTGTTGCTTTCTGGATGTTGTGCTGGACACCAGAAATAAGGAGTCAAATAATCCCTTATGTCTATTGGAAAGGAGCTTGCTACACAGTGGCTTCTGACTGCAGTGTACAGCTCCTCTTCTGACCTGGGAGGGTGAGCTCCACCTCAGTGTTGGTAACTGAACACTGCCCAGTGGGTTTGATGGGGGAGACTGTAGCTAGCTGTGCTCCCACATAGCTATGAACACAGCAGGTCTCATGATGCCATTTACTCCCTTGTCAAAAGGCATCCTCTGGTGACATGCACACTCCCCATGATTATAAATTCTTCCTCCTTCCACCCAAGTGCCCCTAAGTTTTGCAAAGAAAAAACATAAGCCATATTCTTGACATTAATTGTACATTAATAATGAAATTTTCTTACTTTTCACATATTTAAATTTTTCTCTGTTTATAGAATATACTGATTAAACGGAGTGAATTTTAAGCATGCATATCTATTACAAACTCTATGTTCTACTTTGCTGTTTTTAAATTTCTTATGCTTTTATAAAGTGTGTGTTCTGGACTCATGTTGGCTTCCATTCTTCCCTCTGGCTTCTATTAGTTTAGACTATGAGCAGAGATGAACAAGGTGGCTTCTGTAATGGATCAAGGCTATGAGAATTGTGTGAAGAAGGATGGTAACTGTAAATATCAGAATGAATCCAAACTTACAGATTCAAAACTGGATTATAAAGCAGCTCAAAATGAACTAAAAGCAAGGCTCTGCAGTCTTTTAGACTTTGGAGGTCGACATGGGTAGATTGCTTGAGCTCAAGAGTTTGAGACTAGCATGGGCAACGTGGAAACAAATCGTCTCTACGAAACAGTTTTTAAAAATTATCCAGGCATGGTGGCACATGCCTGTGGTCCCAGTTCCTCAGGAGGCTGAGGTGGGAGAATCACTTGAGCCCAGAAGTGTGAAGCGGCATTGAGCCTAGATCACACCACACTGCATTCCAGCCTAGGAGAGTGATGCCCTGTCTCAAAAATAGAAACAAAACCAAAAAACCAAAAACCACAGCTCTAATAAAGGTGCTTAAACATGGTCCAAGTTTTCCTGTCTGGTTTACAAACAGATGTAAAAGAACTATTTACCCGCCCCCAGAAGCTCCATAATGCTGAGAGCAAAGCCATTGTCTAGCAGATTCTGAAAAAAAATCTATCATATCATGGGGTTCAATGCCAATATCACATCATAAATATAAGGATCAAATCTGAAAGTGAATCCAGTTTCAGAGACCTCAGAAGCCACTATGGAAGAAACTCCTTTCAGATAGAGACAAGGGATTGTGTGACTTTTTATCTCGTGTCTACTAAAGTGTTCAGAACACAACAGATACTCCACGTGCATAGTCACGTTCTGTGTATGTGCATTTATTTTCCAGCAGGACTAGAAGGCCTAAGCTTTGTTTATATGGTGAGCCAGGGCCCAAATGAGCAGTAGAATCTTAGCACAGTTGCCTACATGTCCATTTTAATTCTGTCCTTATCCAAGCTGGTCAAAGTGTGGTCTACGGTTCTGCATTTTAAGGAGATCCCCAGGTGAATCTTGCGCATGTTGAAAGAGGAGAGCACAGCCCTTGAAATACAGAGCAGGTGAACCAATTTAATTCTTAATTTATAGAGGTGGGCTGGCTGTTGATTTATCTCATTGATGGGAAGATTCAGATCAACATACATAATCACCCCCTTGAGGATTTTGGATTTTAAAAAAAAGGTTTAGATATTAGATGTGGTTCACAATTGTATGCCACTCTTTTTGCTACAGTATTGAGAAGCACATTTCCCATAGATTTAGATGGAAATTTCTATCTCATGATCCTTCTGTTAGTATTTTCAAAATTGGATACTGAATAAACAGTGGCCACGTTGAATCTGTTAAAGGGATCTCACTCAAACTACAGTCATACTTTCTAACAGACCCCATAAAATCATTGTTTTAAAGAAGCCTAATATATTTATCCACCTCTTGAGACACTTTGGTAATTATAATAATGCAAGTTTGTGTGTGTGTGTGTGTGTGTTGTGTTTATTGTGTACTTAGTGGCCTCTTACCCAGTTGCTGCTGCAGTTGATAGTGGTTCAAGTTTAATGTAAATAACATCTAGCAATGTAGAAATCTTGACTTTTGTGTGCCCTTCAGGTACAGAAGATAAATGTTGTCATAGAGAAAATGTTCATTATGGAAAAGTGCATACTGTTTGAATACACATTTTATGCTTCTTGCAGATCTTATACCCAGATAATATCTGGGTGTAATAATGTCGATTCCAAGCCATCAAAAATAGAGAATACATTCTATATTTCTAGCTGAACATAATAACAGTAATTAGCTTACCTTTGGGGAAATGTGATAAAAATATTAATGACTATCACAACTCATTAAAAGCATAAACTTTGCAATGCTTAAAACTACATATTCTTCATATGAATCTGTACAGAAATATACACACATTTGAAAAATGCTATTTAAAGTCTAAGTGCATTGGTAAATCATTCAGACATTTGTAGGTTGAAAGGATTACTTTTATCTGCTTTTACAGTGAGAATTAGAATTCTATTCTTTATAAAGCAGGTGATATAGATTTTGCATGGAGTAAAAGTGTTCTATCCTTATTAGTAATGATGGCAGCTGTGCTGCAGAGGAGAAATCCTGTCAGTGTAAAGTATTCAGTTTTACATCATAATCAGAGGTGTGTCAATCTCTATTGAAGGCAGAATTAAAAACCGCTTCAAAATTTTTTACAATAATAGATGAAAAACATCTCAAAGTCACCTTTAACATCTGAATAGACAATTCCACATAAGAGGCAAGGACCAAGAACATCTTAAAGAAATACTTCACTATGGAACTGATGTTTTAATTGTGATTTCATCATGGGGAAGTTTTTCCAAAAGGTCTTTTGACCTCAGTAAGAATCGCATTAGTGTATTCTGGCAAATATTTTCCAGTAAAATGAGAAAGACTTGTTTTTTAAAAAGTGATAAACAATTTACAGGGTTTAATCTAATGTTTTGATTTCCAAAGTGTTACTTGTGCCCTTGTGGCGACACATGTGCATTCGTCTGCATTTTCTTGGCTCGTTCAAATGCCAGTAGAATATTTCACTATCCAGGCTCTATAAAAACTACATTAATTTCCAAAAAGTGAAGATTGTATGTATGCTGTTGGGTATGTGGGGGTGTATGTGTGCGATGTCTGTGAAGGGTGTGAGTGTGTGGTGTGTGTGTGATATGTGTTTGGTGTGCTGTATGTACTGTGTGGTGTGTAGTTTGTGTGTATTGTGTGGTTTCTGCGTGTATGTGTGTATATGTGTGGTGTGTGTGTTTGATGTGTGGTATGTGTGTGGTGCTGTGTGTGTGGTGCTGTATATGTGTGGTAGGTTCATGTGTGTGTGCAGTGTGTATGTGCAGTGTCTGTGTGTGAGGTGTGTGTGCGTGTACACATGGTGTGGTGTGTGCAGTGTGTGTGTATGAGTGACCGCTTCTCTTAGCATGCGGACATCAGTCTTCCAGAACAGCTTTCTCCGTGTGTTTGGGACCACGAGAAACAAGTTTCTGCAATAATTGTTTCACAGCTTTTCCAGAGAGGGACCAACTCTCTGTGGTGAGTGTGCGTCTGCGA
Organism: Aotus nancymaae; assembly: GCF_030222135.1. Lineage (NCBI taxonomy): Eukaryota > Metazoa > Chordata > Mammalia > Primates > Aotidae > Aotus > Aotus nancymaae. The sequence continues at coordinate 92,820,283 of NW_026988417.1, forward strand.
CATTACGGGAGGGGATGTGATGTCCCCGCTTGGCTCACACCCTCTGTGGGTCTGGGCGGGGCTCAGGGGTTAGAGCCTGCCTTGGCATCCCTGCTGTATCCCTCACTGCGGCCGGAGAGGGAGGGCTGTGTCACCACAGGGCACCAGCAGAGGACTGTGTGCTGGAAGACCAGGTGATCATCATGGTAGCAACAACAGCAATAATCATGGTGTTTCATGCATTGTATGTGCCATAAGGATTTTAACTTTTATGTAACGTAACTGCAAAAATGTCCCCAGTTGTTTTTCTTTTGCTTTTTACATACTGTTGAAATGCGTGAGAACTTCACATTTTAGGTAGTTTTGTTTGTTACTCCAATTTTTACATGGTTTCTCTTTGAAATTAAGATTTTTAAAGACATTATTTCCCAAGTCAGAAAACACACACACACATCTAATTTTCTTTTCTTGTTTAATTTTTTTTAAATTTAATGCTAGAATTAACTTCTATGTATAGGATGGGATCATGATCTAACTCTGTCACTTTATATTCTCAAATCATTAACCAATATTTTAATACCATCAATGAGATAATTACTCTTGATTTGTAGATTTGAAATGTTGCCCTGTTACTACACAAAATTACACAAAATCTCTGGGATTTTAATTCCCTTTCGTTTACATGTTTATTTTCATGCCATATCAAATGTTTAATTTTGAAAAGTTATAGTGATGTTAAATATCTTACAGGTTAATTTTATAATATTGACTCTCAGTGTGTTTGTTCATCAGATTGAATTTAAAATCACATTTTCTTGTTCCAAAATATCCTTCATGAAATTTTTATTGGAATGTAAGCATATTTTAAAATAATTTACAGCAAACTAAAGAGTTAATATTATTGAGTCTTCTCATCCAGAAGGTGAAATGCAAATTTCTCAAACCTTAATGCCATTTAGCCAAAATTAACGTGTTAAATCAATACAATTTCCCATAAATGAATATAATTAATAATTACATAAATTAATGTGTTTGGCTCCGCTTTGCTGTCTGACTTCTATGACTGATGTTTCATTTCATTTATGCTTGTTATTTTCTACATTTTGTTTTATTATGTCTTTGCTCTGTCTCGTGATTTGGAAACTATATGGCACATTGTAATTTTTATTTTTTTTAATATTTTGTTTTTTAGCTTTCATTAATAAACTTTATTTTTTAGAGAACTGCAGGTTCACAACTAAATGGAGCAGAGAGTACGGAGTCTCCTGTGTCCCTTTCTGCACACGCAGCCTCCCCTCTACAGCTTCCTGCCTCACAGGAGCACACCTGTTACCACCAGGAACCTCCCCAACCCATCATTATCGCTCAAAGCTTACCGTGTACATTCAGGATTACACTTCATGCTGTACATTCTGAGTCTTGACAAAAGTATGATGGCAGTGGGATATTATTCACTGCTAACAAGAGATGAACTATCAAGCCACAAAAACACGTGGAGAAAACTTAAATGCATATTGCTAAGAGAAGAAGCCAATCTGAAAAGACTACCTACTGTTTGATTCCAATTATATGACGTTCTGGAAATGGTGAAATTATGGGAACAGTAGAAAGATCAATGGTTGCCATGGACCAAGGACAAAGGGAAGGAGGAGGTGGATACACAGAGCACAGAGGGTTTTTAAGGCAGTGGAACTATTCTTTATTATACTATAATGGTAGATATATACATTTGTGAAAGTCTATTTTAACTTTTAATCTTTTAAATTATATTTTTGTTTTAAAAACTTTAGACAAACTGGAGCAGTGACTCATGCCTAAAATCTCAGCACTTTAGGAGGCCGAGGTGGGAGGATCACTTGAGCCCTGGAGCTCAAGACCAGCCTGGACAACATAGTGAAACCTCATCTCTACAAAAAATTAAAACTTAGCCAAGTGTAGTGCCTCATGCCTGTAGTCCCAGCTACTCAGGAGGCTGTAGTGAGAGCATCACGACCCCAGGAGTTCGAGACCACCGTGAGCTGTGATCGTGCCACTGCACTCTAGCCTTGGAGACAGAGCAAGACCTCATCTCAAAACATAAAACAACAAAAAACACTATAAGTTCACCTCAGAGGTATTGGGGATTTGGTTCAAGACCACTGCAATAAGACAAATGTTGCAATGAAGTTAGTCATGCAAATTATTTGGTTTCCCAGTGCATATAAAAGTTATGTTTAAACTATACTGCAGTCTAACGAGTATGTTAATAATCTTATGTCTAAAAACAGTATATGCATACCTTAATTAAAAATACTACTTTATTGCTTAAAATACTAACAAATATTTGAGCCTTGAACAAGTCATAATGTTTTTCTTGGTGAGCATCTTGCATCTATATTGATGGCTGCTGACTGATCAGGGTGGGGGCTGCTGAAGGTTGGGGTGCCTGTGGCAATTTCTTAAAATAAGACAATGAAGTGTGTTGCATTGATACACAAAACATTTCCCTATAGCATGTGATGCTGTTTGATAGCATTTTAGCCACAGTAGAACTTCCTTCAAAATTGGAGTAAAACTTCTCAAACCCTGTTGCTGCTTTATCAACTAGGTTTATGGAACACTTTAATCCTTTGCTGTCGTTTCAACAATGTTCATGACATCTCAACCTGGAGTAGTTTCTCTCTCAAGAAAATATTTTCTTTACTCATCCATAAGAAGCAACTCTCCCTTTGTTCAAGTTTTATCACGATTTCACAGCAATTTCATCCCACCTTAAGGCTCTAATTCTAATTCTAGTTGTCTTGCTATTTCTACCACATCTGCAGGGACTTCTTCCACTGACATCCTGAACCCTCGAAGTCATCCATGAGGCTTGGAACCAACTTCTTCCAAACTCCTGTTACTGTTGATATTTCAACCTCCCCCCGTGAATCACAAATGTCCTTAATGGCATCTAGAATGGTGGATCCTTTCCAAAAGGTTTTCAATTCACTTTGTCCAGATCCATCAAAGAAATCACTATCTAGGACAGCTATATCTTTACCAAATGCATTTCTCATTTAATAATAAGACTTGAGAGTCAAACTGCTCCTGGATCCCTGGGCTGGAGAGTGGATACTGTATTAGCAGACATGAAAACATTACTTTCCCTAAACGGCTCCATCAAAGCTCCCGAGTGACCAGGTGAATTGTCAATGAGCAGCAATATTTTTAAAGGAATCATATTTTTTCTTAGCAGTAGGTCTCAACAGTGGGCTTAAACTGTCAGTAAATCACGCTGTTACAGATGTGCTGTCATCCAGGCTGTGGTCTTCCATTTCTAGAGCATGTAAAGAGTAGATTCAGCGTAATTCTTAAGGGCCCCAGGATTTTCAGAGTGGTGGATGAGCACTGGCTGCGACTTGAAGTCACCAGCCAGGGGTCCCTCAAAGAGTCAGCCTGTTCTTTGAAGTTTTAAAGCCAGCCGTTGACTTCTCTCTAGCAATGAAAATTCTACATGGCATATTTTTCCAATAGAAGGCTGTCTCACCTTTACTGAAATTCTGTCGTTCAGTGTAGCCACCTGCACCAGTGATCTTACCAAGGGTCTTCTAGATAACCCGCTGCAGCTTCTCCATCAGCACCTGCTGCTTCACCTTGCACCTGTAGGTTACAAAGGTGGCTTCTTTTCTTAAATCTCATGAACCAATCTGCTGGCTTTCAAGTTTCTTCTACAGCATCCTCACCTCAGCCTTCGTAGAACTGTTCAGTTAGGGCCTTGCTCTGGATTAGGCTCTGGTTATGGGAATGTTGTGGTTGGTTTGATTTTCCAGCCAGACCACTCACACTTTCTCCGTATCAGCAATAAGGCTGTTCTGCTTTCTCATCATTTGTGTGTTCACTGGAATAGCAGTTTCTGTTTCCTTTCAGGACTTTTCCTTTAAATTTACAACTTGACTGCTTGATGCAGGGGGCCTACCTTTTGGTCTGTGTTGGCTTTTGACATGTCATCCTCATTAAGCTTAATCATTTCTAGCCCTAGATTTAAAGTGGGAGACATGCAATTATTTCTTTTATTTAAATACATAAAGACTACTGTGATTATTAATTGGCTCAATTTAATATGACTGTGTCTCAGAGAATAGGGAGATGCTGAGAGAGAGATGGAAATTTAATATGACTGTGTCTGAGAGAACAGAAAGATGCAGAGAGAGAAAGAAAGAGAAATTTAATATGGCTGTGTCTCAGAGAATAGGGAGATGCAGAGAGAGAGAGAAAAAATATGACTGTGTCTCAGAGAACAGGGAGATGCAGAGAGAGAGAGGAAAAAAAAATTTAATATGACTGTGTCTGAGAGAACAGGAAGATGCAGAGAGGGAGAGAAAGAGAAATTTAATATGACTGTGTCTCAGAGAATAGGGATATGCAGAGAGAGAGAAAAAAATTAATATGACTGTGTCTCAGAGAATAGGGAGGTGCAGAGAGAGAGACAGAAATTTAATATGACTGTGTCTCAGAGAATAGGGAGGTGCAGAGAGAGAGAGAGAGAGAGAGACAGAAATTTAATATGACTGTGTCTCAGAGAACAGGGAGGTACAGAAAGCGGGTAGGGGAGCAACTGGCCAGTGGGACAGGTAGAACCTACAGAGGCTCTATATGAAGTCTGCCATCCTATATGGGCAGGGATCATGGTACCCCAAAACATTTACAATAGTAGCATCAAAGATCACTGACTGCAGATCATTGTAACATAAATAATCATAATAAACCATTTGAAATATTATGAGAACCACCAACTGTGACACAGAAACAGACACTGCTTTTGCAAATTGTTGGCAATAGACTTGCCCAGTGCAGGATGAGGGTGGCCACAAACCTTCAACTGGAAAAAAAAACCATTATCTGCAAAGCACAAGAAAGTGAAACCCAATAAAATGAGGTGTGCCTGTACTTAAAACTGCCCTGGTGTGAATGTAGGGAGTGAGCTCTTAGTAGGTTTGCTGGATTTGGCTATTGTGTGGCTTCGTTCAGCAGTCCCAAGGTGCACTGAGTAACTAGCCTCCTGGCAGACTAATTTTTTCTCTAAAAAATTAGAGAAATTTTTTGAATATTGCTGCTTGTTTCATAAATTCCAAATATCCAGTTGTCCTTTAAAAATCATATAATACTCTAATGATTGATTTATTTTTTAAATTAACTCTATCTCTCTTCATCACAGCAACTCCACAAACTCCACAACAACCATCCCAGAGTACGTGAAGGAGCAACGTTTCAGTACAATCCCATCATGCACTCCTCTGTTCATTTACCATTTTAGTACAATCCCATCATGCACTCCTCTGTTCATTTATAGTTTTAGTACAATACCATCATACACTCCTCTGTTCATTTACCATTTTAGTACAATCCCATCATGCACTCCTCTTACCGTTTTAGTACAATCATATCATGCACTCCTCTGTTCATCTACTATTTTAGTACAATCCCATCATGCACTCCCGTTAATACAATCCCATCACGCACTCCTCTGTTCATTTACTGTTTTAGTACAATCCCATCATGCACTCCTCTGTTCATTTACTGTTTTACTACAATCCCATCATGCACTCCTCTGTTCATTTATCATTTTAGTACAATCCCATCATGCACTCCCGTTAATACAATCCCATCACGCACTCCTCTGTTCATTTACTGTTTTAGTACAATCCCATCATGCACTTGTCTGTTCATTTACTGTTTTAGTACAATCCCATCATACACTCCTCTGTTCATTTACCATTTTAGTACAATCCCATCATGCACTCCTCTGTTCATTTATCATTTTAGTACAATCCCATCATGCACTCCTCTGTTCATTTACTGTTTTAGTACAATCCCATCATGCACTCCTCTGTTAGTACAATCCCATCACACACTCCTCTGTTCATTTATCGTTTTAGTACAATCCCATCATGCACTCCCGTTAATACAATCCCATCGCACACTCCTCTGTTCATTTATCATTTTAGTACAATCCCATCATGCACTCCCCTGTTAATACAATCCCATCATGCACTCCTCTGTTCATTTACCATTTTAGTACAATCCCATCATGCACTCCTCTGTTCATTTACTGTTTTAGTACAATCCCATCATGCACTCTTCTGTTCATTTATCATTTTAGTACAATCCCATCATGCACTCCTCTGTTCATTTACTGTTTTAGTACAATCCCATCATCCACTCCTCTGTTCATTTACCATTTTAGTACAATCCCATCATCCACTCCTCTGTTCATTTACTGTTTTAGTACAATCCCATCATGCACTCCTCTATACATTTATCCAGTAGTTTGGCAACCACAGACTTCGCACTGTCAAAGCAAAAATTCAACTTAGGGTGTTACTACTTGGAACTTTAGGTTAGGTTAGAGATCCCTCATGACAACTGACCCAAAAATATAATTCAAGTTTCAATTAGAAGGCTCTCTACCCTTTAAATGTTCAGATATATAGGATTCAGAATTCAAACCTCAATTTTTCTCCTTCTACTTTATCCTGCAGCCACAGAAAGCAACTGTTTGCACAGTTGCTGACATGGCTGCAAAATTCTTCTTCCATGGTGGCTTCTATAACAAGCATAACGATAATTTTTTTTCCGGAAGATTTAGGGGTTCCAGGGAAGCATGTCCATCAAGCATGGCCCTTGGGACAAGCTGTTGAAATTCCTCCTGCTCCTACTTTCATCTGGGAGCCTGGCCCCATCTTCTCCTACCCTTTGCAGCACCTCAGGCTCCTTAGGTGGCCCCTGCCTGCCAGCACAGCCTGAAAGAAGGGTGATTCATTGCACCTCCTCCAGCTGCTGCTTTTAGGAGGGAGCAGCCCTACCAGTTTTGACTGTTTTCCAAAGTCCTTAAAATAAGTATAGTAAAATCTTGGATTAATGTTTTGCAATTTACTTAAAGGCACTCAACTTTTAAACAAAAAAATGTATAGTTCTTTTTGCTATGGAACCAGTATTTCAGTATCAATGTATATCATGGTCACAAAGTCTACCACCAAGACATTTCTGATTTGGAAGTGAAGGCACTAAAAATTTTACTATTAGCAACTACGCATATTGTTTTAGCCCTGAAATCAAGGTCGAAGAGCTAATAATTTTCATTCTTGGTGTGGAAATCTGTTTATATTTCCCATTGAATTATGTCAGTCAAGGCATGTAAGCATTCATTTGATCCCATTGCAAAGTACTTGTTTTCTGCATTAAGTTTTTGATTTTTTTAAGCTTTTGCTTAATTACATATTAAAATAATAGTTGATTTAACAAGTAGTTGTCTATACATCTGATATAAGATACATCTGATATAAGATTTTAAAATATATTTGCTGGGTGCAATGGCTCACGCCTGTAATCCCAGCACTTTGGGAGGCTGAGGTGGGTGGATCACCTGAGTTCAGGAGTTTGAGACCAACCTGGTCAAACTGGTGAAACCCCGTCTCTACTAAAAACACAAAAATTAGCTGGGCGTGGTGGCAGGTGCCTGTAATCCCAGCTACTTGGGAGGCTGAGGCAGGAGAATCACTTGAACCCAGGAGTTGGAGGTTTCAGTGAGCCAAGATCACGCCACTGCACTCCAGCCTGGGTGATGGAGTGAGACTCAGTCTCAAATATATATATATACTGTAAAAGTCAAAATAAAATATATTTAGGAATTCATTTTGTTGAAAAATCATTTTAAATCAAATGTCATGGGGATACTCCACAATGCATCCTTCGGCCCATTTCCAAAACAGATTTATATATTGTCAGCAGTTGTCAGGAGACAGGAGCTGTGATTGCAGTCGAAAATTTATTTTACTACAAACATAAACCCTAGAAAACTTTCATAACATATTTTTCCCAGTTGGTTTCAGTATGAATTGTGCATTTTGAAAATACCATGACTAGTCTAAAATCCATAAAAGAGTGAAAAGAAAGATTTACATTTCCCAAATGTTGCTCATTACCTAGATCCCCTATGTTGGTAAACAGATTCTGCCATTTAGGAAAATGAATTTTGTCTAAATTATCTTCTCGTGGCTATTCAGCATTGTATTTTGCCTTTCATGGCAATATTCAGCCCAGTGACTGCCTAACCCTAGTCAGGTGCTATTCCAGATGATGCAGTACAGCAAGAACACAGCAGAGTCCAGTCTTCATGGAGTTAACTTTCTAATGAAAAAGACAGATGATAAAGACAAAATCAAGTAAAATCATGGTGTATTAGACGCTGTTAGGTGTATGAAGAAAAATAAAACAAGCAAAGAAACAGGGACTGCCTGGCTGGGCTGTGGGGGTGGAGAGTCTTGCTGTTTTATGTAGAGCTGCTGAGGGATGTTTCCCAGACATGGTGATACTAAGAATAAAGTCAGTAAGGAAAGAAGCTTTGTAGCTATCTGGGGAAGGAACCTTCCGAAAAGGCCCTGGGGCAGGCTCCTGCTTCCATTTCTAGGACCAGTAAGGGCGTTAATGTGGCTGGAGCACAGAGAGCAGGTGCCAGAGAAAAAGACCCAGAGATTAGAGCCAGGGGAAGTGGATGGTGTAGTCAAGAAGGCCTCATGGCCAATGGTGAGGACATTAGCCTCTGAGGTAATACGAGAAGCCTATGAGAAGATTCTGCGCTCACCAGGAATGTCTATCCTACCGTTGAAAATAATCACCCTGGTTATTGTGCAGGGCCCAGAAGCTGACCTGGGGAAAGTAGAATGGATATTGCAATAAGCCAAGATGAAATGATGTTAATGGAGGCCAGGGTTGTAGTGCTGACAGTGAGAAAATGATCAGACTCCAGAAACACGGAAGCAGAGCTCCTAGAGCCCCTGAGTAATTGGATGTGGCTGTGGAGAAAAAGCAATGTAGCTCATTTTTAGCCCAAGTTCACAACTGAAAGAATGAAGTCACTATTAAAGGTAATGGCAGAAACACTGCAATTACTTTTGCACCATCCTAATATTAACACATATAAGGGAGGGTGAAGGAAGAACAATTCTGAGGATGTAAACGGGTTTAAGAACAATTCTGAGGATGAAACTCACCAGTTTCAGATGAGCAAGAGTTGAGACACTTGTTAGATTCCAGAAGGAGTTGTACAGACGCATCAGGAGTCCAGGTCTGGGCCACAGATAACATTTTTGGAATCATTGATTTGCAGTTATTTAAAATCACAAATTTAGTTTATTTGTACTCTAGAATAAATATAGATAGAGATTTTGAGGATTAACCTCGAGAGAACTTTGGCAGATAGAGGAGGATAAACCAAGTAAGAATATGAGAAGGCACCACCAGCTAGGTAGATTAGGGCAAGTATACTGTTTTTAAGTGAGATTTTAAGATTTCAAAGTAAAAGAACAAAAGTTAATATAAAATATCAGTTCAGACAAAATTATAGTCAAATTGTCTTTATGTAATGCTAACACCTTGTATTTTTTTTGTCAGATAATTTAAAAAGAATTAATGTGGCTTCAGATTAAAAAAAAAGCACAGCTAGAAGAAAAGTCTATTCAAGGTCAAGTTATGTCATTTCTTCTAAGTGCACCATGCTGTAGAAGAGAGTTAACGTGTGTAGGCCACAGTGTGATGCAAATGTAAATAAGAGCATCGTCTGTTAGACACTGCACAACTTCTCACACCTGGAATCTAGTGCTACATCACCCACCATCATGTTCTGTTTCACACTGATTTTAGTATAATACTTTCCTTTTAGCACAGAGACCTCTAGCAACCCAACTTCACGAAGACACAACGTCATTAAAAGACATGGAGCATGATCTAGTTGAAAGTGAATGACTGCAAGCTCATCTTGAGGTCCTTCAAAGACATTGAGGGTCATCATTTTTACCAAATTTGTGAAGTTGAAAATTCTTGAGTCCCTGCCACCATCGTCTTTTCTGGGGCATACAACAATCTCATTCTCATGATTTTTTTTTTTTTTTTTGAAATGGAGTTTCGCTCTTGTTACCCAGGCTGGAGTGCAATGGCGTGATCTCGGCTCACCGCAACCTCCGCCTCCTGGGTTCAGGCAATTCTCCTGCCTCAGCCTCCTCAGTAGCTGGGATTACAGGCACGCGCCACCATGCCCAGATAATTTTTTGTATTTTCAGTAGAGACAGGGTTTCACCATGTTGACCAGGATGGTCTTGATCTCTTGACCTCGAGATCCACCCGCCTCGGCCTCCCAAAGTGCTGGGATTACAGGCGTGAGCTACCATGCTTGGCCCGTTCTCCAACTCTTGTTTCACACTGCAGCCAGAATAATCTTTAAAAAGACAGAAATCTCATCACGTTGACTGTGTCTGTAATCTTTCAAAGACTTCTTACTCTCTCAAGTGGGTCCAGTTCCTCATCCTTTGTGATTTGTGGTCTGCTGCCCCCAACCTCATTTCTTACCAGATTTACACCTCTATCTGTTTTACTCAATTTCATGGCATGCTGTGTTTCTCTCAGTTTCTCAAATGTGCTAAATTTTGGTCTTTTTCACAGACTCTTCTTTCTGCCTGGAACAAATAAATGCTCCTTCTTTTTCACCTGGTTAACTTCTCATTTTTTAATATTTTTCTTAGCTATTTTTTCTTCAAGGTAGCATTCTCAGATTCCATAGGCACAGTTAAATTTTATTGCTATGTGTTTCCTTTTGTAACTCATTGTAGGACAGACTGAAATATTGTAAGTAAATGCTTGATTGCATATATATCTTATTTTTCCTTCACTAGTCTATGTACTCATTGAAAACACTATTTCATGGTCACCTCCACACCACCTTTGAGCAGTATCATGACAGGTGCATAGAAAGGGCTCAAAAATATTTATTAAATAAATGAAAATAAAACTGCCATAACAAAACATAGATCTTAAAGACATGTTTTACCAAGTAATAGTAACTATTGCATTAAGAGTATAAGTGATATAGTCCTCACTGATAGAATTGTACAACATGCACTCTGGGAAACTATCTGTGCATTATTCACTGAAGTTTTGACAGTTACCATATGCAATGGCATCCCTTTCACTCATATCATTTGGTTTTGCTGATATGGGGAATCTAATATCTAATATGAGGCAAAGTCATATCTATAGCACACTAAATTATTTGTGTAATTTTATTCTTAAAATATTTAAATTATGTGGCTTGATGACTTATTTAGAAAAACTTGCTCATTTGTTTAAAAAAAATCAAGCATTGACAAAAATAATTCAAATATTTATTTTTAATAAAGGAAAGCTAGACTCAGTTTTGCCTTGAAACAGCTGATGTATAACCAGCAGCATTTGGGAAGTTTGGTGACATTTATCTGAATGCCTCTTAGTGACCCAGCAGTCACATAGAGCAGGCTTTGGATGGAGAGAGCATTCTAGGTCTTCATCCTGATCTCACACAAGAAAGTAGGAGCTGGAGGATGAAAATGCATTTTGCTTCCACCCGGGAAAGAACATACTTTCCCCTAGGCCTGGGGAAGGTGGTTCTTTTCAGCAAAGGGCAAGAATGCCTTGAAAATGTAAAATAAAAGCTGGCGTGTGTATAGGAGGCCATGTCAATGCTTCTGTCATGAAGGCTCACCCGGCCTTGTTGACTTTCTAATCTATTTCCTATAGGGCTTGGTCAAAATATCTACTGATCTCTTTGGCCCAGAAACATCCCTTATGAACTGGGTTTCTTTTGTTGCTCTTTCTGTTGAAGGGAAGAGCTTTTAAATGCTCTTTAGCCCTTTACCTAGGAAGAGCAGGGATTATTTGCATTTCATCAGTGTCTCAAACTTGACTTAATGAAAGAGGACATCGGCTCATTTGTTCCATCACCAGGAAAACTTTGCTTCTCTTATGAAAAGGAGAAAAATCAGAAGCCTCCTTTTTAAAGGTCAGTCGTACTCAGTCATCTGTACTTCAGAACTTGCTTTATGATGCGATTTTTTAGCCTTGGAGAAGTTTTAGAAGACTGAGCATTTGGGATGAGCATGCGCTAAGGAGTAAGGTAGCAGAAAAACCTGCTAGCTCCTTATTAAAGAAATCTAGAATGCAAGCTCCACGGTAGGCAGTAATTGTCCTTAAAAAAAAAAAAAAAAAAAACTGCTATAGTTGCAACACCTAGAGCATGGTCTAGCACATTTCAATTACTCAATAAATACTTTTTTTTTTGAGACAGAGTTTCACTCTTGTTACCCAGGCTGGAGTGCAATGGCAACATCTCGGCTCACCGCAACCTCCGCCTCCTGGGTTCAGGCAATTCTCCTGCCTCAGCCTCCTGAGTAGCCAGGATTACAGGCATGCGCCACCGTGTCCAACTAATTTTTTGTATTTTCAGTAGAGACGGGGTTTCACCATGTTGACCGGGATGGTCTCGATCTCATGGCCTCATGATCCACCCGCCTTGGCCTCCCAAAATGCAGGGATTACAGGCATGAGCTACAGCGCCCAGCCTTCAATAAATACTCTTAAAATTAATGTATAAAAAGCAAGTCCAGATCTTCTCTTACTGATTGACAATTAAATGTACATTTCTATACAGAGGCATGAAATGGGGCCACTTCACACCTCTTCTCTGACACTTCTCTTTGCGTTTTATGAATAGCAAAGTGGGCAGAGGTACTGCTTGGGGGAACAGTGCACAGCAGTCTGCACAGAGATTGCACTGCCCAGAGCTCAGGGGCCCAGCTGGGTTAGGGTCTTAACCTTCATGCTGGCAGTGGGTGCAACACTGCATAGGTAATTGAGAGTTTTAAAAACCTATTATTTAGCATGTAATTTGTCTTTCTCTTATTCTTTTAGGCAAGAGAAATCATAGTTCCTCCAAAAAACCATTACATGGAACATTGCTCTTTAGAATTTGGCCTCTTTCTGTAGAATAATGTGTAGTGTTTTCATAACCATTTGTACCCACAGCAGTTCTATTGCTTTTGGAAGAAAATGGGTACTAGATCTGAAACACCCCATGCATCACTCCAGTCTAAATATGAAACTATCTGAGCTAGTGTGACAGATCTAGCACCAAGAGAAGGTAACATAGAAACAATTTCTAAATTCTCACTTAAAACAGGTAGCAGAGACTAAGCAAGGAAGATGTTTGGCGAAGTCCTGCTTTCAAAACTGGATTTTAATTATTCTCTATTCTATTCTATTATTTGTTTATTTCTGATTTCAAAAATTGTACAAGTTTGTATGGTGGAAATCTTTAAAAAAAAATACAGAAAATAACTACAGAAGAAAAGAGAGTAATAGTAATTTCATTGCCCCTGTAAAATTATTGTCAACACCTTGGCATGCAGCCTTTCCATCTTTTGTTTATCTTAACTCTTATTTTGGGTCTGGGGGTACATGAGAAGGTTTATTACATAGGTAGACACATGTCGTGAGGGTTTGTTTTGCAAATTATTGCATCACCAAAGTATTAAGCCCAGTACCCGACAGTTGTCCTTTCTGCTCCTTTCCTTCCTCTCATCCTCCCCACTTAAGCAGGCCCCGGTGTCTGTTGTTTCCTTCTTTGTGTTAGTAAGTTCTTATCATTTAGCTCCTACTTACAAATGAGAACATGTGGTATTTGGTTTTCTGTTCCTGCATTATTTTGCTAAAGATAATAGCTTTCAGCTCCATCTGTGCTCCTGCAAAAGACATGATCTCATTCTTTTTATGGCTTCATAGTATTCCATGGTGTATGTGTACCATATTTTCTTTATCAAGCCTGTCATTGATGGGCATTTAGGTTGATTCCCTGCCTTGCTATTGTGAATAGTGCTGCAATGAACATTTGTGTGCATATATCTTTATGGTAAAATGATTTTCCTCTGGGTGTATACCCAGTAATGGGGAGGCTGGGTCAGATGCTATTTCCACTTTTAGCTCTTTGAAAAATTGCCATACTGCTTTCCACAATGGTTGAACTAATTTACACTTCCACCAACAGTGAATAAGTGTTCCCTTTTCTCTGCAACCTTGTTGGCATCTTTTATTTTTGACTTTTTAATAATCACCATTCTGACTGGTGTGAAATGGTATCTCAATGTGGTTTGATTTGCGTTTCTCTAATGATCAGTGATACTGAGCTTTTTTTCCTATGCTTGTGGGCCACATGTATATCTCCTTTTGAGATATGTCTGTTCATGTCCTTTGCCCACTTTTTAATTGGGTGGTTAGTTTTTCTCTTGTAAATTTGTTTAAATTCCTTATAAATGCTTGTTAATAGACCTTTGTCAGATGTATGGTTTGCAAATATTTTCTCCCATTCTCTAGGCTGTGTGTTTACACTGTTTATAGTTTTTAAAATTGTTGTTGTTGTGCAGAAGCTCTTGAGTGTAATAGATTCCACTTGTAAGTTTTCGGTTTCATTGTAATTGCTTTCAGTATCTTTGTAATGAAATCTTTGCCCATTCCTGTGTCCAAGATGATATTGCCTAGGTTGTCATTAAAAAAAAAAATTCATTTGGTCCAATGTTGAGCTTAGGTTGGATATCTTTGTTAATTTTCTGCCTTAATGATCTTTCTAATACTGTCAGTGGAGGGTTGAAGTCTCTATTATGTAGGAGTCTATGCCTCTTTGTACAACTCTAAAAACTCACTTTTGAATCTGGGTTCCACTGTGTTGGGTGCATATATATTTAAGATAGTTGGGTTTGTTGAATTGAACCCTTTACCATTATTTAATGCTGTTCTTTGTCTTTTTTCATCTTTGTGTTTTGAAATCTCTTTTGTCTGAAATTAGGATTGCAATCCCTGCTTTTTGTGTTTTCTGTTTGCTTGGAATATTTTCCTACATCCATTTGTTTTGAAATTATGAGTGTCATTATATGGGAGATGGACTTCTTGAAGACAGCATGCTATTGGGTTTAGCTTTTTTTATACAACTCGATATGTGTGGATTCGATCCTGTCATTGTGTTGTAGCTGGTTATGTCGGCCAGTCAGTGACACAGGTCTCTGTGTTTAAGTGTGTTTTCGTATTAGTTGGTAGTGAACTTTCCTTTCTTCATTTAGTACTCCTTTCAAGATCTCTTTTAAGGCAGGTCTAGTGATAATGCAGTCCCTCAACATTCACTTATCTGGAAAGGATCTTATTTTCCTTCACTTAGGAAGCTTAGTATACCTGGATCTGAAATTCTCGGCTGAAGATTTTTTCTTTAAGAATGTTGAATATAGGCCCCCAGTCTCTTCTGGCTTGTAGGATTTCAGCAGAGATATCGCTGTTAGCCTGATGGGGTTCCCTTTGCAGGTGACCTGTCCTTTCTCTCTAGCTGCACTTAACATTATTTTCTTTTATTTTGACCTTGGAAAATCTGACAATTATGTCTCTCAAGGAGGATCTTCTTGTGTAGAATCTCTCAGAGTTCTCTGTATTCTTTTGAATTAGACTGTTGGCCTCTGTAACAAGGTTGGAGATGCTTCCATGGATGATATCCTGAAATGTTTTTCAAGTTTTTTGTTTTCTCCCTGTTACTTTCAGAGATACCCATGATTCACAGATTTGGCCTCTTTACATAATCCCATACTTCTTGGAGGTTTTGTTCTTCCCTTTTTGTTTTTTTATTTTTGTCTGACTGTCTTATTTTATAGAACTGGTCTTCAAATTCTGCCATTTTTTCCTCAGCTTGGTTTATTCTCCTGTTAATACTTGTGATTGCATTGTAAAATTCTTGTATTGCTTTATTCAGCTCTTTCAGACCCACTAGGTTCTTTTTCATACTGGTTATTTTGTCCTTCAGCACCTGTAAGACTTTATTGTGATTCTTATTTTCCTTGAATTGGGTTTTGCCATCTCCTGAACCATTATTCTTTTAAATATAAAGAAGTGTGCTTCTTGTGCCTGGGAGGTTATGAGTTTCAGAAATAAAAGTCATTAACTTAAAAGATTTCCCAAGGGATTACAAATGTTAAAAAGTGGCTCTTTCATGAAGTATATCAGTAATCTCTAATTAAGTCAAACACAGCTTAACTTCAATGGCAAGAAGCTTCTGGTAGATGAAAAAATAGTCAAGCCAAAGAGACATAAAATGCATTACTGTAGATCAAATATTTAAATTAATACTTTCATGTGTGCATACATAAAAGTACACTGATAAACTACAGATAATGAAAAATGATGCTTTTGAATGTGTCTATTTGCTCTCCTTTTTACAAAATCGTAATTTCTAAAACATGGAGATGAATGGTTTCTAACTTTCATGATCCCAAATGTGAGAAATAATGCAGGTAAATATAATTAATGCTGGAATGATGAAACGGGATGCACCTTAAGTATGCACCTGTTTTAATTTATAAACTGTTCAACCACCCTAATGGTGGAAGCAAATAATGATTGTTTTTACCACCGAACTGAAAATTTAAATGATGTAAATATCTATAGATCCATTCCAACCTCAGATTTGGCAAAGTTTGTGGAAACCTGACTGAACAATGTAAAAAAAAGGACAGTGAATCCAAAAGACACTATATTTAGAATAGGAAGTTGATTTCATCTTTGACATTTTCAAATAATGCTGAGCTGGATGTTCAAGTGATCTGTCTCCATTATAATTTTTAATATTAATTTAATGCAGAATATGCATAATATTTTAGCATAAAATCCATTATTTTAAAATTAATATTTCCTATCAAAATCTTTACATTTAATGAGAAAGTTAGGTTTTCAATTAATTGTGATTATAACATAATTATGATATAATAATAATGATGGTTTGATTTTATTTGTATATATATATTTTTATATTGCATTTTAGGTTTTGGGGTACATGTGAAGACCATGCAAGATTGTTGCATAGGTGCATACGTGGCAGTGTGATTTGCTGCCTTCCTCCCCTTCACCTATATCTGGCATTTCTCCCCATGCTATCTCTCCCCAACTCCCCACCCCGCACTGTCCCTCCCCTATTTTCCCCCAACAGACCCCAGTGTATAGTGCTCCCCTCCCTGTGTCCATGTGTTCTCATTGTTCAACACCCATCTATGAGTGAGAACATGCAGTGTTTGATTTTCTGTTCTTGTGTCAGTTTGCTGAGAATGATGGTTTCCAGATTCATCATGTCCCTACAAAGGACGTGAACTCATCGTTTTTGATGGCTGCATAATATTCCATGGTGTATATGTGCCACATTTTCCCTGTCCAGTCTATCATCAATGGGCATTTGGGTTGGTTCCAGGTCTTTGCTATTGTAAACTGTGCTGCAATGAACATTCGTGTGCATGTGTCCTTATAGTAGAACGATTTATAATCCTTTGGATATATACCCAGTAATGGGATTGCTGGGTCAAATGGAATTTCTATTTCTAGATCCTTGAGGAATCGCTACACTGTCTTCCACAATGGTTGAACTAATTTACACTCCCACCAACAGCGTAAAAATGTTCCTATTTCTCCACAATCTCTCCAGCATCTGTTGTCTCCAGATTTTTTAATGATCACCATTCTAACCGGCATGAGATGGTATCTCAATGTAGTTTTGATTTGCATTTCTCTAATGACCAGGGATGGTGAGCATTTTTTCATATGTTTGTTGGCCTCATGTATGTCTTCTTTTGTAAAGTATCTGCTCATATCCTTCGCCCACTTTTGAATGGGCTTGTTTGGTTTTTTTTCTTGTAAATCTGTTTTAGTTCATTGTAAATTCTGGATATCAGCCCTTCGTCAGATGGGTAAGCTGCAAAATTCTTTTCCCATTCTGTTGGTTGCCGATTCACTCTATTGACTGTTTCTTTTGCCGTGCAGAAGCTGTGGAGTTTGATTAGGTCCCATTTGTCTATTTTGGCTTTTGTTGCCAATGCTTTTGGTGTTTTGGTAATGAAGTCCTTGCCTACGCCTATGTCCTGAATGGTTTTGCCTAGGTTTTCTTCTAGGGTTTTTATGGTGTTAGGTCTTCTGTTTAAGTCTTTAATCCATCTGGAGTTAATTTTAGTGTAAGGTGTCAGGAAGGGGTCCAGTTTCTGCTTTCTGCATATGGCTAGCCAGTTTTCCCAACACCAGTTATTAAACAGGAAATCCTTTCCCCATTGCTTGTTTTTGTCAGGTTTGTTAAAGATCTGATGGTTGTAGATATGTTGTGTTGCCTCCGAGGCCTCTGTTCTGTTCCATTGGTCTATATCTCTGTTTTGGTACCAGTACCATGCTGTTTTGAATACTGTAGCCTTGTAGTAGAGTTTGATGTCCAGTAGTGTGATGCCTCCCGCTTTGTTCTTTTTGCTTAGAATTGACTTGGCTATGTGGGCTCTCTTTTGGTTCCATATGAAGTTTAAGGTGGTTTTTTCCAGTTCTGAGAAGAAGGTCATTGGTAGCTTGATGGGGATAGCGTTGAATCTGTAAATTACTTTGGGCAGTATGGCCATTTTCACGATATTAATTCTTCCTAACCATGAACATGGAATGTTTCTCCATCTGTTTGTGTCCTCTCTTATTTCATTGAGCAGTGGTTTGTAGCTCTCCTTGAAGAGGTCCTTTACATTCCTTGTTAATTGCATTCCTAGGTATTTTATTCTCTTTGTAGAAATTGTGAATGGCAGTTTGTTCTTGATTTGGCTCTCTTTAAGTCTGTTATTGGTGTATAGGAATGCTTGTGATTTTTGCACATTGATTTTGTATCCTGAGACTTTGCTGAAGTTGCTTATCAGTTTCAGGAGATTTTGGGCTGAGACGATGGGGTTTTCTAGATATACAATCATGTCGTCTGCAAATAGAGACAATTTGACTTCCTCCTTTCCTAATTGAATACCCTTTATTTCTTTTTCTTGCCTGATTGCTCTGACTAGAACTTCCAGTACTATATTGAATAGGAGTGGTGAGAGAGGGCATCCTTGTCTAGTGCCAGATTTCAAAGGGAATACTTCCAGTTTTTGCCCATTCAGTATGATATTGGCTGTTGGTCTGTTGTAAATAGCTTTTATTATTTTGAGATACGTTCCATCAATACCTAGTTTATTGAGGGTTTTTAGCATAAAGGGCTGTTGAATTTTGTCAAAGGCCTTCTCTGCATCTAGATAATCATGTGGTTTTTGTCTTTGGTTCTGTTTATGTGGTGAAATACATTTATAGACTTGTGTATGTTGAACCAGCCTTGCATCCCCGGGATGAATCCTACTTGATCATGGTGGATAAGCTTTTTGATGTGCTGTTGCATTCGGCTTGCCAGTATTTTATTGAAGATTTTTGCATCTATGTTCATCATGGATATTGGCCTGTAGTTTTCTTTTCTTGTTGAGTCTCTGCCGGGTTTTGGTATTAGGATGATGTTGGTCTCATAAAATGATTTGGGAAGGATTCCCTCTTTTTGGATTATTTGGAATAGGTTCAGAAGGACTGGTACCAGTTTCTCTTTGTATGTCTGGTAGAATTCGGCTGTGAACCCATCTGGACCTGGGCTTTTTTTGGGTGGTAGGCTCTTAATTGCTGCCTCGACTTCAGACCTTGTTATTGGTCTATTCAGGGTTTCGACTTCTTCCTGGTTTAGGCTTGGTAGGAGGCAACTGTCCAGGAATTTATCCATTTCTTCCAGGTTTTCTAGTTTATGTGCATAGAGTTGTTTGTAATAATCTCTGATGATGGTTGGAATTTCTGTGGAATCTGTGGTGATATCCCTTTATCATTTTTTATTGCATCTATTTGGTTATTCTCTCTTTTCTTTTTTATTAATCTGGCTGGTGGTCTATTTTGTTGATCTTTTCAAAAAACCAGCTCCTGGATTTATTGATTTTTTGAAGGGTTTTTCGTGTCTCTATCTCCTTCAGTTCTGCTCTGATCTTATTTCTTGTCTTCTGCTAGGTTTTTAGTTTTTTTGATCTTGCTCCTCTAGCTCTTTCAATTTTGATGAGAGGGTGTCAATTTTAGATCTCTCCTTCCTTCTCATGTGGGCACTTATTGCTATATATTTTCCTTTAGAGACTGCTTTAAATGTGTCCCAGAGATTCTGGTATGTGGCGTCTTCGTTCTTGTTGGTTTTGCAGAATATCTTTATTTCTGCCTTCATTTCATTGTTTATCCAGTCAACATTCAAGAGAAAGTTGTTCAGTTTCCATGAAGCTGTGCGGTTCTGGGTTGGTTTCTGAATTCTGAGTTCTAACCTGATTGCACTGTGGTCTAAGAGACTATTTGTTATGGTTTCCGTTCTTTTGCATTTGCTGAGGAGTGATTTACTTCCAATTATGTGGTCAATTTTAGAGTAGGTGTGATGTGGTGCTGAGAAGAATGTATATTCTGTGGATTTGGGCTGGAGAGTTCTGTAAATGTCTATTAGGTTTGCTTGGTCCAGGTCGCGAGTTCAAGTCCTGGATATCCTTGTTAATTTTCTGTCTCATTGATCTGTCTAATATTGACAATGGTGTGTTAAAGTCTCCCACTATTATTGTATGGCAGTCTAAGTCTCTTTGTAAGTCATTAAGAACTTGCCTTACGTATCTGGGTGCTCCTGTATTAGATGCATATATATTTAGGATCGTTAGCTCTTCTTGTTGCATTGATCCTTTTACTATTATGTAGTGTTCTTGTCTCTTTTGATCTTTGTTGCTTTAAAGTCTATTTCATCAGAGATGAGAATTGCAACTCCTGATTTTTTTGCTCTCCATTTGCTTGGTAAATCTTCTTCCATCCCTTTATTTTGAGCCTTTGTGTATCCTTGCATGTGAGGTGGGTTTCCTGGATACAGCACACTGATGGGTTTTGGCTTTTTATCCAATTTGCCAGTCTGTGTCTTTTGATTGGGGCATTTAGTCCATTTATGTTTAGGGTTCATATTGTTATGTGTGAATTTGATACTGCCATTTTGATGCTAGCTGGCTGTTTTGTCCATTGGTTGATGCAGATTCTTCATTGTGTTGATGCTCTTTACCATTTGGTGTGATTTTGGAGTGGCTGGTACTGGTTTTTCTTTTCTATGTGTAGTGCCTCTTTCAGGAGCTCTTGTAAAGCAGGCCTGGTGGTGATGAAATCTCTGAGTACTTGCTTGTTTGCAAAGGATTTTATTTTCCCTTCATTTATGAAGCTTACTTTAGCTGGATATGAAATTCTGGGTTGAAAGCTCTTTTCTTTAAGGATGTTGAATATCGGCCCCCACTCTCTTCTGGCTTGTAGGGTTTCTGCTGCGAGATCTGCTGTGAGTCTGATGGGCTTCCCTTTGTGGGTAATCTGACCTTTCTCTCTGGCTACCCTTAGCATTTTCTCCTTCATTTCAACCCTGGTGAATCTGACGATTATGTGCCTTGGGGTTGCTCTTCTAGAGGAATATCTTTGTGGTGTTCTCTGTATTTCCTGGACTTGAATATTGACCTGCCTTGCTAGGTTGGGGAAGTTTTCCTGGATAATATCCTGAAGAGTGTTTTCCAGCTTGGATTCGTTCTCTTCGTCACATTCGGGTACTCCTATCAAACGTAGATTAGGTCTTTTCACATAGTCCCATATTTCTTGTTGACTTTGTTCATTCCTTTTTACCCTGTTTTCTCTAATCTTGCCTTCCCTTTTTATTTCCTTGAGTTGATCTTCGACCTCTGATATCCTTTCTTCTGCTTGGTCAATTTGGCTGTTGAAACTTGTGCATGCTTTGTGAAGTTCTCATGTTGTGTTTTTCAGCTCCATCAGTTCACTTATATTCCTCTCTAAGTTGTCCATTCTAGTTAGCATTTTGTCAAATCTTTTTTCAAGGTTCTTAGTTTCTTTGCATTGGATTAGAACATGTTCTTTTAGCTCACAGAAGTTTCTTATTACCCACTTTCTGAAGGTTGATTCTGTCATTTCATCACACTCATTCTCCATCCAGTCTTGTTCCCTTGCTGGTGAGGAGTTGTGATCCCTTGTAGGAGGAGAGGCATTCTGGTTTCAGGTGTTTTCATCCTTTTTGCACTGGTTTCTTCCCATCTTTGTGGATTTATCCACCTGTCGACTTTGTAGTTGTTGACTTTCTGATTGGGTCTCTGAGTGGCCCTCCTGTTTGTTGATGATGAAGTTATTTCTGTTTCTTAGTTTTCCTTTTAACTGGCCTCTCTGCTGTAGGACTGCTGAGGTCCACTCCAGGCCCTGCTTGCCTGGGGATCACTTGCAGCAGCTGCTGAACAGTAAAGGTTGCTACCAGTTTCTTCTTCTGCTTTGTCCCAGAAGGATACCTGCCAAATGTTAGTCTGAGCTCTCCTTTATGAGGTAACTCTTTGGATATACGGGCGTCAGGGAGCTGCTTGAGGAAACAGTCTGTCCGTTATAGTAGCTCAAGTGCTGAGCTGCGAGCCCTGTTGTTCATTCAGAGCTGCTCGGCAGGTAAGTTTAAGTCTGCAGCAGCAGAACTCATAAACCCCTTTTTTCCCCCCAGGTGTTCTGTCCCGGTGAGTTAGGGCTTTATGAGTTTCTGCTGTGCTGCTGCCTTTTTTTTTTTCTTCAGGGCTGCCCTGCCCACAAGGAGGCAGTCTAGTCACTCTCAGCCTGCAGAGGCTTCGCTGAGCTGCTGTGGGCTCCGCCCAGCTGCCGTGTGAACTTCCCTGCAGTCCTGTTTATATGGGTGTAGTTAGAACTGACTCAGCAATGGTGGCCCACCTCTGTAATTATGGACTCTCTCTGTAATGGCGGGTTGCCTTGGCAACGGCGGGTTGCCTCGGCAACTGCAGGCTGCCTCAGGAATGGCGGACTGCCTCCGTAGTGGTGGAGTGCCTTGGTAATGGTGGACGCCCATCCCCCACCGAGCTGGACCGTCCCGGGTTCAGCTGTGCTTGCTGTGAAAGTCTCAACCCAGAGCGTTTCCAATTGCTGTTTTTTTGTTTTTATTTTTGTGGGGGTGGGACCAGCCGGGCCTGATCACCTGGCTCCCTGCCTCAGAGCCTTTTGTTTTTTCATTGAACGGTTGGCTCTCTCCCAGGTGTCTTGGTTGCCTGTTGAATAGGCACCAGGATCTGTGTGATTTCCCGTGCAGCGACCTGCTGCGCCAGCTGAAACCGTGGCTCTGAGATTCCTGGCGCTATTTTGCCCGGGAATCTCCTGGCCTGGCTCCCTGTTTCAGCTCCCCTTGCTGGCTAAGTGGGGACACAGTCCCATTTACTCTGCACTGGGAACTGCTGCACCAGGGAGCAGGCAAAACAGCTGCGCCAGCCAAAACAGCCACCCTGGTGACCCATGGGTCTCCTCCACCTGGGAATCTCCTGGTCTGTGGGCAATAAAAATCCGTCTGGGAATGTGGCATCCACTCACCCTCTGCACTTTCACTCAGACCTGCAATCCTGAGCTGCTCCTAACCGGCCATCTTGGATTACCTGATATTTATATATTTTTTAATATCTAAAGGGTCAACATATATAACCTCATTTATTCAGCAGTATAACATTTTCACTTGTTTTTAAGAAATGAAGATTTAGACAGATTATATAATTTACCCAATGTACTGATTATAAAGAAGTAGCACTTGTAAGATTAAGGAAAAACTCACATGTCTTGAGAATGTACTATAAGCTCTACCTTTCACTATAATGCTCTGATGATGAAATGATTATCCTCACTAACGATATTACTCAGTTAAGAATTAGAACTATGAATTAAGCAAAGATATTTATATCTGATTTTTGCTAACTTTTTTCTATGGGAAGACATTTTAGTTTTTTCTGTTGTAGTTATTATGTATGAATTTAGGTTATAACTTGGGGTACATTTGCTATGCAGAAAGGTTATAGGCTTGGCTGTTCTTAAAGTCCAAGGATTGAGCTAGGGCATGTGAACTTTTGTCCAGAATGCCTTGGAAAGGCATAGTTTAATATATATGAGAGACAATTTGAAGGTGGCTTTTTTTTTTTTTTTTTTTTTTTTGAGATGAAGTCTCACTCTGTCACCTCAGCTGGAGTGCAGAGGTGCTATCTCAGCTCACGGCAACCTCTGCTTCCAAGGTTCAAACCATTCTCCTGCCTCACCCTCTCAAGTAGCTAGGACTACAGACATGTGCCACCATGCCTGGCTAATTTTCATATTGTTAGTAGAGACAGGATTTCATCATGCTGACCAGGCTAGTCTCGAACTCCTGACCATGAGCAATGCATTCACCTCGGCCACCCAAAGTGCTGGGATTACAGCCATGAGCCATCATGCCTGGCCAAAGGCTTTTATGACCTTTTGAAAATTTTGATATTCATATTCCAAGCCATTAACATTTCAACACTCTTGATTTCCAAATGATTTTTTAAATATCCCTGACACTCCCCACATTTCTAATTTTCACCCCTCACTGACTTTCTTATACCCCTTCATTTACCGCATTCTTCAGAGTCACAAATGGAAAAAGATACCAGTACTCTGGTAAAATGCAGGCTGGGTTAAGTCTGTTTGTGTGATTCATATAGTTGCGGCCAATAGACATTTCATAGTTTGCAAACTTAGGCGTAGAAATAAAAGCAGCTTTGATTTCCTATAATTGAACTTAATTTATAATATGAGCAGCTATTTCATTCCAGTGGCTAGAAATTTACTCTCACACAATCCTGGATTAATCTGGTCAATTCCATTTTCTTCCTTACAATTCTAGTTAAGTTTCGAAAAGCTTTATTAGAATTGTCAAGTTTATTCTAAGAGGCTACAATAACTAAAACGGTATAGTACTAGTACAGAAATAGACACATTGACCAATGGAAGAGAAGAGAGAACCCAGAAATAAATTTGCATGCTTACAACCATCTGATCTTTGACAAAGTCAACAAAAAACAAGCAATGGCAAAAGCACTCTCTATTCAATAAATGGTGCTGGGATAATTAGCTGTCCATATGCAGAAGAAATGAACTGAACTCCTACCTATCCCCATATACAAAATTAACTGAAGATGGATTAAAGATTTCAATGTAAGACCTCAAACTATAAATATTCTAGATGAAAACCTAAGAAATACTCTTCTCAACATTGGCCTTGACAAAGAATTTATGTCTAAGTCCTAAAAACTAATTATAATAAAAACAAAAAATGACAAGTGGGCCTAATTAAATTCAGGAGCTTCTAAGTAGCAAGAGAAACTCAATAGAGTAAACAAACACCCTCTAGAATGGGAGAAAATATTCACAAATGATGCATCTGACAAAGGCCTAATATCCAGCATTTGTAAGAAACTTAAACAAATCAACAAGCAAAAACCAAAAAACTCCACTAAAAAGTGGGTAAAGAACATAAATGGATACTTTTCAAAAGATGACATACAAGTGGGCAACAGGCATATTAAAAAGTCTTCAACATTCTAATCATCCAAGAAATGCAAATCAAAGCCATGAGTTACCAACTCACACCAGTCAGAATGGCATCTGTCAAAAAGCCAAAAAGTAACAGATGTTCATGAAGCTGCAAAGAAAAGGGACATTTATACACTGTTAATGGAGATGTAAATTAGTTTAGCCACAGTAGAGGAAAGTTTGGCCATTTCTCAAAGAATTGAGAGTTGAAGTACCATTCAACCCAGCAATCCTATTACTGGATATATATACCCAAAGGAAAGCAAGACATTGCAGCATAAAGATATGTGCACTTGGCGTATCTTTATGCTGCAATAAATAAATAAGGATATGGAATATCCTTGCATATCCGTGCAAGGATGTTCCTTGCAGCACTATTCACAATAGCAAAGATATAGAATCAATCTAGGTACTCATCATTGGTGGACTGGATACATAAAATGCAGTACATATACACCATTACACCATGGATTACTACACAGCCATAGAAAAAACTGTAATAATGTCCTTTGCAGAAACCGGGATGGAGCTGGAGGCCATTATCTGAAGCCAATTAACAGAAAAACAGAAAACCAAATACAGGGTGTTCTCACTTAAAAGTGGGAGCTAAACATTGGGCACACATGAACATAAAGATGGCAGCAACAGACACCGGGGACTAGTACACGACCTATTAGGTACTAGGCTCACTACCTGGATGACAGGATCAATGGTACCCCAAACCTCAGCATTACACAATACACTCAAGTAACAAACCTGCACAGGTACTCCCTGAATCTAAAAAAAAAAAAATGAGAAAGAATTATCAAATTTACAGAAAGGAAGGCATGCCTGGCTTATCTGTCAACTCTCCATGTTGGCAAAGAACAAGGCATCCATTTTTCTTGTCTGGTCCTTGATTTCTCCCATTACCTAATGTGGCATATTCTAGCAGGTCACATCACACTAGGGATGTGAGAATTTTTGCTAACTCTATGAACTTATGGCTTTTTCTCCATTCCCAGTACAGGGATCTTCATTTCCTTCAGGGCAAATGAATAAAAGTCAGAAACTGACTTTTATTTTGTCATACATTCTTTCTAGTCTATTATTTATAAGTGAACTTTATTTCTCAAATTCCTTAGGGTTCTAATATTTGGTTCTCAAAAAAGCTTGAAAATCATTGCGTCCCATACATAATGTCTCTACAATGAGTTTTGAAAATGTATTTGGGGAAAAAAAAAGAAGCAGCCAAAAATAATTTTGTTGTAACCAGCATTTTTGGAGGTAAATAAGTGCTACCTCTAGGGAACAGGCATAAAAGAATAAAAATGAATTACTGAGAGTAAATTAGATTGGTTAAATTATGGTATTGGTATGTTTAGTAAATAAAGTTTTTAAAAGAGTAATGGTTTAAGTCATAACATATCGCCTCATAGATGAGGAATCAAAATGGCTGTGTAAGAGCATGTTGTAAAAGAGATTTTCATTGGAGAACTCAACACCCCCTCACAACAGCCGAAACAATAACTGGACAGGAAATCACCAAGGATATAAGAGGACCTCAAATACTTACAGGATCTGGTAAACATTTATAACACGCCACCTCTTCTACGCGCCCACAGAATAGTTATCAAATAGACTATGACCTTGGCTATTAAAAAAACACATTTATAAAAATTGAATCATACAGGCTATGTTATCTGACCACAAGGAACAAACCAGAAATCAAAAGAAAAATAACAGGAAAGTCTCCAAGTAGCTGAAAACTACACACTCCTAAATAAAAAAAGAAACAGAGCGTGGGCCAGGGGAGGGTCAAGATGGCGGACCAGACGCTTCCGGAGTGCGCCCCTCTCGGGGAGGAGACGGGGTGGGCCGTAAACACCGACCCTGCGAGCGCATCGTCTAAGAAACCGTGTTGGAATCCAGCAAGGCAGCAAGGGGACTCAGGGAACAGAAGGGAACAAGGCTGAACAACAGCTCCTCCGAGTTCCTCGCGGAGCAGCGGCGGCTCCACAGCGAGGAAGGGCGCGTGAGGGGTACGGGGACCACGCCTCCCACGCGGCCTGTGCCTGCCTGCGACCCGGACGTTCCCCACTCCAAGTCCGCGGATACAGACAACCGCCCGGCCACTCGGCGGAGGCGGCGCTCAGGTCCCCGGGACTCCCCAGCAGGCGGCGGACGCAGCGCCACAGCTGCACGGAGGCCGGTCAGCGTCCAGCCCCGCAGCCCCACTTCTGCCTGAGCTCCGCGGGCGGGCACAGCTCCACCGTCCCCCGGGAAGCACCGGGACGCTGGGAGGGGGACCCCATTCACCGCTGCTGCTCATCGCCGGGCAGGCCTCGCCTGCAGGAGCTCCCAGCACAGAGCGCTCCCACTTCTACCTGAATCCTGGGGGCAGGCGTAGCTCCAGGCCCCCCAGGAAGCACCTGGGTGACAGAGCAGGCAACCATGCTGCTCCCAGCCAGGAAGGACGTGCCAGCTGGGGATGCCAACGCCGCAGAGCCACCTCTGCCTGACCCTGTGGTGGGCACAGCTCCAGTTCCCCTGGCCAGCACCCGGCGTGGGACCCTTTGACTCCACCCACCCCCACTGCTGGCTGCAGGTTGGGAGTTGCCGGCTGCTGCACTGCCCAAGACAGGGAAGTAGTTTCAGAGCACTGAGAAGAGGGCGATGCTGGGATAACAGAGTGAGCGGGGTGACAAGGCATGTCTCCCTCCATCCGCAGGACCTACCTGGAAGGGTAGAGCCCCTTGGACCACAACACCTAAGGAGAAAATGCAGGCACAAAGCCAGTGATCACAGGGGGTTTCTCTAGTGCTCAGGACGGACCGGGTGAGGGGTCCTCCCTTTCCTCCCCAACCCTTCAGGAAGCACTACTGCCAACTGCACCAAAACTGAAAAGAACCCTGTAGGTAAGAGCCTAACCACCGTCCAGCACTCTTAAACCTCATCTACAGGATCACAGCCCAAAATACATCATCAAAATATTTTGCAAGTGTACAGTACCTGTGAAAACTAAGGCAGAAATCCAGCTATAAATAAAAGATTCTAAACAGAGTCTTGGCCCTCTGAAAACACTCAGAAATGAAACCGGCTGACTATAGTCAACTTACCTCACAGTGAAGGGAACACCAGACCTCATACGTGAGAAAGAATCAATGCAAGAATTCTGGAATCTCAAAAAGCCAGTGTGTTCTCTTGCCTCCAAAAGCACATACTAGTTTTCTACAAATGGCTCTTAGCCAGAGTGAGATGAGTAAAATAAAAGACATAGAATGCAGAATCTGGATGGCAAGGAAGGTCACCAAGGTCCAGGTGAAAGTTGAAACCCAATTCAAGGACTCAAAGGTGTCCAGTAAGGTGATTAATTATTGATTAATTAATAAAATAGAGCTCTATTCCTTTCTAGGGTTATTCCCTGGAATATCTTATCACTTGGTAAAATACTAGTTGGTTATAAAGTTGGATCGTCAAGTTCATCATTACAATCTTCTCTTGATCCTTGGAAAATGCATGCATATACATACGATCTTTGGAAATAAAATTTTCACTTCATCACACAGCTTTTCTCCCTCCATTTTTACCTATTACAAATAATTAACCTGTTGACTACCACACACTTATTTCAAAACCTTTGTCTCAGGATATATTTTGCTTCTAGACTGAAACATAATAATCTAGTTTCATTATAATCAAAATATGTTGGGTTTCTCTATGAGCTAAAGCATCTCTGGAATCTACCAAATTTATATATTAAAGGGTTTGTGACAAACCAGTTATTACTTTAAGTATGAAGCATTTATTGCTGTTTGTATGTTTTCTCTATTAAAAAGTCAATGATGAACATGATGCTACATTTTTATGTAGTCTTGGTTCTCTTTAGAAAAAATTATAAGTATATTATGAGAATGAAGCTACATAACTAAGAATAAAATAATTTTATAACCAAGTGCTGTTGCTTTAAATATGATCTAAAATATAATAGTCTCTTATATGCAAACATATTAATAATAATTTATTTTCTAGCATGGCATAATATACCAAAAAGGGGTTGTTAACTACCTTTATTTTGTTGTTGGATAATTGAATAATCAATATTACTGATAACAATAAGTAATTTCAGTTTTTTTCATTTGTTTTGTGAGCAATAAAAAATAACCATATTAAAGAGCTGAAACTTGCTTTCTGGCACTAAAAACATTGAAAATGTCTGTTCTACTTAGTTATTTGCAGTGGAGCAGTGCCAGGATCCCTGTGGGGGAAAATGAATACTGAAATATTTTTCCTTTTTATTTCAGATTTTCATGGATGATAAAAATGCCTTCGAGGAATGAACAGAAAAGCTACAGAAATTGAATTATAATGGCAAAGTAAAATACCAAATTAATCAGAAAATCTAGATGAAATCCCATTGTTCCATGAAAATTTAAAAAACATTATTATTATTATTTTACTTCTTGGTTAATTGCAATGGATGCCATACCGAATGTCAAATCTTAGGAGATTGACAATTAATTTAGAAGAGAATCTTCAAGTCATTTTATTTATACAAATGAAAGAAACATTTATACATATAAGTTGGAACAATGTGACTGTAATGAAGCATATTCAACCACATTATGTCCAATATTAGAGTCCAGATGACAGTGTTCACTTCCAAATGAAATATAAAACTGTCTTTATAACCCTTTTTCTTTAGAAAATACAAAGAAAGATTCAGCTCTTCCCCTGGCTGGCAAATGAACCGATGTTGTAATGCTCGCTATTGGTATTTTAAAAGTTTTTCTGCAAATCTGAAGACTCTAAAGAGTGATTTCTAAATACTAGGACATTTCTAAAACTATAAAATGAGACCAAGTTATCATTCCTCTGTTATGCTTGCTAACTTGCTATCTAGTTAGAAAAATTTTGGAACTTAGTATTATTTTTCACACATCAGCTTAGCAAAACTAGAAAACTTTGAAAATGTGCTCTTTTGGCAAGATTCTGAGAACCAGTTGCTTTGATTTCTTGTTGGAGGTACAAATTGATAGAAGCCCTATGGGGAGAACTAATTTGATAATATCTAAGAAACTTGTATTATTTGACTCAGCAATACCAAGTCTGCAAATATAGCTGTAAGATTAACCCCTCCACAAATAGGGGAAATGCACAGGTTTTTTTTCAGTATGCCATTACTGGTAAAAACAAAAAATTGGGGAATAAAATTAATGCCCACCAACAAAATTAATTCCACCAATCACCAAGTGGAATATTATCAACTGTAAACACACACACAAAGAGAGAAAGAGAGAATGCAAATCACTAGGATATATTTGTAAATGATCAAAGCAAAGCAGGAGGTGCAGGATATTGTGTATATTGTATAAAAAAAGAAGAAATAAGAATATATCCAAACACTGGACACATACCTGTATATCAAACTAGGAACTAACAAAAAGTATGGTTAAAAACAGGGTAGACAAGTTTGCAAGACTTATATGAGTATATTTAAAACAATAGTTATGATCTTTAATCATACAAGTATTTTTACATATACAAAAATACATTAAAGGCAAAAAAAACAAATGCTAAAATTGAAAACATTAACAAGAAAAACAGTAGAATATGTTCACAGACTAAGTTAGCCTGACAGTATTGGACATCCAAGGCAAGAAGCCAGCGAGAGAACTGGTGGGGGGCGTGTGGGGCTGTAGTCATCATCCCTAATTTAGAACTCATCCCCACCATCACGGTATTGAATCACGCAATAGACATTGTCTTCACGTAACATTTCACTCAATACTTTTTCCTGGAACTGAGCTGGCAGTGTCTACCATGACTTTTCTAGTATGTCCCTAAAACAAGTTGGTGGTTTATTTTTTATTGTGAGATGACTGGGAAAAACTGTTTACTGTGTTCACTAAGCCTTTCGGGAGCTGTGATGAGCCAAACTGACAATTTATGTTCTGATTGCTTTATCCATAATGCACAGAGCTGGTCAAACGGGTCACTGAAAAGAAGATAAACAGAAACTGATGAAAGCACAAATCAAGTGTGCAAATAAACATAATCTCATACTGCATGCCAGGACTGTGGTTTGGTACCATGTGATCCATCTTTCATAGGCAGTTCAGCAACCCTCAGTCATGCCCTAAGCAGGGTCAGTGGTGACGCTCTTGCACTGGTGGGGTCACCCAGCAGATGCCTGGTCAGTGGATGCCTCCATCATGCCTCTTCCACACCCTGAAACCTACACCTCTCTCAGATCAAATTCAAAAATCTCTCGCTTGACCTGCTAGATTTTTGGTGTTATCATTCCACTTTTCTCTCCAGCTTGCTGAGATGATTCTATGCTTTTACATATATGTCTAGCCTGTAATACTTTCTCTCTTCTAAATATTATGACCATTTTCTTCTGTGAGTTCCCATTTTTTTAATCACTAACGAGCTATCCTTTCTTCTCTCTGTCTTAATAAGACCACCAATTATTGATTACATAATGACAGCTTCTAACAATTTGTTTTTCCCTTTAGATTAACCTTTTTGGCTATACAATTCACTTTATAATGTTAGAGAATCTCTACATTTTTGTCACATAATTAGGTATTTAACATTAATTTCCACAGACAATTATAAAATTTCTAAAACATCTCTCTTTTTCTATTTTTAACACCTTCCAGAATTTGGGAATTAGATGTTATTGACTTAATGAAGCAGCAGAACAGGTTTTTGAACACATCCAGTTGAAAAAAATCTATGAACAGAAAGTGTCTTATTTTATTTAGATCTTTATTAATTAGACTTTTAAAACATGTATGTTTTATAATTACATATGAGATTATTTAAATTGATATAATTACCCCACAGTGGGGAAAACCCTTGATATCTATATAATTATTCACTATCCAGATAAATTGCAAAATGTGAAAACCCAAAAATTTTAATTTTGTTATCTAAATATTTGAAAATAATGTTCTCACCTGAAGTAATATTTTATTTTTCCCCAATTATTAAGTCCAGTACTTGATAATAGGGATGCTGGGTTTGCAAGATGTGTGAATTTAGAGGTTTCCACTCATCCCTTACCTATATTGATGGAAGACAGCCCTATTGATGTAAAAGATTCTTCAATTAGAAGTATGTTAATTTGACCAAAGTCTTTTTATATTAAAATTTATATAATAAACATTTATTCAAATGTGCTGAAAAGTCCATGAAATAATGTATAAAATTGAAAAACCTAATTAGCCAGTGAAAAATTATGTAAATCAGCTCAATCCCTGAAAGGAAAGTTTGGATCGCAGGAAGTATATGGTCCTTTAGTGGTTAGTAGGAAGTGCACACCCAGCAGAAAAAGCGCACAAAAGGTGAAGGACTCCGCTATGCCAAGACAAATTGCAAATTACACATATTCTGCCTGGTAGAGAGAAGACATACTTCTAAGATATTTGTGAATGAAGAGATCTGGAGAATTGTGCTTTAAATATTTATCTGGCACTAAATTAAAAAACGTATTGACACTTTGCTGCTGTTTTTAAATACCCAAATATGGAATGACTGTCCAATTGTTTTCTGTAAATTCTGAAGGACACAAAACATTTGTGAATAGACACGGCTTCTCTGTTTAAATCCCTTCTGGTTGCAGTGGCCGCCCTTCACCCTTTTTAATTTAGGTCCTGTTAGTTTTACAATACTCATCAAACTGCCCTTTGACACCAGCTGCTCTGAGTGGCTGGCACCACCCATTAGACATTTGTCAACAAAACATCACATGGTCAGGAAAAGCTAAATTCAACTGGATGTTGATGATCAATACACATGCCTTGGAAAGAAAAGTCAATGTTTGCTTCATCAGACCTCTGCTTTGTACTTCAAATGGATATTTCTATCCTGACAGTATGAGAGGTCATCTAATTTAATTAATAGAAAGTAATATAACCTCTAGTGAAAAAAATCAAAAAATTTCGAATTGCTAATCATTTATTTTACTTTCAGTAGAAACATAAGGAAGAATAGAATTTGAACTAGCAAGTTGGGATAAATGAGTAATTCAGTGCTTATTTTATAAGCCTATTATAAAACAGCTTTCATTAGTACCCACTGAAAGTCAGTGCCTGTTGACTTTCTATAAGATCAACGGATAATGAAAATAAAATTAAATATGGGTAGCACTGCCGTTATATCCTACAGAAATAAAGAAAATAATCTCAGTTTTAGAAGTTCTGTGGATTTCTACCTCTTGTCATATGCTTTTTCTTCCATGATGATAGAAATAGCCACTTGACTTTTTTGAATGTCTTCTTTTTGTGGTGAACTGAGGGGGCTGGGTTAGACGGTCCTTAGAATAACTTTAGATCCAGAAATAAAGGTTAACTTATATACTTTTTTTTTAAACCAGAAGTCTTTCTTACTTGGAGTTTTGGTGAAATCAAGAAAACAATGATGGGAAATGGCATGCATATTTCTTTTATATAAAAAATAATAACACAAATTTCTAAAATTTTATATTTTTAAGATTCAGTTATTTATATATTATTTTGTGTCACATTACTATGTAGTCATAATTTTTTTATTTTGCTCACCAGATAATTACAGATATGCAGTGAATAAAATAATACCTGCCATAAAGCACCAATTGAAAAATTTGGCAATTATGACTATTCCTATGTAAGTATTTGTAGACATGTTTTTGTTTCTCTTAGGGGAATACCTAGAATTAGAATCATGAAGTGATAAGTACAGTTTCAGCTGTTTCATACAATTTTTTTTGCAAACTAGTTCTACCATTTTCCAGTTTCACCAACTTATGAACATTTCCATTGCTCTCCACCCTTGCCCATGTTAGACTTTATCATGTTTTTTCTATTTCTTTTATATCTGAGAGGTTTTAATTTACATTTCCTTGGGTATAAGTGATATTGAGCACATTTCATGTAAATATTGGTCATTTATAATCTTTCCTTGAAATGACTGCTAACAGTTTCTGTATGAGCTCATTTTAGCTTGTAATATTAGCTACAGAAATTCTTTATAAATATTGGATTTATCAAGAATTCAGCTCTTTGTTAAGGATTGTTTTGTAAATATTTTTTTCCAAGTCTGTTACTTGTTCATTTTTTTTCAATAATGGAGTTTTTATGAGCAGAACTTTCATTTTAATGGACTCTATCAATTGTCATGATAATTTAATTCTGTACCTTGAGAAATCTTTGTCACAGAAGCAAAAACTTCTTTTTATTTTTTGTCTTAAAGCTGTATAGATTTAGTTTCCACATTTATTTGTATCAATGACTAGTTCAAACTAATTTTTATGTATAGTGTTAAATAGGGGTTACATTTTATTTGTTCTATATGGATATTTATTTTAGCACCCTTTGTTGAAAAACATTTTATTTCCCAATCACCTTTGTGTAAAATAAGATGATTGAAGTCTAATTTGTTCTCAGAATTATGTTCCATTTGTTGATTGAAGGTTTGCACCAAGTGACTTGATGATAAGTAGTTCTGAGTCTAGGAATCACATGGTGTGAGTCCTCTGACTCGATTTTGTTTTGTTTTGTTTTGACTTTATTGCTTTTGTTCATTTGCATTATCTGTAAATTTAACAATAAACATGTAGACTTCTACAAAAATGTCTGCTAGGATTATATTTATGATTCCATCAAATTTAAAATTAATTTGGAGATAATTAACATATTGATACTGTATATTATGATCCAATAATACTTTATGTATTATTATGTATGGACATAAGCCAATTCATGAAATCACTGTTATCCTCCTGGCCAATCATAACTTTATGGATGGTATTATGACCCAATTCTGGCCAATGAAGCCTGAAGAAATTCTACTATAGGGCTTCTGAGAAAAGTTTCTCCCTCTTGAGAAAGAGAAACTTCCTCTGGACGGGGCCCGGTGATTCATAACATTGCAGAGCCACCCCGTAACCATGAGGGCTTGAGGCCGAGGGTTAGGGAGACCCTCTGAGATTGGCAGAGTAAAAGCCAGGACCTGGGTCTCCCACGACAAAAGTGAGCTGCTGAGTCACTAGGCTGGATCTTGTCCTACCTTCAACTGAGATAATGCATTTTTATTCTTTTATCAAAATCTGACTGGGGGTTTCTGTTACAGCTGAAAATATCCTAACTGATTCATGCATTTAGTTGCACATAATCACAGCGTGGTCAATTCAGGTGGGAATTTGAATTTGAGATTGTAGATTATGTGGTCACTGCTGTAGCTTTTCTCTCATATTCAGCAGATGTGAAGAGAAGAGCAAAACCAAGCTCCTATGAGCTCCAAGTCTGATAGGAGCTATAAAAAAAAGATTCATTTCTAGAATTTTATTTCATATTGTGTACAATAATAAAATCAAGAGCATTTTGTCTTAAATCGCAGCTGGAAAGCAAGGATATAAGAATAAAATTTATTTGCACTTGTTTTTTAAGTTTCATTTTTGTTGTTGTTGTTATTTAGATAAGTCCAGAGCAGGAAAAAAAAAAAATCCGGCAAAAGCAGCAGCAGCCTCAACTGCCAGCTGCTGCCTTTTCCATCAGAAATTCTACCTGGTTCCCTTTCTATCCTTAGCCCTGCTACTCACCCCACCCTCATCCTGCCAGCTGTAAGGGTCTCTACTCCTACTTCAGCCACCAGTAAGATAGTAGTGATCAATGTTGCGATCCACAAAATTCTAGCATAAAAAAAAATTGGACCACTGATTAAAGATGAAGATTTATAAACCTGCATCACACTTTACAACTCAGAATATCTAATGGCAGAACCCAGGGATCTGTATTTTTTAATAAGGCCCACGTGAAGTACATTCGAATATGGGAACTACTCCTTGAAGTCTTTTGAGCTCAAATGTTTCCTCTTGTTAGAATCCTTTCTGAATTTCTCCATTCCACAATGGTACCCCATTTTGCCACTCCTTTCCCCATGAGTGTTTGCACTGTTCATGGGAGAACGCAGCTTAACGAACACTCCGGAACAGGTTGCGTGACCCTATTCACCAATCCATTCCACGGCTCAGCACCATGCCTGACTCAGCTAGCTGCTCATTGTGTCTGAATAAGTAAATGGAAAAAAGAGAGGCCACCATTTTTGGGAGGGTAGGGAGGGTGGAAAACGCTGTGAGAAACAGAGCAAGAGTCATTAAGAGCATTGGGAAATGTGACATAACCAACCTTGCTGTAGAGTAGCTGCTGAGGATGGAAAGAAAAGAGGGAGAAAGTGAAACTCAGAAAAAGAATTTTTCTTCTGCCAAGAATTGGCATGGAAGCTGGAATATGGAGGGAGCTGGGGTGATCTGGGTGACATTGCACGCTCTTTTAATAGGAAGACTTAGACTGACAGTGCAGTAGCAGGCTCAATTCCTGAGTCAAAGATGGATTTAATTAGACAAACACGTTTATTTAGATTTATGAAGACGAAAGACAACCAGTCTTTAAACCTTTACATTTCTGCTTTAGTAGAATGCAGCCCTCAGACCAATGATATTAACCAGGTTCACTTTGTTCACTTAACAAATCTGGGTTATTTCTGGTTGAGCACTGATCTGCAGTGTTTGGTGGAAACTATGAGATACCACGTTGTATCATATGCTGTGTTTAAGCATCGAGCAGTACATGCAGTAGTTTGGGCTGAGTCTGGAGTGTGGGAAAAATTTAGAGCACATTGTGTGGGGTCCCTGAAGCTGTGATAACTGTGCTGACCAAGGTGGCAGGTGCTTCTAACTGAGAACGGGAAGTGAGTCACACACATCTTTCTTCAATACCGTTTCATATCCTAACTTCAGATGTTGACAAATATTTCTGTTGGTAAGAAAAATGAGAGAAAAAGATTGATGGAACTCTAAGAACATAAGAATTGAGAAGGAATAAAATTACCTATTTACTTATGGTAAATAATTACAAAAATCCAGAACAAGAAAATCGCATTCAGATATTTGCAGTACATGATGTGAATTATATGGGAATAACACTTTTCAAAGAGCAACCCTCAACTGTCCTTATATAATTTACTTTTGTAAGCTTGATAAAGCATTTACCAAATCTCCATGAATCATTCTACAGAGCAATTTCAGGGGAAGGGAAGAGGTTTATGGAGACAGAACAACACAGGAGTTCAGACACTAAATTCCTCCCAGTCAAAAAGGTAGCTTGGCTTCGGTTCTTCAGCGCAAGGGCTGAATGTCCTCATGGAAATAACGGCTACCACATCAGTGCAGTCAAAAGACGGTATCTCCACCTATTATGAGGTTAGGTTCTATCACTCAGCAGTGTATCCCCAGCGTCTACCTCAGTACCTGGTGCATAAAAACACAATAAAATGTTTATTGATCTGAAGCAGACTCTTAGAACAGAGGCACAAACCTGGGTAGAACAGAGCCTGTGCAGAGAATACTTTTAAATATTGTCTAACATTTGTTTAGAAGATATTTTCAGAAATGATTTCTTCATATGAAAATGACTTAAGTGAATATAAGAGTTCTCCAGTTCTGATACTACATGCAACTTGAAATAATAGATGCATTTAGGCTTCCTGTAATCCAGAGAATCCCCAATTTGTGAAGAAGTTTTACTACAAAACCATGTATTAGTTTTTAAATTTGAATGAATTTTTTTCACCAGCACATTTTAGCCGTTGCATTTCATCACTGCATTTTTCCAGTGCATTTTAACAGTTCAGTTCAGTAAATATTCATTTAGTGAGTGTATAGTATGTGCAAAGCATTTAAAACAGTTTTATAAATTCCAAACATGAAAATCCACATTGCAGATGGCAAGAGCTCAGCAATTGGTGGAGGGAACACACTTATAGAGAAATAATTTTAGATAAGGTTGATGGCCAAACATGTTCAAGTGGACAATAGAAACAATGTGATACTTGAATATAGAAATACTCATTTTAATTGGCAGAAAATCATTTTATTTGTAGTAAAATTATAGTTTATAGATAACATGTCAACTTACTAATTTTTAAAATGAAGTGTAATAGCCCTTGAACACTAAGATTATGTTTGTCTGAAGTAAAAGACAAAGTCATCGATGGAGCATTTTGTGCCTATTCTAAGGGTATTTGGGGGACACTTTTAACTGAGCAACAATTAAACTAAAATTTTTAAAACCCATTTTCACTTTAAAGTTTTGATTCTCATTTTTTCCCTGTATGTCAGTGCTGTATTCAATTTCGATTTTAATATATAATTCAGTTTATGATTATTTAAGCTACTTAAGTAATGTCATCTACTTTACGGAGACTTCTTATCACTACCATCTTCTTACCACGTTACCTTTAAACTCTGGAGTGGTATTTATCACTGTCTATATGCTTTCATAATCTTTAAACATGTAAAGAGTCTTCAAAAGTTCATGAAAAACACTTTATGAATAAAACTGTGCATGGATTTCAAAAATTCTTTGCACCAAAATGAACTCACACTTACTTCTTACAACGTGTCTGAACAGGATCTAGTATGACGAACCATGAAGGTTAAAATGTGGGTTTGAAAAGAGTTCCTATCAGAGCAACATAAATTCTGCTAAAATTTAAGCAAGAACAAGCATCAAATTTATAGTGACATTAGAGTGAAAAAGTAGGAAATCACTGATGCTTTGTAAAAGCTTATGGAGACAATGCCCCAAAGAAATCAGCAGTTTACAAAGAGAAAAGTTTTTTTAGATAGGATGAGATGGTGCTGAAGATGAAGTCTGCAGCAGCAGACCATCCACATCAATTTGTGAGGGAAAAATTCATCTTGTTTGTTCTTTAATTGAAGAAGACTAATGATCAACAGCAAAAACAATAGCCAACACCATAGTCTCCTCCATGGGTTCAGCTTACCCGATTCTGACTAAAAAATTTCAGGTGAACAAACTTTCTCCTTGATGCATGCCAAGTCCAGTGTGGTCAGCTCAGTTAAAGACAAGAGCAGAGCTTGCAGTGGAAATTTTGGACAAGTGGGATCAAGAGCCTGAAGCATTTCTTCAAAGAACTACAATAGGAGAGGAAATGTGGCCTTATCACCACACTCCTGAAGACAGAGCACAGTCAAAGCAATGGCTACCAAGAGGTGGACGTGGAGCAAAAGCAGACAAGGCACCTTGCTTGTCGACTTTCTGGAGGGGCAAAGAACAGTAACATCCACTTGTTGTGAGAGTACTGAGGTAAGCCAAAGCTCTAGCAGAAAAATGCCCAGAAGAGCTTCACCGCAGAGTCCTTCTCCATCACAACAGCGCTGCTGCTCATTACTCTCAACAAATAAGGGCAGAGTTGTGACAGTTTCAATGCAAAATTATTAGGCATCACAGTCCTGATTTGGCTGCTTCTGGCGTCTTTTTGTTTCTTGAGCTTAAAAAGTCTTTAAAGGACACTCGTTTTTCTTCTGTTAATAATGTAAAGAAGACCACATTGACATTGTTAAATTCCAAGGACCCTCAGTTCTTTGGGATGAACTAAATGGTGGGTAGCATTGCTTACGAAAGTGTCTTGAGCTTCTCGAAGCTTATGTTGATCAACAAAGTTCTATTTTTTATCTTTTACTTTTATTTTTCCACAAACTTTTCAAAGTCCCCCCATAACTATATGATGCTCGAAGGACAAAGACAAGACTGACATCTCACTGCTTTTTTTTACTTCCTTCACAACACCTGGCTCAGAACTTCAGTTTCAACCAGTGTTCACTGAATGGTGTCCATGAGCTTCCTAGTAACCGATTTAATTTATAAACTATGATAGGAGCTAAATGTTTGCTTCTAAGTAAAATGAAGGCGGGATGGGAGTGGCAGATTTTACCAGCTAAGGGTGCATGAAGAAAATGGAAACAAAGGGAGAAACATAAATTGTTAGTTGATTAACTTACTCATTTGCATGCTGTCATATTCTTGTATTTATTAAATTAATCTGCATCACATTATTTTACCTATAAAATTAGCTAATTTTACTCGTTACTTAATCATCTGGGTACAGTTTGAGTAGCGCTTCCAAAATTTATGTTGGAACCTTGATTCTTAGTGTAGCACTGTTGGAAGGTGAAGCTTCCAGGAGGTGGGGACTAAGAGAGGTGTATGGGGCTCTCCAGCCTCATGGGCAGCCTATGCTATGGGAGTGGTAATGAGTTCTCACTCTTGAAGACTGGATTGGTTTTGTGGGAATGCGTCCATTCATGAGAGGGCAGGCTGTTACTGAGTGAGGTTGCCTCTGGTGTCTTGCCTCTTTTGCGAACCTAATTCTGTGTCTGCTTCCACCTCTCCACCATGTTGTGGTGCAGTGTGAGGTCCTCCCCGAAGCTGACCAGGCATCAGCTCCACACTCCTTGAAGCTCCAAACCTCCAGAACAGTGAGCCAAATAAAATTCTTTTCTTTATGCATTATGTTTTCTCAGGTAGAGCAACATGAACTGGAATAAGACAAACCTTATTACGTGAAATGACATTTAGAGTTAATCCATACTTTTTAAAATGTTTATCTTGATGGCATTATTTCTAACAGCCTGGAATGCATAAACTGCTTTCGAGGACGAATCATTCAGTCTTTCATTTGTTCATTGTTTCATCAATTTAACGTTTTAATGTCTCTGGAGATACAAAGAAGAGCGAGGTGTGATTTCTACTCTCAAAGGACTGAGAGTCAATCAGAAAGGAAAGACATACAAAGATCTAATTTTAAAACAATGTGAATGTGTCCTAATGAAGATGTGGAGAAGCTCTGGCAGGTGGCAAAGGAAGAAAACCATAGAAGTGGTATCATGGGAAGAAAGCATTTTTTGAGGGTTAAGAGTAATAATAACATAAAATGATCCTGAGAAATCAAACACTGTGTGATATAAAATATGTTAAGAAGATTTAGCACATGAAGGTCGTTTGTTATTTACAAGGTCACTGGCAGAAGGTAATTGGGGTAAAAGCTAGATTGCCACGTGATAAGGACTTTTTAGCTGGAGGTGAGAACAGGTAGCCAGCACACACAGATAATTTGGTGAAATTAGTTTATTCTCGAAGGTGAGGGGAGAGCCAGAGAAATAACTAGAAGAGCAGATCTCTTCAGGAAAATAATTTTGTTTCATTTTTGGTTTAAAAAAGTTAAATAATGATGGGAAGGAGCTGGTGGAGAGTGTGTGTAAATATAGTAGAGGCTATGGATGCAATAAAACTGAGTAGTGGAGGAGGCGGGAAGAAACAGGGACCAGAGTCAGGAAAGGGGAATTAGCCCTGTGGAGAAGGAACATGTCTAACGAACAGTGGGGAAGACGAAAAGGGAAGCTGCAAACTCAGGCAAGCTTTTAGGTTTCATGATAGGACGTCAGAAGGGGTTTTGTTCTGATACTGTAAGGTCTGTTCTCGCCGAGGACGAAATGAAGAAACTGAGGCCAGCACGAAAATAATCCAATGCAAGGGGTTTTATTCAGGCTCCCGGACAAGGTTCTGCAGCCCGACAGGAGGGGCCGGAGAAGTCGCGCGGACTCCTCTCAGGCACGGGGTTTTATAGGGAGTGGAGGCATCCAATTGGCTGTGCCCAAAGTGAGTGGGACAAAATGGAGGGGAGTGGGACCCGGATGAAACAAAATGGAGGGGAGTGGGACCCAAATGGTGGGGAGTGGGGCCCAGATAGGACAAAATAGTAGGCAGGGAGTGGAGCCTGGATGGGACAAAATGGTATCAGGTATGTCCTGATGGGGCTTTTTTCCCGGGCTTCCAAGGGGTGGGGGGAGAGGTGTGTCTGAGCTCCCGGCAAGGGGAGGAGGCATGCCCAAACTCCCAGCGAGGGGAGGAGGTGTGTCCAAACTCCCAGCAAGGGGAGGGGGCATGTCCGAACTCCCCGTGAGGGGAGGGGTCGTGTCCGAACACCCCACGATGCAGCCAGCCTTACATTCCGACCTTTTGATGATAGAGGGCGCCGCTCTTTCTGACTACTTCCTGCTGAATAGGGGCGAAGTAAGGGGGACAGGTCAGTCAGCTGGCACCTCGACTGAAGTCGGACACGTCCAACTTCTCACATACGAGCTTGTAGCACTGTATTGGGTTCTAGTGGTGGGGCCTTGTTTCCAGGATTCCTGCAAGTAGAATCGCCAGGCATAGTAGGGGCTGACTTTAAGGGGAGATATTAGAAGAAATGTTATGAGGAGAATTTGAAGGATCAGGAGTTGATGGGCAGGTGCAGTGGGTGAGGCAAGGGTGAGTGGGGCCCAGGGATTTGGATTTCCACTGGTTATTTTGCGGTGCTGGTTTAAGGCAGGACATATGATACCACGGGGTGTGACCCAGGAGCTTGGCAGCCGTGGGGATGGTCAGGATAACGATGTGGGGTCCTGACCACCTGGGCTGCAGAGATCCTGGCTGGAGCTCCTGGAGGAGAACACTGTCACCTGGCTGAAGGGGTGCTGCCAGGTGCGAGTCTCCAGGCCCTGGAACAACGGGGAGAGCACAATCTGTGTGCTCCCTGAGTAAGTGGTGGAGGAGAGATAGATAGGGAAGGTAGGTGGCTAGGGGAGGTGGTTGCACCGGGAAATTATGAGAGACCAGGAAGGGTTGGCCGTACAGCAACTCAAAGGGACTAAGGCCCATTGGTTCCTGTGGGGTGGCTCGGATCCAGGCTAGAGCAAGAGGTAGGAGAGTAGGCCAAGAAAGTTTTACCTCAATGGTCAGTTTGACCAAATGGTCTTTGAGAATGCCGTGGGCCCGTTCGACCTTACCCGATAACTGAGGGTGGTAGGGGATGTGTAGTTTCCAGGAGATGTTGAGAGACTTGATGACCAGCTGGACTACCTGGGCTATGAATGCTGGACTGTTGTCTAACTGGATGGTGGCAGGTAGGCCGAAGCGGGGGATGATCTCTTGAATAAGAATGGAGGCTACCGTGTCTGCTGTTTCACGAGAGGTAGGGAGGCTTCAATCCAACCTGAAAAGGTATCTACAAAGGTTAGGAGGTAGAAAAAGGAGTGAGAGAGGGGTGTTCCTCGAGGAGACAGGTTAGGGGAGGGGTTTGGTTGGGATAGGAAAGCCTTCCATTGACTCCCATGACCGAGACCTGGGAAGGTATGCTAGGCCCTGAGTAGAAAGGTATAAAAGGACTTACCCGCTACCTGTAGCTTTACCCTGGACTTGGCAAGAGTGATGGGAGTCCTCAAGTCCGGGCTGCATCAGTCATCCAGATGGCCAAGAAATTCAGGTGAAGGGATTGCTTCCTGTGGACAGGCCTGCTCCTCACATAGAGGTGCGGGGAGTGGGCCTTTGGTCTGGGATGGGCAATCAACCTTCCAGTGTCCAGTCCGTTTGCAATTTGGGCAAGGTCCAGGGGGTGGTTGAGGACAGGGGCACTCCCAGGACCAACGTCCTTCTCGACCACATCTATAACAGGACCCAGGCGGGGCCCTTAAAACATTTTGGAAGGGTTTTGATGGACCTCCCTCACCAGATGTTCAGTGGGCTGCCAGCCTCAGGGCTGCTACAAGAGCTTGGGTTTGGAGGCCAACCTTCTGCCTTAAGTGGGCCTGTCGGGTGGCCTCAGCCTTATCCTCTCGGCCGTTAAAAACTTTAAATGCCATGTTTGCCAGGTCTCGCAGGGGAGTCTGGGGGGCCCTCCTCAGCTTTTTTAAGTTTCCTCCTTATATCAGCTGCTGACTGGGAGATAAAGTGGGTGGCTAGGACCGTAGCTCCTACTGAGGAGGCCAGATCCAGCCGTGTATGGAGGATCATAGCATTAGTTAAGCGGTCAAGGAAGATGGCTGGGTTTTCATCAGGTCCCTGAGTTATTTCCCTTAACTTATCGTAATTGACTACCTTTTGGGCTGCGTTTTGCATGTCCACCAGGAGGCACCATAGCATCTGGTCTCGGCGGTGGTGACCATCTTGACCGTCCTGATAGTCCCAATTAGGGTTGGCCTCTGGGACCGCTGCTGCACCTACTGGCATCTGGTTATCAGTAAGATGTTCCTGATTAGCGTGTTCCCGGGCTGCTGTAAAAATCCGGTCATGCTGGTCTGGGGTGAGGGTGGAGGATAGGATGACAAACGTGTCATGCCAGGTTAAATCATATGCCTGAGTAAGGTAATGGAATTCCTTGGTGTAAGCAGTAGGGTTAGTGGAAAAAGAACCTAGGTGTTTCTCAATGGCCAATAGGTCAGAGAGGGAGAAGGGAATGTGCACTCGGACAATGCCTTCTGCTCCAGTCACCTCGTGGAGGGGGCAAAGGAGGGAGGCCTCGTCGTTGGGAGCACCATGTGAGCGGGTGTGAGCACTAACAGGTGAGGCCAGGTTGTAATTAGGAGGTGGAGGAGCTGAAGGGGTTTGAGGTTTATCATAAGGCGGAGGATCATTGGGTGGGGCCAGTGGAAAGGAGAGTTCCTCAGACGCATCGGGGTCAGAAAAGGAAGAGGAGGGTGGAGGGGCTAAGGGCGAAGAGGAGGTTTCTTTTCTTTGGCTAGAAGTACCTTGGTGGTGG
The DNA here is from genome assembly GCF_030222135.1 of Aotus nancymaae. NCBI lineage: Eukaryota > Metazoa > Chordata > Mammalia > Primates > Aotidae > Aotus > Aotus nancymaae. The sequence goes on from NW_026988417.1 coordinate 92,864,776, forward strand.
TGTAAGAGGAACAGAGGGTGGGTTGGGAACGAAGATACCAGAAAGCCTGCACGTTTATAATGAGCATAATTAGGCAAAAACCAAGAAAAGACATGGCCAGGGCTATCTGCCACATGGCTACAATAAAGACAGTACCACATACAAGACTGACAAACAAAGGGTGGGTGCCCCCCAGATGGGAGACCAGTCTGATGCCTTTCCGACCACGTCCCCGTGGAACCACGGGTTGAGACCCACACAAGCCCCGTAGCTGTTAGGCTGTGGGACTACACATAAATTCACTCACTCACTCACTCCAGAATTAGGAAGAAAAGGAAAAAAATAGAGTTAAAGTAGAAAGCGGGAGATGGTAGAGTTAAAAGTAGAAAGCGGGAGATGTTAGAGTTAAAAGTAGAAAGCGCAAGAAAGTAGAGTAAATAGAAAGCGGGAAAAAGTAGAATTACTAGAAAGCAGGAGAAAGAGTTAATAGAAAGCTGCCGCCATCTTAGGTGGGAGAGAAAGCTAAGAGCGAGAAGCGGCCGCCATCTTAAGGGTGTAGTACAGCCACCATTTTGAAAGGGAGAAAGAGAGAAAGCTAAGAGGGAGACAGAAAAAGAAAGAAGCTGAAAATACAGTTTTTTAAAAAACGGGAGCCTTTTATGCCAAATGGGCTAATTTACAACAACAAATTTGGTATGAGCCGGGGGGTTGGCTCTGCTGTGAGGCAGGGCTGCTTAAACAGGGCTTCTGAGTACCCACACCTCGGTTGCTGGTGAGGGTTCAGGAAAGTGGGGACGTCTCCCTCAAATTCCTGACCCTAAATATACCCCTCACGGGGAGAGAACAAGAGTGTAGGGACGTCTCCTCTTACACTCAGGTCCTAAACTGGAGTCATGGATTTGTGGGGAAGGAAGCCGGAGTCACGGACTCGTGGCGGGAGGCCTCCTGGGGTCAAGGACCCGTGGGGAAGGAAGGGAGGGAAGCCGGAGCCACGGACTCGCGGCAGGAGGCCTGCCAGGGTCATGGATCCGTGGGGAAGGAAGCCAGGGGTCACGGACCCCGCAGCAGGGAAGCCGGGGGTCACAGACCCCACGGCGGTGGGAATCCCTGATGCTGCGCAGCGGTTTTCTGACAGGGACTCCCTGAAAGCAGCAGGTGGGGTAGTGGGTAACAGAAGTCTTACCTTGTGGTGAAACAAACGGCAGCTTCCCAGTCCGGCTCTGCATGGAGGAGTCAGTTTTCCCGGGGAGGGGTCTTACAACTCCTTCCCGGCCAACGCACCATCTGTAAGGTCTGGTCTCGCCGAGGACGAAATGAAGAAACTGAGGCCAGCACGAAAATAATCCAATGCAAGGGGTTTTATTCAGGCTCCTTGACGAGGTTCTGCAGCCCGACAGGAGGGGCCGGAGAAGTCGCGCGGACTCCTCTCAGGCATGGGGTTTTATAGGGAGTGGAGGCATCCGATTGGCTGTGCCCAAGGTGAGTGGGACCAAATGGAGGAGAGTGGGACTCGGATGGTGGGAAGTGGGGCCCAGATAGGACAAAATAGTAGGCAGGGAGTGGAGCCTGGATGGAACAAAATGGTATCAGGTATGTCCTGATGGGGCTTTTTTCCCGGGCTCCCCGGGGTCGGGGGGGGGGCGCGGGGGGAGAGGCGTGTCTGAGCTCCCGGCAAGGGGAGGAGGCGTGCCTGAACTCCCGGCGAGGGGAGGAGGTGTGTCCGAACTCCCCGCCAGACGCCTCGCGAGGGGAGGGGGTGTGTCCAAACGCCCCGCGAGGCAGCCAGCCTTACAGATACGATTTAAGTATTTTTCTAAGAAGTAGGAGGCAAGGAACCACAAAATTACTTGAATTGGCAAATTATCATATTGCTTTCCATTTCGATATTCTCCTATAAAAAACAGGGATGTGAACTGTTGATCTGTCTCCTCTAGAGAGATTAAATGAGTGTGTACATTTTTATTAATGTAACAGTTAACATTGGAGATTACATGATAATATCAGAGAGAGGAGGATATCAGCTATTTCCAAGTTAGAAGTAGTATGTCTTTGGGTTTTTTTATGTTTTTGTTTTGTTTTGTTTTTGAGACAGTCTCTCTCTATTGCCCACACTGGAGTGCAGTGGTGCTATCTCAGCTCACTGTAACCTCTGCCTCGTGGGTTCAAGCAATTCCCCTTCCTCAGCCTCCTTGAGTAATTGGAACTATAGGTGTTTGCCACCACACCCAGCTAATTTTTGTATTTTTAGTAGACATGGGGTTTCGCCATGTTGGCCAGGCTGGTCTCAAACTGCTGACCTCAGGTGATCCACCCGCCTCCACCTCCCAGAGTGCTGGGATTACAGGCTGAGCCACTGCGCCCAGCCTAATATGTCATTTCTTAGATATGCATCCAGTGGTTCACCACAATTCTCACTTCCACCACACGATTGCCACCACCACAAATCTACCACCACCACCACTAAACATCTTTTTAGCAGTAGCATGTATTAGCCTCTGCTCCAAGCATTTTATGTATCCCGTATAATACATCTTCTAACCATCCTAGCTGTACTCAAGTGTAAGTAATATTAATAGTCCCATTTTAAAGTTAAGGAACCCAAAAGGGAAAGTTCAAACAATTGACCAAAGGTCACACAGAAAGTGTGAGGTGGATCTAAGATTCTACCCAGACAACCCAAGAGCAGAACCCTGATCTTAGCCACACATTCTGTTCTAATGGCAGCAGTGGCAAATGCTGCATTCAGACGGGTTACCTGGAATGCAGGTGGTGAAATATCCTAGAAAGAGGCATTGGGGAGGAGAAGACCCTCCGTGTCCTATACTGACGGGTAGTACAGAAAGTGAGGGAGCCAGGGTGAAAACGTGGTTATCATCCTTACACATACACACATATTTTTAAATGATTTTGAATACCTAGTGCTACATAAGTAAATGAATATGGATAGTTATCCAATATATTATAAATAAATAAATGTAGACTTTTTCTTTGTTTTAAAGTCACCATATTCCAGCTTTCAGTATTGTCTTGAAATTGTGCTTATTTTATAATTTAGTAAGTAACATTTCTCTCATTTTAGTGGCTGCTTGTGTGTATATGCTTTGATCTGATCTCATTTCAATCATTCTCTTTCAAGGTCAATTCATAATTTTATGTACTCCAATATGGAAAATCACTTCATTAATTATAGAGGTTTTAATTGATATCTCATTTAAACATTGCATACAGAGAACCTAAAAATTTGTATTACCTGGGTATTATACGGAACAAGAAATTTCTAATCTTTCCAAAGCTAGCTCTACTCTTGTTCTGAGTAACAACAAAGACATATTCAACTTGGCAAGTCGGGAAGAATGTGCACTTCTGGATCTGGTACACTTAGATCACAGAATATTTGTCATCATAACGTTTGAGTCATCTTTAGGATGAGAAACAGAGTCTAATTTTGACTTCATAAAGACCTGCCCCCTTTTTGATCTATGTACTCAGCTAGCCAACAAAAACATGAGTCGTGCGCTCATCTAGCTGGAGGCCTCTGCGGTGTCTGTTTAAACCCCAGGGTCTGAACCCCTGCAGTACAATGGAGTCATTATGTCTGTCAGCCCTGATAACCTTGAAAAACTGTCCATACATCTACACACCATACTAATCAGAGCAGAGGAAAATGGTGTTCCTACTTCTGCATTAGCAGTCTGATAATTTTAAGCAGAAAAAATGATTTTTTATTTTTTCCATAGTCATTGAAATTGATATTTTAACTGAGTAGTAACCCCAAAGCCTCATTCCAGAGCTACTGTCTCACGTAGTTTTAATTTTTCCTCCCTTTGGTGAAATGACCTTGGACTACCGTGCTAAAGAGCAAATGGCTGATTTGATATTTATATCAAAGCGCCTGTTCAGTAAATTTCAGTGAAAGAAATATAAACAAGGCAAAAGTGCATTTTTGCATGTGCTTCCTTCTGAGAGTCAGTAGAAAAGAATGCACCAATCTTGACAGGGATTTTGTCCCTTGTTCCCTTTTATTTTACATTTAATTAATATTTACAGAAATGTCGCAGGTGAATACAGCTCTCTCCAGCTTAAAGTTTATAAAATATAAACTTTAAGGAGGTAATTCAGAGTTCAAAGCTTCCAACTTCGACAGAATGGTCATGACTGCAATGCCAAACATCTCTTTCTAATACTTGTTACAAACAGAGACTCCATGGGCCAAGTGAGAAACCGCAGTTTAGTGCAGACGCTTGCCCTGATTTAAGCATGCTCGGTAGGCCATTCCCCGTAACGATATTTACTTGCACTAGGCGTCGTAAGTTACAAAAGCCTGCCATATTCATTTCTCGTTGCTATAGAATTGGCTGCAATTTCTGAATCATTCCAAAAGGCCTCTACTTGAGAACATGTGCGCTATTACTCCTGCCCAAATTGCTCGTCTCAGGACATTGTTATTGCTTCTGGCTAAAATAACAGGAAGAGGTGACATCATCAGGTAGAAGAACTGCAGAAATATGTGACACTTAACGAAGACTTCATCAGGACTCTAGTGAAAACCAGTGATTGCTTTTTACTGAAAAGCTATGTCCTAGGAGGCATTACCTTGACCTGCTGAACACGGAGGTATTTTTCACTCCTTGTTTTTCCAGGGAAAGCGGCATCACGCTTTCCTGCAGTCGTTCAGTGACAGTATAGCAGAGTTCTGCTCTCCTGCAATGAATCCACCATGTAAAAACTGGGTAGGTTTAACCTGTCAATCGGCTTAAGTTATCCTTTGTTAAGTACACTTCAGTGTCTTTATGAGTTCAATGCCCATAGAGTAAATTCTAGATTTTTCCATAGTCCACAGGGCTCTAAATGATTCCATGCTTGCCTGCCTCCTCTGTACAGTTTTTGCCATTCTGACATTGCCCACTTCGTGCCGCCCAGGCCATTTTGTCACTGCTGCTGTTGCTCTAGATAGTCTCAGGCTTACCTTCGCTTTTGCTATGACGGAGATGCTCCTCCCAGACACTGAGACAGCTTGTTCGGTTCATTTCATTTCAGACGCTAGTTCTTTCAGCAGCTCTTCTCTCCTCAGAATCACTCCCTGTCTCTTTGCCTTATTTCTCATCGCACCTAACACTGTCCGCAATTACCTAACCTATTTATTTGTCTAATTTCTTTCTTTCTTCACTGGAATGTAAATTTCACAAGAGGAGAGATTGTGTCTGTTCTAGGCATGGCTGGGTCTCCTAGGTGTAAAACAGGGTCTGGTCTCGGAGTGGGTACGTACTCAGAACATGTTGATGGAAAAAAATAAAATAAAAAACAAACAAAAAACATTTCTACTAAATGCTTTTCTTGAGGAGGAAAAAATGAACGCTATTGAAATGATTCAAGCTAACTGTTGAAAATTAGAACTGTAAAGACTCATCCATCTTCCAAAATCCTTTCAGAGTTATCTTAAGACATCTGTTGGCATCTCCAAGTCTTTAAAATATATTTCATGCATTGCCTTTAATAACGCAACATGTGTCTGTTGAAAAACTGGTCTGGACCATGGCTGCAAGCATTGACTGATAACCACTGCAGTGAATGGCTCGCCTGGCATTTATCCAAGGAGCAGATGGCAGCAGGAGCCAATATAACCTTCAGGATTCTGGTCATGGAGAAAAGGGGTTAGTTGGAGGGCTCTTCTTGAGCTCTCTGTGCCAAGACAGACACCCAGAGAGGGAAGTGGGTCCCGGGGCACTCAGTGCAGAAAGTTCTCCGGCAGAGGCTCAACATGCTGTCGATTATACTGGCCAGTTGGATTTTCTCATTTTTCTTCTCCATGGATGTTACCGTCTCTTGAGTCTTCAGTCAGTCACTACTGTCCCTGCTCTTTTTGGACCAGTGATCTACACAAGTACTTATATTTACATGCAAAATAGAGAACAAATCACAATTACTTAGTTCACATAGAATTTTAACATGTATGGGAATTACCTTTCCTTGGAAGACTCAGAAAGATAATCCCAATACCCGATATAATAAATACTCCTCATAAAGCACTAGAAAATAAGTCAAGGAAGGTCCATTTCAGTTTGGTGACTGATCAGAGAACATCCAGTTAGAGAGAACAGCTGAAGTTAGCAAAAGGACCAGGGCTAGATCAGAGCCGGCAGTCTTTATTTCCCACTGGCCAAAGGCAGTTCACCCTCCTTACAGCTTCGTGTTGGTTCCTGCCAGGCTTTCCTCTGGTCAGTCTCTTGTCTCAATATCCATTTGCGTCTCCTCCACTTTTGGCCACCTGCATGTGCACCCTGCCTGGGAACTGGTCATCGCCCTGTTCCTTTTCGGTTTGCTCTTCATCTCGGGAACTTTTTGATTTGTGCAGCTTCCAATCACCTCTAGAGTGAGACTCACATCTATGTTTCTGCCCCGAATTCCAATCTTGCCTTCTATCTATTTTTCTGTACTTCAGTGTTCATCATTTATTCTGCAAAATTCTCTGCCTGTTCTATTAGTTTTTCTTACAACCTCAGATACAAGAAACTCATTTTTGTGTGGGATCAGCTCTCTACATTTCAGGATTTATATGTATGAAGAGGCTGTCTAATGGTCTTACCTACCCCACCACAGCCCTGACAATGCCTAGTTTGCAAACTTATCATTGATATATACATGTGTTTACATCACTTTGTAGCTGAAAAATTAACGATGGGTTCAAACTGCCAGGCTCAAATAAAAAGACATGGTTTCTGCAAGTGAGTGAGCTACAGAAATAGTTTTATGAGAAAACCTTCTTTTCACTTTTAATAAAATTTCAATTTATTATTATTATTGAGATGGAGTCTCACTTTGTCACCCAGGCTGGAGTGCAGTGGCGCAATCTCAGTTCACTGCAACCTCTGCCTCCCAGGTTCAAATGATTCTCCTGCTTCAGCTTTCCAAGTAGTGGGATTACAGGCATGTGCCACCACACCTGGCTAATTTTCATATTTTTAGTAGAGACAGGGTTTCACCATGTTTTCCAGGCTGATCTCAATCCCTTACATCTGGTGATCCACCCTCCTCGGCCTCCCAAAGTGCTGGGATTACAGGCGAAACCATTATTTTTAAGAATGACGTCAAACATTTTCAAGTTTTAGCAAACATACATTATTCACACAAACAAAGAGATGCAGACATACACTTTTACCCACCTGAACAAATAGTTCATTGTTGCCCAAATTTACTACTGCTCTACAACGTGTTGTCCTCAGCAATTTCCTTTGTTCAGTCTTTTCTCCTCCCTTTTCTTGTTTTCTTTTTCTTTGTTTCTCTTGTTAATAAATCTGAAATTTGCTCAGATCTGTTTGTTTACATAACCAACCATTTTAAATTATTGATTTCTTTAAATGGCATTTTGATCGAGTCATCTGAATGTGGCTAATTTGGGAATTTAGTCCTTAAACATTCTAATTTCCAGATAATTCTTTGAACTCTTTTTTTTTCCACTGAAATGTGTCCTTTAAGAACATAAAAACTCAAGATTTTAAGAACACAACATAAACCCATTTTTCTGCTTTTCCTTTTATCTGTAAACTCAGTCCAAACTATAAACAATATTTAATAAATACTTATTATAAAAGCCATATATTCATGAATCTGTTGGATAAAAATTCTTGACTGACATGAAAGATCACCATTTAAACAGTGATATATTCATGTTATTTCAACTTTATGTGAAGTTGCCTAGCTATTCGTTTATATAACATTTCTGATTTGGAATATCAACCTTCTAAAAACTCTTCGAATATTTGAAAACAATACTTATACTTATCTTCTTTCTAGAGTAACATTATTCCACTCTCAACATTACTCTGTTCAACTCTTGTCATTTAACGTTAATTTCATGGATAACAAGCTTGACGGAGGCATCTCTCCCAAGGTGTCACACTCACTGTTAATCTGTCACAGAACTGGAGGAGACTCAACAGAGGGGTCATTTTCGTGCCATGCTGTCTTACAGCTTCTGAAGATGCTCTTCCCAATGGCTCTGCTTGTTTTCACTCATGTGCTACTTCCATCCATTTCAGCATCAATTGGTTCTTAGATTTTTGGATTTAGTAGTTCAGTAAAAATTCAAAACAAAAATTAGGATGTCAAACAGGTTTTCTGATTTTTAATTTTTAAAGTCAGAATACTAAAATTCAAATTCAATTCCTCTCACTTAATATCGCAAAGTCAATATCTACTATCTGTTTTTATTTTTCTAATTTTACTATTGACTGAAAGACAACTGATTTTTTCCAGGGAGAGGGGAGCATATTTGCTCCCTTTTATATTTGTTATTTTTGTTTTCTTTCACACTAGCTTTTCCTTGTTTATCCTTTTTCTAGCAAACAATGCCTTGCTTTTACTCTTCCAGGAGAAACTTCCCCTGGCTTACCAGTTTGCAGACTCCCTCCCATGGTGCCTCTCATAGCTGCAGCTAAACAGCTTTCATAAACAAACAACCCCAACTGAAACTAACTTCTTACTGTTTAAGTGAGAAAATCTTGGAACTTCTGGAACATGTAAGGTAGCCAAAATTAACATAAAATAGGTAACAAAGAAGACTGGGAGAATGCGGTGTTCCAGGAATATTTATTTTGGGGAGATTACAATGTCACTGTCTATATATTTAGTATATGCTGTATATTCAGATGAATAAAAATGAAAGCTTCAGTCAGTCGAATTTTTGTTTGTCCGTGTTTAAAAAGACCAGCGTATCAAGACTTTTGGGGTAGTTATTTAAGTAGACTAGCAAATGCGGTTGGCCAAATTTTCAGTAACTTCACACTTTCTCCAGTTGCCCTGAGATCACCTGTACTAGAGAAACAGTGATACTTTTATCTATCCTTCAGAAATTCAGGGAAACTTTAAATGTTTATCATAATATTATTTACCAAACTAAGACTATAAACTTCCATACTTACATCGCTGCCTTATAGCCCGTGAGTTGCCTTTCAGCAAACCGTGCTACAATGATGCAGTTATTTACATCTGCTTCGGCCTCTCAAAAGAGCCTGAGACATGTTGTTCAGTTTGATTGATAGAAAAACCTTCATGTTAGCATTCCAAAAATATTATTATGCACTGATCTCCCCAGGGCATGTTACTATATGCTGCTAACAAAATGGTAAATAAGGTAGTTAAGAGACTGTATTGGTCAAGTTTCTATTTTGGAAAGGGAGATATGCAATACAGAAGGGAAAAATTAGAAGAAAATAAACAGAATAGTTAGGACTTGCAGTGAGTTGTTTGAATCAAATAGATAGGTAGGTCTAATTTCTGTTGGTTGGTCAAAGACAGGCTCTTTGCAGTGTGGACATGTAAGCTGAGAGCTGATAGATGAGAAGCAGCCAGAAAGGTTGCCTTCAGGGGAAGAAGCAGGAGGTGCGGAGGTGCAGAGTTGCTGATGACAGAAAGGGCTGGGTACCAACCTGAGAGACGGTAAATGCAGAGGAGCACAAAGAGAAAGAAGGCTGGGTGCCATGGAAGGTGGGAGCATTCCATGAGCAGAGGCTTCCAGGCCAGGAGAGTTTCCATTGAAGATCTTCCTCATGTCACTAGGTTTATGAATCAGAAATAGCTTCCAGAGCGTTTGTTGTATTGAATGCCTTTATGAACATGGAATGTATAGAAAAGACTATTTAAGAACCAGAATAGTGTTTTCAGACAGCAGTTTAATGCCTTCTATCCTCAAGGTTCACGAATGAACTCTCAATATGGGCTCTTGCCATGAGGTTTAGTTTACGAGAATCTGCAAACTGCAGCTGAAACCCTGTGTAACAATCAAGCAGTCCCCGGACATTCTCATCTCTGTTAGGAAGTCCTCATGGTTTATTTAAACCGTTCACACTGGTTTGTTTAACCACAAAAACAAAAATTATTCTAGTATTTTAGAATTATACATTTCTTAAGGGTATTATTTAAAGAAAAACATTATAACAAACAGTGTTTGAACACAAGCGTTTCTATAAAAACAAGAAAAGTCTTGTTTTCTTCCTCCCTTCCTCCCCCTTTTATTTCCCTTTTTTCTCTTTCCTTCCTTCTGTAAAATGTATTTATTGTAGTTTTTAGTAAATAAACCCGTTTTAACATCTTAGTAAAGACATCATCAAACAGCAAATGGGTAAAATATACTTGTAGAAGAACATACCTCTCTTTATTTGAAAATATATCACCAAAATGTAATAAATGTGGCTTATCTTCCCGCCCTGCTTTTCTGCTTCTCCACACTGCCAGGCCGCAGCTCCCCGGGGCCACGTTGCAAGTACACACTTAATCGTGGTTTAAGTTCGGTTTTCTCAGAGAATGGCTGAAACTAGATTTAACTAACTGGTGTTTATGTCACAATGTCCAGGGGAGTGAGAAGTGCGGTTGATAGGAAATGTGTTTATTGATATTGTCAAGAATCTGGCTGAAAACCCTATCATTACAGATCACCAGACAATGAACAGTCATACGGAACGTTGTTCTAACATTGCAATCACAAAGGAAAAGGAATCCTTTCGCATTTTAAATTTTAGATTTGGAAATTTCTTTGAGATCTCAAATCATCCAATATCTTTGCTAAGAAGCTAGAGGTATTACAAAATCTAGTTTTTGAATGACTTACTTTTTCCTCCAACTCCATTTAGTTAAAAAAATCTTGAAATATTCACATATTATTTTCCCTTATTTTCTCTTTTTTCCACCATTCAGTGATTTTAAGAACATGCACTTGAATCAAAATACGTTTGCATTTTACACCAACACTGTAACTAAATAAGAGATTGGCTATTTCATTTAAAGCCAAATAGCTCCCCTGTGTTCAGTGTGATTGTCACAGGTAGAGTGTGTGCCAGAGCGAGGGCCACTCGCAGGTCGTTCTGACCAGGTAAAGATGCAAACACATTCTCTGACCCAACTGGCAGATCACTAAGGATGGCTTGTTGATGAATTAAGATGGCAATAAAAATGGACCCAACAAATTGGACTAAGGAATAGGTTCAGTGAGGTAGACCTTAGAAAATCAGGAAATCCAGGTGATTGTAGAAAAACCAAGATGTCTGAGCACTGATGCTACCAGGCACTCACGCACTTCGTCCTCTTCTCTCTCTCGGCCTCTCTCAGTTTCTCCCTTTCTTGGTTTCTCTCTCTCTTAATCACTAATAGGTTCTCATGCAATCTATGTAAGATGATGTGTTCCAGAATATTCTGTGGTGCCCTCCAGGTAATGCTCTTCTTTCCTATTTTCTAAGTTCCATGTCTCTGAATACAGCAGATTCAGAAGATGAATGTGTGCCCTCCCATTGCTTAAATGTCTACCCACCTTCTCATAAACTATTCCCTTACATAAACTGTGGTCTACTGCGCAGTCCCCTGCTAGCCGATGCCTACGGGCTGTTTGTGCATTGTGTGTTTTCTCCTTACACAATTATATTTAGTGTCACATTCAAGGATCTTGGGTGGCTCTAGTTCATCAGCCTCCCCCAGAGGCGCTCGATTCTTGTCACAGATGAGCCTTAGAGACTGGCTCATGCTCCAGCACTTTATTGTGGCAATGCTCTTACAATAGGGCTACTGAGAGCCAGCTGTGGCGGGATCCAGACACAGTCGGGGTCAGATGACTGACTAATCCAGGGCTCCAGCCAGAGACCACTTTCAGTATTTGGGGAGCTCTTCCTCCTTTTTATACCTGTATTCAATTTAGTTACCAGCGGTTTCTTTTGTAAAGAGAGTTTAAGCCATTCTTTAAGGGTAAACTTTGTTTCAAGGCTTATAAAATTTGCATCCGTGCCGAGGTGGCCTTGTCCCTAGGACAACCAAAGTTTTAGGTCCCCTTGTCATCGAATTCTGGTAACCCCTGGGCCAGAATTGGAAATCCCCAAGCCCGGTAACATTAAACTGCCAAGTGACACATAGCGTAGGCCCTGTGGGATGTGGAGGTGGCCTTATGGCTGTCACTCATCTTGTAGCCCCGATACGCCTCTTACTGTCCACTGCACACAGTCGTACCATTTCATCACGGTCATCCTGCTTCCTTCTTTGTCTAATTTTCTATATTCCTTTCTACTGAGTTAGTGTGCTTACTGTTGTATCCACAGTGACACTAGGACAGGGCCTGGCCCATTGAAAGTATGAACGTGTTTTTGTTTAATTTAATGAATTAATTGCAGAAAATTCAACAGAAGGTGTGTGTGAGGCTCTTCCGAGGGCAGGGGTCTACCCAGCTGCGCAGGCTGCATCCTCACGATCGCGCACTCGTCACCTAAAAGTGTTCACAGCAACTTTACTCCTTGAAGAAAATCCAAATATTTCCCTCAGCAGCATAAAAACAAATCTCCTGAAACAACAGGATGTTTGCCAAATATGTGTTACCACTTTTCTCTTTGCTTTCTGGGCTCTCATAGGGTCCACAAATGTTTGCCTTTCGTATGTAAAGATGAAACTTCAGAGAATCACCTTCTGCGATGGCTACTTCTAAACCTGACATAATGGGTTTTTCGGTTTGATTATTAATTTCTTTCCGTATTTCACACCTTTGAAGTTCAGTACCGTCAGTCACCTTGGCATCTTTTCTAAATATAACGTTGCATGTTGAATCTTCTGAGGTAAGTGTTTGGTTGTGCCGTGTCACGGATTATCTGGAAGCATAATGTCCTTGTGAAATAAACAGATTTTCAGAAAACTAAAGCAATCATATAATAGATATTCAATGATGAGCAAAAACAGAGAGTAAAAGATCACACAGTTTACATGAAATGATGTCCTAATGTATACATTGTTCTTCAAGCTTGGGAAAAAAATTCAGCTCTTTTTTCTTTCCTTTTTTAAAAGAAGTACTTAGAGTCAAGTCATGTTGTCTTCTGGCGGTTCAGTTACAAATGTCCTTATTTCTAAGGACAGAAAATCAATTTCATGAAATGGTGATAAATGAAACGGGATTCTTAGTGTTGATCCCATGCCCTTTTTTAGTATGTGGTAAACTGCGTTAATCTGATGGCAGCCTCAGCTCTTTCAGACACTTTCTCTTTAATACGGGTATTTTTCTTAATTCCAATAACCACACTTATGTGATCCAAAAACTTGCAGCCCGATCAAGCCTACTTCTTACAAATTAAAAATGCCTGTGTATGAGCAATATAGAAATTTCTTATTCGACAAATGAATTTCAGCAATATCTGGAGATTCTTTAAAGTGACATGTGATATAATGTGTAACGTTTTCACAATAAGACAAAGTGGTAAGTTTCAGAAAGAAACCATATTCAATTACTATCAAGCCATATATATATGCGTTTACATTTTATTTCAATCAAACCAACTTAAGAAATCTGTGTGATATTATTCTGAGGTCACTATGTAGAAGTGAATGAAACATTTGTGAGACTGAATTTTCATTTACCTAGGGTACGTCATCATTTACTTCACCATGTGTCCATTTTTTTTTTTAATTTGATTTCATAAAAATATAAAATGTCTGCACAATAAAATGATCACCATAAACAAATTTTAAAAACTGGAAAAAAGATTTGTGACACATATGCCAAATGGCTAATGTTGTCTAAGTAATTTTGTTTTTATTGTACTTCAGGTTCTGGGGTACATGTGCATAGGTACATACATGACAAGGTGGTTTGCGGCCTCCATCCCCCCATCACCTATATCTGGCATTTCTCCCCATGTTATCCTTCCCCAACCTTCCCGTACCCCACTGTCCCTCCCCTAGGCCCCCAGGACAGACCCCAGTGTGTGATGCTCCCCTCCTTGTGTCCATGTGTTCTCATTGTTCAATACCTGCCTACGAGTGAGAACATTCGGTGTTTGGTTTTCTGTTCTTGTGTCAGTTTCATGAGGATGATGGTTTCCAGATTCATCCATGTCCCTACAAAGGACACGAACTCATCGTTTTTTATAGCTGCATAGTATTCCACGGTGTATATGTGCCACATTTTCCCTGTCCAGTCTATCATCTATGGGCATTTGGGTTGGCTCCACGTCTTTGCTACTGTAAACAGTGCCACAGTGAACATATATGTGCATGTGTTTTTATAAAAGAACAATTTATAATCCTTTGGGTATATACCCAATAATGGGATTGCTGGGTCAAATGGAATTTCTATTTCTAGATCCTTGAGGAATTGCCACACTGTCTTGTCAATTTTTTTTTAACCACAATTGATAGGTTTAGGGTCACACAACTTATATTAAACCATTACTTTTTCTAAAATACGTATTTTATTTTTATTTAAAAAATAGTGCCTACTATGCATAAGCTATTCTAAACATTCTTAAAATAGAAAACTTTAGACCAATATCCCTTGTGAACATTGCAAAAATCCCCAACACAATAGCAAATTGAATCCAGCAGCTCGTCAAAAAGTTAGTTCATCACAATCAAGTAAGTTTCATTCCTGGGACGCAAGGCTGGTTCAACATAAGCAAATAAATACATGTGATTCACCAGACAAACATAATCAAAAGCAAAAACCATATGATCATCTCAATTGATGCAGAAAAAGCTTTTGGTAAAATCCATCATCCCTTTATGATAAAATCTTCAGCAGACTAGGCATCAAAGGAACACACCTCAAAATATTAGAGTCATTTATGATGATCCCACAGCCAACATCATGCTGAATGAGCAAAAGTTTGAACGATTCTCTTTGAAAACTGCAATAAGAAAAGGATGCCCACTCTCACCACTCCTATTCAACACAGTAGTAGAAATACCAGGCACAGTATTTAGGCAAGAGAAAAAAGGAAAAGTCTCCAATAGGGAAAAAAGTAAACTATTCCTTTTTGCTGATATGATTCTATGCATAGAAAATCCTTAAGACTCTGCCAAAAGGCTCCCAGGATAAATGACTTCAGTAAAGTTTCAGGATACAAAATCAATATACAAAGCTCAGTAGCATTTCTATACACCAACAAGGTTCATGCAGAGAATGAAATAAAGGGCATAATCCCACTTACAGTAGCCATGAAGAAAATGAAATACCTAGATATACAGCTAATAAAGGAGGTGAAAAATCTCTATAAAGATAATTACAAAACACTGCTGAAAGAAATCAAAGACAATAGAAATAAATGAAAAAACAGTTTATGTGCATGGATTAGAGAATCAATATCATAAAAATGGCCATATTGCCCAAAGCAATTTAGATTCAATATTATTTTTATCAATCTACCAATGACATTCTTCACAGTAATAAAAAAATACTCTTCTAAAATTCATATAGATTTTTAAAAAAAGCCTGAATAGCCAAAGCCATCCTAAGCAAAACAAATAAGGCTGGAAGAATCACACTACCCAACTTTGAACTATACTATAAGGCCACATTAACCAAAAGAGTTTAGAACTGGTGCAAAAATAGACACATTAGACCAACGGAACAAAATAAAATTTCAGAAATGAAACCACACACCAACAATCATCCAATCTTCAACAAGTTCAACAATACCAAGCAACAGGAAAAGAATTCCCTATTTAAGAAATGGTGCTGGGCTAATTGGCTAATATCCAGAAGATTGAAAGTGATCTCCTACCCTCCACCATATACAAAAACTGACTTAAAATGGATTAAAGATTTAAATGTAAGACCTCAAACTACAAAAATCCTAGACCTAAGAAATACCCTTCTTGACATTCTTAGGTAAACCTAAGAAATACCCTTCTTGACATTGGCCTTGGCAAGGAATTTTTAGCTAAGTCTCCAAAAGCAATTGTAAAACAAAAATAGATAAATTGAACCTAACTGAACTAAAGAGCTACTGCACAGCAAAATATGCTATTCATAGAGCAAAGAGACACCTACATAACGGGAGAAGATATTCACAAACTGTGCATCTGACAAGGCCTAATATCTAGAATTTATAAGTAATTTCAACAAATCAATATCAAAAAACAAATAACCCCTTTTAAAAATGGGCAAATGACACGAACAGACACTTCTCAAAAGAAGACATACAAGTGGCCAACAAACATAAGAAAAACTTCTAAGCATAACTAATCATCAGAGAAATGCAAATGAAAGCCACAGTGAGATACCATCTCATACCAGTCAGAATGGTTATTGTTAAAAAGTCCAAAACGACAACAACAACAAAATCAGATGATGAGGCTGCAAAAAAGAGAATGTTGATGCATCGTTGTTGGGAATTTAAATCAGCCCAACCACCGTGGAAAGCAACCATGTGGAGCTTTCTTGGTGTGGAGATTTCTTAAAGAACTTACAACTACCATTTGACTCAGTAATTCCATTATCCAAAGGAAAATAATTAAAAAAAAAAAGACACGTGCATGCATATGTTCATTGTCAAGCTATTCACAATAGCCAATGGAATCAACCCAGGTGTCCATCAATGGTAAATTGGATAAACAAAATGTGGTACATACACACTAAGGAATACTGCATAGCCATAAAAAAAATTAAGTGATGTCCTTGTAGCAGGATGGATGAAGCTGGAGGGCATAATTCTAAGTAAACTAACACAGAAATAGAAAACCAAATACTATATGTTCTAACTTAAAAGTGGTAGCTAAACATTGAGCACACATGGACTTAAATCTGGAAGCAAAAGACACTGTGGACTACTAGAAGGTTTTGGAGAGGTAGGTTGCAAACTACCTATCAGCTGCAATGCTCACTATCAGTGTGATGGAATACATACTCCAAACTGCAGCATCACACAATATTCCCTTATAATGAATCTTCACATGTACCTGGTCTGTCTAAAATAAAAGTTGAAAAACAAAACAAAAGAACAAAAACAATTTATAAATTTGAAAAAAAAGAGAAAATGTAAGTATACATATTTCTGTATGCTTTTGACCTATACAGATGTAGTCTAAGCTATTCATAGAGCAAACATACATCCCCCCTCGTTCATCTCAAGAGAGATTTGTTTTTGACTCCTTTTTTAATACAAATCACCATGTTTAGCATAAAATAGGAAAACAAAATTGTAAATTAATGATCAAAGTACCTGGTTTTGACGTTTTAAAGTAGGAATTCTCATTTGTCTGCTTTGACTAGGCTTTTTGCATTGACTTGCTTGTTTTATCAGTTTTATACATTGCGTTAGTCTGTTGTTCTCATATTGCTACGAACAAACATCTGAGATTGGGTAATTTATAAAGAGAAAAGTTTTAATTGACAGTGCCGCAGGGCTGGGGAGGCCTCAGAAAACTTACAATCATGGCAGAAAGGGAAGCTAACACCTTCTTCTTCACATGCTGGCAGCAGGAAGTGCC
Source organism: Aotus nancymaae (assembly GCF_030222135.1). NCBI lineage: Eukaryota > Metazoa > Chordata > Mammalia > Primates > Aotidae > Aotus > Aotus nancymaae. Next base: position 92,881,981 of record NW_026988417.1, read on the forward strand.
AAACAAAAGAAGGAAAAGCCCCTTGTAAAGCCATCAGATCTCATGAGAGCTCACTATCAGGAGAACAGCAGGAGGGTAACTGCCTCCGTGATCCAGTTACGTCCCACTGGGTCCCTCCCACGACACATGGGGATTGTGGGAACTACAGTTCAAGGTGAGATTTGGGTGGGGACACAGCCACACCATATCACGAATGCAGTGGAATTCCAGTGGAATTAAGTACAGATATCTGAGCTATAAATCGGTTTTAAGGAAGAAGCTTCTAAATTTCTTCCAAATGTGAACATTTAGTACACCTTAAACAGGTCCCCTGATTTTAGGAATAGTAAAGAATATGATACCAACAGAATAAATCACGCTACAGTACAGGAAGAACAAGAAGTAAAGAGAATGGCAGATTCTCTCAGGCTGCTTCTACTCGCTAGACTATCACCAGGGAAAACCGAGGAAAGAAACTGTATTAAAAGGAGATCGTCATTTACAGACACCGCAAATATCACGACACTCCAGGGCTTTTTCCCAGTCTGTGTACTCAGCGTTGGAGTCCGGGTAATAGTCGCTTTTTGTCAACTGAAGTTAGCAGGAGTGGCTTCTGGCTGAGTTTGGAATTAATTATTTATCTCCTGCAGGTCCAGAGTCACTGTAGTATATTCTCATTTTGGCCCAGAGGCATAAAATCACATGAGCAGCATCGTGCAGAAAGTGATAGAAAGGCTCAAAACGGCTCTTGGGAGAGTCGCTGCAAACTGTACGCAGTTGATTATTTCCTGGCCCTGAATTATAAGCTGTCTGGTGCCAGAGTACTGTTGATGCACTGGAATTTGGTCACGAAAAGGTTGCGTTTTTATTGTTGTTGTTTTTTTTTTTTTGGTGTGCTTCTCGGAGCCAAAGCCCATATAAGTCAAAAAGAAAGTGTATTGAGTATAATAGGCAACAACCAAGATTGGCTTGGCACCCCGGTTTTCTTCTCTCTGCCAAAATTGTCCCTAGGGCCATTGCTGTCTCTTCCCATTGCTGTCGCTCTCTCTTCCAGGCAAGCCGCTGTCGTTTGAGATTCCTGTGTATCCCTGAGGTTATGAAACCTACAATGGAAGAATTTAAAATGTCTTGTTCTCATAAACAAGAAACACCTGGGATCACAAGCACCCCCGGTGTGTTAGTCTCCTCTTCTCCCTATAGAAACGCAGAATATACGAGCAGCTCTGTCATGGATATGAAACTTTTCTTCATTTTTTTCCCCCAGAAAATAAATTCATGGGTTTTATATATAGGAAGATACTTTTTAGAGAAGAATTTACCATTTGGACTTTTACAGATTTATTATTTTGAATATATACAAGATCAAAATAAGTCAAAGAGTTTTTTAAAACGTGTAGCTCTAGCTGCCTTAGGGGAAACCACGTGTACCAGTCACCCTGGGCTGCCATATCAGCTACTGTAGACCAGGCAGCTACACAACAGAAATTGATTTCTCACAGTGCTGGAGTCCAGCTGGCAAGGGAGAGAGGCTTCCGTGCCTTCTTCTCCTGCCTGGTAGGAAGCCACCATTTCACTATGTACTCACGTTGCCTCTTCTCCTGTGTTCCTAGAGTGAGATCTCTCTCTCCCTCTTCCTGTTCTTAAAAGGGCACTGGGCCAGGCACGGTGGTTCAGGCTTGTAATCCCAACACTTGGGCAGTTTGAAGTAGGCATATCACAAGGTCAGGAGTTCAAGACTAGCTGGGTCAACATGGTGAAACCCTGTCCCTACTAAAAATACAACAATTAGCTGGGCGTGGCAACAGGCACCTGTAATCCCAGTGACTCGGGAGGCTGAGGTAGGAGAATCACAGAGGTTACAATGAGTGAGATCATGCCACTGCACTCCAGCATAGGCAACAGAGTGAGACTCCATCTCGAAAAGGTGGTGGGGGCACCAGTTCTATAGATGAGAGTCCTGCCATTATGACTTCATTTAGTCTTATTATCTGCTAAAGGCTTTGTCTCCAAATACAGTTGTCCTGAGGGTTAGGGTCTCAGCACACGAAGTGGAGGGTGGCACAATCCAGTCACATGACAGCATCATAGTGCAGTGATAGTGTTTGTATGTTTATTCCCTCCAAATCTCATGTTGAAATGTGATCCCCAGTGCCGGAGGTGGGGCCTGATGGGTGGTGTTGGCCGGTGGGGGGGTGAAGGCCTCATGAATGGCTTGGTGCCCTTCCCTTGGTCACAAGTCCTTGCTCTATTAGTTCACACTAGAGCTGGCTGTTAAAGGGCCCGGCATCTCCTCTCTCTCTCTTGCTCCCTCTCTTACCATGGGACATGCCTGCTCCCCATTTGCCTCCTTTCATGACTGGAAGCTCCCTGAGGGCCTCACCTGAAGCAGATGCTGGTGCCACGCTCCCGTACAGCCTGCAGAACTGTGAGCCGAACACACCCCCCTTTTTTTAATATATATATAAATTGCCCAGCCTTGGGTATTCCTTTATATTAACACAGTGGACTAAGATAGGAGGGGATAAGAAAATAACAAAATGGCTTGATTAAAGAGAGAATAAAGGCATCATCGGGCGTGACTCTATCTACGTCCCGTCCCGCTGCTTTCTAGCTCCACCGTGGTCACCTCTGAGTTTCTAGGAACCATTCCAGGGGATTATTTTTCTTTTTCACCCTTCTTCCTGTTTTACTTACTCCTGGAGAAGCTGACAGTGCGGCCACTCCTTGTCTCCAGATGCTTTTCTCCTTCTCGTTCCACTGCTTTCTCTTGCTTCACTTATTCCCTGACTGCTCCCTCCTGACACTTCCATAGATTCATTTTTTCCAGTCGTCTCTAGAATAGCTCCCTTTACTAGAGTTGAGGACTAGACCTTTTCTTTCTAACTCAGGTACCCTTGTTCCTGTTCATTCTTTCACCTACTGCTTTATAATGACGACTTCAAATTGATGTTTTTATCTGGTGTTTTCTCATGCACTCCAGGATCATATATAAACCGTCCTTTTAGACATCACGTCTCTTCTTCAGATTCAGTCCTTCCGCCACGGGGTCAGGGAATTCCCTTCTCTACAGTGAGATGCTTCTCCTACTTTTTGAGATGTTGCTCCTGCCTTTCTTCTCTGATTTTTGGCCCAGGTATCTGCATGGCTGGCCTGACGGCCATCTTGCCTGTCACCTCTTTCTGTCTCTTGTGTCTCCTGCCAGTCACACTGCTAACGCTTTCCGAGCAAATCTGATACCTGGTCCTATTTCTGCTCTGTCTGTCCACGTTGCCACTCCTTCATTCCTCACGTGAACCGTTAGTGATTCTGATTGCACGCTCTCCAGCCATGCCTTCCCCAGTCCATCTTCCGCATGTCAGTGGAGTGATCTTTCCAAAACAGTTATCTGAAATCATTCCCACATTTCCAAATTCAGTGTCTGCCACAGTCTACAATACACGATTTGAAATTCTTACTATGGTACACCAATGCAGTAGCAACCACGAAAAAAAATCCTGCCGTCTGTTCTCGAAAGGTCAGATTTTGCTCTCTCATGCTTCTTTGGTTTTGCCTTTTAAAACAGAACAGCTTCTATTTATTTAAACTCACCTCAAGCAGTATTTTTTAGAAAAAGCTTCGAGATTCTACCATGCAAACTTAGAAGTCCCTTCCACAGGCTGCATTAGCAGCGAATTGTCGTACACTTCTCTGCTCGAGTGCCCGTCACCCTGTGTTCCCTGGTTTGCTGGCACACTCACAGGCTGCCTGGATCCGGGAAACGCACATCGCTGGCCCCGTTACTTAGCACTTGGTCTTTGTTTAATAACTGTATAAAGCAAACGTAAGAATTGATGAAATGCTTTATCAAATGTTCAGTACATTTGCTATCAAATGTATAGAAGTATGTTCATAAACGTGGTCACATGCATAGTAAATGAAGGTGTTCAAACGTGAGCTTTCTAGGATGAATTACATAATTTGAATAGAGACGGGGAGGAATGGATTTTTTTCAGATGGAGAGAGGAGCACTGTTGCTGGCGCGGGATGTTCAAATCGAGCGAGTTATTTGACGGGAGGACTCGGGAGAAGTCGGGGGAAGTCGCGTGAAGAAAGCCATGTTGTGGTAGTGTGTTCTTTGATCAGAAACAAAACAAAAGAAAACTTCAGCACAGACTGTGTGTTGTAAAAGGATCTTAGCTGTGTTGTACCCCGTAAGAGGCAGCATATACTATCTGCAACATGAGGAAACATCCAGGAACACCAGGAGGTTAATTAGCAAGTAAAGGACTCCAATGAGGATCCCAGTCTCCAAAGAGAGTGATTAGAAATAGTTCCATTATCTTTTGTCTTGATCAGAGCTCCTCATTTCTTCTTCTGTGAAACAAAGAAAGGTAGGAATATTTTTTTATTAGTGGAATGTGTCTCTTTAGAGATATGTGAATTGGGAAATTTTAAAACACCTCCCTCCTTGCACCGACAGGGCAAGAGTGATTAGCAAGCTCAGACACCTCTGCTCCTCTGAGCACAGCCTTGGCTGAAGGCACCATTCCGCCCCCCCTTTCTGTCACCTGAGTCCACTGAGAAAGTCACCTGAGTCCATGACCATGCTCTGCCTTTCTGGAACTGGAATATTGCTTGCCCCACATAAGCTTACATGTAAGGTAATGGTTGGAAGGTAAAAGGAAAGAAATATCTGCGATACCACTGATCAAAAAACAACAGATCTTGTGCGTGACAGGCTCCATGTGCACGCGTGTGTGCTTGGCAGAATTAGGTCTGAGACTTGATTTTATTCCACCTGGTCATGGTCGATGTCTATTGGAAACTGATTATCTCCCCATTTGCCCCCAAAAAACTAATAACTGAAAAGCCAAAGTGACTTAGGTCAGCCCACAACACAGTTAAGAACCTGACGTTTAATTTGTTAGGAAAAGAAATCGCGGATGCTCTTGAGTGGCCAGTTACCTTGCTGGTTAGAGCATGATGCTTTTGAGTCAAGAACAAGTATTGTTCTCTGATAGGAAGTTAGCTTTAATTCCTGCTAAACGGGGGGAGCTTTTCTGTATGTATGTGTAAACTTGGACTCTACAAATGGGTGTTGATGGACTATCCCAAATCCACAACCATTTCTGCTACTACTATTTCTAATAGAAATCATAATAAGCAAGTCTCATACCAAATATCTTAGGTGTTACCACTGGGTTTTGACTTTGACACAGTTGCCAGCATGCAGTCAGTGCTTCACAACTCAATGCTGATGTGGGAGTTTGTGTGGGTTTGTGTCAGGCTTTAACATTTAGGTTATTTTAAAGCCATGATTTTCAAACTGTTGGAATGACAAAATCTTCGATGTTCTCACGTCATCCCTGATTGCTTTCTGCATTTATTGTTGGGGTCTGTGCTTGCTCAGCTACACTTACTGTAGGGCAAAAGCATGAAACAGCAGCTAACTTGTTAGTTTTTTCTAAAGACGGAGACTTTCCCAAAAGTCCTGCTCCAGTAAAGATTTGGCAGTGTCCGCCTGAGATGAGTCCTTTCTTTCTACTTCCTTCCTAGGACAGGGCAGGAAAGTTGGACAGCCAAATACACGAAAAATAAAGATGAGAATCACTCCTCCAGATATCTTTATTTCTTTCTGTGGTTTTGACAAGTTTAATGAATGTAAATTTCTCTATTTTATAAGAATGAAGATACCTCATGAAATGATTAAAATTCAACTAAGTTAAAAGACAACCTTACTTTGTGTCAAATCTATATCACAATTTGAAATTCATTTTCTTACTTTCTATTAAGCCTCAGATGCAGGAAGCACAGTTTTACCTTTAATAACATCAAGCTATGTTACGTATTTGTCTTAAATGTATCAACCTGTTAGGAAGGAAAAAGTGTTTGAGAAAGATGTTAATTTTCCAGTCTCTGACAAGCTGTCGACCAGATGACTTTCCTGTGACAATAAATAGGTTTTACTTGACATGCTTATTTATGTACTATTTAATACATCTTGCATTGAAGGGAGATGAGTAATAACTTGACTCAATGCCAGATTCCCTCACTCCATGCAATGAGAAGCTAAACTCAAGACCTCTAATACCAAATGGCACTAATCTGTTCTGAATGCTCTGTGACTGCCTTCCTTTTTCAGGAAGAAACTCTAGGAAAATGGGGTGCTATTCTTGTTTTCTCTTATGAATAGAGAATAGTAAATAATAAAATTATGGAATTCACTGAATAGTATAGCTTTTTCACTTTTACAAATTTATAAACAATAAATTTATCAGCGTATAATGATGGAAGTTTTTTAAATATCTCCCTGTATCATATTTGGGTGAGTTATTCAAGGCTTTAAATCTTTTAGAATTCATTCAGCAGCTTTAGCCAAAGATTAGCATCTGAATATTAAACATTTACATTGTTAGGCTGGACACAGTGGTTCACACCTGTAATCCCAGCACTTTGGGAGGGTGAGGTAGGTGGGTCACGAGCTCAGGAGTTTGAGACCAGCCTGGGCAACATGGTGAGACCCCGTCTCTACTAAAAATACAAAAATTAGCTGGGCCTGGTGGCACACCCCTATAATCCTAGCTACTCAAGTGGCTGAGGCACAATAACCAATTGAATCCAGGAAGCAGAGGTGTTAGTAAGCCGAGGTCACACACTGCACTCCAGCCTTCTGGTCAACAGAGCAAGACTTTGTCTCAAAATAAAGAAAAAAGAAAAAATTACATTATTAATTATTTAATTTTTTCAGAAATATATCTTCTTTTATATAGCAGGGATTGCTTTTTTAATTCAAAGCAAAATGATCTGAGTAGATTCTTAAACATATCCTAATTGAGGGCTTTGTGGAGGTAAATTTCAGATTTTTTTAATTGGTGGCAATTTTAGAATCAACTAAAATATTAACTCTCCAATAGCCTAAGAATTGCACCACAGCACTATATTTTACAAGTGATCAGTATTAAATAGCCATCTATACAAGCCTGACTTTTTGGTGCACATAGTAAAGAAAGGGGTTCGGGACTGCATTGTTAGCAAAACTCTGGGGGATAGACAGCGTGTGCAGTGCCCAGAGCAGCCCCTGTATCCACCATCTGGGTCTCATTCTATTCAGACCCTGGATAGAAGGTAAAAGATTAAACAGGGGACCCACATGGGTGAACAGAGGCCTTGGCAGTAAGTCAAATACAGGTAATAAAACCTCCACAACTACCACCCTTCTGTTTTATCAATAAATTTATTTTAGCAAAACAAATTAAGACTAAGACTAATTAGTACTTTATGGTACAATTATATTTTAATATTCCTGGTCTCCTCAAAGGCAAAGCTGAAGCACGAAATATAATTTGAAGAGTTGACTTGAGCCAAAGTGAGGACAGCTTCCCAAAAGACTCACACCTACGGGCAGCTTCTACAAACGAAAAGGCAGAGGAGGAATGGGCTGACACAAAGCTGCTTGTCAGGAATTCTCACTGGTTTACAGAAATAACAATGGTTGGTGATTGGCTCTTTATTGTATGGATTAGGTATCAGGTGCGTAGCATCGTTAGGTTAATTGACAGCTACTTGTGGGATAGCAAGCAGTTTCAAGAGATGATTTCCTAGCCCAAAGAAGAAAGTGGGATGGGACCCGGGTCTTGCTCCATGTCTCTCTGGACCTCTTAATTCCTGCAGGTACAAAATTTCCTTTCTTTCTTACCCTTGAGAGATGGATAATCAAAGGAAAGCTCAACTGTAGCATTAAAGAAAGAGAAAAAGTGGAACTAGCCACCTGCCTCCCAGGAGAACCTTAGGTTTTGCTAGGGTAGTATCACCCTTGCGTTTGAGAGTTTGCTGTGACTATTTACAAAGCAGCATGCATTTCACAGGTACCCACACACATCTGTGGTCTCCTTCACGTCCTCTTCAAGAATTTCTCCAAACTCTTACCTAATTCAAATAATCAACAATGGGGTTATTTTCACCAGCATTGTAATATTGGGGTTCAGGGGTTCAGGGTGCCTGCAGCTCCCCTGAGAGGATGTTTCTCCAGGTTCTTGGTCTCCTGCCCTCTCAAGAATGAGAGAGGGGATCACGGCACAGTGCGCAGTAAATGCCGGACTCAAAAGTGTTTGTAGAAAGTGATTTATTTAGAAAGAAACCGGAGGAGAGAGAAACAGTTAACTCTCACACTGAATGAGAGGGTCCAGAAAGATGGAATCCAGGAGAGGAAAGCAGCTTCCACACTGAGTGGAAGGGAATCGAGTTGGAGTTTAGGAGGGGAAGACAGGCTTCCATGAGAGAGTGTGGAAGGGGACTCCAGAGGGGAAATCCAGGAGAGAGAAAGATGGCTTCCACGAAGGGAGCGTTCATGGAAGGGACCCAAACATGGAGTCGGAAGGGGTGTGGAAGAAGGGGACCTTTAACCTGGGAGGAACCCCCCTTCTCTAAGACCCGGACCAATGAAAGGAGTTCCTTAGAACTTCCGCTGGAATGATTGACTATTAGTTTCTTCCCGTGCCCGGGAAATTCAAACATAAACCGTTAAATCTCCTGGATGGAGAGAGATGGGAGGGGGCATGGCGCTGGAAGTTCTTGCCCTTGAAACTACGCCCCCTTGTGGACCTGGAAAGAGAACACCTTCCCTCAGTATGTAAGGTTAATGCACACAAATCACATCATGACTTCCTTTGTGTCAGTTTGTATCAGCACAAAAATATTTCTTCAGTTTTTTTGGGGTGTGTGTATATGTGTGTGTGTATATATGAAATTTGGGTAAAATGATTAGGAAACTTTTCTTAAAATTAAAATTAAATCAAGAAAATATAGCATTAGAAATTCTGGAAAGCAATATTATTATGAATTGATTTTAGAAGTCCTAACTGTATGACCTTGATCTCAATTCTCATTAATAGAAAACAGAATTCACAGATAACCTGGGCAGAATGCAGCACATTAAAATACACTTTTAATCCAAAAACTGTGACTTATTTGCAGTTGGTGGCCTCACTGAGCTTTGCATTTTCTCTTGCCACTAATGGCACTACAGAGTTCTGGAAGTTGCCTTGTATCACAATTGTGAGCTGTGAACATAAGTAAAAGTAGGGATGAAACCTGAGAACTTTGGTCAGTTATGGAAACTCTTCTAACTGCAATCATGTAGTCAGCAAAGAGCTCCCAGCAGTGATTCAAACTGCCCAGTCTAGACTATGAGAGGCCCTCTGTCCTGGAGGAAACTCTTACGCTATCAGGTAGGCTTCAGAGCTCACATTCATCTAGACTGACAAGGCCTTCATCTTGCATTTTTCCTAGTGCATCTCCATTTCAGCCGACACACACACAGACAAAAGAAGCTCCATCTTTACAGCAATCAAGGTAAGTATGAGTGGCTGCCTCTGTATTGCAGTGCCATAGGTCAACGTTCTGCTATGCTCAGCACTGACAAGTTACAGACTTTAAACTGTGAGACAAACCCAGAAACAGTTTGGAAAATGCTTCCTGCCCAATAGTATCGCTGTTACATGCAACACCAAATGCAGAATTCTCAGAAGGAAGCTGTAAACGCAGGATGCAGATGCACAATACTGACCCTCCTCTTTGCTTTGTACGACAGTGTCTTTTGTTACTGCATAAAAGCAACAGTGAGGCAGTTTTTTTCCAAATGTCTCTATGTATTTACTTGTACATTTTAAACATTCTTAACCTTAAGTATCTCTTTTAACATGCAGGCATGTGCACATTTTAAACCCCTGCCAATACTTTCCTCCGATAATTAACTACAGGGCTAGTTGATCAGCTTGAAGTTAACTTCAGGCTTCGTGGGGTATGGAAATCATTAGGTGCTCGTTTTGCCAGCCATTAGTAACACAGGCCTGCGGATGAAGCATCTTCATCCACACGTATTCCACCCCGTCTGTACAACAGCATAGACACTGCACTCAAGTTGTTTATGCCTTTGTTTTATAATGAAATATGTTAACTTTCAGGCATTCACTGCAAACTGTTTAATAAGAAATAGGAAAATATTTATAAAAATATTATAGCATCATAGGAACTTTTTGTATTTTATTTTAAGACTGTTGATTTCTCTTGTGGCTTACATAAGACTGTGTTAACAAGTTGAACACAAAGGTAGATTAGATTCACCTAGGTATTTTTAAGAGAAATATTTAACAAAGTTTTTCCATGTTTGTATCTATATGAAAATGTATTTGATTTCTCCAATGATTCCAAACAATGCCACAATATGTTTTACAAATGTCTTTCTTTTGAAGGGCAAATAAATTCATTTGTATTCTTGCAGTTCTTGAATAACCCTCCAAAAACCAGTTTCAAGTTTCTAAAGGGTAGTTATAAATAATAAAAGAAAAAGAATATTTTTTTCATGCTGTGGGAAAATGTGTTGAAAGTAACCTTTTCAGTTTTGTAGAACATAAAAATCAATGCTTGGTTATACTTTTCCAGAAACGTGTTCTTGCTACTTGTTTGCTAAACGGAATTATTCCTTCATTTTTTGTTTTATTTTGGCAACTAGTTCTTTGGGTGCTACCCATTCAAACTGTGAAAAGAATATGTTTCTCGATAGCCACTTTCTTGTTGAGCTGGCTTCACACCTTTAAATGTTCAAAACTATTATTTGTTTCCACACATAATAGGTCTAAAATGTGTCAGTTCCCAGAGTAATACACAAATGAGTGATAAACAAGATGATGTCGATTCAAGTGCCTGTTGATGCAATTAATAATTCTTACAGTATTGAGTCATAAACTGCAAATTTACATTAAAATATGTAACATGTTCAAGTTATAGTCTAAAACAAGTTACAGTGCCAGCAATGCCTGGAAAGGAGAATGTCAAGTAATTATATTACTTTAATATATTAATAGAACAATACAGGATTTTTATACTTACTACATTGCATTTGTATTGCCTTCTACAATTTTCCATATATTATCCATCTCAGGGATATTGTGCACATTATATGCCAAATTATGTGGTATAAATCTTCTAGCCATGGGATATATAAATAACAACATGTGGAGTTATTAGTCTTCCATTTAGAACATATAAATAGCTAAAATATTTCGATTAAAGGATGAAATACTATTCTATTGTCCATAGCTAAGAATAAGATAAGGAAACTGACAAAATCTACTTCTTAAATGTTAACCTGACCTCAGCATTTCTGAGTGTAAAGCCAGACATGACATGAAATACTGAGGTCAGATTAATATTTTAGAGATACAGTCAAACCATTTAAGACCAAACGTAAAGCCAGGCCGGACCATTTAGGTTTGATCTCTACTTCCGTGGAAGCGACTCCACATCAACGCAAAGGCTTCTTCCAGTTTTCACTGGGAGATGAAGCATGTTTTCAGCTAAAATGCTGCTGGAGTCTTTGCTCATCTGCAGCTCTTACCCAAGTTTCCTGTTGGGATGTGGGATGTAAAGTCGCTGAGATATGTCAGGAACCATGAAGGCACTTACCCGCCAAGGTTTCCCCACCATCATTTTCAACCAGCTTCACAAAGGCCGGTGAAGACCCCTGAAGCCACATCCATGTCTTTCAAATAGGAAAGTGACTCTCAGTGTTACAGTTTCCTGGACTTAGAGATTTTTAATGAAAAAACTCAATTTACTTACAGTTAATGTAATAATGAATAGAAAAGAAATGAGGGTAGGCAGAGCAATCCCATTTTTGAGTGGTTTATGTGGTTTCTTTGGAAAAAGAAAAAAAGGGGGAGATGAATTACAAAGGAAAGCATGACCAAGCAGGGAATACCTTTAGAGAATTAACCAGAAATGAGAATTAGAAATCAGAATTAGAGAATTTCAGTCATTTTCTCAGAACCAGCCCGAGAGTCAGTGAAAGGGCAAATGTTTGAACGCTTGTACTTCCTCTGTGAAGTGGAAAAAGTGCCCGTTGTCCCAAAGACACAATGAAATCCACACAAAACTGGAATGCCAAACACGTGCCAAGAAGCGATAGAGTCCTATTGCACATGATGTCTGTGGGAGACAATTCCTAAGGAGAGGAATCCAACATAAAAACAGGGGGTCTGGACTCCAAAGAGGAACTTCTGAAGTGATTTATCAAAGAGAACGGAAAAAACATAAAATAAGAACAAGACTTTCTTTAAAAATACAATTCCTTGTTTTAAAAAATCAGATATTTTAAACATTATATAAATTCAATAAAGTATTAGTGGGCTTAGTGAATTAGTGGCTTGGTTAACTGAGACAGAGACAAGAGGAAATGACTGAATACAGAGGCCAGTGAGGAAAAGAGAAAGAAAACATGAAAGAAAATCTGAAAAATGGAGGAGAGAAGCCACAGCTCCGGTCATCACCTGTCAAAGTTACATTGAAAGCGGGGAATTGAGACAATGGCTGAGATGCAGTCTTCTAAATAAATTCGTTGAGTGTCTCCTAGAACTAAAGAAAGATGCGAGTGCTCAGACTGAAGATTTATATTAAGTTTCAGGCAGCACGAATAACGACCAATTCCCACTTAGACACGCTGCGGTACAGAGCTGAACCACCCAGAACGAGGGAACACTGCAGATTACTTGCAAAGGAACAAGACAGCAGATTTTCCTTCGGCATTGGTAAATGTCAGGCGGCAGTGCCATCATTGCAAGAAAAACAAAGGCAATTTCAGACATAAAATACTGAGTTTACTGCTCACAGAGGCTTGCTTAAAATTCTCCCCAAAGATGTACTTCAACAGGGAAAAACCCAGATGAAGAAATAGATACAAAGTCATTAGAATTGCCAACATAGAATAATTACCAACTTAGAAGCCAGTACACATTTAGATTAGTATTGATGGAAACTGAAAAGAAACTTAAAGACAATTTTGGTGAAACTTTTAGAAAAATGAACATTAAATCCTACATCTCAAAAATATGGAAGACGAGAAGCGTATAGAATTGTATCGTTTGGGAAGATGACAAAGATATTGAGCCACTTTAGCGTTTCAAAGATAAGCATGCATGTTGACCGTTTTAGGGTAGATATAAAAGTGTGCCATAATTTCAAACCAGAGAAAGCCAATATGGAATTATGAATTAAGGAAATGCCAGCTACACGGCAGTGGGCAGAGAAAGGGGAAACAGGAAATGAAGTAAAAATAAAAACCGGATCATAGAAACTATATCGTTTTACAATATCAGTGACAAAACATAAATCAGTGTCTTATTTTAAGACAACTTTCAGCATAAATAACAATAAACCAGCTTTGTGGAAAGTTTGAGGAACCTTAATGTTTGTCAATAAGAGGACAATATAAAAAATTGCAGTACATTTGTAAGATAAAGCAGTATATCGTATTGGGACTCAGAAAACGATGACCCAAAATGAAGGCTTCAGAAGCAAACGTCTTTTCTTGATTTTCTCCTGCCCACCTATCTCAGTATCATTCTCCCCCAAGGCCAGCCATAGAAACTAGAATCCCTCTTTCCCAAAGCAGGTTCTAGAAACCAGAGTCCTTCTTCCCCCAAGCCAGCCATAAAACCTAAAATCTTATTCCAGCTTTGCCCCTGAATTCCATGCAAAACTGGCAGCAAAGACACTCTCTGACCTGCCTTGTTCGACGGCAGGTCATGAGACCCCATTCCAGGAGGGCCTTGCCCCGCACCAGAAAGAAGGGTGTCGGCTCAGAGAGGTCGTAAGAAGCATCTGAGTGACAGGCTTTGCTGGGTGTCCCTATTCAGTCTCTCAGCATTAGATCACACCCCTTTTATTTAATCGAATTTCTGCACAGCTGTCTGAATGTTGTTGAACCTAAGCAGAAGCATGGGCAATTTCCCCTGCGTTACCGGGTCTTCAATCCGAACGCTCCCCGACACCTATGATCAGATAAACGTGCATGCCTTTTCTCCTATTAGTCTGCTTTCGTGAGCTGATTTTTCAGCAAACCTTCAGAGGGTAAAGGGGAAGCTTTCCCTGCCCTCAACAACAGTACGAACTGGGTCTATGCCATCTGCACAGGCAGAGCTTGGAAGCAGGTAAGAGAGAAAAAGGTGACATGAGAATGATGCATACGACAGGCCTCCTCGGTGAGTAACATCCTGACTCCTGAAAGAGGCCCGCACGGCCTTCCTCAGAGGATGCCTGCTGCTTCTAACTCTGCAGACATCTCCTCTTACCCATCTCCCCCTCAGTCATTCTGAGCTGTATACAGCTGACTTTCTTCTAGCAACCTGAGCAAGTAAGTGCCTTCATAGCAGAGCCTTTCACTCTGCCACAAGTGCTCTTTCTCTAGAAGAGCACACACAATTTGCTTTGGAACTTTCTGAGATTTCTGCTCGCAGTCACCTTTTTGGAGAGGTTCTCTTCACCACGGTCTCCAAAACCGTGCCGTTGTGCTGTCTCCTCATCCCTTCCCGAGGCCTTTGATCACTTATTTAATGTGTCCGTGCTTCCCACGTCAGTCTCCCATCCACAGGCACGCTTCACAGGGACAGGACGGGCCAGACACAGAGCAGTGCTCAGTTAATTATATCCCTTGGATGAGTGAATGCACGTGATGTTTTTATTATGTGTTAATAACCACAGGTTTAATCTTGTTAGAGACGGAGACATAGGTAGGGAACAGTGGGGGGAAAACAGCAGATCTCTTTCCTTTTCCTCCCCTCACAGGGTCTCTCTAATGGCACAGGACACAGAACCCTCCACAGAGTTATGAAGGGCTCCCAGCAATCCAAGGCTGGACAGCTCTGAAAGGGCCTTCGAAAGAATTACGTCCCTGAGAAAATTATGGCAGCAGGGGCGGTCTGATGGTGCCACAGCCTCCTTTTGCCTCTAGCTTGCAAGGTGCCTTAGCTATTCCTGGGGTTAGGCCTAGGCAAATTTGGAAGACATTTAGGTCATGGTTTACATGGTAATAGCCCTTCCTCAGAACTCAACCGCCTTTGTAAAGCTAAGTGAGAGAGCTTTAAAAGCTAAGTGATGGGGGATGTGAGACATCACAGGCTGAGGGGAGAAAAAGAACTTAAGTTACGCTAAGGTATAAACCAGTCACAAGACACACAACTTCCCCAACTACCCCTGCAGATTACATCACTATGGTAGATTGGACTGTTGAAATGGCTTTTCAGGTTTCTTGCCTGTCTGACACTGATGGCTCCAACTGGACCTGCCAGACCACCCCTAGAGCACCACTCAGGAGCAATTCAGCTCCAGGCAGCTTCGGCCACTCATTATTTCATCCCCGCCCCAACCAGCAGCAAACACCCATTTTCTAGCCACTGCTACGCCTTCTCCTTAACTGCCTTTGAAAAACCCTTAACCTATGAGAGCCTTCGAAGAGACTGATTTAAGTAATAACTCGCTCTCCCACAGGGCCCGGCCAGCTTCACATCAATTAAACTCTTTCCTTACTGTAATAATGTGGTCTTTATTTGTGCAACAAGCAGGAAAATCCCATGAGGCAGTTAAACCTCTTTCCCTGGTAATAACAGAAACCCCTCTTTGGATTGGCAGGACACATCTGTTAGCCTGAGATAACATTTCTAGTTGTCCACCGTGTGGGTGGGATGTGTGGATTCCACATGCCCTGGTGATCAGAGCCGGAGAGCTGAAAGGACAGTGAGCCCTCAGGGCAGGAGGGACTGCCTGTGGAATAGAGGAACATCAGAGCCGGAGCCAGAGGCCACACAGGGTTCGTGGGGCAGCCATGAAAACAACGAGTTCATGTCCTTTGTAGGGACATGGATGAATGTAGAAACCATCATTCTCAGCAAACTGACACAAGAACAGAAAGCCAAACACCGCATGTTCTCACTCATAGGCAGGTGACGAACAATGAGAACACATGGACACAGGAAGGGGACAACACTCACTGGGGTAGGTGGGGGGGTGGAGGGGAGGGGAGGGGAGGGACAGTGGGGACGGGGTGGGGGAGTGGGCAGGCTGGTGAGGGATAACACCGGGAGAAATGCCTTATGTAGGCGATGGGGTGGGGGGACAGAGACAGCAAACCACCATGGCGTATATGTACCTGTGCAACAATCCTGCAGGATGCAGGATGTGCAGATGTACCCCAGAGCCCAAAGTACCATAAAAAAAGAGAAATATTATCATAGTCACAGAAGACAATGTGATCCCATGCCTGTTAACCATACTGGCTTTCAGATAGAGCTTGTGTTTCTCAGTGTTTCTCTCCTCTCCTGCATTCACTATTTTCAAAAGCAGAGATATGCAGAGCTGATTCTTCTTCTTTTATTTTTTATAATGATCTCTTCCCCATTGCCTAGCAGAGAAATTACAGATAATTATTATGAAAGTATTTAATTAATGGCCAAAAATTAGATAAATGAAAATTTGCTGATATTGTCATCAATTTGATGTATAATCTTAGTGTAGTTACTCCCAACTGGACCTACTCTCACCGATTTGAGAAGACAGTGACAAGCTGAATGGAGACATCACCGTTGACATAGAGGAAAGGGGAGAAACTAGTAAAAGGAGCTTTTATTGTCACCAGTCCGCAGAATGACCTTGGGTTTACAGCCGCGCCAGGCCAGGCATTACATCAACGCGGGTAACGCAAGCAGGAACAGCGGTCCCAACCCTCACTGCATATTTCACGGAGATGAAGGGAGAGTTAATGAGAAAGTGTTAGTAACACATTTTAAGCTCCTTTGTAGGAAGACACTATATAAATACAGAGCAATAGTATCAGTCATTTTAATGGGTTGCCGATTTTACTGCTTGGGAAAAATACCTCGTGTGAGTTACGCTGGTCTTGCGTTGCTGTACATCCTTTGCTTTATGACACAGCACAGGTATGTTAAAGTTCTAACTTCCTGTTGTTTCTGCGTATTGCAGATGTGGCTTTCTCAGCCGGCAGCTATGCACTTAAAGTCCCAAAGGGAAGGTTCGGTACTGAACGGTTTTTAATTCCATGGCCGCGGGCAGTGTGCTGAGAGGTATGTTATTTACTATTGCTATGAATAAAAGAAAATCACAGTAAAAAAGGCAAATGCTGCCTAGCGAATGTAACCTGTCAGTCAGGCCGGTGTCTGCAGAAACCCCAGGCAAGCACTCTTATTCCCACTCTCCTTCCTCTCTCAAGCAGTGAAAGGCCGAGCAAATCATTAGAGGTTCAGCCGAAGAGTAAGGCCTTCCAGAATGACAACGCACTGCTCGCTTCACAGAACCGCAGAGTTCTGTTGGCGCTCTGCATAGGAAGGCAGTGTTACAGATTTCTCCAGCAGCTAGATTTTTACCAGTGTGTTTCAAACAGTCAAATTTCGGATCACAGTTTGTGTGAATATGTCCAGAGGGGCACCCTCACCTTTTCTCTGGCAAATAGACCCATGTAGGCAGCGCTGCTAGAAAAGAAAGTTCTGGAGTAATAACCCATTTTATTTTACATCTACTGCAGCACACGTCAGTCCTAAGCAGTGGTCTTTGCAAACCTGCCTGCTTGAATCACACTGGAAACGTAACAACCACACGAAAACTGGCCTCATGCTTCCTCTGCCTGTCAAGTCTCTCAGGAAATGACACCAACTTCCTTCATATAGTCATCGGTCACATTTCTCCGTCACTCGGCTCACACTTCTGTCTTTCCCATTCTGTCTCCTTCCGTCTTCCTGGCTAACTCACAGTGTCCACACCGACCACCATCAGCCCTGCCTGGCACAGCCTTGTCTTCCTGACTCAGGAAATTTCTTCAGTCAACCTTCTCTCCCAACTGACTCCCAGCCCACCTCATCTCTCAGCACTGTTCGTTCTCTGAAACTGGAAATGCTGAAATTATTTTCCTCTTCCTTCTCTGTCCTTCTCTTAGCACTCTGTCCCTTGGCCCTTCTGCCCTCCTGTGCCTTAGGGTTCTGTTTCCAGGGCCTCCTTCACCTGGTTCTCACCTGTTCTCATAGTCCTGGGTTCCCCACGACATAAACTCCCTTCCTGCCCAGCCCGGACCTCACAACTGGTGACAGTGCCCTCACCAGTGCCCACCCTTTTCCTGTTTTTCTGTCTTTCCACCACCAAGACTTGCCAGGTTTAAAAATGGGGTCACCTCCTGGGCTCCAGGGTCTTGTTCACTCTTAGGAAATGTCACATAGCAGTGGTGACAGCACCAAGACACCTGTGCAAGCTCCAACCTCAACCAATCGACTCTTTAGGAAACCCCACTCCATGATTTTCTTTCTTCTAATGGCCCTCATCCTCTGCTCTGTCCTTTCCGGCAGATGATTTGTAACATATGAATGGCGAAAATCGGAGATGTGGGCTGCTCCACCTTCTTTTCCTTCAAGCCCCAATTCTATATTCGCAACTTTGATATCCAGGGGTGATATTAAAGATTTCCAGCGATTAAGAAGGAATGGGCACCAAGCGGTCGGAACTAGAAGGCATGTTTCGGAGGCCTTCTGCTTATATTTACCTCTAAGTGCTGCTTTATCTACATGACGATTTTTCTCATGTTTTTATTTTCCTTCAGTTAAATGCATTTTAATTTTCCTTGATATTTCTTCTTTGACCAGTGACTAAAATTATTTTGTTTAATTTTCACTTACTAGGCAATTCTAGAAATTTATTTGTTATTAATATCTACTGTTTTTCTCTGTTGTTAGTGAATATATTCTTTATCATATTATTTCTTTAAAATTTTTGAGATGTGTTTTATAGCCTGCCATATTGTCTATCTTATGTCCATATTGTATATGTACTTGGAAAAATAGGCAAAATCTTGACTTATTGCAGGAAATATTCTCTAAGGATCAATTAGCTTAATGAAATTTATATTCTTATTCAAGTCTTCTGTATTCTTATAATATTTTTGTACTACTTTTATAGATTCCCAGAAAAAAAGTATTAAAAATTTTAATTGTTTCCTTATTTTAATTATGTCATGTTTTGTTTGAACTATTTCAGATATCTGTTTTTGGATGGAAGAAAATTTATAAATGTTCCATCTTCTTTCCCTGAGACTCTTTTACCATTACAAAATATCTCTTTGTCTCTATAAATATTTCTTACTCTTAAGTCTATTTTCACTGAGTTAACAAAAAGAAAAAATCTAATTATGTTTGAAGTTTGTTTGGAGTATTTTGTTCATTTACATTTAAAATGATTGCTAGCAGCGTGATGAGACGGACGTCTTGTTTCCTGTTGGTCTTATTTATCTTTTGTTTTTCTCTTCCTCCTTTACTGTCCTTTTCTGTATTGACCAGACATTTGTAGTGTATCTTTTTAACCCCACTACTGCTGTAGATTTAGGCAGGAAACTTGGCAAGAAAAAGAAAAAAGAAACCACTCAGATGAAAAAGTTTTCATATGACCCAGAAATTCCATGCCTCAGTATATAGCCAAAAGAACTCAAAACACATGTGCAATGCTTCGGATACGGTTTGTTTGTCCCAACCCAATCTCCATACCCAGTGTCACCTGTTGGGAGGCGTTAGGGTCCTGGGAGGAGGTCTCTCATGACTAGCGTGCTGCCTTTAGTGGTGGTGAGTTCTTGCTGTCACAAGGCTGTTTGGTTCTCCAGCAATTGAAGTTGTTTCCATGACAGTGGGTTGTTATGAAGCCAGGATGCCCCTGGGTTTGCTTCCTGTTCACCCACGCCCACTTCCCCTTTGACCTTCTCCATCATGCTTTGAAGCAACTTCAAAGCCCTCACCAGAAGTTGAACATATGCTGGTGCCATGCTTTCTGTAGAGCCTGCAGAACTTGAGCTGAAAAGTAACCCAGTTTCAGGTGTTCCTTCAAAGCAACACAAAATGGACTCAGACAATATGTTCACACAAAAAGTTTTGCATGCATGTTTCAGCAGCTTTATTCATAATAGCTAAGAAATGGAAGCAACTGAGATGTTCAGCAGGTGAATGGATAAGTGAACTGTGAAATGTGCTATATTCCTCCAAAATGCAGTATATTCATACAAATATATTATTCAGTCATAAAAAAATGAGGCATTGATTCATACAACAGCATGAATGAAACTTGACAACCAACCTACATAAATGAAATCCAGGACAAAAGGCCATGTAATGTGTAATCGTATTACTCACATAGAATATCGAGAAGAGGCAAATCCAGACTGAAAGACACAAAAAAAATTAGTGGTTTCCAGGGCCAGGAGAGGAGCAAATGGTAAGTGGGTATTAATAGGTGTGGGTTTCTCTTTGGGATGGAAATGTTCTGGCATTAGACAGTAGTGACGGTTCACACATTCATGAATACACAAAAACAACCACTGAATTTTTCACTTTAAGAAGTTGAACCTTTGTGACAGTATCATAGGTAAATGACAACAGTCATGCTTCATTTTCATAAGTGCTAATAAAACAATTTTTCAAATATGAAAGCCCTGTAATAAAATGTTACATATTTGAACAACCAAATTACAGTGTGTAAGTTTCTGAGTCATACAGCTTTTTCAATTGAGTTGAAAAAAGCTATATTAAATACATCTTATATATTTATATGACATTAATATATTGCCACAAATATTTTCCTTAAAAAAATGCATTCTATTGCTAAGAGTAGCAAAAAATGAGCCCAAAATGGTATTTTATAATTGTGTTACTAAAAGTAGTTTGGAGAATACTTCCACTCATGAGCAATGCATTATGTATTCATAGGTCACTGATTTCAAAGAGTCACAATGAAAGCAGTGCTTCCCATGCATGAGGCATGCTGCAAAGGTGATTGGACGGGACATTAGGGATTCTGGAAATTACTTGTAGTAATGCTGCTAACTAGCTCCCTTGATAAATGAATGAATTCTGTGATCTTTAATTTTTTAGGGTGAAATTGCTAGGTCATTCTCAAAAATAAATTTTATAATCCCAATGAGCACTATTCAATATAAATATAATGCAAGTCACCCTTGTAATTTAAGTTTTTCTCCTAGCCACACTGGAAAAGTTAAAGAAATGGATTAATTGTAATAATATATTTTACTATATATATTCAAAATATAATTTTAACAGGTAAGTGAGAGAATGATGAACATGTATTACATTTTATAACACTGACTCTACACTTACGACACACCTGGATTCGTCCCGGCCACACTTCAAGTCCTGAACAACACGTGGCTACTGATGATGACATTAGGCTCTGCAGACATAAACATGAAAGCAGTCTTGTTATTTCTTGTAAAATAGACGCAGCGAGAAAGAGAGAGCAAGAGGGTGAGTTTAATAAACTGTTGGGCATTCTCAGGTCAATAACGACATTTTTCCATGATTATATTGTGGATATTTTTTATGCAAACAAAAAATGACACACACCTGCACACACACACCCCTCTAATGGTGTACAGCAACAAACCATATCCAAACTCTAAAATTAATTGATAAATCCAATGCAATGCTAGCTTTTCTCTCTTAGTTACAAACAGATTAAAGAAATTAGCCATGACATGTTGAATACTGATTTTAAATTTGACTGTGTTTCTATCCTCTTTTGCTATTAAACTATATTTATGCAGTAATTACAACAAAATTTGATTTGGTCATACCTGATACTCTACCTTTTATGCTCATTTACTTTGAAATAGAAATTGCATACATATAATATGGAGTTTGCCAAGTTTAAGCAAAAAATATCAGACAGTTTATTAACAACAAATGTTTATTCAGCATCTTCTGTGTCACGTAGAACAGAAGTGATTCAAACAACAAGCTTACGGTGTTGTAGGGAAAGATTATTTAGGGTGGAAATCATTAAATGGAGCTCAAAGAAAACTTTTTTTTTTTTTGAGACTGAATCTCACTTTGTTGCCCAGGCTGGAGTGCAGTGGTGTGATCTCAGCTCACTACAACCTCAGCCTTCTGGGCTCAAGCGATTCTCTTATCTCAGTCTCCCGAATGGCTGGGATTACAGATGTGCGCCACCATACCCAGCTAATTTTTGTGTTTTTAGTAGAGACAGGGATTTCACCATATTGGCCAGGCTGGTCTTGAACTACTGATCTCAAGTGATCCACCCGCCTCTGCCTCCCAAAGTGCTTGGATTATAGGCGTGAGCCACCACACCTGGCCCCAACTTCTTTTTAAAATGAATCTAACTAGTTAAAGAAGGACACCTCAAAAACAATAAAGAAATAAATAACATCTGATCACCCTCCATGCATGGGTGTGGCTCCTCCTTCTTCCAGGTGCTGGTTTTATTCTCATGTTCATGGGAGTGTAAGACAGGTTGGCAGCTCCATCCCCCTCCTCCTAAACTAGATTGCAGAGAGAAAGAGACCTCCACGTCTTCCTGCAGCACGTCAGGACCTCATCACAGGCTCTGCCTGGGCATGTGACCATCTTTGACTCAAGCAGTGTGACTAGGAAACCACTACTTGCTAATCCACTGTAAGTGACTCTTGCAGGGCTGCGCAGACCTTCCGATGCATGCACAGACCTCAGAGGAGGGGGAATAGCAACCTTTCTGGAAATCCTTGTCGAATGGGAAACTATGGGTAAACAATGCCGCCCTTCTAGGTTTCAGAGAGACAATAACGAAACACATTTTACATGATCTCTTTGGAGTTCTCCCAGAGGAAAGGACTCTAGCTGCCCCAGGGAGCTAGAATTATTCAGCTGAGCACACACATCCTCACATTGCCTTTTCTTCTGGTCCATTTCACTCTCCCCTATTTCACCATCACTTGCTCTTGTGACTTACTTCCCACAATAAACTACATTCCAGCAAACCCTTGTCTCAGATTCTGCCTTGGCATAAGATGAAATGAATCCAAGCTGAGATACCTATGAATACCGTGACAACGTAATTCATGTGATTCACCTAGTAAACAAGGACTTCCCCAGTCAAACCAGGATGTATGTTTACTATGCCCAAGCAGGGTAAGTATCAGGTGTTAAAAAAAATAGCTAAAAGTTATAGACTCAATATTATGAGCATAAAAGTGAAGAAAATCATAGATTGAATGAATGAAAGATCAGTGTAATAAAACATTAACAAAAACAGTGTACTAGTCTGTTCTCATGCTGCTAATAATGACATACCTGAGACTGGGTAATTTATAAGGGAAAGAGGTTTAATTGACTCACAGTTCCACATGGCAGGGGAGGCCTCACAATCATGGCAGAAGAGCAAGGGACATCTTACATGGCGGCAGGCAAGAAGAGAATGAGAACCAAGCGAAAGGGGTTTCCCCTTATGAAACCACCAGATCTCATGAGACAGTCACTACCTCAAGAATAGTATGGGGAAACTGCCTCCATAATTCAATTATTTTCTGCTGGGTCTCTCTCAGAACACGTGGGAATTACAGAAGCTACAATTCAAGGTAAGATTTGGGTGGGGACACAGCCAAACCATATCAAACAGTAATTTTTAAAGTGACTGAACTATAATTTTTTGTTCGTTGTTTTTTTTTTTGAGATGCAGTTTCACTCTTGTTCCCTAGGCTAGAGTGCAATGGCGTGATCTCGGCTCACTGCAAACTCCACCTCCTGGGTTCAAGTGATTCTCCTGCCTCAACCTCCTGAGTAGCTGGGATTACAGGCATGCGCCATTACACCCAGCTAATTTTGTATTTTTAGTAGAGACAGGATTTCTCCATGTTAGTTAGGCTGGTCTCGAACTCCCAACCTCAGGTGATCCGCCTGTCTCAGCCTCTCAAAGTGCTGGGATTATAGGCATGAACCACTGTGCCTGGCTTGAACTGTAATATTTTATTCCTTTATCCATGTATCAATGTCCACTTAAATTTGTTTCACCTATGCTCTTAGACTGGACATGACTCAAAGCTCTCATACTCTTCAAGCATTCTGGTTATTGGTAGACTTTATAATGACAGATTAGACATGATAATGAACATTTAAACTTAACCACTGACTCAGGGGTCCCTGGATCCTTTTGTGCTCAGTATTAAATTACAGGACTTGTTCTTATGAAAAAGTCATTCCTTAAGAAAAATTACCTGTCCTGCTCCCTCTGATTCCTCTCCCTTAACCACCAAGCTCTTTGGAGAAATGGGCTGTCTGTATAATTATTTGTATATAGAGGAAATTTTAGAAGGTGCAATTGATTTATTTTAGGATAGGTTATTAGACCCTCTATTTTCAAGGTATCCTGGTACACCTCACGTGAGCACAGTGATGAAATATATCACAGATGGCAACCAATGCTTAGCATTAAGCTTTTTATCACATCCAGAGGTAGTGGATAAGGGCTACTTACCTGCTCATCTCCAGTAAATTTCAGAGAGGGGGAAATCTTTATGGAGACAATAAATTAGGATATGCAGGTTTGTTTGGGTAATACTGGTAGGGTATCAGTGGGGTGAGGTTCTTTCTATCTTCTCACCAATGCGAATGTGTGTGTGTGTGTGTGTGTGTGTGTGAAAAAAGCTAGAATAAAACTAGTAGCTATTGTGTGTCAACTTCAGGGATGGAGATAATGTGGATGGTAAGTGGAAGAATGTTGTAACCAAGCCACAGCAGGAACTGTAACTACCACCTGAAGTGGTTGTATTAGCCTGATGGAAAGGAACCCCATAAGGTTATGGGAATGTCCCAAGAAGAACTATATATATATATACACACACACACACACATATATATGAAAAGAAAAACCATATACATATATATTTATATATATGTACACACATATATATATACATGTATATATATGAAGAGGAAAACCATTATGGTTCTGCAGAGAACAACATATATGGTCATTCAGGGCTCTTCAGAGAAGAAAGGGGTTTGGGAAGACAGAGTTCTTATCTTTAAACTGGTAGAGACTGTCAGAGGACGGTATTATGTATACCTAGAAAATACATGTTAATGCCAGGAACTCTGCCAAGACTTAGCACGGTGTGGTTCTTTGTACATAGTAGTTGCTTATAAATGCTTGTTGATAACGTGGGTACTGGAGCAAGATTAGCTCATATAAAAAGAACCAGTAAAATTACTTCCAGGATATGTGCCAGAAACAGAAACATTGCTTAGGAGGCTGTTTCCCTGGGTCCTGCCAAAGTGGGCAGGAGTACCTCAAAATATTTTGATAATTGAAAAAAGAAAGAAATAGAACTTTGGAATTAGTAAGACGTTTAAGAATGATGACAAGAATAAGAAAACTAGAAAATATTCAATAAACACATTCAGAATGCATTTCAAGGTAAAGTGACCATGCTAGCTATATTTTATATGCATCCCAAGAATAACACTATAAAATCACAGTCATTAATGTGGATTTTGTAAGTGCAGGAAAGTGTGGGCCCAATGCCACCACTGGCACAAGATACTGTGTCTCACTCTTAATCTCCCAAGGGGACACTAGCTAGAAATTCTAGTTATATTTGTACCAGGGGTTGGAAGCAGGGAAACAAAAGATTGCCAAGTATAGTAATTGGAATTTTTCTAATGACAAAATAATAGATGTTCAGAAAATTGTTGATTGTCTGGCATACCAAATCACATCTCAGGGCTTGTGGCCAAATTAGTAGCACAAGGCTGGGCTGACCCACTCTCCCATCTCCCAGACCTTCACATTCTTCCTTTTTGACAGATGTTTAATGAGAAATAGTGCATACAAATACATCTTTATAAACTATCGTTAACAGAAGCACTTCCAGGATTCTGAATAAGATGAAAATAAGCTGATTAGATTCAACAAGTATTTATGTCACAAATATTAAGCTGTTTTGGTCATGGCTTAGCATTATAATTATATAATGTCTATTTAATTTTCTATCTTAAATTTTTATGTCAATAAATTGAAACTCTTAATGTAGAATTTCCCATCCATAATTATTTCTAATTAGTCCTGCATATGTTTTATTTATGATAAACGCCATTTTTTCTCCTTTGATTTCTGGATTACAAATTCATTATGATTAGCAGCAAAATTATCTGAAAAATTTTACATGATATTTTTTGACTTTTATACAAAGCAAAAAATCCTCAAAATATTTCACAGTAAAAAAGAAAACCACTATTGTTATCAGGCTGACTTACTTAGATTTGGAGTTATCTATGTTTTAAGGTATGTTTACCTTGGAATCGGGCTAATGTCTCCTAAAATCTGCTCACCTATTTCCCTGCTGCCACCAGGAATTTATAGAAGAGTTTGGCATTTTAGAATGTTGACGTCTCTGATATTGTCTTCGTTCAGAGTTACTTTAAGCCAAGCAGCAAAGGAGCTGCAGCTGAACACCTGATGGCTTCACTTCTTATTTACTACCACAACTAAAACACACACACAGCGAGAGAGAGGTCACCTACCATGCTGAAGGCCTTCCCGAGGGCCTACTGCTGGATGTGTTGTGTGGTGTGAAGAGTGTGAATCCTGGAGTCAGACTGCCAGAGCTGGAATCCTGGCTCTGCTACTCTCTGCAGATTGGCCTTGGGATAATATCTTACTGTCTAAAACATAGATTTTCAGATTGTAAAATGGGTATAGCTAGTATTACTTCAGGAAATGGCTAGAAAATATCTACCTATTGACTTTATTAAGCATACTTTTTTTTTCAATTTCAATGTTTATTTTAGATTCAGGAGGTCCATGTGCAGAGTTTTTCCACGGTATATTGCATGACACTGAGGTTTGGGGTAAAGCCTACATTTTTAAAAGTAAAACTGTTAAGTGTTAAAAAGAAAAGAGGAACCAGCAGTAAAACTCTGGATTCAGAGAGCCTGTGGTGCGCAACTGTGTGTGGAGTGGTGCTGGTGGGTACAATGTCTCCACTTCTTGCGATAGCAAAACTTTTTTTTTCCACTTCATGTGGCTTAGGTGAGTGACACTGGATACCATCTCTTTCCAGCCTCTGGGAAGGTGACATAAAGCTCAGGTGGTGAAACAGAACCCCCGACGTTCTCACCACTGTGTTTACTTCAGAAAAGAGCATATGGTTCAAATGCAGCTGACAGCTCTCAAAGATGAGATATTCAGATTTGGGGTATCAGAGGCTGTGTTAGTTTATTGCTATAAAGGAATATCTAAGACTGGGTAATTGATAAGAAAGAGATTTGCTTGGCTCATGGGTCTGCACGCTGTAAGGAAGTGCAATGCTGGCATCTACTTCTTGTGGCCACAGGAAGCCTCCAATCAGGTGTGTAACATGGCAAGACAGGGCAAGAGAGGGGCAGAGGTGCCAGCCTCTTTTAAACAACCAGCTCTTGTGTGAACAAATAGTGTGAAAACTCACTCATCACCAAGGGGATGATAAAGCATTTATGAAGGATCCACCCCCATAACCCAAACCCCTCCCACCAGCCCACCTCTAACATTGGGGTCACATTTCCATGTGAGATTTGGAGGGAACACACATCCAACGTATATCAGAGGTAGATATACCTCTGATATATGTGATACCAAAGGTAGATACCTTTGGTATCACAAACCTGAAGGACATGTTGGAGGTCAACTTTTTCACCAAATGTGGAGGAGTGACCTAAATTTAATGCCAAAAGATCAATAATTCCCAAAATTGAGTTAGAGAAAAAATTCAATGGAATTATTTGAGCACCTGGATCTGATTGTGCCAGAAGCCAGATAAACTCCAGGACTATGCAATTTTGTGAGTCAATAAACCAGTATATTTTGCCCGGTTTTTCACAGTTAAATTTCTGTCATACACAATCAAAAGACCATTGGATTAACATCTTGAGCTGCAGTGCAGAATAACGTCATTGAGAAAGCTCTAGAATTGGAAGAGAAGAATTTCAAGCTTTGGCATAGCTTATGAGCATTCAATAAGAGTGAATAATTTAGATTCTTTACCACTTGCATTATTGTAAAATAAAGATAACAACTTTTTCTCATCTCATAAATCTTGAGGAAGTTCAGTAAAGCAGTGTATGTGATGGACTGTGCTATATAGGACTACATTTTGTATTCACAGTAACAGATAGATGGAGTCCTCGAGTTTTTACTTTCTAATGCTGTTGAGAAATACACCTGTAAGTTCTCAGCACTCACCTGCCTTTACGCGTAAACATCATAAACTCATGAGGAAGCTTGTGAACAGGATAGGATAGCATATAATACGTGAAATCTTTCCATTTATAATACACACATCTGATTGTTTATTGGATATATAATTGGGAAGCTTTCCTAGCAGAGTGATTGATCACAAACTTTAAAACTGTATACTGTGTGAAATTACCAGTGCTTTTTTGCTACTGAGAAGCATACCAATGCAGCTCGAAGGAGGAAATTTTGAGGACATTGTCAAATCTCTTATATGGACTTCACCGACTAATTCAGTGAGTATTAGCCCTTCTGTTGCGTTGTGAATGGTTCTTGCCTGCCCTTGAATTATTGAACTTGCATATGTATGATTTCATATGTGTAATCCAGATAGCAAATAAAATAAACACTATTCTTTATATTTAATTTTTATATTGTGTACTGTATTGGTAACTTCAGTCTTCTAGGAAATGTTTAAAATATGTTGGCATTCAACTGGAAGCAGCAGCTGAATTTTCTGTTAAAAATTCAGACTCTAGTATTGGTTTGGGTGATGAGGTGATTAGTAATGGTATCTGGAGCTCTGTCCCAGCTCTTGGAGTGCTGAAGTTGGAGCTGTCTACACCGTGTTCATTGACCTCTAAAATGAGTATCTGGGTACTCGTCTGAGTTCAGTGATCCACAGCAGAAACAACATTAAAGCTGAAGCCATGACTGTAATATGTGTGGTCTTGTCAGAGACGGCCTACGTGGGCCATGCATTGAAATTGATCCACTTTTCTCCAAGGCAGAGTTGAGACACTGATACAGAAATATGACCCAGGTGATGTCTTAAGGGCTGGAGCTGATCTCATTTCAATTTCCATTTCTTAAAGGTACCCATGTAATGCCTTTAAATTCAGCCAGAAAAGAACAAAGGAAGATCTCATGGGTTTTCTTCTTGGTCTTGTCGTTGTAGCAGGAAAGCACTTAAGAACTGAAATCATATTCTGTGCATGTTGAGAGTTTGTCCAGTTCGATCAAGTGTAATCTGATTGCAAGCCCCGAGCCATCTGAGGCCTGCAAGAGGAAGATACTGTCAAGACTCAATTTTCCACAATCGTCTCCAGCTTTGTGCTGCGCCCCACAGATTGGAGGGCCTGAGAATGCCTTCTCAGCCTTCAGAAAGTCAGCAGCCTCAGAGCTGCACCAGGGTGAGGCGCTACTACTGTGAAGTAAAGCTCGGGAATTCACGTGAGAGACGCAACCACTGACACAAATCTTGATGGCATTTCAGTCCAAGTGGGAAGGGTGACATTTTAAGAGAGATATTCAGTAAGGTCTTCAAAACACATTTCCACAACTAACTACACAACCCCGTAACTGTCTTGTTTTCAACTTTTTTTTCCAAATATGCCGTCAAAATAAATGGCTGTGTGTGTGTGTGTGTGTGTGTGTGTGTGTGTGTGTATGTGTGTTAGATAGAGAGATAATAGATATTTATATAATTTTAAGCTTGTGACAATATGGGATTTTATTCTTCAGTAGTTTCAAAAGAGAAGCTTTATCATGCATATATTGAAAAAAAATCTCTTTTAACATAATCCTGTATCATTATAAAGCCACAGGTAGTATTTTGGGGGAGTGTAGTCTGTTCCAGTGAAGGAAGACAGAGCATGGATTTACTTTTAGGAGGCTGATCTTCCTTCATAAAGGATCTTTAGGCTTTGCTTACATCATGCTTGCTTTGAGATGTTTTATTTCATTGGTAAGAGCTACTATATGAAAAATATTTTATGTAAAAAATTGACCATATTCTTATGTAGGGCTATAAACACAAAGAATTGAGTGATCTCTCTTATCCAACAAAACATAAATAAATGACTTTGGCCACAGTGTTCTTGCTCTCATATGGACACAGGGAGGGGAGCATCACACACTGAGGTCTGTTGGGGGGGACTAGGGGAGGGACAGTGGGGGGTGGGGAGGTTGGGGAGGGATAACATGGAGAGAAATGCCAGATATAGGTGATGGGGGGATGGAGGCAGCAAACCACATTGCCATGTATGTACCTATGCAACAATCCTGCATGATCTGCACATGTACCCCAGAACCTAATGTACAATTTAAAATATATATATATATATATAAAATTGAGTTAAAAAAAACTTTAGAGGCATATCATCAAGTACAAAGGAAACATTAATTGTGTTCTGACATTATAGCAAGTAATGAAACATTTATGAAAATTTGATGGCTATTTGGTGATATTGAAGTAATTATTGATATCCTTGTTTGGGGTGTGATAATGCTATTGTGATTTTATTTGGGGGAAATGAGAGTATCTTTTCACGTGCTTATTACAATACAGATTAAATGATAAAAAAAATTTTCATTTTTATTTCTTTTACGTTAGTGATCAGTG
Source organism: Aotus nancymaae (assembly GCF_030222135.1). Classification (NCBI taxonomy): domain Eukaryota; kingdom Metazoa; phylum Chordata; class Mammalia; order Primates; family Aotidae; genus Aotus; species Aotus nancymaae. The sequence continues at coordinate 92,912,213 of NW_026988417.1, forward strand.
CCACAGTAGTTGGGTGTAGAGAGCTCTGTTATCTGGAAGTCAATAGATATTTTTCTAGTTATTTTAATTGTGTTGGTAGAAAGTTAGTGTTAACAATGTACATAAATGAATTATCAATTTTCAAATAAAGTTGCAATAATGAACATTTATGAATGATGATTTTCTGATCATTGTTTAATTTTTGATTTTCATGAAGCCCTCCGTAGGGTCAGAGAATTCAATATTCCTAGGACATTAGCCCAAAAGAAGGGAAAACTGAGAGCTAGTCATCATAAGGCAGGCTGTGGATGAGACAGTTATTCTAGAAATACCTTGACTTTCAAGTTATGAGGACCCATAACAGTCTTTTTTTTTTTCTTTTTTTTTAAACAGGAAGTCTACCTGATGAGGCTGCAGGCTTTGATGCCACAGGGACATGAGTACCTTAAGCTTTACAGATTGTGGAATGACTTAGCCTGTCTACTTAGTGTGCACCACTAAATATCCATCAGTGAAAACTGACCTCTGCCATGACCAAAATAAGAGGTGCTTTAAATCAAAGAGGTAACATTTATCATTTTATTTCCCTTTTGCCTGTGCTGAGGCATCTGAGCCATGAAAGAAGCAGTGAAATGGGTTAGGGCCAGGGCTAAGCATTTGGGGTAGTCACACCATTTTGAAAACTTGACCTCATAAAGAACATAAGTATTTATATCAAAGGTATCCCCTTACTAATGTGAAATCCATCACTGTTTGATTCTCTCCTTTAGGCTTATAAACAAATTGGTCATTTATTTGTATTGAACTGTTCACTGTACATTTAGACAGAAAAGGAGTTTTAAGGCCTTTTTCCTTCTTTCCCTATCAATTAATACTGGAATGTGGATGTGCACAGTAATAAAAGGACACAATAAATAGTGTCTACGGAGCATCTGCACGTGCTGGGCACCAAGCCTTGTACTTTACATGAATAATCTTACTTAGTCTTTACAATGAAATTGGTACCATTGTGTCAGTTTGGTAGATGATCAAGCTTGTAATATGAAAGGTGAAGTGACCAGTCAAGATTACTGAATCAACGAACCCTGTCCTCTGTCCTTTTACTGCTACATCTTTTGAGATTTCCATTTCCCTCTTAATAGCACATTTTACATTATAGAATAGACTTTTTATGTTGTTTAGAATACGTAGCAGAACCTACAGACAGAATATTCAGAGACCCTGTTCCCTCAAAGAACGGTTATAAATTCGGTGGTAGTATGATAGTACTTTCTTGATAGATCCTAAAGTTAGGAAGGTTTATAAAAAAGATGTTATGATGCCAGGAAAAATTACATGTATATAACTTTATATATACATTCAGTCTTTGACATTTCAGTGCCTTCAGACTCAATGACTTGAAAACAACTTACTGCTACTTCTGAAAGATTAGACAGCAGACATTTACCCTGGAAGTAAAATAATAGCTTGGCAACAGTGGCATTGTATTTGTTTAAAGCCATTTGGAAGCTGGAGAATCACTTTCCACCCATGAAACATTTTACTCATTAATGAAGAACACTGATTCATTGCACATTGTAGAACTTTTGGTGTTTTGTGTTAGACAAATAAATTTAAGCTCGATTTGATGGAAGGAGAGTTATGGTTAGAGATGCTACTTATGATCAAGTATGACTGGTGCCATAAGAAATAATAATTTGTCAACCTTGCTAAGAATTAAGAATCTGGGCTATTAATTCTGAGACTTGACAGGTCTTGAATTACATGTTACTTAGAAATATGGTTGTTCAAATATGATTCAAGCATCAACTGCTTTTTTTGTAGTTCTCATTTTAATACTCTATAAATGATTCATGTTTGGAATTTTATACCACGCTTCTGAAAAGTACAGCAGACATTCTTTTACCTATTGCTCCTTATGTAATAGGTCAACAAATGTATATCGACCTCCAGTGCAGATCTGGCTTGATGCTGAGGCTGGAAGCGTTGCACATGCTGGGCTCTGGTGTTTCCACTATTACAGTTTACAATGCAGAGCAAATATTTGAGTTGCACAAACATTTTCATTTCTAAAAATGGCAGTCACTTCATTTGTGCACCATTATTAAACACATACTCAAGGTAGCTTTGCTGCCAAATGAACCGAGTTAAATTGCTTACAGTGAGGTGGTTTGCATGTTAATATTTAATACTTTGTCCAATACCATCACATCTGTGTTATGAAAATTGCATATATGGTGATTATACTTTCAGAAATTGTTTGCTTTATTCTGCTTTTTCTATCTATTTTAAAATCAACTTAAATATACTAGTCTTACAGTCTATCAATTGTTTTGGTAAACAACAAAAAACAAATCCTGCCCCACCTACTTTCTTTCTCCCACCTACAAAATCAGAGCCAATGTTATGGGTCAGGCTGGCTTGTGTGTGGGAATCACGGTTCCTTTTGATGTTTCCTGTATTTTGAAACATGCCTTGCCTGCACCAGTTCTTCTAACTATGACATTCTATTCAAGTGTGGTTCAAGGTCACTCATACAGGTCCAGGCATGATGCTCAAATCTGATTGTTTGTTATGCATTACAAAAAGCCAAGTGTGTATGTTTCATTGCTTTGGAAAAATGCATTTAACACTACTCAGCAAAGCTTTATGATATTGCTAGTTCAAGTCATTTTGGTTCATTGATTAAATAAAAGGCAATTTGACTTGTTTAGCAATATTTAAACGAAAGGGATATGTACTAATCTTTATCTAATTATGCCCCCTATATTTTTGATTTTACAGTATAGACTGTGCACTGATTTGAACTATGAGTGTACTAAACATAACTCTTACCTGTGATGCCTTTGATTTATTTTCAACTTCGAAGGCCTTGAAAATAATTTTATATTTATAATTTTAGGCAGTAGGGTATATACTGTGTATTCTTCCTAAGAGTAGATAAAACGCTTTCTGTATCCAAGTGCAAGTCTGATTATAGATTGTCCTGTGAGGTTTAAGTAATGGTAGAACAGGGGCTAGCAGTTGGTAAACCAGTGGATCTTACAGGTTTACAGTTGCAGTAGCACACCTCTGGCTCTCCACTTATACGTGAAATATAAGGAATGCACAGGGCATTGCCAAACTTGGGCTCAGATCCCTGCTTTTCACATACCAGGCGAGACCGATCATGATCAAGCTCCTGAGACTGCAAAATAATCTGAGTCCTAATTCATTAAGTAGGAGTGATAGTTCTTATAAAATAGCTGCACATAATAGATGCTCAAAAATGTTGCTCTTCTAATAGTTTGTACAGTACTTTTTCTATAAATTAGTACAAATTCTCTGTCTTAAGTAATCTTGAGTACTTGGAGAACAAATTTTGATTCAAGGAGGAAATATGAAAAATGACATAAAGGATAATTATTTCCTCCTTATTATCAGGAAGTTCCTATGTCTTGTGTCCTGCTGTGGACAGAAAAAAGAGAATCAAGAATGTTTTGAAATAATATGATAGAAAACCCAGAAATAAGGTTGCACACCCACAGCTCTCTGATCTTCGACAAAGCTGACACAAACGAGCAATAGGGGAAAAATTCCCTACTCAATAAGTCATGCTGGGATAACTGGGTAGCCACGTGCAAAAGATTGAAACTAGACCCCCTTTTTATACCATATGCAAAATTAACTCAAGATGGATGAAATACTTAAATATAAAACCCAAAACTATACAAACCCTGGAAGACAACCTAGGCACTACCATTTTGGACAGGAACAGGAAAAGATTTCATGACAAAGACACTAAAAGCAGTTGCAATAAAAGCAAAACTTGACAAGTGGGATCTAATTAAACTTAAAAGCTTCTGCGCAGCAGAGGAAACTATGAACGTAGTGAGCAGACAACATGCAAAATGGAAGAAAATTCTTGCAAAATGTACATCTGATAAAAGCCTAATATCCAGCATATATAAGGAACTTAGACAAATTTACAAAAAATACTCTCCAACAACCCTGTTAAAAAATGAGCAAAGGACATGAACAGACACTTTTCAGAAGGAGACATACATATGGCCGACAATCATATGAAAAGAAGCTCAACATCACCAGTCGTGACGGTAATGCAAATCAAAACCACAATGAGATGCCATTTAACAGCATTCAGGATGGCTATTTGATACAGTTGGCTCTGTGTGCTCACTAAATCTCATATCAAATTGTGATCCTCACTCAGTTTTGGAGGAAGGGCCTGATGAGAGGTGATTGGATCATGGGAGTGGACTTCCTCCTTGCTGTTCTCATACAGTGGGTGAGTTCTCATGAGATCTGGTTGTTTGTATGCTGTTTGTATCTCTCTCTCTCTCTCTCTCTCTCTCTCTCTCTCTCTCTCTCCTCCCGACTCCACCATGTGAAGGTGTGCCTGCTTTGCCTTCATCTTCTGCCATGGTCATAAGTTTCCTGAGGCCTTCCCAGCCAGGCTTCCTGTGCAGCCGGTGGAATCATGAGCCAATTAAATCTCTTTTCCTCATAAATTACCCAGTCTTAGGCAGTTCTTCATAGCAATGAGAGAACAGACTAATACACTATTATTAAAAAGTTAAATATAACAGATGCGGGTGAGGTGGCAGAGAAAAAGGAATGCTTAAACACTGTTGATGGGAGTATAAATGAGTTTGTGGAAGATAAAGGTTATTCTTCAAAGACTTAAAAACAGAATTACTGTTTGACGTAACAATCCCATTACTGGGTATATACCCAAAGGAATATCCATCATTCTATCATAAAGACACATGCACACGTATGTTCATTACAACACTATCCACAATAGCAAAGACATGGAATCAACCTGAATGTTCATCAGTGGTAGAACAGATAAAATAAATGTGGTACATATACACCGTGGAATACTATGCAGCCATAACAAGAATGAGATAATCTCCTTTGAGGAACATGAATGGAGCTGGAGGTCATGATCCTCAGCAAACTAATGCAGGAACAGAAAATTAAATACTGCATGTTTTCAATTATAAGTGGAAGCTAAACGATGAGAACTCGTGGACCCAAAGAGTCAAACAACACATTCTGAGGCTATCAGAGGGTGGAGAGTGGGAAGAGGGAAGAGGACCAGGAAGAATAACTGGTGGGTACCAGGCTTGATACCTGGGTGCTGAAATGATCTGTACAACAAACCCCCGACACAAGTTTGCCTGTGTAACAAACCTCCACATGTACCCCTGAACTTAAAATAAAAGTTAAATTTGAAAAAAACAAATTGGAAAGAAAAAAATAATATGACAGATGACTTCACAACCGTAGGATTTCCAGAAGAAATACGTATTGGTAACATCTGTGTCTAAATGCAGTTAAGGAACTCATGCTATCAGAATCATCTTTTAGCTGTTTCTCTCCCAGTTCTTCTTTTCTCCTAGGGACTCAAGGACAGTGAACAGCGATCATATCTAGACTTACCCCCATCTCCTCTCAAAGCTGACGTGTTCAAATGCCACAAATAGCCTTGATCATGCAAACTTGACTCTCTCTCTGAAAAATATAATTGGTAACCCTCCTTTCTATCATATGTTTACAGAAGCACTGATTATCCTTGGTGTAAAACTTCTAATCAACAGAAGGCATTGTTAGAAATTTAATTCATTCATAGGGATTTTTTTGAGCCCAGCCTTACATTTGTTGCACTGACTCATAGTTAGCAGTTTAGAACCCTTGGTTCACGCTTTTAAAATTCAAAACATGGACATCCTTTAGCTCTGTGAGTGATACTGAGGAAGTAAAGGGCAGGGTGTGAATCATGAAAAAAACTCTGATCAGTTTAAAACTGGCTATCATGAAAAACTTCACTGAGATGAATTCATGGACATGCCACCCTGTTTATCAAAGCAATTATTGAAGAAATCGTTTCTGTTGTTTTAAAAGGTAATGAGTGCCTCAGCTCTTTCATCCACTCTGTTTTTACCAAACATTTTTTTTTTTTTCGGTTTAGACCCACCCTCTTCCCGGATCAAGAGGGCACAAGAGTGGGAAGTGGAATTGAATACCTGGACTAAGACCAAAGAATGCCAGCAGCGTGAATTGGTGGGGTGAATTCCAGGCAGCTATTCTCGTTTCTAAATGTAACTGAAGCTCTTTTATCTGGAAATATGACTTGAGATCACAAGACAGAGGAATCAGGCCAAAGCCACATTTTGGCATTGGCACATCAGAAATACCATAGGCACAGGTTTTTTCACAGGATGGTATTTCATTGTTTGGACATCTGGCTGATCGCTGAAAATATGCATTTGTGAGAAATACATGGGAACCATTTCTTTTTGATAAATAAGGAAATACTTAGGGTTAGTATTGGATTCTACTTTGTGTCTGCTAATTTCTTTTAGCAATAACAACCTTTTTGTTTCTCTTTGCTATGTTAGGAGAGAAAGACTCATGTTTATCATACAAACATAGTCACTTTTACGTATTAGTATGCTGCTCTTAGAGAACAAACCAGAAAGTCACACACATTATTCCTACATGTTTCCAACTCTGTGGGAAATTCGCATTTTGAAACTTTAGTATATTACATATAAATAAACATATCTCATTCAAATCACATCTTTTGGAAATATTATTTAATATGAGAGGAAAGCAGTAGACGAAAGGCTTGTCTCTAAAAGATTGTTCTGCTGTAAGTTATTTTTCTTTGCTAAGATACTGTTTTAACAAAAATATTTCGAATTCAAGCTCTGGATACTTTTTTTTAGGTTCTGAGCGATTTCTCTAGTCCAGTCTGTGCCTACAGGTGGCAGTCCTCCTTCATCATTGCAGGGAAGTGGCTCTAAATGCATTACATCCTTAATGGGAGGTGAATTCGTGAAGTGAAATCAATCTTCCAAAATCTGTTTTCAGGTATATTCTTTATGAAAGCATAAGCTTATATTGTTTAAAATGCTGTTATAAATAGGGGTGAACTTCAGCCACCAGCCTGAAGGCTGCCCTTCTGCTGTTGCTCGGTGGAAGATGTTACATCGTCTCTTCTCAGTATGTGAAAAACAGTGACTAACTCCCTGAGAAACATGTTCCTAGACCTTGGTTCCAGAAGATTATGAATGGCTGAGCATTACTGTAGAGTAAATCTATTTCACTCTTTCCACAGGTCGGTCTATAGATTACATTAGGGAAAAGCTGGGTAATTCTGTCTTTATAAAATCCACACTTTCATGGGTGCCATAATAATTCTACGGGCACCTCCAGTAGGGCTTGTTAGAACACTGGTGCTGATGCTCCCTAGACTTTTTTCTTCAAAGAACCACCGGCTGAATCAGCAAAATAGAAATCATTGACTGTAGAGATTGATTAAGCATTTAACTTTTTTAAAAAAAGCATTTGACTTTTTTTAAAAAAGCATTTGCTTCATGTTAAGGTGTCAAAAATACCAAAGAGTTGTAAAGTAGAATTTCCATAAATTAAGTAATCAGTTGGAGCTCATGAACCTGTGCGAGATTAGCGGGGGGTGAGAGTAATGGCCACAGTCGGTGTTTGATGACACTGTGCCAGCCGCTGTGCTGAGGGGCTTGGATGGTTTTACTCACGTAAATCTATGTAGCAACCTTGCTATTTTCTATCAGTTTTGCAATGCTTACATTTTCATATTTTAACAGTTCTAATATTAGAATACGTTCTAAAATAGATGGCTGCTGACATCCCTATCCATGAGGCAGAAACTGAGGTAGTATTTGTTTTATGTGTTTGCTTTTGTTTATTACTATTACTATCGTTTCAGTAGGTTTTTTGGGAATAGGAGATGTTTGGTTACGTGGATAAGTTCTTTAATGACGATTTCTGAGATTTCGGTGCACCCATCTCCGGAGCAGTGCACACTGTACCCAGTGTACAGTCCTTCATCCCTCACCCGCTCCCACCATTTTCTGCAAGTCCTCAAAGTTCATTGTGTCATTATTATGCCTTTTGTCCTCATAGCTTAGCTCCCACTTATGAGTGAGAACACGCGGTGTTTCGTTTCACATTCTTGAGTTTCTGTCTTGTAGAGCTCTATCATCTCCTTAATTAGGTATATTTCTCCATTTTTATTTTTATTTTTTGCAGCTATTGTAAAAGGAGTTGAGTTGTTGATTTGATTCTCACCTTGGTCACTGTTGGTCTATAAGTGTACATTTATTTTGTATCCTGAAACTTTTCAGAATTCATTTGCCAGTTCTAGGAGTTTTTGGAGGAGTGTTTAGGGCTTCCAGGGTATGCAGTCGTATGGTCAGTGAACAGCAGCACAGCAACTGGCTGACTTTCCCTTTGCTGACTCGGATGCGCTTTATTTCCTTCTCTTGTCTGATTGCTCTGGCTGGGACTTTCTGTACTATGTTGAATGAAAGTTGTGGAACTGGGCATCCTTGTCCGGTTCTCAAGGGGAGTGCTTTCAACTTTCTGCCGTTCAGCATAATATTGGCTGTGGCTTTGTTGTAGATGCATCTTATTATCTTGAGGTGCGTCCCTTCTATGCCAATTTCGCTGAGGGTTTTGATCATAAAGTAATGCTGGATTTTGCATACATTGAGATGATAATGTGATTTTTAATTCTGTTTATGTGATATATCACATTTATTGACTTTTGTATGTTAAATCATCCTGGTATTCCTCATATGAAACCTACTTGATCATGGTGGATTATCTTTTTTATATGCTGTTGAATTCGGTTAGCTAGTATTTGGTAGAGGGCTTTTGCATCTATGTTCATTAGGGATATTTATCTGTAGTTCTCTTTTTTGTTATGTCCTTCCTGGTTTTGGTATTAGGGTGGTACAGGTTTCACAGAACGATTTAGGGTGGATTCCCTACTTTTCAATCTTTTGGAATAGTGTCAATAGGATTGGTACCAACTCTTCTATAAATGCTTGATATAATTCAGCTGTAAATCCATCTAGCTCTGGACTTTTCTTTTTGAAAATTTTTTTATTACTGTTTTAATCTCACTGCTTGTTATTGGTCTGTTCAGAGTTTCTATTCCTTCCTGGTTTAATCTAGGAGGGTTATATATTTTCAGGAATTTTTCCTCTTTTCTGGGTTTTCTAGTTTGTACGTGTAAAGGTGTTTACAGTAGCCTTAAATGATCCTAGAGCCTTAAATGATTGCTGTGGTACAGTGTGTAATAGCTCCCGTTTTCCTTCTAATGACCGTATGCGGATCTTCCCTCCTCTTTTCTGGGTTAATCTCACCAATGGTCTATCACTTTGTTATCTTTTCAAAGAACCAGCCTTTTGTTTATCTTTTGTAGTTTTTTCCTTTGTTTGTTTTAACTTTCTTTAGTTCTGCTCTAATCTTTGTTACTTCTTTTCTTCTACTGGGTTTGGGTTTGGTTCGTTCTTGTTTCTCTAGTTTATTCAGGTGTGACCTTTGATTGTCAATTTGTGTTCTTTAGATGAAGGCTCTTAACGCTATGAACTTTCCTCTTAGCACTGCTTTTGCTGTATCTCAGAGGTGTTGATAGGTTGTTATCACTATTATCATTCAGTCCAAACAAATTTTTAATTTTCATCTTGATTTCATTGACCCAATGACCATTTGGGAGCAGATTATTTAATTTCTATGTATTTACATGGTTTTGAGGGTTCCTTTTGGAGTTGATTTCCAATTTTATTCCACTGTGGTCTGAAAGAGTAATTTTGATTTTCTTAAATTTATTGAGACTTGTTTTGTGGCCTATCATATGGTCTGTCTTGGAAAATGGATAAGTACTGTGTTTATTTTGCAGCTGTTGGGTAGAATGTTCTGTAAAAATCTGTTAAGTTCATTTGTTCTAAGGCATAGTTCAAGTTCATTGTTTCTTTGTTGATGACTTCATGTCTCGATGACCTGTCTAGTGCTGTCAGTGGAATATTGAAGTCCCCAACTGCTATTGTGTTGCTGTTTTATTTCATTTCTTAGGTCTAGTAGTAATTGTTTTATGAAGTTGGAAGCTCCAGTGTAAGGTGCATATATATTTAGGATTGTGATATTTTCCTGTTGGACAACGCTTTTTATCATTATATAATGTCCCTCTTTGTCTTTTTAACTGCTGTTGCTTTAAAGTTTGCTTTGTCTGATATAAAAATAGCCACTCCCGCTCGCCTTTGATATCCATTTGCATGGAATATCTTTTTCCATCCCCTCACCTTAAGGTTATGTGGTTCCTTAGTGTTAGTTGATTCCCTTGAATACAGCAGATATTTGGTTGGTGAATTCTTATCCATTCTGCAATTCTGTTTTTTTTTTTTAAGTGGAGCATTTAAGCCACTTACAGTCAACATTAGTATCGAGATGTGAGAAACTATTCTGTTAATCATGCTAGTTGTTGCCTAAATATCATGCTTATTTTTCATTGTATTATTGTTTCATAGGTCATATTAGACTTATGCTTTAAGGACGTTCGATTTTTGTGCATTTTGAGAATTTGTTTTAAGATTTAGAGCTCCTTTTAGCAGTTCTTGTAGTGCTGGCTTAGTAGTGGCAAGTTCTCTCAGTATTTGTTTGTCTGAAAAAGACTGTATCTTTTCTTCATTTATAAAGTTTAGTTTCACTAGACACAAAACTCTTGGCTGGTAATTGTTCTGTTTAAAGAGGCTGAAGATAGGCCCCAATCCCTACTAGCTTGTAGGGTTTCTGCTGAGAAATCTGCTGTTAATCTGATAGGGTTATCAGATACCTGATATAAGATACCTGATGCTTTTGGCTCACAGCTCTTAAGATTCTTTTCTTTGTCTTCACTTTAGATAACCTGATAATTATGTGCCTAGGCAATGATCTTTTTGTGGTGAATTTCCTGGGAGTTCTTTTAGGTTCCTGTATTTGGAAGTCTAGATCTTTAGCAAGGCCGGGAAGTTTTCCTCAATTATCCTCTCAAATATGTTCCCCAAACTTGCAGATTTCTCTTCTTCCTTGGGAACACCAATTATTCTTAAGTTTATTTGTTTACCATAATCCCAAACTTCTTGGAAGCTTTGTTCATTTTTTTAAATTCCTTGTTGTTTGTCTTTTTAGATTGAGTTAACTTGAACACTTTGTCTTCAAGCTCTGAAGTTCTTTCTTCTACTTCTTTGAGACTTTCCAATGATTTTTTCATTTCTCTAAGTGTGTTCTTCATCTACAGAAGTTGTGATTGTTATTTATTTATGCTATTATTTCACTGGAGACATTTTCATTCATATCCTGTCTCATTTTCTTGATTTCTTGAAGCTGGACTTCATCTTTCTCTGGTGCCTTCTTGATTAGCTTAATAATTGACCTTCTGAATTCTTTTTCCCACAATTCAGAGATTTTGTCTTAGTTTGGATCCATTGCTGGTGTGATCTACTGGAGGTTGTTTTGTCATATTACCAGAATTGTTTTTCTGGTTTCTTCTTATTTGGATAGACTGTGTAAGAGGGAAGATCTGGGGCTCAAGGGCAGCTGACCAGATTCTTTTCTCCTCCAGGGTGCTCTCTTGATGTGGCGCTCTCCCCTTTCCCTTAAGGATGGGGCTTCCTGGAACCAAACTGCAATGATCCTTATTTCTCTTCTGGGTTTAACTACCCAGCAGAGCTACCAGGCTCCAGGCTGATACTGAAGGTTGTCTGCAAAGAGTTCTGTGATGTGATCTCTCTTGAGGTCTCTCACATGGATACCATCACCTGCTATAGTGGAGGCAGCGAGAAAGCAAAGTGGACTCTGTGAGGGTCGTTGGCTGTAGTTTTGTTTAGTGTGCTGGTTTTTTCTTGGCTGGCCTCAGACTAGGAGCTGGCACTTTCAAAAGAGCATCAGCCTCAGTAGTGTAGGGAGGATACGAGCTTGCCGTAAGTTTGTCTGGGTAAGTAATCAGGTTTTTCAGGAGGTGGGCAGGGCCGTAAAGTTCCCAGGAGATTATGTTCTTTGTCTTGTCCTCAGCTACCAGGGTGGGAATAGAAAGGCCATCAGTTGGGGGTAGGGCTGGGCATGTCTGAGCTCTGCATTTCCTCGGGCAGTGCTTGCTGTGGCTGCCGTGGGAGACAGCAGTGTAGTTCTCAGGCCATTGGAGTTATGTCCCCAGGGGGATTATGGCTGCCTCTGCTGCTTCATACAGGTCACCAGAGACGTGGGGAAAGGTGGCAGGCCTCACCCAGCCACCATGCAGCCTGAAAGGCCAGTCTCATTCCCTCCATGCCCTGCCAACAGCCCTGAGTTTATTTCCAGGCAGCCAGTGAGCAGGGTTAAGAACTTGTGCCAGCCTCCCAGCCCCTTCATGAGAAAGCAAGTCGAGCTTCCATGTTTCAGATCCCCCCGCCTGCCCAGCTTCTGTGCTGGTATCTGCCCTCCTGGCTCCGCACATCCCCCAGATTCTGTCCAGGAAACTTCAAGTTGGTCAAAATTGTAACAAAGGTTAGCTGGAAGTTTCCTTCTCCCTGTGGTCTTTCCCCAATTCCACTAGCAGCCCTCCCCAAAGATCCCTGTGTGACAAAGTCAGCATTAGCTTCCCTGGGGACCGAGAGTGTCCACCGGGCTCTTCCTGTGGCTTCCTCTACCCCTATATTTTGCTTGGGTCTCCAAATTCATCTCAGCTTCTGGTAAGGTCTAATCCTTTTTTCATGATCTGGACCTTCAGGTTCCTCAGTGAGGATGTGTGTTCCAGGTGGACATTCCCCCTCACACTTTGAGCACTCATGGATTTTTGGTTGTCTCAAAGAGCCTGAGAGGGAAAGCTGCTTCCTTCAAAGGATCTGTGGATTCTCTCAGCTTTTCTGACATGTTTGTGTGGTAGTTCATGGAGCAAAAGTTTTTGATGTGAGTCTCCATATGCTGCTCTGTCTGTCCAAGCTGGAGCCCACCATTTTCCTCAAATTGAGATAGTACTTGTTTTCATTTGTATTTTTGTTTAGAGGCAGGGTCTTTCTCTGTCACCTAGGCTGGAGTGCAGTGATGCCATCATAGCTCACTGTAGTCTTCAACTCCTGAGCTGAAGCAACCCTGTCACTCCAGCCTCTTGAATAGCTGGAACTACAGGTGCACATCACCACGCCTAGCTATGTCTATTTTTGCAGAGACAGAGTCTCACGATGTTGCCCACTTCTGTTTTGAACTCCTGGCCTCAAGCAACCCTCCCGCCTCAGACACTCAAAGTGTTGGGATTACAGGCATGAGCTACAGTACTTGGCCTTGAGATGTATTTAGTACCTGCACGTGTGAAGACATAAAAATTGTCAGCCTCCAAACAGGCAGAATAGATGTGGTGAACTAAGAAGGACATCCCAAGGACACTCTTGGAATTACTTTTAACCCCTGGGAGCCACAGTGTCAAAGGCAGGCTGGTTCTATGCAGCCAGTGTGGGACCCCAGTACCAAGGCCTTTCCGTGGGTTCCTGTGTTTCTACTAAGAAATGCTGTTCTGCCAACACTGTTCATAGCACTATGGGCGATTCTGTATGGAAGAGGCTAGGCACTGCCAAATCTGAGTCAAGAGCTGATTTAGAATTGAAATCTGCCTATAAAGAAGTCTGAGAAATATCTAAACCAATTATCTTGCTTAATTTTTTTATATTTGCATGGCAGTGGTACATGATTAAAAATATCTATGTATAATTAATTTTTTCAACAGGCACATGGAATAGAAACTCATACTATTAAGAGAGCTTTGCGTCACATCGTAATTGTCTGTGGTTTTCCTTTTCAGTGATATTTAAAATTGTGTCTTATAACTGAGAGCATTCTAGCTGTGACAGTCACAGTATCATTATCCCTGTTTTATACAAATGAGGAAGTTTTGCCACAATAAGTGGAGAACCAGGATGTAGGTTCAGTCTGCATCTAGAAGGTGACATCTTTATACTCTACTGTTTCTCTGATGAAGTGATTACAATGAAAGCTGTAACTTTTTTTATTATACCATTTGTAATAAAGTTACTACAAGAAATTTTCAAAATTCCATTCTTTCCTTTCCTGAATTTCAGACAACACTAGGCATATCTGCCTCCATAGAAAAGGCTAAGAAAAAGTCTGACTGGGCACAGTGGCTCACACCTGTAATCCTAGCACTTTGAGAAGCCAAGGTGGGCAGATTACCTGAGGTTGAGAGTTCAAGACCAGCCTAGCTAACATGGTGAAACCCTGTCTCTACTAAAATTCCAAAAAAAAGAATTAGCCAGGTGCAGTAGTGTATGCCTATAATCCCAACTACTCTGAAGTCTGAGGCAGAAGAATCACTTGAACCTGGGAGGCAGTGGTTGTGGTGAGCCGAGATCACACCACTGCACCCCAGCCTGGCCTACAGAGCGAGACTTTGTCTCAAAACAACAACGACAAAAAGTCTTTCTTTTCTCCACACTTTGGCAGTTCATTTTCTTCTTCAAGCTGCCTGACGTAAGTTCAGTCAGAAGGTACGAGTTAGAATAGAAGACAAAGACAGCCCATTTGTGCTTCAGGACCAAGTTTTCCGCGTACGCAGAACTTTTATTACTCAAATGAGTGCTATATTTTGATCCGCTCTGGCTCCTGTGCAGAAGCACCGTGTGTGATTGCAGAGGCTATGTCTGTTCTTAATTGGTGCTACTCTTCTATCTATTTTTAATCAGTTCAGAATCCACAAGGGAAGGTGGATGAAGGAATAATTCCCTCCAGTGTCCCAATGTATTTCCTTTTTAAGTCTGCCAGTAGAACAAATATATTTCATTGCATGTTCATTAGAAACTCACATGAGGAGAAAATGAAACATCTTTCATATTATATTCTTACGAAATAGGACTTACAGAAACCGTGATAAAATGGAAACTGTGCTTTGAGATATTTATAGCATATATATGTTGAGTATCAAAAACCATGTCACTTTTTTGGATCTTCAAAAGCAGACATAAAATCAAGTTTGTAGCTGTACAATATTTTTCACTGCAATGTAATACAAAAATGTGATTTTACACAGGTATATGGTTTGAAAAAAGAAGCATAGAAATTACACAGTTTTTACTTAGGATTAAGTATATTGCGTTAGAATAATCTAAAACCCAACAATTTTCTTTTTGACCGAATGACCTTACATCTTCCTTTTAGAAAAAGTTGCCTATGACTGGTGTTCTTCACTTCTCACCATCACCTTTCTCTTCTATCTTTCAAAAATAATGTGGGTAACGCGATATTCTGGTTTCCTTTTTTTTAAATGAACTTTATTCAGCCTAAGAACTACAGCATAACAAGTATGACAGAAATGTTTACTGTGCCATCGACGATGCTATCACGGCTCCTGGATGAAAATACAGGAAAGGGTACACGTGCGTCAGAAGGTCAGCTGCATGACGGGCACCGGGGCTGGTGAGAGCTGGCAACAGGGCCTTTGGTCTGGGACGGGGAGTCCTTTGTTTCACGCAGGTGGCCCACTGCATGGCTCCATTATTCTCAGGTATGGCTCACAGTTTATTAATAGAGAACAATATGTTTTTTAAGTATGAATTATATATCTGTCATTTATTAAATGCCATTAATTAATAATAGATATAAAATTCATACTAAGAGAAAATAATTTTCTTCCATTATTTTAAAAATAAACTTCAGGATGAAATAGTGCCAGTGCAGCCTTTGTTCATTTTTATTCTGTTTTAATCTCAGAAAACACAGACATATACCTTTACAAAAACAAATATTAAACACAGAACATCATTTAAGAAATACAACTATGGAAAAAAACTGCATGATTGAGTAAGTGGAAACCTTCTACAAGGCAGTGTGTACATTTGATGATGTCTATAAAGCATTAAATGCAAGTGAATTATTAACCATCAGTCAGTCTTTCCTAAAGGGCCAGGAAGACAGGAACACTTGATAAAAATTACAGGGGACAGTAGCTTGATCATTATTCATATTTATGAGAGGAAAACAGCTTTCTTAATTGCTATTTCTACAGCTATCTTTTTAAAAATATTACACAAATTTTGCTATGTGACTGAAATAGCACATAAGGAAAATGTGATATATTTACTCCCAAAAAATGCCTGTCCCTATTTATCAAAGATGTAAAGCAAGCTTACCATTAAAGGATGTGACTTTTCCATAGTGCAAAACGACCCTGTGATCTGCAAAGAAAAATGGACATCATCAAGTGTTCTCTTAATTGTTGGTTCATCATACAGATGACGCAATTCGGGGTTTAACTGGGATCCCACCTTTAACAACCTTTCCTTTCATACAGGGATGTGATGGAGGGGCAAAACTCTTATGAGCACACATTGACATTGCAACCTGTGACTTTCTACCTTAAGATGGATGTAGTATATTGATCATCAAGTGGTTTGTAAAGTATCTGGCTCAGATAGAGGGTGAGATGAAATACTTGGCTTCTGCTACTCTGCAGGGACTTTATCTGTTTGCATTTCAGTACAATAAATGTTCCTGTGATTTTCAGAATGGACACCCAGTTGTGGTTTCTCAACCTTATCTCTCCTCTAATAAATTTGGATCCAGATTTGAAAGTGTTGAAAGCAGACAATGCTGAAGGCAGTCTGGACGACCCTGCAGGTCTTTAATTCACATTAAATGCCTTTAGCTATCATTCTATTCAAAATCATCCAAAGCTCAATAGAATTGCTTCAGGAATACCTGGGATCTAGAAGTTTCTTTGAGCTTTACATGACTTACCTTCTGCTCCTCCATTTGTTTTATTAATGTAACAATTTTTACCAGAAGGATGATAGTGGACTTTTTCAAAAATATTACTATACATTATTTTAACCAAAGCAGTTCACAGTTCATTTCTTCTACCACTAATATCCAAATGCAAATATTTTATAATCTGGTAAAGTGACATGTCCTTTTATCACTGAAGGAAATTCCAAGATTCTCAGAAACTCAGTTTTAACGTGTAAAATGTGTCCTTGAAAATCCATTACAGATGCTAAAATGAAGGCTCTCCCCCGGAGAAGATCCTCTGAGCCATTGTGTGGAGATTTTTCATCAAGGCCATACAATTTTTGAAGGTTCCTTCTTGGGTTTTGGAAACAATTTCAATGTACCTACTGATGGATGATGGAACAGGGTCTGGCCTAGTTAACTATGGCAAAGATAACTCACACTTTAAGGATCCTTACTGAGGCTCTCTTTTCTTTTCCTGGATCTCGGTTTTGATTTATTAGATGATATTTCTGTACTATTGACTATAAATAGATATAATTTTTCATTAGAACTGAAATGTATTGATTTTTTTTCTGAAAATGTCCTGTTTATTATTAACCACAATTTGTAGCTAATGTGTTTCTGCCTCTACCATCAATAGAACAGGGAAAGAAACCCTGAAAATATATATGAGAATGCAGTCCAGGTTGATATTAAGTTATTTAACATATGTTCAAGAATTCCAGAGGCAACAGCCTTTTGAGAGCCTAAATATCAGTCCTGTAATTAGATGAGAAAAGATGCTCTACGTGGATAGAAAAAAAAGTTAATTTAAAAAAATTATAGAGAGTGAAGAGCTAATTTTCATTATTTAATCTCTCTGTACCTCAGTTGCTCATTTATGAAAAAGCAATAAATAGCATCTCCCTCATAGGACTATTCACAGAATTAATTTACGAAGTAATTTGTGAATTATTTTATACATATGAAATATTTGGAGCATGGTAAGTAATCAAAATGTTAGCTCATGATATGACTGTTGTAGTCATTATGCATTTTCTTTGCATTTTGGAAGTTTACAGATGTCTAAAAGATCGCATATTAAGGTAAGTGTAAATATACAATCAACCCTAACATCTCATCTTGATGCTGGGCACTCTGACATCGGTGACCAACTTTGAGACTCATTTCCAAAAATAAAGTACAGAAAAATATCTACAGCTATTGTTATGGAACTGATCGTGAGTCTGCCCACTAGATGCAGAAAAACCAAATACTGACATTGAGATTGTAGCAAGACGAAGGGAAGCATTTATTCCAGGGCGCCAGGTAAGGAGACTTGGGCCGTTCATTCTTAAGACTCCAACTGCCCAGTTGCTTACAGAAAGGTTTTAAAGGCAGGGAGGCAGAGGTTAAAGTAACATCATCAACCAACTCATGAAAGCTATACATTGATTTGACCTAAAAAGGCCAGACATCTCAAAGTGGAGGCCCACAGGTCACTGGCAGATTCAAATGCTTTGTGGTCTGCAATTGGTTAAGAAGACAAAGCCATGTCTAAATATTTGGGATCCATGGAAAAGAATGTGAGCTCTGGCTCATGGATGTGACTTCCTCCAGGCCACTGAGGAAGAAATTTAGAACAAAGAACAATGGTCAGAGTTCCCTCGTCAGCTCCCCTTATCTGGGGTGTCTGTGCCAGCAGATCCATTTGGTGGGAGTTTGGGTTTCTTAAAAATAACTTGAATGTATGTTCAGATGTTTTCTTTAGTTCCTGTCATGAACCAGATATCCCTTGACTTTACCTTCCTTGGCTATTGTTTTAAGCCAATTTTACTGTTAAAGTTGTTAAATGTTAATGGTAAATATTGTTAAATAAATTGTTAAATAATAAAACAAACAATTTTATTGTTAAATAAAATTACCTTATTGCCTATCAAGTTGCTCATTTACTTCTCAGGCTTGGACTTTCCTTTGAAGGCACTTAAGACTTTATTTTATTTCCATGCTTGGGAGGCCTGCAGGTCCTTAAGAAGGGTCCCCGCTCCTCTCATTAATTATAATAATTTCTTTGGTTAATAGACTTTCCTCTAAGGAATTTCAAACTTCAATCATCAATTGCTCACTAAATTCCTTCTTTACTGAGATGTCATCTGTGGGAAGAGAGCCTAGGAGGGCTGACAGACATGTGGCCTCAGGAATGAGCAGTGCTCCAGCAGATGCCCCCTGCGTTTGCCCCCATGCAGTGGCTGAGTTAAATCAGGGGCGGCCTCAACAATTCAGAGAAATTCACAGCTAACGCCCAAAATGGAAGTGCCGCAGACCTTGCTTCATAACTGGCAGTCATTACTGTGCCCTGACGGAAGCTAATGAAATTTTCAACCTCCGCAAATCATGGAAATAAGGTCTTTGGATTTGATTGTTTTTCTGTTTTCATTCCATCCAAAAATATGGGTACTGCATTGATGGATCTGGGGTAGAGGATATTTTTCATTACTCCAGGAAGTGTTGGGGACTTAGTTTTCTCATGTGCAAAATAGTAACAATCATACTCTCCTTTTGCATTTTGTTCAAAACTTTGTGGAACTTGTAGAGTTTCTTGAGATTAGACTGTTAAATGAAGTAGTTACACCTTGAGTAACTGGGTTTGGTCCAATAGCTGAAAGTCATTTGCTATTTGTCATGGTTTCGAACTTCATGTCCCATGTCCACGTGTAGAGGCAGCCCCCACTGATGGCATTAATGAATGCAGCGAGGGGTGAGGCCTGCCGGGAATACCTGACACAAAGCATGGGGAACTCTGACACTGCATTCTCCCAATGTCTAAAACACATTTGTATGCACACTACACGTCTTCTCAACACTGATGGAATTCATGAGTATTATGTCATTTGCTTTCTTTCAGGGACTTCATGGACTTCATGGACAGGAAGCAGGAGTTCTTATTTCAAACATAAATGGTATATTCTAAAGCACAGGGCCACATTGAAACAAGGCATGTTTATTGGCTGTGTCTTTGACATTTTTGCATTTATACCAGAAAACTTCAGTTTGACAACTTTTAGGAGATTTTGCATGATTATGTGACAATCTATTACTTTGAATCCACAGTGAATCATCATTCACTGCCTCTCTTGCTTTTTAAAGAGCAGCACATGAGTTTTAAATATTAAAACTTGATTAAGTGAGATTATTTTAGCTGAAAAATGACTCATAGATATATAGAATAACAGGATAACAGGTACAAAACTAATACATTTATTAATGTAATTTTCTTCTTATTTAAATAAAACAATTAGGCATTTTGATTATACAGTCATTTTTATTACACATCATTTTCGGTTGGCTGTGGTGCCTGTAAGGTAGAGAAATGGATGAAACCGTGAAGAGGAGGGAGCGGCTGAGGGAGGAGGCACGGATGACCTGTTACCTGTGCGTCTTTGCACCTAAGCTTAGGGAAGACGCTGATGACTGCTGAGCATATGCTTGCTTCCTCCCCCTAATTCTAGCTTGGTGCTTGCATCTTCACTGCTTTTTACAAGCCAGTTGCTATACTATATCCTGGTCCTTTCCTATTAGCCAAGTTTTCCCAGTGACAGCTTGGGAGAAATGGTGATCAGGGGTCTGAGAGTTCTTGTCTACTGGTGGCTCATGCTGGTAATCCCAGCACTTTGGGAGGCCAAGTCAGGCATATCAGGAGGTCAGAAGTTTGAGACCAGCCTGGCCAACATGGTGAAACCTCATCTCTACTAAAATTGCAAAAATTAGCTGGGCATGGTGGCACGTAACTATAGTTCCAGCTACTCGGGAGGCTGAGGCAGGAGAATCATTTGAATCCAGGAGGTGGAGGTGGCAGTAAGCCAAGATGGTGCCACTGCACTCTAGCCTGAGCAACAGAGTAATACTCTGTCTCAAAAAAAAAGAAAGAAAAGAAAAGTCTCATTAGGGAACTTCAAATTCCCCGGGCAATTCCCAGGGCAGCCAGGGGAAGCCCGAGTGAGTGCAGTTATTACTGTCCTTCCTGCTTCCTGAAAACCCAGCCTCTACCCTGTGTGTCATACATCACTGGGGAATAACAAGAAGAAAGTCTGGCAGCCATGAATACAAATAACCGTGTTCTTTTCACTCACTTTTTACATCACAGTAATTTGTTTTAAAAAAACTTGAAACAGTTCAACGATGTTTGAAACCAGATTATAACAAAAGGTTGGTATTATTTTTCAAAAGAGGAGAATGAATATTTTGGTATAAACTTCTCTTTAAAAATTAATAAGGTTTTATGTATACAATATATATTATATATAAAATATATGTTATAAATAACATATATAGTATATAAAATATACTCTACATTAATGTAGAATACATGTTCCATTATATTATGTATATTTTGTAGACATAGGGTCTCACTATGTTGTCCAGTTTTATCTCAAATCCCTCATCTCAAGCGATCCTCTTGCCTTGGCCTCCCTAAGTGCCAGATTATAGATGTGAGCCACAAACCTGGCCTATATTTTTGTCGTATATTTTCCTTCTTCCTTTTGGAAATTTGGTGGTCGTTTAGAGCTATCACAAATTAATAAGAGCTATCACAATTTAATTAGAGCTATCACAAATTAATAAGCCTAGTGGTGACAGTAGAAATTCACATTAGCTTCAGTTATGGGACTTGAGGAGTCTAATAAAAGAGACCGGCAGGAAGGCAGTGGATAGAGCTGACAGCCAACATGGAAAGGGAAAAGTCCTCTGTCTTGAAGCGTCAATTAAGTTTAACGTTTTGAATAAATGGACAGTCTTAAAAAGATTAGCTTGATTTAAGTCACTCATTTAAATGTTTCTACTCTGTGGTCTAAAGCCTTGGCAAAGGAAACAATAACTCCGACTTTGGTTTGTAAATGCAGCGCTCGTATTGATGTTTCCCCTGATGGAGCACCTGCCTTTGACGCCCTAATGCACCTCGCTATTACTTACTCTCTTACGGGCTTCCACCACCCTTACATGGAGCCGCCTGTCTTCCTGGAGTGAGAGAGGGTGTCAGAGTATTATTTTGTAATTCTAGATCGGTCCACGAATCATGCATTCATCATTCATTTGTGTTTGTCTTTCTGTCTTTAAACATGACGATTTCGTTTTGAACTACTTGTAGCTGTATTTAACCACTGAACCTTTTAATTACTTGCACTGCTGACACAAGCAGAGCGCTTGCCAAGCTGGGGGAAAAGGCCTGGTGCATGAAAATGGAATTCAAACAGCGAATGACTGCACCTTTCCCATTAACTCTCCTGCCAAATTTATAGTGCAATACGCAAGCCTGAGGCCAACGTTTACAGCAACTGAGGGCACCCAGTCCGTATGCAGTGAGTAATAGGAGAACGGAATTGACAGAGTCAGGCTAACGTAGGAATATGTGTAGACAAGGATAAACAACAAAGCAGGAATCCATCTCCTCTCCCGGTTAGACATTTCAGTTGAATGAGCCTTTTTTTCTAACGGTGCAGCTCTGAAGAACTGTGGGTCTGTCACGGATTTCTGTGTTTATGGAATGAATATTCAACATTCATGACTCATTCAGCTGTAATTAGTGAGATGATGGGTAGCTACTTAGCACACCTTATTCATTTTAGAAACACCACTTCGTCTTTATCCAATGGATAAGCAACAGATCCTCAAAAAATAATGAGTTTTGTCTCTGGTTTCAGGCATCATTTGTCGAATACCTAATGTCTGCACCATACATAATTTATTCCATCCATTTGATAAAAACGTGGCACTATCTCCCCAGCCAAAATCAGTGAGGGGCAAGAGAAGCTTGATTGTCGAATGACTCAGCAGCTAAGGAAGTGACAGTGTTAAGTGACGAGGAGAATACAAGTGGGCAAGAGGGATTTTGGTGTCTCGTGATAGTGCTGGCAGCTCAGGCCACAGCTTGGAACTGAGCACACTCCTGACTCGCGGAACAATGAGGCCAGCCTAATCCAGCAGAGCTGGTTGAGGGGTGCCCACCAGCAACGACGGAACTGCTCTAGCCACGTCATCCTGACTGCTCCGTCAATGAAAACATGGGGAAGAACATGTTTAAGTTTTGGAAAGTAAGAGTCATGGAGAGAGGCTGCTCCCTCTCCTCAGCTCACCTTGAGTGGAGTGAAAAAGAACCACGGAAAGATGTAGGGTGCCTGCACTGCCCTCCCCTCCCCTACGTCGGAGGATGGTCATGCAAAATTTGCTCCCCCATTAGGTGGTGGAGGTGCAATGTGACTCAAATGTGCAGGGGAGGAGAGGGAGGAGAAGACTGGCTCCTGAGGCAACCTGCGTGCCTCTCCTAGTCAGTAGGAGCCGGTCCAGAGCTGGTCAGTAGGAGCTGGTCCAGAGCTCGAAGCCCTGGGGTAGATCACTGTGTACTCAGGAAATCAGACAACAGGGAAAGTGCTTGGGAAGACAGAACACTATAGTATTTACTTGGAAAAAAAAATAGTTTTATCTTTATACTAAAATAATATGTATGTGCTCTATTTTACATACGTTCTTTATATATACTGGGCATACTTTGTATTTCACTTTAAGAACATTCTAGGCTGTGGGTTTTAAATAAAAGGTTTTTGTTTGTTTGTGTGTTACCAAGTTAAAGAAGTATTCTGCCTCTCTCTTCCTGGTATTGCCTCTTCTCATTATTTCTGTTTACTCAGGCTGTACTCACTAAAATCTAACTTTTAATCCAACACATCACCAAAAACAGCTTTGGCTAAATTCGGCAGTCCCCGCCAGCCTGCGGTATCTGTGCTCAGTTGGCTCCTCTGTGACCCCTCTTCACCATTTTCTGCTGTTGGCCATCCTCCTTCGGGGACTGGGGAGACGCCTCGGCCTCACCTTCCCCTCACCTTTCCACTTGTCCTTCTCCGCCTGCTTTGTAGGTTTGTTTTCTTCTTCTAGGCCACGCATGTCTGGAGTTCTGGAATGCTTGGCTTTGGGCCGTCTTTTCTCAAATTATTTCCTCTGCCTCTAGTCAGTCTCATCTACGGTCCTGGCTTCAATTAACACCCAACGTGGATGACTCACAAGAGCATTTTTTTTTTCCTGCCCAAATCTCTTTTAAACTCAAGATTGGGATTTTTTAAAAATTCTCCACTTACATCTTTTTATTCTAATATCTGAGACAATTCCTGGACTTTACCTTCTGGTTCTTCCATCAGTTTTTACTTGGATGATCCTAACAGGTTATTCTTACTTTCTTATTATTCTGAATTACAATATTCTGTCCTCATTTTACAAATGAGTATTCATTTGAGTTTATCCCACGAGTAGCATTTCAGATTTGGTGATTTCTCTCCTATTCCCAAAATGAGCTTTTCTTCATTTGATCTAACTGTTTTTGTTTTGTATTTTGCTTCAATTATTTTTGTTTCTTGACTCATATTTTTTGCCAGCTCTGGATAAAGATGTGAAGCTTATAAACTAATTGCCTGTGTTTTGGTTGATTGGAAAAAGCAAAAAAAAAAAAAAAAAAAAAAATTGAGAAACGCTGACTTCTAACATTTGGAAAATCCTCGTCATTGTCTCCTCCTCAGCTCACCTTGAGGGGAGTGTACACAGTTTTTGAAGGGTCCATGTTTTCTTTTATTTTGCAACTACAGAGCAGTTGTTTATTAAGACACTTTCCTTTTCAGTTCAGCGAATCTCCTGCAATGAAACCCCTTTCTTCTGCATTTATAAAGCACTAACTTGTCCTCGTAGGTAAAGATTACTGGTGCCAGGCTGGCATCAGATGGCTTTCTAGGCTTGGTGCTGGTGAAGGACAGGGGTTCCTTTGCTTTCATCCTCACCAGTCACTGATGTGGCAGGCATGTTCTCAGAATTCAGATACTGGTTTATATGCATGTTTCTTACTCAACATTCTGGTATTATATGGTATTTGTGGGCAATTATGAAAATCACTTCTTTAAAGTTGAAGGATTTCCTTCAGACTGTGTGACTTAGTATTTCTGGTGTGAGGGACACAATTTATTCCTGAGTTTTTAAAATTTTTCCATAGTACATTTCTCCCTGGGGGCCTCCCCGTATCCAGGGTAAACATTTTCATTGTCTTCCACCTTCCACTCTTGGATATGTTTACTTATCAGTTTATATCAAATGTTTAATTGATTTTAAAAGCACATTTATGGTTCAAAAAATTTGAAAATACACACAGAAGAGGTCA
Source organism: Aotus nancymaae (assembly GCF_030222135.1). NCBI lineage: Eukaryota > Metazoa > Chordata > Mammalia > Primates > Aotidae > Aotus > Aotus nancymaae. The sequence goes on from NW_026988417.1 coordinate 92,936,943, forward strand.
AAATATATGAAACAGAGAATTCTGTTTATTTTATTATTTAATTTATGCATTGTATAGTTCAGCCTCTGTAGAAACTTGTAAGAATTTGAGTATTCCATTTTTAAAATAATTGTTACAAAATACATTAACTATTCACTCATCACAGGTTAATTACTTTTTTCTTAACAATGTATCCTTTTTCAAAAACAAGACTATAGTCTCATGCAACACCTATGTTAAAAAACATATTAAAAAATTAAAAAAAAACAGTGCGGGGGGCAATATAAAGATAACTAAGTTTTTGGCACGCAGCTTTCTTAGAATATATCACTGACCTCACGTTCAGTATTTTGTGTCACATAGCTTTGTAGAACATGTCAGAGGCAGCCACAAAAGTTTCCATTTGTGAAACCTCCAGGAAATATTTGGGACACACATGATAGGACTATGCCAGTGGCCATTCTCCTACCTACCATCTTGTTCATTTACTTCAGGCCACTGAGGCACAACCTCTACTGTGTTCAATTGTTTTTTGAGATGGGTGTATATAAGAGCATAGGGAAGCATCTCTGGAGGAATCAGAACTATATCCCATATGTACAATATATTTTATATGTACATCTACACATGTAAATAACATATAGAATGTGTATATATATTTACATATAAACAGATGTTTACATGAATATTTAATATATAATCAGAAAGACGTTGACTTTGATAGATAGGTCAGTCAATAGACTGATAGAAAATTTGATGACTGGCTGTGTATGGTGGCTCACACCTGTAATCCTAGCACTTTGGGAGGCGGAGGCAGAGGCGGGTGGATCCTCTGAGGTCAGGAGTTCGACACCAGCCTGACCAACATGTTGAAACCCCATCTTTACTAAAATCTACAAAAATTAGCAGGGTGTGGTGGCAGGCGCCTGTAATCCCAGTTCTTGGGAGGCTGAGGCAGGAGAATCACTTGAATACAGGACGTAGAGGTTGTAGTGAGCCAAGATTGCACCACTGCACTCCAGCCTGGGTGACAGAGAAAACTCCATCACAAAAAAAAAAAAAATGAAAGAAAGAAAAAAGAAAAGAAAATTTGATGACTTTCAATGGCCTCCCTTAGACGCACATTTCAAGCAGCCTGATACTTTCTTAAACACTTTTTATTATGGAGCACTTTAAATATATATGACAGCCCACAGAGTACTCTAATGGATCTGCATATACATTATCCAACTTTAACTCATAGCCAATCAGGATTTTTTCACTATCATTTTCTACTCATGTATCATATTAACGTAAATCCCAGAAACATGACTTTGATAACTGTTTCAGTATGTTTCTCTAAAATATAAGAATTCATGTCTGACCTCTCTTAGTCTCTGTATACTCCTGGCAATTTATTTGTCAGTGAATTGGAGCCATTTGTTTTAGAGCTTTGCACATTATGGTTAAGGCTGACTGCATTGCTGTGGTGTTAACATTGTCCTCTACTCAGTTTCTATACTTTTAGAACACTAGTACCTCTTTATTAGATGTGACCTAAGGAAATTTGGGGCTTTAAATGCTCAGCATTCTCTAGGCAAACTTTGCTTTTCATCTTTCTCTTTTGTGAGTTTTATGAATATGGGGTCTAGGAGGCCCCTGAGAACATACTGATTCATTTGTTTCATTTATTAATATATTCATCATTCATTCAAACACTGTTTAGACTCTATCCCCACATTTTTGTACATAAAATAATTAGAATATTATGACTTTTGACCATTAAATACAAATTGGAATTACCAGTAAATTAAGAGATTTAATATAAAAATATTTGTTTTAACTTACATAGTTGTAATTAGTGCATGCATAGATACTTATGATTAAATTGATGAGCCTAAACGTTGCATATCATCCATGCTCTAATAATTTATGCAAAGTATTAATCTGAAAGTATTTGACTATGACGGGCTTTGTCTGAGCAAACTTCTGTCTCACAGTCAGTCTAGAAACACAGATAATGCCTCCCCTGGACTCATACAATGGCACTGCTTCTCCGTCACTACTGTTTTTATGGCAGCTTTTAATAAATACTATTGATTATAATGTTACTAAGCAGAGCTACTCTTTCTGAAGCTTGGTGAGGCTTTTTGTCACCTTCCAGAGCAGGGTTCATAAGTAGGTTAGGAATGGGAGGAAGATACCACTTATACTCATTGTAAGATTAAAATACGTTTCTGACTTACTTAGCCAAGAGTACAGAAACTTTCTTAAGTGAAACTGTTACTGGTAAAGGGTGTCCAGGTTCTTGACATTTTGAACAAAGAGTTGGGCAAAATGCTCAAACCAATCAGGGAAACAATGAAGCAATGAAAGCAGAGATTTATTGAAAACGAAAGCACACTACACAGCATGGGAGGGGCCCCAGCAGGCAGCTCAGGGCATTTGCAGCATTCCCTGCAGTTTAAATACCCTCTAGAGGTTTCCCATTGGTTACTTGGTGTGCACCCTATGTAATGAACAAGCTGGGTGCTTACAAAGTTATCTTCTTGGTGTACACCCTATGCACATGAAGAAGATGTTTCCTGTCATGGCTGAAGTAGAGTTTCAGAGTTATTCACTTGGTCGTAGTTTGACATAGTTCTAGGAATTCCTTAGGTTACAGGCCCCCAGACCCTGTTCTTCTGCCTCAAAACAATCATACGAGGTAGAAGCAAATAAAGCGTTTTTGAAAGAGCTCTTGTTTTGGTGTTGGCTTGGCATTTGCATTCCCTCGTGCACGTGGGAAGCAGCTGCTCTCCATGCAGGGAGCCACAGTAACTCTCAGTTTCAGCACACACTCACCAATGGTGGCCTTTCCTGCACTGTGGGCCAACCACAGCATTAGCAGACCCCTTTCCATTGCTGGAGAGAACGTGAGGTCAGAGACCAGCTGTTTTTGAACATTGTCTTTGCCCTCTGACTTCCACCACCCACCAAATCCCATCTTCCCTTGAACAACCACTTTACTTTGACTGGAAACCTCTCATCTGAGTGGTTTTGATCTTGAATTTGGTCCTAGGATCAAGGACCACAATTCTAAGTTTATTTTCCCATATCACGTCAGCCACGTGTAGATTCTAATGCAGGCATAATGTCGGCCACGTGTGGATTCTAATGCAGGCATAATGTCGGCCACGTGTGGATTCTAATGCAGGCGTAATGTCGGCCACGTGTGGATTCTAATGCAGGCGTAATGTCGGCCACGTGTGGATTCTAATGCAGGCGTAATGTCGGCCACGTGTGGATTCTAATGCAGGTGTAATGTCGGCCACGTGTGGATTCTAATGAAGGCGTAATGTCAGCCACATGTGGATTCTAATGCAGGTGTAATGTCGGCCACGTGTGGATTCTAATGCAGGTGTAATGTCGGCCACGTGTGGATTCTAATGAAGGCGTAATGTCAGCCACATGTGGATTCTAATGCAGGCATAATGTCAGCCACGTGTGGATTCTAATGCAGGCGTAATGTCGGCCACGTGTGGATTCTAATGCAGGCGTAATGTCAGCCACGTGTGGATTCTAATGCAGGCGTAATGATTCTGCTTATTTGTTCTACCTCTCATTACCATTCCACTCTCTGGAGATCCCTAGTCACACAAAAAATGCACATGCACACACACACAGACAAAAATAGAAGAAGAAATAAGATAATTAGGGAGATTGTTAAATCCATCTCTCTGTGTTTACTTCTAAACAATGTGCCTCCTCATTTATCTTCTGAACAAAAGGATTTCTTTAGGGGAAAGCATGACTATGAAAACAAAATGACCCAATATTACCAGTTATTTTTAAAATGCCGTCTTCAAAAACCTTGTATAAAAATATTAAAAGTCCATACAACTGTTTTTTTGCAATGTCTTTATACTGGGCATCCCTAGACTATTTCACTATGATAACACAGAGAATACGGGTGTCATTAGAGTTATTTTGCGAAACTACTAGAATATCCCTAATATGGGCTTATTTTAATTTATCTGGTATTTAAAGTCAGAGGCCAACAATGACTTGCTCTGAAATTAAAACTGGGTTTGAATCTTGCTTTTACCATTTAATTTATGAGCAGTGCATCCTTGGGGAAAAAAATTTTGTCTATTTAAGTTTCTTTCATAAAATTTAGATACTGACAATTTTATCTGCCTCCAAAGCTCTTATGGTATTGATTGAAATGGTGCGTGTAGAGCAAGCACGTGTCATATGCCACCTTTTCAATAATGTTAGCTTCTTGTCATTGTTATCTTGTACCCCACAGGTGACTAATCAGTTCATTATTGCCAGAATGTTTTTTTTAAACAATGCTCTAATTCTAGAGAGAGTAGAACATAGATATTTTCCAGAAACGTCCATTTGAAAATGTGCTATTTCTCACGTCAACTGTCTTTTCCCTTCTCAGGGAACATCCAATAGTAGTGAAATAAAAATACATTACAGGCCTTGTAAAACAGAAATCAGATGAAAATACAGTATCTGCATTCATTTCTCAACCAAAAAAGATTATAGCAATATTAGTGGCTGTTCTTTTACTCTCACATCTATCAGCCGTATGTATTGAGAGACAATGTACATACACGCATACACATGTGTCTACATCTGTAGCTGGCCACATCTATTTTTAGCATATTTTAGTTCCTCCCCTTTGTGCAGCGGTAACCAGGATCCAGATTATTACACTTGAAGAGAAACTACTATGCTATTTATATAGTAGAAATTCAACCCTCAATTTTCATTGATTATTGCTTTTTCCTATAGTAGCGATCTTCAGCGATTTTTAATGAATTGTCTATGTTTAACTAGCTATTTTTCTATTGTAGAATGTACACTGTGGGGTATTTGCTTAGCCTGTATCTCATTTTAAAAATATTGTCCACAATCTGGAATCCCTTCTAAGGAGGTGGGCCTAGGCAGAGAAGAATGTGCTGTTTGAGCTTGCCTCCCTAACCTTAGCTGTTTGACCTGCGATGGAGTCTTGTCTCAAGGTAAACTAATCCAGAGGCTGAGCTGCTTAAATATTTTCTTTGGAAAATTTGAGCAGAAAGACTCAGAAAAAGTTATTAAGTGTTGGTGAGTGTGAAACTAACATAGAGCTGGCACCAAAGCAAGTCAAAGCCACATGCAAACAGAAATTATGGGGCAGAAGGAAGCCATTAGTAAAGAGAAGAAGGCATTGTGTCCTGAAAAAGAAATAAAAAAAGAAAAAGAAGGGGGATCTCGGGAGCGGAGCAACAGTCAGGTGCCTCTGGTGGCTGTGATGAGCTGTGCCCTGTCCCAGGATCTCTGAGGAAGCGCCTACTCTTGAGCCACATTGACCCGTTTGCAGGTCTTGTTTCTAAATTTCCCTGACTGAAGAGTTTGTCTTGTTTTGTAAGTCAAAGATTTCTCTCATTACTTGCATTTTTTTCTAATGTCCTCCTTTTCTAACTACATACAGTTTAATTGTGTTAATATGTTTTAAAGAAAGCTACAAGTAATAAGATTGAACAACTACAAGACAAATGATGAGTTACAGAAAGCATATACTTGGAAGAGCAAAATACATTTTTATGTAGAATATGTTTACATAACAAGCAACTGAGATATATGTGTGCACTACTGTGGAGGTCCACTGTTGGGCCACAGATGGGGTGTCAGGAGACGCTGGAAAATCACTGGCCCATTAATAGGTCATATCGTTTCGTATGGCTTAATATTTTAAAATGTTAAATCTTTGAATAAAAACAATTTTACTCAGAAGTGCTTTAGCCCACAATGATGCCATTATCATTGTAGCAGCCATGAGAAGTCCAAGGTGTAAAAGCTTACAGTGAACTAACACAATTTGGGTCGATTTTATTTGATTCTTAATGACATTTTTGTAGTATAAGGCAAAGGCCACAGCCAGCTTACTGAATAGGATTATTAATTGACTTTGAATGTAAATAGTGGACAATTCTAATTGAATTACATTTGTCTCAGAAAATGTGTTTAATACTATACATTTACCTTCTACCTTAAGCTACTCCCGACATCATTTTTTATTCATATATATATATATTTTTTTTTTTTTTTTTTTTTGAGACAGAGTCTAGCTCCCTTACCCAGCCTGAATGGCAGTGGTGCAATCTCGGCTCACTGCAACCTCCACCTTCTGGGTTCATGCAATTCTCCTGCCTCAGCCTCCCAAGCAGCTAGGATTACAGGTGCCTGCCACCAGGTAATTTTTGTATTTTTGTAGAGACGGGGTTTCACCGTGTTGGCTGGGCTGGTCTCGAACTCCTGACCTCAAGTAATCTGCCCACCTTGGCCCCCACAAAGTGCTGGGATTACAGGCATGAGTCACCCTGCCCGGCCCCAACACCATTTTTAATAGCAGAATTTCATACTAGACACTTTCTTAATATTATTTTATCTATGTGAGCATGGTTTGATCTCTAATAGACTTTTTTCTTCCAAGCCTTCAAAAAGACTCTGAATGTTCGTTTATGATTTTATAGTTACGATAAAGTACCAGAAACTCAATGCTTCTAGATGATGCAAGAAAAATGTAGTTCAAACGACCTTTTGGAGAAAAGATGAGCCGTATCGAGTTTGTGACTGAAGACAGTGTGTGGGGTGACACACGTGGAGACAGCGCGGTGACGGACTTCTCTGTGCGGTTAGCGTCAGCGCATGTCACCTGGGAGTGTCGTTGCAGCTGTTTGCTACTGCGTGTGCCAGATCCCACAACCAGACACCTTCCCAGATGAAGAGCTCTTATTCGAAGGTAAACTGATGATACTGACAAGGCCTAACACAGAAAGAGGAAGCCAAAGAGACTAGGCGAATCAGAAAACGTATGCAATAAAGATTTGAGATTAAGTGGTCATTGGGAAATATGAAAATATGGCCATTTCCGACTGCTATTTTTTTTAATGTTGACAATGTGCCAAAATTATTTCTTGCTTACTGTGAGATTTATTTGACAAATGCCATCGTTGATTTGAGAAAGAATTAATACTTGATGCTCAGGGCTGTGAAAAGTAAGTCATTTATGTGTCTTTATGCCTGGATTTTAGCTTTGTGATTTTAATTTAAAAATCCTCTAAGTTAGTTATAGCAAACCACCATGGCTCATGTATACCTATGTAACAAACCTGCGTATTCTGCACATGTATCCCAGAACTTAAAGTAAAATTTTACAAAAAGATTATATATAATGGTGTCAAAAAAATCCTCTAAGTTAATTCTTTCCTTAAAAAACCAAAAGTTCAAAAACCAAAGTCACTCTAATGTGAAAATGAGATTTAATATAAAATATTTTTAGTTATGCAGTTACATTAGTATTTATATTTTCCTAAAAATGAATATTTTAGGTGTTGTAATAGTTAAGAGGAAAACATATATTGTCATTGTTGCTTGATGAGTTCTCCTGAGTCACTGTAACAATATGTCAATAATTAACTGAAATATCCCATTAAGTCTTCCACCTTGGCACAGCTGATGTGGTTTAGGAGGCACAGGAAAATGTTTAAGAACAGTTATTCCTAAACATTTCACTGTGCCTAACTGGGTCTGAAATATTAAAACCCATGAGAGAAGCAAATTTATTATTACTGTTGTAACTGTTGTACATAAGTACAATATTGGGTTTTTCAGGGTTTTATGGCCCTATAATCAGTTCTTATTGATAGATGAATTATAAATGTGAATTGTCAGAAGTCAATACACAGACTTATTTCTCTTATTTGATACCATATCTATAAACATTAGTGTTAAAGCAATTTTTAACAGCAACACCAAGAGTAAATGTATATATTTACTTAGTAGAATTTGTTTAGTGTCCAAATTGGGCCTCCAAGCAGGGTAATTAAAATAAAATAGTAAGACTTAATTTCTCTTCCTTTTCTTCCACTTGTCTACCTGATGATTCATTTATTTTACCATTTTTAGTATGAGAATCTCATTTTTAGCATGATATGATTTAGAAATATCAAATATATTCCTATGATCATAAAATGAAATACAATGAGATCGATAGGGTGTAAAATTGCACTCATGTAACTACACTTCAGATGGGCAGATTTGAGAATTCTAAATGAATTTGCTGCCTGTTCCCTGATAAAATGATGTTCAGGGTGCCCAGGTTTTAATGTCCTATTAAAGGCAGTCATCGGTGCCCTGTCACTTTAACTCACCCACAGGGTCATATTAGAATCACGTCTTATGTTATTATTTCTCATATAATGATACCCATCTTACATCTATTAAGAGCACGGAAAATCAGTGGGGCTGTGTTGAGCTGTGTTTACCCTTTAAGCAAACAAATGGCTTGGAGCTCCATGGTTCTGAGGTCGAAGTTTTAGGCTTGTGCTGCGAGCCAGCTATTTTTCCCAACAGGCCACACTGATAGAACGCTGTGTGAAGGACAGCTGAGGCTAAACAGGAAATACCTCAACAGTTGTCAGTCAGAATGGGATCACCTTTAAACTCTAGATCTGGGAACAATATGGCTACCACCTCCTGTTTGGAATAGTGATATTTTCACTAAGATTTTTTAAAATTTCTGGGCTAAGGGATGTACTGAATAATTTAAGAAAAATTGGTTGTGAATGACTATAAAGAAATTAAGGAAGACTGAATTGAATTAAAAGAAGACATATAAAGATTTTTGTTATATTATTAAAAATATGCATTATATATAGTAAATACACATTTACTATGTTATTTACTATAAATATATACTCATATATAGTATGTATATATTATATATGCACATATATACTATATGTAGAGAGAGGGAGTATATGTGTGTGTGTATGTATATATATGGGATGGATTAAAATGTTCATCCTGAAATTACGGATAGCATATTCCTACGTGTTGAATTTGAACTTCTGAACAGCATGGTCATGTTTATTTGATTTAAACACAAACCATTTGTGATGGAGATTCCAAAAAGAACACTAAGAAACAATCATTAAATATCCCTTTCCTTGCTTCTCAAAACATGTAGCCAGCAAAATGAGTAGAATCGTCGCTTCTTATTTGTTATGGGCTGAGGTACACAGAGCAGTGTGCTAATCATTTGTTTTCTTAGGGGTGTGTGTGTCATCAGATTCCATTCACAGGGAGAATAAAGAATTCCTGTTTTGCTACATAACAAGTTAAGGAACTGGGGAATGCTTTGTATGTGTGGACATTTCTGATGTTTTGTTCTGCATTTTTTTTACATTTTTAATTAAAGAAAAAAACTGTGGTAGTTGTTATTGGTCAAAAAGAGAGAAAGCAATAAAACTTTCATCAACTCATGAAAGTTTTACAGGCACTGCAGTGCCTGGAGAAATAGTTGCTGCTCTAATTCCCTGCAGCAGTTCCGGTTGGGTGCCATCTTATTCATTATGGGATGAGGGACTGGGGATGAGGATTGGAGAGGGACAAAGGAGATGCCAACGTCCTGTGCTGAAATGCTCCTGGGACAAAATTTAAGGTCCTCACAGCTTCTGTGCTGCCATGCATAACTTCACACAGTCTGAGGAGAAAGCAGGCTGTGGGAATGTCAGCAGCAGCACATCATACAGGAATGTTTAGTATTAACTAGACTGTTTTTGCAGTATTTTCAGATCATTAAAATTTTTGATAATCATCACTCTTAATTTGCTCTTTCAAAATAATTTCACTTATGTTACATTTAGTTAATCTTTTGTGACTCTCAAGTGTCCCTGACTTATAATACATCTGGTAAGTTCCACCAAGAAATTGAGATTTGTTGTTTTTTGTTTGTTCGTTTTTTGTCTTGTTTTGTTGCTTTTTGTGTGTGTGCGTGTGACAGAGTCTCACTCTCACCCAGGCTGGAGTGCAGTGGTGTGCACAATCTTGGCTTACTGAAACCGCTGCCTCCCGGGTTCAAACAATTCTCCTGCCTCAGCCTCCCAAGTAGCTGGGACTACAGGCATGTGCCACCATGCCCAGCTAATTTTTTTTTTTATTTTTAGTGGAGATGGGGCTTCATTATGTTAACCAGGATGGTCTTGATCTCCTGACTTCATGATCTACCCACCTCGGCCTCCCAAAGTGCTGGGATTACAGGCATGAGCCACTGCTCCCAGCCCTGTTGTTGTTGTTTAAGAGATAAAGTCTTGCTCTGTCACCCAGGCTGGAGTGTGGTGGTGCGACCACAGCTCACTGAAGCCTCAAACTCCTGGGCTCAAGCAGTCCTCTTACCTCAGCCTGCTGAGTAGCCAAGACTACAGGCATATATCACCACATCTGGCTGGTGTGACTTATTTTTAACAATATAGACATGGACCGAAATAATACAGAAAAGTGTTTGTGTTTTGCTTATTTCTAAACCTTACTGCCGAATACATACTTTGAATGATAATGAGAAATCATGGAAAAAGAAAGGCATAAATGACTGGTGGAATAAATGACCTGTACCTCTCTTACCCGTCCACAGTGACGTGATTCACACAGCAAAGAGAGGTACGCGTAACAGAATCACACTGATAACTGAGGAACATTTACCAATTTAAAATAATGAATTTAATGGGAGCATGCAGACGGGCAGGTGCAGAGGCCGTGGGGAGCTCTTTTGGCCTCCAACCCCATGGCAGCATCTAGGGGTGGGTGTCTGTGACTCCCAAAGCCCAAGTGGGCATGTGTTATAGTGTACTCTTTGAGCTTTGCCTTCTGCAAATGGCTTGTGTTGATCAGCCCCTTATTGCAGGGGCAGGGGGGCCAGTGAACTTGAAGGCGGAGTGCAAGGTTTTAATGAGTGGTGGAGGTGGTTCTCAGTGAGATGGGTGGGAAGCTGGAAGGGGGGATAGAGTGGGAAGGTGGTGTCCCTGGAGTTGGGCCACCCAGTGGCCGGACTCTCCTCCGACCACCCTGGCCAAACTCCCCTTAGTGTCTGCATCATTCAGCTGTCATTGGTCTGCTGGTGTCCTCTGGTCTGTTCCTCTGCTCCTCTCGACATTTAACTGCTTGTGTGTGGGTCTTGGGTTTGTACAGGCACAGGACAGGGTGGTGTGACAGGCCAGAGTGGTCCTGGAAAATGTAACATTTGGGTATGAAAACAGCAGTGCCTGTTCTCACTTAGGTCCATGGGCACAGGCCCCAGTTTGGACCCCTTACCAAGCAACCCACTCTGCTCTACCCAGCAGTTCCCTGGCCCCTGCCTGGATCACTATGCCTGCCAATATCTTTTTTTTTAATTTGAGATGGAGTCTTGCTCTGTCACCCAGGCTGGAGTGCAGTGGCACAATCTCAGCTCACTGCAACCACCGCCTCCTGGGTTCAGGCAATTCTCCTGCCTCAGCCTCCTGAGTAGCTAGGACTACAGGCAGGCACCACCATGCCTGGGTAATTTTGTATTTTTAGTATAGACAGGGTTTTGCCATGTTGGCCAAGCTGACTAATCTTCAAAAACCTGTTGGAAAACAGACAAAAAAACACACATGAAAGCAAACAATAGAAAACAAAACAAAACCCTCAACATTCACTTGCTCTTTTGAAGATATGTAGTCTCAGCAAAGAGTTACTCTGTCTGAGTAGGGAAAAAATACACCTCTAATCAACGGAAGTAAGTACACAAAGATTGATATTTTAAAATATCACCTCATTAAGCAGCGTAAGCCCAATCGGGCCCAGGCTCCCTGACCCTTTAACAGCTCCAGGTGCCATGTGTGATATGAAGCCTCACTTAGAACTATCGCATCACCAGGATTCTGGGTGTCAGCAAAAATCCTGACTGGGTTTTGCTGAGCTATAAATAGACCTATCTGCTTCTCAGATGTCCACACACTTCCTTGTTGGTGTGTCGTGAATTGTCTGTGTTTCTGCTTTGTCTTTGGCACGTGATACATGAAGCTTTCCACTGAGGTGTCCCTGGCTACAGCCATCACACTCTGGCACAACTGATGGCTTTCTCTCATTTGTTACCGCACACTGCCATGGCACACAGCTGGTTTCTGCTGCCAGCCTGCACTGCCTTCAGCCGTGGGCAGCTGAGTGGAGCTGCCTGTGGTCCACTCAGATGCTGCACCCAGCTTTATTACCCTCCATTGACTGCTCCCACAAGTCGTCTTATAGAGAGATGAGTCACTCTGAGTTTTCTGGAATCTCCATTTTCAACCAGGAATATTGAATTAATAGTAATTTTACAATCTTCCCCCCTCCCTTTTTTACATTGAGAGATTCGATTTTAAAGACATCAAGTCTTATTTATAATCCCTTATTTAGAACGACAGCAATAACTATCTGGGTCCCTCTCTTAATTTCTCTCACTTTCTGTGTAGAAAGAGGTGGTAAATCTTCTCTCTGGCGAGGAGGGTTGAGAATACTTTAGGTCAGAATATGCCCACTGCCTTGGGGAATGGGATCCAGTGCTTACTGGAGATAGCTAAGAAGAGAGAGTTATGAGAGTTGGGGATAGGAGAATGTAAATGTGTTCTTTCGATTACTTTGTTCATAGAAATATACTAGAAAAATTATCAGCTCAGCGTAAGGATGGGGAAGGAGATGTTTGAAGTTTGAAGAGAGAAGAAAGTTGAAACTCAGTATCTCAGAAGGTGGGATGGCAAATAGACCAAGGCAATGTATATTGTATAAAGCATTAAGGACTCACTTCATGTTTGTGACTGTGAACTTAAAGCAGACCAGTCACCATGGTTCTGTGATTTTTCTCTTGACAAGTTTATTTTACTTGAGCTACCAATTAAGCATGAAGAGATTAGAATTACATGAAGGTAAAGTTTTTGCCAGTCAGGCATACCCGGGGAGAACAAAGGTGAGAGAGTTGAGGATAAAGGCAAAGAGATGATTATATTTGTGTATTTGTGTATTAAATCGGGTGCATGGTAGACTTTGAAAAGGTAATATGGTAAGAAGTTAGGAAATCAGAAGGTGAGGGGAATCCTAGACTTTTTAAAATTTAATGTCCAAGAAATAGTGAAATCTCCATGACAGTGGTAGATAAAATAAGGTTATGTAAGAGGTTATGAGAAGGTTCAGTATTATTATAAATATGGTGAAGATGTAGAAACATAGAAGTTCAAGATCATTTTGAATTTCTGGATTATACGGGAACATTTGTAATGCTGGATCATGCTTATGTTCCAATCAATCACGGCAGATGAATTTAAACACATAAAATAATTCATGCCACTTAAATCGCAGGATCAGTTCTTTTTAGGATGCTTTATTTGATTTTTTTTTTTTACTCTGAGTAATAGTTTTTGTTTAATTGCTCCTTGGAAACTATAACTACAAGGAATGTATTTAACTACTTTAAACTTAAAGTAGGCCTGGGAGAAGACAAGATTACGTATTGAGTATGCATTGCATAAAGATCTATCCTAGGTTCATTTTCAAACAGTATCTAATGTGATCCACACACTAACTTTTTTATTATAGGCCAATAAGGCAATACCAAAAGCAATTATTTAAAAATACAGTCTTAACATTTTCCACAATGTCTTCATAGTGACCTACATGCCATTGAATTTAAATGTTTAAAAAATAATAACCAGACAGTATAAACAGGTTTGCACATGGTTCTAAACACACAGATGAGGAAAATACATTTTTTAAACATTCTATCATTTCATCAATTGGCCACTTAAGACAATAAATTCCAACTGGTAATTTTTTAAAAGAATGTGAAATAAATCTTCTTCTACCAGAATGTAGGCTTCTCAAATTCAGAGGTTATTGTTCATTTTATTCTTAAAGAATTTTCAAGGATCAGAATTTTTTCTGATGCATAGTAAGTGACCAGTAAATTGTATAAGTGTTTTGTAAGTTATACATTCGCAAAATATAAGAGTGCAGTGTTACAGTCATTCTGGCTATGTGAAATTCAGTTCACAATTTATGCACTTCAATTATATGCTCTATAAAGTATCTCACTGTATTTAAAATTATTATATTAGCAATTAAACCTCAGAAGAAATTAAACACTTGAGGGAAATAATGTCAAAACCACAACAGATTTGAAATATTTGTAATGGTTTATTTTAAGCAAAATATTATAAAACAATTTTTCTAATAAATAGAGAAAAAGTAGTTTGCCATTTTAATAACATCATTATAATTAGTCAAATAGGTCTGCTAGAGTATGTTTAAAATTAATTTTTACACAGAAGACAATTAAATTAAGTCATACATCTCACATATGTACTGCGTTTTTCCTAAGGCTTTCCTTGAGTGTTGTCTTCTCAATGTGCAAAATGTAGTATATGTCCTACCATTTTATTTATTTTTTTGTATTTAAATATACTTAGATTAACTTGTAACAAAATTCTTTAAAGGATTTTTTGAAGCACTTATTGACGTGCTATATATATGTATTTTTTAATATATGTATTATATAATTCAACTTTTGAATTGTATAAGGTAATTATTTTAAATAAAATTAAAGAGTTGTGCAACCATTACCAAAATCAGATTTTACAACATCTCCATTACTCCCAGAAAATTCTTCTTGACCATATGTGCAGTCCCTATTCCCACCCACTTCCCACTAGCTACTTTCTGACTCCAGGGATGCACCCTCTGGACTTTCGTTAAACTCAATCATGCAGGAGGTGGTCTTTTGCATCTGGGTTCTCTAATGTAGCATAATGTTTTTGAGGTTCATCTATGTTATAGTATGTATCAATACTTCATTTTTTATTGTGAAGTTTTTGTTGCATGAATATACATATTTTGTTTATCCATTCATTAGTTGATGGTCATATAAATTGTTTTCAAGCTTTGGTTATTAAGAATAATAGTATAACATTTGAATACAACCTCTGTGGGGACATTTATTTGCATTTCTCTTGGGTAAATTCCTAGGAGTGGAATTGCTTGGTCCCATGATAAATTTATATTTAAGTTTTTTTTGTTGTTGTTGTTTTGTTTTTCTGAGATGGAGTATCGCTCTGTCGCCCAGGCTGAAGTGTAATGGCACAATCTCGTCTCACTGCAACCTCTGCCTCCCAAGGTCAAGCGATTCTCTTCTTTCAGCCTCCCAAGTAGCTGGGATTACAGGCGAACACCACCATGCCCAGCTAATTTTTTGTATTTTAGTAGAGATGGGTTTCACCCTGTTGCCCAGGCTGCTCTTGAACTCCTGAGCTCAGGCGATCCATCTGCCTCGGCCTCCCAAAGGGCTAGGATTACAGGTGTGAGCCACCTTCTGTCCTTGAAGTGGTTCTCTTTTCTCAGCTTCCTTTTCTTTTCCACTCTGATTTCTTCCTTAGCTTGTGATGAATCTTCTCAGTAAGTACTCCTGGAACTCTATGGCATGCTTTTGCTGAGTTTTATCTCTGTACAGAGTGTAAATTACCTTCTTTTCTTCAATCTCAGTATTGCCCTGCTGTGTTCTCCAGCGTCAGCGCTCAGTATTGCAGTCACACTGCACTTGCCTGCAGTTGATAATTTCATGGCACTCCTGTCACACCTGGGTGCTGATCAGATTCAATTCCATCTTTCCTTTATCCTGTGTCTGTGCCTTCTATGTGATTATTAAATGCTGTTCTTTTCCTACTGGGTAACTATTTAAAGTTATACTGACTGTGTCTTCGGGAGAAAATTCTGAAGCATTTAGCTCTTTTCAAAAGATGCTATTGACTAAATCACAATGATTCTTTTACTTGGAAGATTTAAACTTTGAAATACACAGTTCATATTTGTGTTTGGGGTCAAGCAATCCTTTACTTTCCCATAGCTTCTCAAAGAAATGTGTTCTCACTTCTCAAGAGAAGCAGGGGCTTAAGCCAGATATACAAGACTAAATAGAAATATGAAAAAGAAACTCAGTACTTGAAGATTTTTAAATATTAAGCTGAAATTGTGGTTAAATTAGGAAACGTCTCTCTCTCCTTTTGCTGCTTTTGATATCCCCTCTATTAGTAGAACGAAGTCAGAACTGTCTTGATGTAACCACGTAAGAAGAAGATTTCTTCCAGATTTCTATCTCTTCAAACATGTATTTAAAGGTATTAATTATGTGTTTCTTATAATTCAAAGGTAGAAAATATGTACTTTTGCAAATTTCCTACAATGTTTGAATAAAACTTAGCAACACTGAAGGTCTTTGAGGGTTTTCATAATTTTTTAGCATTTTTACTTCGGCCTTATTTGTGTGTAAATTTTTTCATTATTGGAAACCGAAGTCCTCTAATTGTTTTGAACCAGAAAATAGTTTGGCACAAAAGATTTGAGATATAAACACTTGGCTTCATGATCTATTTCTATGACTCAATAAATGACTGAGTGAATTACAGCAAGTTAGTCGCGTTCCGAAAACCTGGTTCCTTATGTCTAAGTAGGGAACACAACACCTGTTACTCTTCGTTTTGAAGACTCAAAATGAGGTCAGTACTGGATTTACAAACATACACAAACTTTATGCAGCTTTTCATTAAGTCTTAAGTATAACCAGCCACATCAAATGGTACTCAATTCACAAAATAGTGATTCGTGCCAGCATTGGCGGAAGATCTGCTGTATTGAATAACTGAAGGTTAGTGTGGCAAAGTCGACTGAGAAGGTTTCCTGGTGGATTCTCATTGTTAGTTTTGTGTGTTTATTATTTTCACTGTATGCATTTCAGTTTGGAGCCTAAACACTGAATAGAATGCTGGAAGTTAAACTACATTGAATAGCAGGAAGTTGTATGTGAATGAGAAACTGACGTGAGAGGGCATGGGAGCCAGAAGCAAAGAACTAAGCTGGCCTGCTCAAGGTGAGAGAGAGCCATCGCAGTGCAGCTAGCATGGGGAAAGAGCGAGGAGGCATATGCAAGGCTTGTAGGAATGCTGAGAGAAGAAGGGCACCGAAGGCACTGTGGGCAGAAAGAATGGCTCATGGAAATGCACCGTGGTCTTAAAGGGTGGGTTCTATTTGGTAGCAGGTGAATAATTTGGCTGAACTCTACACACATGAACAACTGGAAAAAATAAAAATAAGAAGTTGGGGTGAAATGGTGATGAATAGCTTTCATGTACTTGTCCAGGGGATTACTGATATGTACTGCAAAGAGTAAGAAAATACTGGCTACTATGAAGAAATATGAAGAAATATATATTTGGGGAATATTTTTGATAAAAAGAGACTAGAAAATGGTAAAACGTTGGGAGTCAAGAATGTCTCTGATGAGAGAATGGAGGAAAACTCCACTGCTGAGACAGGCAACTCGGGAAGATTTTAGAGAAGAGCCCCAGGGAGGAGGACTCTAATGAATACTTTTGCTTCTACCTTAATCCTTCCTAAACCTGCATGCGAGAAAGTTGAACAAGCAAGCAGGAGTCCTGACTAATCTCAAAGCTTTTGAGAAGGACGGGGTGAAGGTGGGAAGCAGCGCTCAGAGCTGGCTCCCCAAAGCGTGCTGTGGATGAAAACTGCTGTCTCACACAAGAGCTGTGGAGATAAAGTTGCATGTAAGTAATCAGGTGCAATATTTTTTAGTTAAGTGAAGTTAAATCGAACTGTAGAAAAGACACAAAGAATTTACCTGATTTCATTTTCTTAAATTCAGGACAGCTATTTACTCTGAACTTGATGAGGAAAAGATCAGTAAATTTCATATCAGAGAATAAAAGATCTCCAAGATCTTAGATAGGAGTCATGAATTAGGTTCTTCTGTCTTTGTAAAATCAATATGGAAACATTGTGTATTATTCTAAATAACCTTTTAGTCTCTTAACCTTCTACCCAGTTAGAAGAGAGAGGCACAGTAGAGGCTGCTTTCCCCTATAACCAAGTATTTGGGGAGGTATAAAGGCATGAAAATAGAGGCATTTTCACTTTTGGATATAAAAACTCATTTCAACATTTCTGCTGCCATTTCTACCTTTTTCATTAATATTTATGAATGTGTTAAGCTCTGAATATTGTCTTTCAATATAGTGGGCTAGATTCCCATGTAACACTCCCTAGGCGATTAATGCCCTGACAGAGTAATACCAATAGATGTGAACACAGGCAGAGTAGGTAAAAGTCAGAAGCTGGACAACACCCAATTTTAGCAATGTGTGGCACTAAAACTCCAGCGTGTTGCTGGTGAGAGTGTAAAATGCTACACTTTAGAAAACTATTCAGCCGTTCCTTATAATGTTACACATAGATCTAGCTCATGTCACAATTTCGCTGCTACACATTTACTCATGTCGACACAGACATACACAAAAACTTGCACAAAGATTTGGATAGAATTTTTATTTACAATAGCCAGAAACTGAAACAATCCACGTATCTCTCAGCAGGAGAATGGATACCGATATTTTTCAAGAATAAAAGATTGAGACCTGTTCTGTACAGCAACCTGAGTACATTTTAAAAGTACTAATTAAATGAAGTTAGATGAAAATTACTGCATTGAACTTTATGATTTTTACATCAAGTTCAAAAAATGCAAAACTTATCCATAATGACAGAAATTAAAACAGTACCTGTATATGGAAGGGCGGAAAGGGGACGTAAAGGAAATTTCTGAAAAAAGTGAAGTACTGTGTATTTGTTTAGGGTATTTGTTATTTGATTGTGCAAATTGTCAAAATTTATTGAATTGAATGTTTTGGTTCTTTGCATTTTACCACATAGAAATTTTAGCAAAAGAAGATGATGATATAAAACCTGCCTCTAAGGCAAGAGTCAAAATAACTCAAAACCGTAAAAACGTTAAGTAGACAGTGTTTATAGATATTTCAGCATGTTGTGCACCCGGGAACTTAACCCTCCTTAGAATTGTATGCAGATACGAGTGGTTAATATGAAGTTGATGAACATTTATAAGGTAATTAATAGGTTTTAAAACCTTGGAATCTTGAAATAAAATGTATAGCAATGTCTACCCACCAAAGTCACGCCCTGAAAATTACCCAAGATGAGGAAGGGGTATCTCTAAACAGGGAGGGTTGTTTTAAATAAAGGGATATCCTGAAGAAAAACATATTTATGGGTATGAGGGTCAAAATCAGAGGGATATCAAGAAGGAAAGCAGGCTTGGAATGAAATAGATAATGAAGAAACATCTGGCATTCTTATGGAGCATGCAAGAGCATCTCTGGCAGCTCATTTGTCAAGCTTGGCTTTCACAAAACAATAATCATGTATGATTAGAGTTTGGGGAACAGGAATCTCTGAAAATAGGTGGAGCAGTTTGGGGCAATACTGTGCAGCTTTTTTGATTTTTTCATTGATACCTAATAATAATAATTATCTTTTTTGTTTCTGATTTATTTATTTGGGTCTTCTCTCTTTTTCCTTAGTCTAGCTAACAGTTTGTTGATTTTGTTTATCTTTTCAAAAAAACAACGTTTTGTTTCATCGATCTTCTGTATTATTTCATTAGTCTCAATTTCACTTATTTCTGCTCTTATCTTTATTCTTTCTTTCTACTGTTAGATTTGTTTGTTTTTGAATTTCTAATTCCTTGAGGTGTATCATTCGATGTTTACCTGAAAACTTTCTACCTTTTTGAATACAGACATTTATTTTTTACTGCTTGGTTTATCCCAAAGATTTTGGTATGTTGCATTTCTGTTTTTATTTGTTTTAAGAAAGTTTTAATTTCTTTCTTAACTTCTTCCTTGACCCATTGGTTCTTCAGGAACACGTTGTTTAATTTTCACGTGTTTGTGTCATTTCCAAAGTTCCTCTTGTTATTGATTTCTAGTTCTTTTCCATGGTGATGAGAAAAGATACTTGATATGATTTCTACTTTCATGAAATTTGTTGAGACTTGTTTTGTGGCCTAAGATATGGTCTATTCTGGAGAATGTTCCATGTTCTGGTGAAAAGAATGTGTGTGCAGCACCATTAGGTACAATGTTCTGTAGGTGTGAGTTAGCCTATTTAGTCTAGTGTGTAGTTTAACTCCAATGTTTCTTTGTCGGCATTCTATATAGAGGATCTGCCCATTACTGAGAAGTGGGTATTAAAGTCGCCCACTATTACTATATTGCAGTCTGTCTCTCCCCTCAGATCTATTAATATTTGCTTTATGTACTTCGGTGTTCTGTGTTGGGTGCATAGCTATTTAGAATTGTTATATCCTCTTGCTGAATTGTCCCCTTTATTTTTATACAGTGACTTTCTTTGTCTATTTTCATAGTCTTTGATGTATTGCTATTTTATCTGATAAAAGCATGGTTACTTCTGCTCTGTTTTGATTTCAACTTGCATAGAATATCTGTTTCCACTCCTTTACTTTCAGTCTATATGTGTCTTCACGAGTTTTTTTTGTTTGTTCTTTTTTTTAAACAGGGTCTTGTTTCATCACCTAGCTAGAGTGCAGTGGCATGATCAGGTGAGGTAGATTTCCTGTAGGTTACGTAGTTTGGTCTTGTTTATTTATTCATTCAGATACTCCATTGTTTTTTAGTTGAAGGATTGAGTCCCTTTATATTCAGTGTAATTATTGATAAATAAGGTCTACTACTGCTGGGTTTTTAGGGTTTTCTTTGCTTGTTTTCTTGTTGTTTTGTATCTCCTCACTTCCTTTCTTTCTTTCTTACAATCTTCCTCTACAGTTGAGTGATTTTCTCTGGTAGTACATTTTAATTCAGTGCTTTTTATTTTTAGTGTATCTATCACAGGTTTTTGCATTAGGGTTGCCATGAAGCTGACATCAAATATATTACAATAAGTCATTTTAAAGAGATGACAGCTTATCTTTAATCACAATAGAAAGTATAGACTCAAATAAAATACTGAAGAAAAAAAATTCCTACACTTAGCCACTGCCTGGGATGCGGTATTGAAAATGGATGTGAAGTCTTTTGTAAGCTCAAGAGGACAGAGTATGATGACTGATTAGCAATGAAAGGGGTAGGGGTGACACACGTAATTGGAGCGCCTGTGCTAGCAGCCCCTTCAGCTTACAGGTGTGCTTTTTAACAGTAGTTTCTAGAGAATTGTCTTTTGCTTATGGCCTCATTATTGCCTTCAATGATGATAAATATTGTTTGCCAGAGGGACTTTTCAGCATCCTGTAGCAATCTGCAAATTTCACACTATCTATAGTAGTTCTTATCAAACTGTTGGTTTCAACTTTTGAGTGAGTCTTGAAATCAGTTTGAGAAGTCTAACAACCATGTTTTAAGGAACAGAATATAACAACACAGAATAACTAGTGGCAAGTTAAACTTCTAATTTTCTATATATGTATATACTTATATAGCTAATTTTCTATAAAATGAATTTATTGCTTTTTTGAGAGATTATTCCCAGTGTAGTGAGTTTTAAAATCTTCTTTTTTTCTTATTTTAGGTGTCAATGACATGAAATTTGTCACTGCAGATGTTCAGAGTGCTGAAATAAAGGGTAAGACATGTGTGTAGCAATTGATACACACGTGATATCAGTAATGAAACTTCTGATTTTAGGAGAAATAGGTGACAAATGCCACATCACTTTTTAGTATTAAATAATTATCAAAGTTTATATTAGCCCTGACTCTGCTCTAATTTTGGGGTTATTAATAGACTTTAATCTGGAGAATAATTCCGACTTTCAGATTATCAAGGACAGAAGTGAAATGCAGGCCGCACTTGGCAAATGGAGCTCCCAAAGGTCTCAAGAGCTATGGATGGGGAAGCAGTTCCTGAGGTTCAGGAAATGCAGGAAAGCCAGCTTCCCTCAAAGAGATACATCAGTCCTTGAATGATTCAGCTGATTTGGCATGAGCTGAATGTCTCACACCAAAGCACATAGCTTTTGGGCCTTTCTAGTAAATATTCTATCCACAGGTTAGACACTGACCCTGCCATGTTCTCAGACCTCTGGGAGGTCTCCAGAGACAACTTCATACTGAGAACATCCATCAAGTACAGGAGGCCCCTGGGAACCATAACTTACTCACTTCAAGAGCTAATGCCTTGTGGGGACAGCTGGATATTGCTATTACTTGGCAGAAGAGCAAACCACAACTCTCCTCCCAGAGACTCTACTCAACAATCATTTCCATCTATCAAGAATTTTTTATAACTGTGCTAGCGACATAGAGGGAAGCTGTGAGGCTACCACAGAATTTCCAACTTAGAATAACAATAGTAGAATCTCCTACTGTGAAGCACTCTTATTTCAGCTCAGTCGACTTCACAACAGCAATACTTTTCTGTTTTGCAGAGTATTTAAGGCATGCAGGGATTAAATGCTTACCTTGAAATCATGTTGGTAATTGCATTTTAACACTTGTTGAAGATGGATTTTGATTTGCAAATGGCATTTTACAAGAGGGTTATTTTAGTTGGTAGAAAACAAAGCATTCTGACAGTGCGTTGCATATCCTGTTGTTTTGTGAGGAAGTTATCCATGGAAATTGTGTTTTTTCTTAGAAGGTTAAATTGCGTGGTTTGGTGAGTACAGAGATTATGCTTAGTGCATAGGAGGAGTTCAGCATGTTTGTTGAATGGAATTTTAAAAATGAATGGCACTGCGCCTTCTGCAGCAGCATACTCGCCTAACAGGCATGCACGTTGGGAAATGAATGGTACTGTGCCTTCTGCAGCAGCATACTCGCCTAACAGGCATGCATGTTGGGAAATGAATGGTACTGTGCCTTCTGCAGCAGCATACTCGCCTAACAGGCATGCACGTTGGGTTCGTTTTCCTAAGGCTGGTAATGTGCTCTTCTTGCTGTATGTGCTTTATCTTACCTGGTGTCCTTGTGGTTTGGGAATAGGCAGGGTAGAACCCAGTCACTGGCTGTGACAGTCAGCAAAGCAAACCAGCAATTGTATGAACCCATGACTGGCAACTTACAGCACCATGTCATGCAAATGTGAAAGAAATATTTAAAACTTCAAATTACTTTTTAAAGCTGTTTTACATGAGAAAGTAAGTTACAGCATGTGTATCTAAAAATAAATGAAGAAGAAAAGATTTTGCATGTGTCTTGCAAGGCTAGAACATGGAATTGTTTTCCATTACGCGAATGTATAAAGGCACTTGCAATCAGACTATGTACTGATAAACTGGAACTGAATATATTCTCGTGAAACTTGCTTTACCCTTTTCCACAGAGGGACTGGAGCTCTGTGATGCAGAACCTAGAACAACACTGAAGTGCGACCTGAATCTGGGCTGCTGCACAGCTGTTGAAGGAAGTCTGAGGCACCCTGGAGAGAGACCCGGGCTTTCAGTACCCTTCTCAGGCTCCCAGCCCGCCTAGAGCACTCCTCAGCAACAGCTGTCAGCTCGCCATGCACAGGTTTTGCCTTGCCCCAAATCCTAGGCCAATGCTGGGAGGCAGCAGCAGGCACTGAAACAGATTCCTACTGAAGTCACTCCTTATTCTGTTTCCCTTTGACATCACAGTGTCCCAGCTCCTACTACTGGGTGTCTGTGCTGGCTTCAGTGGCATATTTCAAAACTTACCTGGACCTGGTGGTGCCAGAGAACGCTTCTAGAATTCAATGTGCTTGCCCAAGTGGGAGCCCACTTTCTCATATTCTTGACTCCTTGGTTCCGTTCTGATTTTTAATCTCCAGTGCCAACTACCTTCAGCATATTGCAAACTTCAGCAAACTAACAAAGCTAAGACTACTAAGCTGCAAGGAATCTTCCTGGGAGGGCAGAGAGCAGTGTCTTGTGCACTTAGAGAATGACTTCATGTGTACATCTGTATTATGCAGTTTTTTTAAAGGTGCCTTTTTCTCTGGAAAGATGGAACCCCGTCCCAGGCTACATGACTTGTAAGACAGAGCAGGTGTTGAATTTCAGCCCCACTCACCCACTCAGCTAAGTGCCTGTGTGCATTAGACCACCTATTTGACTATACAGATAGCTTATGCCCATTTAAAAAATTATTTTTCTAGAAGGCTGTCTAGTCCAGAAATTGCTCTAAAACCCTACTTGATGTTACCTGAATCTTGGCTTAGCACAGAAGGAGCCAGGGTTTATAGGCAGACCTTCTAGATGTCAACTCCACTGAAGTGTGGAATTTTAACATATCTAGATTTAGCAGATGATGTGTCCCTATTAGCCTGGTGTCATTTGTACTATTGTTTTAACACAGGTATCTCTATTATAACCAAACCCAGTGCCTAGACAGTGCCTAGCATATAAGAGAGATACAATAAAAAAGCTGTGGGCTCCGTTAACAAGCCATTGCATCACCCACCATCACTTCCTGCTGACCAAGAACCAGAACAGACACTTTACAAAAGAAGACATCGATGAGGCTAACAAACATACGAACAAATGCTCATCATCACTGGTCGTTAGAGAAATGCAAATCAAAACCACATTGAGATATCATCTCACACCAGTTAGAACGGTGATCATTAAAAAATCTGGAGACAACAGATGCTGGAGAGGATGTGGAGAAATAGGAACACTTTTACACTGTTGGTGGGAGACAGTGTGGTGATTCCTCAAGGATCTAGAAATAGAAATGCCATTTGACCCAGCAATCCCATTACTGGGTATATACCCAAAGGATTATAAATGGTTCTATTATAAAGACACATGCACATGTATGTTCACTGCGGCACTATTGACAATAGCAAAGACCTGGAACCAACCCAAATGCCCATCAATGATAGACTGGACAAGGAAAATGTGGCACATATACACCATGGAATACTATGCAGCCATAAAAAACGATGAGTTTGTGTCCTTCATAGGGACATGGATGAATCTGGAAACCATCATTCTCAGCAAACTGACACAAGAACAGAAAACCAAACACTGCATGTTCTCACTCATAGGTAGGTGTTGAACAATTAGAACACGTGGACACAGGGAGGGGAGCATCACATACTGCGGTCAGTTGTGGGTGGCTATTGGAGGGACAGCGGGGGTGGGGAGGGTGGGGAGGGATAATGAGGGGAGAAATACCAGATATAGGTGATGGGAGGGTGAAGGCAGCAAACCACCTTGCCATGTATGTACCTATGCAACAATCCTGCATGATCTACACATGTACCTCAGAACCTAAATCACAATTAAAAAAAAAAAACTTATCCCACACTGACCACATCTTGCTACCAGAAAAATCATACTACTTGTCCAACATATCTTAAGGTATAATAGTAAAGATAAAAAGTTACATTAAAAAGTATTACTAAAATGAAGATATCAATCTCCATATACTTAAATACATGAAAAGAAGTAATATAATGTATATGGAAAAAAATGTTCTACTGAATGATTTGGGGTGCAGTTGATAGATTATTTTACCAGAAAGAGTAAGAACGGCATAATCATCTGTAGATGCCACAGTGCATGTAATTATTTATGAGGTGGTTGATAACAGCAGAGTTGATCCTGGGAAAGTTTGCATGAATTGTATGTCGCTGGCTAGCCATCATTCCCTCAAACCTTTACACTTGAGGCTTGTTTAACATCCTATAATTTCTTGTGGTTAAGTGTTATATCAATGTTTTCATGTTTATTTTGTGGCCATCTTTTAATTAAATTTTTATTTTTATACAGACAGTGGGTCCATGTTGTGAGGACGGCGTGGGAAAGATGTTTCCCTTTTAGCCTAAGGGATTGTGCCTGAAAGACAGCCATTTAAAGCATCTGTGGACACTGTATGGAACAGAACATTTCCACGGCTCAAACACACTGGAAATGCTTCAGGAAAGGGATGAATGTTTCTCTCCCAGACAGGTCATTTTGTATTAGCAGAAGCTGGACAGTTTGAGAATGATTGCTTGTATATCTGGAATTAAATTTCTAGCACTTCGAGTGCTCATCCTTTACAGCAGTGCCATGTTCCTGCAAGTTTAGCCGGTAATAGTGTTTTCTGCCACAGTAAATGCGAGTTGGGAGAAGTTCATCACGCCCACTCTCCTTCCTTATTGAACATAATGAATGATCACCCATGGCACAGATAACAAAGCAATCCGGAAAGAAAACCTTTCTTTTATTCTTTTTTGGCTCAACGAACAACAATACACACACTTGCTAACAACCACCTGGCCAAAGAAAACACTAAATTAAACCTGCGAGTTTGTTCTTGTTTGGGAGCAGTAGAAGTTAATGCCATGATGCCGTTCTAAAGTGGATCAGGTGGGTTGGATACATTAAAATGCTTGCTAACAGGGATGGTGAACTGATGTCCCTGAAGAACATTCATGATTCCTTCCTCCATCATTTGTCTTCAGTCTTCCATTGAGATAAAAATTGGTGACTTACATGTACAAAAAGTAAGGGAGGAGCTCATAAAAAAAAGCGACATCAGAATGCAAAACAAATAAAACAGAATATGAACCAAGTCTCGTAACAATGTTAAATCCATGAAATGAGTCTGTCAGTCTGTGATTGCGGTGAGGAACACGGGGCATTTGAGTTCAGTCTTAAAGAGCAGAAAGCATTTTGTCACGTTGAAATGGAAAGAGCCGCTCAGGCAGCTGAAATGGTACGCAAATAGGTGAAGAGGGGAGAAAAGCCTTTGAGGGCATGGAGTTTGGCTGTATAGACAGGGCATGTGGTTTCCGTCTACAGGGAGCAGGCTGGCGATCAACTGGGTGATGAGCATAGCACAGGCTGAACCAGAAGGAGAGCCCAGGCCCCCTTGAAATCAAAGCAGTTACAAAATTCCTGCTCAGGTTCATTACTTCATATTACAGAGGATACAGACAATGTATCAAAAGAAGTGTCAGGATCGGAGTTTTATGTGAAATTTCATTGGGCTACTGTGTTTTGTTTTCTTTTGTTAGAAGGGTGTACATTTGCTTGCTGTGAGCATACAAGTCTTCACAGCTGAGGGTGCACGTGGCACGACCTGCGGGGGTGAGGTTTCATAGCACAAACCACGCAGCTGCACCACTGCCAGTTCCTGTCCTGACCCACGCAACATAGCACCCTGCAGATGCCTCTTGCTTCTGTCCCCCAGGAGTCACCCACTAACCATTTCCAGCTGTTTGCACCTATGGGCCACTGTTTGGAAAAATACTAGGACTATTTGGACCCAAGTTCTTACTTTTTTAATGTTTCATTGATGCGTAATTTATACACCACAAATATCACCAACATAAAATATGATGAATTTTGATATAAAAACACAGTCATATATTCACCACCACATTACTAAAAGTTCCTTTCTTATGCTTGAAAAGATTCATTTTAAAAAGAAAGGCTCTGGTGGCTTTGTGGAACACACTCATGGGCTTTCAGTGTGAGGCCATTTCTGGGAGCCATGATCAACCTTGGACTTTGAATAAGGCAGCTGGAGAGTGGATTCGTAGAAGGCACACTTTCGAGGAGGGGATCTAGAAACCTTGTTAGTGTGTATGATGGGCTGTAATAGCAATCAATTACATATCAATAACTAGGGTAAATTTTCAACATTACTGTTGGTAATAGGAACTGATGAGTTACCTACACAAATAATAAGTTTAAAAA
The DNA here is from genome assembly GCF_030222135.1 of Aotus nancymaae. Classification (NCBI taxonomy): domain Eukaryota; kingdom Metazoa; phylum Chordata; class Mammalia; order Primates; family Aotidae; genus Aotus; species Aotus nancymaae. The sequence continues at coordinate 92,964,240 of NW_026988417.1, forward strand.
AGTTACATTTTTGTTGTGGCTCTAAAAAATAATGCTGTTTACCAGCATTGATCCATGCTCCTTCTCATTTATCCAAGACTATCTTGCAGAAGCATAGCAATTACATATATCACTAATGTGGTAGAGGTTCTGGAATGAATTCTATTTCATTGGCATTAAGCACATTCTTCAGTGCTAAAAAAAATGAGGTAGCTTCTCATGTTGTGTGATATTAAACAAATTTAGCACATTGAAAGGGTTCACTGGGGTAAAATAAGACTTGTATGAGTTGAGATTTTGTATATTTTCCTAAGCCGATGTAAACACTATACAAAGAGATGGTAATGAGGCTTCTCCAAGGAATGAATACAACTTCAAATGACTGAATGCACGACATTAAAGAAAAATTTTAAGTACTTTCGAATACTTACTATGCACTTATTGTGTACCAGGCAGTGGAGATATAAATAGCATTTCTATTTCCATTGAGCTTTAAAACTTAGTGGAAAGAAAACTGATTTTAATGAAATAATGCTACAAAGATACAATGTAAGTGATAAGGGCAAAGAAGAAAAAGCGTTAAATGCAGAGCATCTTTACTGGGGAATCCTAATACACTCTGGAAAATAGCTGAAAAGTTTCTCTGAGAACATGGTATTGGAGTTGAAATCTCAAGTTCAGGGACTGGGAATGAGGATCCGAACCAGGAGAAGAGCTTTTCCCAGGATGGGCGCTGAGACCATGTAAAGCACTTGGGAAACATGGAAAGATGGTGTGTGTACGCTGAGGTGAGGGAAGAGGGAGCGTAAATGAGGCAAGGCGGGCAGAGCAGAGGCTTGATCGTGAGGGACACTGCAGGCCGTAGACTGGCCCTTTCTCTTGTCTGCAGTGATACATCTGAGAGATTTTATTCAGAAGAGCAGCACGATGGGATTGGCCTTTGGAAATGGTCATCAGGCGGCCATGTGGAGTATCTCTTGGAAGACAGCAGGGCACCACTTGGAAGCAATTCCAGGTAAGACACAGTGCTCAAGGCAGTGATCGGATCAATCCTACATTCCACCAATAGGTATCGAGGACGCTTGATATTTTCGGCTTGGCTCAGGGTTTGGGATGGAGCCATGGGAAAATGATAGGGGCCCTGCTTTTCATTCCAGTGGGCATGTCAAGGCTAAGAAGATAAATAACAAAGGACAATGTGAGATACACAAGAAAATAATAACAACAACAAAAAATGACAGAAATAAAAGTAGATCTATGTGTTTACGCTGGAGAAAACTAAAAGTTCTGAGGGGAAAGGAGAAAACAACTCTGAACTCAACTCTGAACCGTGTCAATTAACTAGTAAAGTACAGAAATTAGCTGATTTCTTTTAGCATGTTTGCTACGTAAGACTGGAGGGGCATTTTATTGGAACCCCCTTTTCTAGAGGGATAATGGCCAGGCTGTTCACTTCTGTGATTTGCAGTTCTGTAAATATATTTGTAATGATCATCAACTCTATATCTAGCCTACAGATTCACAACTGAAATATAGTAAATCTGGAGCCTCTGAAAATGCAGAGCGGCTATGTTTACTAAAGCACTTATTACATAAAAATAATATTATTAAATTGTGTTCTAAATTTGAACATGGCACATATAATTCTGGTTATATTAACAATTGAAGTTGATAAAAATTAATGAGGTCTACCTAAATTGATATGTGAGAAATTAAAAGCAGAATAAACACCCACCCACAGTGAGTGGCAGGTATTCTAATACTTTATAATGTACTTACAGAATGCTTACAGAAATAGAAATGATTAAGATTTGTTTCTGAAGATAGTTTTGTGGCTAATGGAAGTAGTAGTTAATTTGTAATATTTGATAATCTAGCGCTTTGATTAATCTTAGAGCTTCACAAAGTAACTTATAACACAATTATAACACATGACAATTAAACGTTATAATTTACTTAGTGAAAATTTAGGATTAGTGATTGATTCTCTTAAAATCATCCTGGATAGTTCAATTCTGGAGCCATTTTTTCCCTTGATATTTACATTTCTTTAGTTTTCATTTGAGACCATTTAGATTTAATAGTAAACAAAAACCTATTTACCTATATCTTAATGTATGTTAAGTATGTTTTTCTTTGAATAGAGATAAGATATTTTTGTTTTTAATTTATATATTTCATAACTGAAGTATTCTCAGGATATGTCACTCATGAAGACCATAGGATATATTAAAATAGAATAACATGAGGTCAGGAGTTCGAGACCAGCCTGGCCCACATGGTGAATCCCTGACTCTACTAACAATACAAAAAATTAGCCGGATGTGGTGGCACGCACCTGTAATCCCAACTATTCAGAAGGCAGAGGTAGGAGAATTGCTTGAACCCAGGAGGCAGAGATTGCAGTGAGCTAAGATCACCCCAATGCACTCCACCTTGGGCAACAGTGCGAGATTTCGTCTCAAAATTAAAAAAAAAAGTTGCCAAATATTTTGTGCTGACATTCACAGAGCCATGAAATGGCAGTGCAATTTTTATAGTGACACACTGAAAGTCGTATCATGACACAATCGGTCATGACTAAGTGTTCACATTTAATTTGGCTCTAGCTTAAAAAGACTGATTAAGCAACAGTCTGTGACTCACTTGGTGATAACACAACCCATGTGTATCACATTTGTGTGATTTCAGTAGAACAGTTAGGATTTTGGACAAGAGAAAGTAATTTGCTAAGGAAATCTAGACTCAAAACTGGAAAAAAGAGACGATATTGTAAGAGGTTTCTGATGGTCATAGAGCGTGGCTGGAGAGGGAGCATGGGCATGAGAGTGCCGCCTCTGCAAGGCCTCGCCCCTTCCATCTGCTGACCTTCCACAGATGTTAATTCAGAGAAATTCATATTGATGCTTACTCAGTTTTTAAAACATCCCTGGGAAAATAATAATAAGTAAACATCAGAGGTTTCTTTAAAAACTCCTCCACGCATAATTAAAAATATAATGTTGCAAAGCCCTTTCACATCTGGTATGCTGTCATTAGCATTATCTTAGATGATCTCAAAGGCAGGGTTAATTTCTTTATTTTACAAGTAAACCAATTCAGGCACATAGATTTTCAAGGATTTACTTCTGATTGACTTTCTTAGAGGGTGTCCTAAAATTATACCACAGTTTTTGAAGTATAATTTTAAGCTTTCTTTTAAACTGTATTTCCTGGTGTGGTGGATTTATTTTAAAGACTGCAAATTAGGGTTTCATGTGGCCTTATTTTCCACATTAGACACTAGATAAATTTCTATTTGTCTACCCAATATCATTGTCTTTTTCTTTTTTATGTATCTGATATAAACAGAACACGTTTCAAGTTCATATTCTAAACTCCTGTGGGTAGCAGTGACCCCTGCGTCTGAGTCTCGGCAGATGATGGATGCGCAGAAGCGTGGTGTGGACCTTCTCTGGAGGCTGCTTCAGTGCTGACTCAGGAAGAGGGGAGCCATTCTGTGCGTTTCCTTCCCTTCCTTTTCTCTGCCTGGAAAGCAGAATGATAGCAACGTTTCCAGCAGCTGTCTCGGGACATGACACAATCTTGTGAATGAGGGTCAGTCCTGAGGGTTGAGGGGAAAAATAAGAAGGAAGTGTCTTGTTTCATTTGAATTCATGAAGCCTTGTATCATCTTTGAGCTGTAATTCACCTGATTTCTTTTGCATGAGGGAATAACTTTGTGTATTTAAGCCAATATTTGGATTTTCTGTTATATATACACCACTCCAATCCTAACTGATATTAAACAAGTATTACAGTATTAAAGCATTAGCATTTTGGGCATAAAAGTGTTACTGTCACTTTTATGACAGTAACATATATAAAGTGGAGTAACATAAAGTGGAGGGATAATGGTGTGTGTTTACTCACTAATAAATCAGATGCACATAAACTTTTGTGTGCTTATTAAATATTGTAAAACAAACTAAAAAAAACTTACTAGATATAAAAAAAACTTTTTGGTCTGAATGAGCTAAGTTTATTATTTATTTTAATAAGAATTTTGGTGGTATGTCTACATAGTGGTAATAAATATAACATGTTACTCATAATCCAATGGAAAACTGGGATAGTATGTTACAAAACAAATTCTTACACGGGGAAGGCAAATGATTTATTTCTTTTTCTGAGCCTTTAAGTGTATGACCTTCAACAGGATCTTTGGGCTTTAGTTTTCTCAATAATGAAATCGAGGGTGAGTCTTAGAAGTGTATAACCTCACTTTTAGTTTTTAAATTATGGGCAAATAATATGAGAAACTTTATATCATATAGTCATTAGATTTGAAAGAAAACAGAAATTATCAAGTAAAAAGATCTAGTCTCTATATTGATTTAGTTCTTGTTTAATTTTGCACAGACTCTATACCTATGGAGGAAATGAATGGCTTTTGTTGTAGGCATATATTTATATTATTTTAAACTACAGGGATTATAAATATGTAGGTGGGAAAAGACTGGATATTAAAAGAAATGAAGAACTACTGAAAGATGAAAAGGAATAGTAAACATTTTAAAACAAAATCTAACATGCTCAATAACATGTGTGATAGATGAATCAGATATTTGGAAAGTCAAGAATGATGAAGCTTGTAAAAGAAAAGAGAAGGTCCTGTTTAAGAAAAACAGGGGAATAGTGAGTAGTTTCAAGAGCTAGTATATCATCCAAATGAAGACTCCTGGCTCCACCACTTACTAAGAGTGTGACCTTGTGACAAAGACAACCTTCTAAACCTTAGTGGTTTGTTGATATTCATGATCTCTAATGAAAATTCTCAATGGGACTTGCACAGACTGGTCTTTAAAAACCTAGCTCCATTGTTACGGATTTTCCTGACACTGAAAACAGAAAGGTAAAGCAGGAAGAGTCTGAATAGACAAAAGAGACAAAACACATATTTTAGGAGATAAAATATACATTTACCTGTAACACTCCCATTCTTTATTAAACATCTTTATGTAGTCAATTTTCATATTTTTCCAGTTCACCACCTTTCTGACTACATTGAATTTGTCATGTAAATGAAAGAAAAATTGTTTTGTTTAACCCAAATCCAGTTAATGAGAAATACCATGTAAGAAAAAGGATACAAACTTAAGCTCTAATATTAAAAATCCAAGAACCACATATCGTCCTGCTTTGGTTCTTATAAAATATGTTTTCAAAGGTCAATATGGAAAGCCATTTACATTATTTCTAGTGAATTAATAAGTCGCTCAACAATCAGGCAATTATCTGCATTGTAGAAAAATTACAATACGATAAAGCATATACTGAATAGACATGAATAGCACTTCACTTCAAGGTTTTCAAACATAAATGCTCATACAGTATTGTGGGATTTGTAGCATAGGAAGCTGTAACAATTGAAATGCCAAATGTATGAGAAAACAAACCAAGGAATTAACATGGTGATAGAAAGATGGGTGACACAGTTTAGACATTTTTCTTTCTTTCTTTGCTTGACACAGGGAGGGGAACATCACAGACTGGGGTCTGTTCGAGGGTGGGGGCTAGGGAAGGGATAGCGGGGCTGGGGAAGATTGGGGAGGGATAACACAGGGGGAAATGCCTAGTGTAGGTGATGGTGGGGGGATGCAGGCAGCAAACCACCATGGCATGTGTACGCCTATGTAACAATCCTGCAAGATCTGCACATGGACCCCAGAAATTAAAGAAAAAAAAAAAGTTCTGAAATGGACTAATTTCGTACTAAAGCCAAACCCAGTTCATTTTACAAATGAACTCTTTAAAATGAAACAGAAATCGTAAATTCTCAAAATTCTATTCTGCAGAGGCTCTGAGCACCAACCGTCTGTCTGAGGTACACTTCAGTTTTTAATTGAGTTAAAAGTAATAAAAATGACATGTGAGAGTCTTTAGACAGTGGCAGAGTGGAATGGTCTGTGAAATGCAGAACTCTGAATAATGTTTATTATTATGTTTCAAGGTTTTTATTTTTGTTTTGTTTCATTCTGTTTTTGCTAAAAGCTGGGGCTCCCACAAATGACTTTAGGAAAGTTGGAACTGAATTATTTATGCTAAAAATGAGAATCTGAAGTTTAAATGTGAAAAACTTCTATTACAACCTTCAAGGGCATAGGATTCAGAAACACAATGAGGTCATCTCAATAACTCAAACTGTTAGGAAGTATTTTTTTCTATTTTTACCTTAATAATTTTGAGGACGACATGCTGCCTCAAGCTTGATGGTTAAAGCACCTTTCCAAAAGTACTTCCGTAATGCACCTACTTAGCAGAATCTAAGAGTTAGGCAATCACTTATACATTTTTCTAATGAATGCGCTGTATTCAAATTCTTTAACAGCATTTTGTTGTTGTTATTCATTCCCTGGAATGCCACTGCAATGAATCAAAGCCAGCACCATGAGAAGGGCGGAGCTCAGCTAGAGAGGAGCCCGTTACATGGATAATCTTGCTCTTGCAGCCTTTGGGAGATCATTCATTGCAGGAGATTCTAAAATAAACCTGATCTAGAAATCAGAGAAGGTAACATCGACTCCATTTCCTGTAATGAAAAGCATATACACCCACAAGGTCATTGCATTCTGTGGGGACAGGGAGGGGACTAACAAAAACAAGCCAACAAGGATGACCAGCAAATACGGTGGAGACAAACTCTGTTGTTCTTCTTTGTCTTTGTTTGGCAACACTACTAGATTTTAAGAATTGAACAAAAGTACTAGCTTATATGGGAATAAAATAACCTTTTGCCTTTGCTAGATCCCATTTGGTTTTGGAGCCACGTACCCAGACACAGCATAGTAAATACAGCAGTTCCCGGGGAAGATGCAAAATAAAGGACAACAACAAAACTCTGAATATTTGCAGTTTATTTAGTGGCACATTTTTAAAAGCATGGCTTACAAGATATCCAAGAAATTAACTACTTCCCTGTGGTAAGACATGTCCAGTAATGTTGCAGCATTGTGGATGGTTAGGGTTACCTGCATCCATTCCATTTTAAAGGTGCCATGCATTTCCTAAGACGCAAGCAGTCTTGCTAAATTCTTAGCAAATATCAATTTGTTTAATCATCTTAAGAGTTCTCCAGAACAGATATTATTATTATTATTGTTGTTGTTATTCTTGTTTAACATAGAAAAACAGAGAGTCAGAGAGGTTATCTAAATGTATGGATTATTACTGAATGATATCTCATTATTTGAGAATTAATATATAATGTTTGTCTATATTGAAATAAGAGGTTTATATTTAAAAGTTATTTGCTTATGAGATCATTGCAAAATTCAAATTCAGTCATTATCTCGTGTGAAGTGCTTTAAGCATAAATATATTTGTTGGTATAGGAAGTTAAGGTCAACATAATGAAACTGTTTTACATTTTGTTGGATGGCTTAATTTTCTTTAACTTACGTTGTGTTTAATGGAAAACTGGAATGCAGCCTTAAAAACGTCAGGTTGCTGAATCATGCAGAGGCAGTCTTCACAAAATGCCTGAAGGTGATTGTTAAAAAAGTCAAAGCTGGTGATGGTCTAGTTTATGCTAAAAAAAACAGCAGAGGTGACCTGAGAATGATTCCAGAAGACAGGATATTGCACAGAGGTTTGCAAAAACTCGTTTCTCTGGAAGATGAAACTCCATGTGATAAAACATGCCAGTGTGTTGTGAAAGACGTGGAGCAAACGCAGCTCCCGCAGTGTGCAACACACAAGCACGCAGAGAAAACTGGGGATTCCTTACGAAATTAAATCTGCACCAACTCTTTGACACAGCAATTCTGCTTCTAGGCATTTACCCAAGAAATATGAAAACACATGCACAAAAAAAAGTGTGTATTTAAGGGTTAACAGAGCTTTATTCATAGTATCTGAGCACTGTGACACTCAATTGCCAAATCAATAGATAAGAGAATTTTTTTAAAAAAGTTCATTCAGACAATGAAATACTGTACTGCTTTCCAATGAAGTGAAACTGACCACTGACATATATAACCACAGGGAAGAGTCTCAAAACAGATTTCTAACTGATGGCATTATGACACAAAAAAGTCATACATAGGATTGCACGGATATGAAACACTGGAACAGGTAGAATGAAAGTGACAGGGAAGAGATAGGTAGTTCCCTGGGGGCAAAATAAAACTTTGTGGGGTGAGATAGAAATGTCCTTTATCTTGATTGGGTGTTATGTAAGCACAGATTTTATCAAAACTCATGGAACTATACACTCAAAATGGGTACATTATTTTGCATATATAGATCTAAAAAGGAAAAAGTACTAATACTGAGTTTTGTATTCTAACCATTTAGCAGTAAGAGCAAACTACTCTTACTTAGGAAGACCTAAAGTGATGAAACTGAGTAAGCAAAAGCCAAACCAGGATTTCAGACAAATTTTACCACAATGCAGAATTAATAGAGTGCTTTTTGTCTAAAATGTTCTGGGCACTATGCTTCATCTGCATGTTTTATTGTGTAGTCAAAAATATTTAAAGGCTAAAATCATTATTTTTATTTTCTCAAGAATTACTCTGAGTTTCTTTGAATTTCCATGACAAACTAAAGGTTAAGCCACTCTTCCTGGAAGGTGACACCAAAGCTTCATGAATCATTGCTAAGTGACAATGGCCATGGTAAAACAAGGTACTTTAAACATAAGACTACTGTTGTAATAGGCCTTTAAAATTCAGATTCTTAACAACAGAAACTGCTCAATCTCCATTAGGTAAAAGAACATGTGTGCTATACACCACCTTCTTAGATAGAGCAGGCAATGAAACAGGAAGAAATGGCCAAATTTAATATTTTAGGAGGCAGTTTGTGATAATGCTGATGATTTTAACATACTGATGTTCCTTAATGTATATTCTGCCAAATAAATCTTTATCACAGATTTCCAATGAAGAGGAAGTTTTAGTGAAAGCAAATAGGCATTAGGATGGCTGAAAACTCACTAACTACTCCTATTTAATAGAGAAATATAGTGCTATTATGAAAAGTGTTTGCTATCCTCTTTAAATGCTCTCCGTTGAGATTAGACTTCTGCAGAGAAAATATGATATAATAAAAGTTTGAAGCATGAGGCTGATGTTGATGGAGGAGATTTGCTAGACGTGTCACAGTGCTGTTAGCTGCGGAGATGTCAAGCGATTAAAACGCCTGTGTGCACAACACAGCTTGTGAAACTTCTAAACGAATGCTATACATACACCATGGCAGTATGGCAGTATTCTTTCCTAATGGAGCGCCGTTTGGTCAGCCAATCAATCAACCCTAGCTTTCTATCTGATGTTCGCAGGCATTTTACTAGAAAGAGAAAAGAGGCTCTTACTCCTTGCAGGAAGTTTGAAATTGAATGGAGGAATTGGAGGAAAATAAGTGGAATCATACTGAAAGCAACACGTACAAAGTCATCTTCTCACAAGTGAACTTTTCCTTATACACATGTTAATAATCCACTTGACAAATTGCTTTCAATAGCAATTCTGTGCTATTCATCACCATCATCTTGGTTTGAGCGGTAGAAGTTTAATGAGTGAGAACTATTTTGAAGTTAGATTAATAATCTGAAAAGTAAGTTAGAATGTTTAAAGAAGGAAATGTAATTCCAAAGTGAAATACAACTAATGTAATGATTATGGGGCAGTGATTCCCTCTTGCTGGGAACTGAGCTAAGCGCATGCATGTGTGAAGAATACTAGACACAGTGATACATGCCCAGTTATAACTAGTAGGCAAATGCATACAATTGAGACTTCCAAGCTCTCCTCTCCCACTTTGCCGTTATCACCTTCTGGACTTCTCATTTATTAAATATAATCATTAAATGAGTAATTTGTGTTTTCTTTTTTGTTGTTGAGACGGAGTCTCATTCTGTTGCCAGGCTGAAGTGCAATGGCACAATCTCGGCTCACTGCAACCTCTGACTCCCATGTTCAAACGATTCTCCTGCTCCAGCTTCCCGAGTAGCTGAATTACAGACACGCATCACCACGCCCAGACAATTTTTGTATTTTTAGTAGAGATGGGTTCTCACCATGTTGGCCAGGATGGTCTCTATCTACTGGCCTCATGATCTGTCTGCCTTGGCCTCCCAAAGTGCTGGGATTTAGTTCTTTATGAAGAAGAGAAAAAGATCACAAGAAATCATGTCACATTAAGGTGTATCATTAGGAGTGCATCATTTTACAGGAATTAATAATAATTATTTATGATATTATTTCTTGTGATTTTTTTTCTGTTCTTTAAAAATAACTAAATTATGTGACTTTGGTTGTTTGAAATGGTTAGTGACCAGATCTAGAAACAAATCCTCCTTCTATCATTCAAAGGTAGGCATTACATATTTCTTAGACCCTGAGTAAAAGTATATTCATTCATGTAGACAAAAATTTTTGCATGACTGAAGCTTAAGTTTTTATATTTCTTTAGAGTTAGGTAAGCGTTTTCTATGACTCAGAAAGTGGCTACAACTATACAATTAAATTATATTAAATTATAATTAAATTATAAAGGCTTGTCAATTTATAAAAAGTAACTCATTCAAAACATAGAATAAAATTTTATCTTTCATATAAAATGTATTCCTAAAATCCTCTCATTTTAAATTGTTTATCTCAGAATGAATTTTTTCAAATTTGTAAGGGTTTCAAGTTCATTTTGTGAAGTTATCCCATATTTAATTTTATCTTTCAAAGGTGGAAAGTTTCTACTGAACCACATTAAATTTTAAAGTACCTTTTAAGGTAGTGCATGTAAAGCTGTACTCAAATAAATATCTGTTGCATAATTCAAACTTTGCTTTTTCTCCAAAATCCTTACCGGGAGCATAAAATGCTATTGTCTGATGCTAGAATTAGAACTTTGTGCAGATTTAATATTAAACCTCTGTCTGTAGTGGTTCATTAAGATTATTTTTCACTATTTGCAAAATTATACAACAATCCCAAAGAACTGTGTTCTCTCTACAGAGTGAAACATTATTTTAGCAACTCACTTCAAAGCATCTCATGCAATTCCTACAGATAAATGAGGACATATGGACATGAGGACAAGGGCATGAAAATAAGGCTCCAAACTTTGAGCCAATTCCTGTTTGTTTGAATGAATGTTTCCTGGCATGTGGAGTTTATCAACCTACCATGCGAGAAAGAGTCAGGACAGCATTCCACTCTTCCCATTTACTAGCTGTCTGGCATCTGCTATGAGCTAACTGTCTCCCCAAAATTAATATGTTGAAGTTCTAAACCCTAGTACTCCAGAATGCAACATTTTTGGGGGATACAGTCTTAAATTATGCAATAAGGTTTAATTAAATATTTTAGGATGGGCCTTAATCCAATCTGACTGGTGTCTTTGTAAGAAGAAGAAATTTATACACCAGAAATGTGCTTGCGTAGAGTAAAGGTCTTGTAAAGACACAGGGGTTGGGTGGTCATCTGCAAGCCAAGGAGAGGGGCCTCGGGGGAACCAACCTTGCCGACACCTTGGTCTTGGACTTCAACCATCCAGAGCTGTGCTGACATAACTTGCTGTTGTTCAGGCCACCGAGTCTGTGGCACTTTGTGATGGCAGCTCCTGCCAGGGAACACGGCCTCTGACTCTCCAGCACCATTGGTTGGCTCAGCTGACACAACCTCCTGCTGCCCAGGTTAATGGGACTGACTCCTCCACTAAGTCACTCAGGCCCCATCTGGAGAGCCCATCCTGTCGCTGCCAGAGAGGCCACCTGGATAGCGTGGCTCACAGACTGCTCTGCTCCCCAAGTCCCGGATGAAGGGGCCTTCTATGTGTGGCATTATTTCTCTTATCACAAACAATATGGAAGAGCAGCTCACAAAGTAACGCATGACAGGGGAAAAAGTTTAAAATGGAGAAAACGTGACATTTGCTTCTGCTTTTATCATTGTACAAAGCGGAGAGGGTCCTTCTCAAGGCTGAGTGGAGGCTGGTTGGAGTGCTGAGTAGTGCTTCTCTCTGGGTGCTCACGTGTAATCTCGCAGCATGGCTCAGTGGCAGAATACCAGGGCGTCCATCCAGCAGTGCCCTTGTTCTCCACCTCGGTGTCTTGCAGACCACGCTGCTGTGCCACCACTGTAATGGCAGGGACTGGCGCCATAACACAGTGGTGGGGACAGTGCAATTGGCTTTGTGACACAGAAGTGATCCACTGATGGGGAATTTGTGAGGGTTTCCACTATCTCTGTGTAATATGGTTCATAAAGGCAAGGCAGCCATGCTTACCTTGTTCTTTGAAATTCTTTCAATACACTCATTAGAACATTCTGCACACACACACAAAAAGTTTAAAACCTGGCTATCTATTCACCTTGGGGTGTGTACAGGGTAAGTATTGGGTGAATGACTGTTGCATTCCCTACCTTCTGTTGTTCAACTTTTAAAAACTATTTTAATTTAACTAGGCATGGTTGTATACTATTTTGGTATTTTTTTCAGAAGGAGTCTCCCTCTGTCGCCCAGGCTGGAGTGCAGTGGTGCAATCTCAGTTCACTGCACTCTCTGCCTCATGGGTTCAAGAGATTCTCCTGCCTCAGCCTCCCAAGTAGCTGGGATCACAGGTGCCCACAACCATGGCCGACTAATTTTTGTATTTTTAGTAGAGACAGGGTTTCCCATGTTGGCCAGACTGGTCCTGAAATCCTGACCCCATGTGATCCACCCACCTCACCCTCCCAGTGCTGGGATTACAGGCGTGAGTCATGGCGCCCGGCCTGACCCCAACATGTTCTTTTTCTCTGCTGCCAATCACTGAGCATGTATTTATTGAAGGCCAAGATAGACCATGCTGCTACTTTTTAGATACTTTTGCTTATTTTTTTAGGAACTATACTCTTCAGCTGTTAACCAAAACGGAATGCTGCCCTTAGGGACCTTACAGCCTAGTACAGGTGAGAATTCATGTATATAAACAACTATAACAAAACCTAAGGAATCCAGGGCTTTGCTTTGGATGGGTCGAACATACATCTTCACTGTTGCCTGTCTATATTCAAAAACTAGCAGGAAAGAGGTCCCTGCTAAAAATGTGATAATCAAAAACAGGACAGTATTCTTTTCCACCTTCGTTCAGTGCACCGTATTCTAAGGGAGTAGGACCAGGGGGAGGAGGCTTGTGTAACAGAACACCTTAATGCATTTTTCTCCTGTGCTAATGATATGTCTGGACACTGAGATGAGCAGTAGAAAGCAAACTGCTTAGCATGAGAAAATAACAGAAATGTAGAGGCTGAGGATTGATTGGGTACCTAGAAAGGGTGAAGAAACTCTCCCCTCAACAGTGAAAACTGAAGGTTTTGGTGATGAACAAGGACCAGGATAAATGATCTCTTGCAGGTAAATAGCCCATGAATTTTTAGGGCTGTAGTATTCCAGTTTCAATGGTTGGTGGTAGATTCACATTCTGAAACCGTTCTTATTAAATTGAAGTTTCAGAAAAATCTTTTCTGGTGCTCCGTCTTTGCGGTAGTGGGCCTTCTGAGGAATGGAGGAATGTGAGAGCCAGTATACCGGGACATTGTACAGAAAAAGACCGCAGCAGTCATTAGAAATGGGACAGGTTAAGGATCGGTAGTGTAGGGAGAACAGAAAACCATGATAGAAGGAAGGAATTTATTTAAAATATGTGACTTATATCACAGTCCCCAGCTCAAACCCTTACAAAGACTTACAAGGATCTCTCGAAACATTGAAACTTCTTATGAAAGCAGAGGACAACCCGGCAGCTTTTGGGGAAATGTGAGATGTGAAAATGAGTATCTGGGTTACAGTCAGAGTGACAAGCTCAGGGTCTTTTCAGATAGAGAAGGACTAGTCTGAAGCAGGCGCGCAGTAGTGTGGACTCGGTGACTGTGAGCTGTTGATGCTGCCACACCAGAAACTCACTCGAAATCTTCATTCCCTTTCAGAAATGCCATTCTCATCTGTATTTTAAGACCCATTTTTCTAGTTAAGATACTTATTTTCTCTGGCTTTGTTGCCAATGATTATAATTTCATCAGCTTCAATCCATGTAAAATATTTTCTTCTCCATAGACACATAGATAACAAATTATTTTGTCCCAAATCAACACATTCAAATATCAAGGTTTCAGAATTCAATGTTATATAAATATTTAATCAGCGAATCCTGCACATATTTGTTGCACAGGTTGTGTGGCTCTTCATTCTGGCTTTTTTTTTTTTTTTTTTTGAGGCAGAGTTTCACTGTTGTTACCCAGGCTGGAGTGCAATGGCGCAATCTCGGTTCACCGCAACCTCCGCCTCCTGAGTTCAGGCAATTCTCCTGCCTCAGCCTCCTGAGTAGCTGGGATTACAGGCATACGCCACCATGCCCAGCTAATTTTTTGTATTTTAGTAGAGACGGGGTTTCACCATGTTGACCAGGATGGTCTCGATCTCTTGACCTCGTAATCCACCCGCCTCGGCCTCCCAAAGTGCTGGGATTACAGGTGTGAGCCACCGCGCCCGGCCTCATTCTGGCTTTTTTACCTGGTCTGCATATTATAACTCAGGATTGCCTAGAAGGGACTGAAACCACTGACCACATTTAGCAAAACAGAATATGTATGGCCAAAGATAATGAAGACAAATATATAAAACAAGCATCATTGGGTACTTCAGAGAAAGGGGCTCTGTAATCATCAAAGCATTTTCCAATGCCATTCCCTTAACATCTTCATATGTCCTTATATTTTCCCATACGATAAAGATCCTTAAAAAAATCAATATCAGTTATGTGTAGTTCATGAGTGATTTTATAATCTTATAAAATATTTTCATTCCTACTATTGGCAGTCCTTTATGTTGTGTCTGTATTTCCTCTCCACAATGTACACAATACTCTGAGACAGATGCTATCACGCTTACGTTTTACTTATAAGGAAATAGAAGCACAGAGAGGCTAAGTCACTCGCCCAAGCCGTCACCTAGCGAAGAGCGGATGCACACTTGCTCACAGGTAGTCTGACTGCCAGGTTCACGTTCTCATCCACTATCCCCCGTAGCCAAAGTATGCATTATTTTACATTTATCCTCAGAAGCAGTGCTGTCTAGCCGTATAGCTGCATGCGTACTGATTAAGTGTCTGTCACTGTTCTCTGGACTGGTGATCTAAAGATGGGTCCTGGTGATCTAAAGATGGGTCCTGGTCACCTAGTCCTTGTCATAGCTGGACACTCTTATGCCCTTTCTCCTAAGCGGTGATTCTGGTTAAGACAATCAACTCCACTCCTGCTAAAAGGCTGATTCAGAAGACTCAGTGGCTGCCTGTAAGAGGACATGTGCTTCACCTAAAGGCAAAATGGCTCATGATTGTGTCTGCTTCTATGCATATGAGCTAGTTGTAGCATAAATTGCAACATTTATTATTTAATTGCAGCTCTTAAAGTGGATAGGGTTTTGCCCCACTCCTGATGCCCATCCCTTTACCAACTTTGCCCCTGGGAAGGGAGAGTGATGACTTTATTGAAAATTTTCAGAAAACTGCATGCTCTGTTCAGCTCTCTCATGCATTCTTTGCTAAGTGAATTGCTGCTAGATGCTAGGCTGGGCTGTTTATCTAGAAATTGCACTCCTGGGAGCTGGAGGGCTTCTGGGACTGGGAGGGGACGCCTGTTCAGCTCTGGGGTTCAGTGTTAGCAAAACAATGTGGCCAGTAGGCCTCTACTGCATGATGCCACATGATCTCACTTGGTCCACAGAGTAGAAAAGGCATTTTTATTTGGGGTGCCATATAGAAACACAGTCATTCATTAGATAAAATTCTATTCCCCAACAGGAAGCAAACAAGTGGTGAGTATCCAGGCCGTTACTATCTAGGAAACCATGTACACATAATCTAACAGTTGTCATTCTGAAATATATATAGATACACACACACATATATTTAAGCATAAGTTTACATACTGCTTTAAATATGTATCAGTACTAAAGAACAGTAGCTGAGTTCTTACCTGCTTCTTTATTTCTAAAACTTCCAGTGTCTTAAAATGTGCATCTCCGTGTTAAGAATCGCCTGCAATACTCTAACCACATGATATTTGAGATCACTTAGAAATACAGATCCTAAGTTATTGGGGGCATCTGTCACAGGAAATATATTTCCTAGGTAAAAGTAGTAATTTCATTTTTGTCACATATATTTGACATTTTGACTATCATGATGTATCTTTTCCCAAGAGATAGACTCATCTCTACAGCCAGTAAGCTTCCAGCCTTAGTGCATTCATTTACATTTTAGTATCAATATTGCAGCTATGTTATAAAGTTTAGAAGCCATAGCTTTTTAGTACAGGCATAGAGAACCAAGAACAGTATTGTGATTGCACAAAGGGGCCATTAAGTAGGCTAGCTGCAGTGAAATGCCTACGCATGAGCCTCAATTAAACTCTGCAGGGCAAGTGATGTCGTCTGTGCTGCAAGGCCACGTTCCTGATGCTTTATTCCATTTGCATTGGCTTATGTGTCTCAGGCGAGGTGACTGCTTTCAGCAGGCATGTATAAAATGTGTATTTCTGTAAATAGCAGTTATGTGGTTACCTTACAAATACACTGAGTTCTGGCCCTTTTTACAATGAGGAAAAGGTGAATGAGCAACAGTCCGTTCACCACTGATTTATACGGAGTGATTTCCTGAAACATCTGCACTCCCAATGCCAGTGGATCTAATTTACCAAATTTCCCGGTGAACATACACATTGACCTTGAAAGGACACACTTTTTAGTTCTCTTTCTTACTTTCCTGAAAAGGAGAACAATAACTTAACCCTCCCCTGCCTTCTGAATTCAACGCACATTCACCTAAGGCAGCCTATGGGTTCGCTTGCTGAAGAGTTGGAAAGACTGAGGTATCTTTACTTAGCATCATTCTCTGGGAAAATAAAATTCTAACATTTTTGCCTCTAGAGTCTGTACACTAGACAATGAAATGCAAAAGCTGAACGAAGATGAATGCTCTATTTGTACTGAGGCTATGTGAAAATGAAAGGGTTTTAATCACTGAAAAGGCCTACCATGTCGTCTCCCTCTTTTCCTTGCAAACACAGGGTTGCTCCCTCTGGTATAATCTTAATTTTTTTTCCCTGTCCAGACCAGACTTAAATGATACCAGATGTTGGCTGTCCAGCAATATTTTGCTCATTTCTCAGCTGGAAAATCAGTTTTCTCTTTTTCTCATTTCATGAAAACTCCCTATGTATTTCTAAAACAAAGAGAGAAACCAAGTTTAACAAATTATTAACTTCAGCAAATCATGAATGTGAACTACGCTCTGCGCTAGTTATTAGAGATGTTCCTTAATGATCCCTCAGACGAGTGCACTATGCTGCACTCAGTTTTCCCCAACCGAGCAATGTAAAATCTTCACTAATGTCAAAAGCTTCAAAATATTAAAAATATTTTATATAAAAATCATTATATATATAAACTTTAGTTATGTAAATTTTATTGTGTGTAAATCACACTGGCAAAATGTGTGCTCTGAATATTTCTACAGCCCATATCTCTTGCTATAGGCTGAGCCCTGCAACCATTTATCTGTCCTCATTTATCTGTCTGTAAGAAGATGTTTGGCTGGGCACAGGAGCCCTGGAACAAAGTGGGAAGTCTTCACAAACAGTAAATTGGACCCAAAATTTAGGAAAGTATCAGTCATCAATATGACTGTGAATCCAATTAAGTATTTATTTAGAAAATACACACTTTATACCTTGAGGACCCAGTGTCCATCTTTGCAGGAACCAAGCGAATGACAGTATAATTTTTCAGGAAACAGACTAAGGCAGTGTTGGAGAGCATGGGTTTTGGGGAAATGAGAATTGCCCAAGAGTCTCAAGGAAGTGCATGGAGGAGATTCAGGTGTAGATCTGGAGAGGTTTGAATACTATGAGGTAAACGTAGCGATGGTTAACCGGACAACGGTGGCACGTATTTTCTAGGTCTGCCATCACAAAATACTGCAGACTGGACGGCTTAAGTGACAGATATTTATTTTCTCACAGTTTGAAAGCCGGAAGTCCATGTTGCTGGCAGGTTTGGGTTCTTCCGAGGCCTCTTTCCTTAACTTGCAGGAGTGCTCTTCCTCTGGGTATCCTTCTCTGTGTGTCCTAATAGGCCCTTTCTGTAAGGACACCAGCTGGACTGAATCAGGGCCCACCCTAAGGGCCTCAGTCTTAACAGAATCACCTCTATAAAGACCACATCTCCAAACACAGTCACGTTCTGAGTTACTAGGAGTTAGGACTTCAACGTATGAATCTTGGGAGAGCGCAATTAAACCCACGACAATGACCACGGATGTGGAAGAAGGTCAGACATCCCAGCAGATGCCAGCACAGGCAGAGGTAACTGTGGAGGGACAGAAGCCTCCTCTGACCAGGTGTACCGTGTATGTTCCAGATACCTGAAGAAGAAACCCTCACATGACGCAGGTTGCTCTGAAGCCACGGAGCGACTTCTGGCATCTGAAAAATGTTTTTGTTTTCGTGTTATAAGAAAATTAGAACAGCAGCTTCGCCCCGCTCTGTATCTGCGGTCTTCGGTCGCAGCAGCTTCGCCCCGCTCTGTATCTGCGGTCTTCGGTCGCAGCAGCTTCGCCCCGCTCTGTATCTGCGGTCTTCGGTCGCAGCAGCTTCTCCCTGCTCTGTATCTACGGTCTTCGGTCGCAGCAGCTTCTCCCTGCTCTGTATCTACGGTCTTCGGTTATACTTGCTGCACATACATTGTCCTCAGCGCTTGGCTGGATCAGGACACTGGGCTGAAAATAACCGAACGAGATTTAGGCTAACTGGAGATAAGCAATTTATCGAAAAACTTCAGGGAATTCGCAGACTGAACGGAAGGCTGCCCAGGGCAGGCATAAGAATGACAGGAATGCAGAAGGTGCAGAAAGACTAGAAGCAGGGATCCGGAAACAACAGGCAGTCTCGAAGCCACAGAGGCCGGGGCAGGATGCTAAGAGCTTAACCCAGTGAGGGCCAGCGGCGGGATGATCAACTCTGGTCGTTCTGTGAATTCTTGCACCGGAAGGCATGGCTTATTTCCTGAGGGATTCCGGAATGAGGAGAGGAAGGTCTTGACCCTTCACTTCGTAGGAAGGCGTCCTCTCAAGTTTTCCTCCATTTCTCTGTACACAGTGGGGGACAGTCATTGCCTGACGAGATAGATACTATTGGAGAGGAAGAGCAGGAGCTGGGAAGCCAACACAGGACAACGCCTATGGCCCCGGCACATAAAAGCCCTAGTACGGCAGGTGTGGCTGCCTTTCTAATAATTACTGTACAAATAGTCCAAATGAACAGTGCAGACTGAAAATTTCACAGGGAAGTAGGGAAAAGAAAGGCCAGTGTAGCCAGAAATAATTGGATGAGGTGAACAGAGGATGTCAGCAGTGAGTGGACCTTGAAAGATGGTAGGAGCTGAGTAACTGGTGATGAGATGGGCACGATCCGGGCAGCGGGGTGTGTGGGCGCGTGGAGGTGGGGGAGGGGATGGGTATGAAGTGGGGATGGGCACCCGAAGGAACTGCGGCTCCTCGTCCTGCACGGTGACAGAGCAGCTGGGGTCCCTGCACGCGGAGCTGCCTGTGGAAACCCTCGCTTTCCTCGAGGAGGATTTTGATTTATTGGGTTAAAGGAAGCCATCGCAGGCCCTTGAGCATCCCTTTCCCAGTGGCCCAACTTCCCCTTTGTTTGAAGTTTAAGGGCAGAACAGCAGAGGTTGCTCAGAGGCCTGAGGACCTCAGAAGTCATTAGTTTTCCTTTCAGCTACTGTTAAGAGGCTCCCTTGTACCTAGTATTTCTTTGTCTTTGAAAATCTTATTTACGCTTCTCTTTGTTTCATATTTTCCTTCCGATTTTAACAAAAAAACTTCCATTTTTTCCCATATTTAAAATGATTTGAAGAAAATGTTTTGCTCCATCATATCATGGAAAACATACTTATTCTGCGTTTTTTCCTAATGCAAACTAGTTTTAATTGAGAGTTGGGAAATATCTTTGTACCAACAGTCAATACAGCATGAGCAAGTTAAGCCGGGATGACTTTGGGTGCCCTAAGGGTTGAACACACACCAATTTGTGGATCCACGTTGGATGTAAGTGTATTTAAGTACAACTTTCTTATTTTAACTTTAAAATAAGCATTTGTTTTCTCACCTGTCTTACCTGATGAAACATTTTTTAGAGCTTATCTTTCTATAAAGTCTTTGATAGATTTGGCTGATCTTGTTCTAGGTGAGGATCAGTATACATCTGTGAATTTAAAAAATGGGGGGCTGGGCGCGGTGTCTCACGCCTGTAATCCCAGCACTTTGGGAGGCTGAGGCGGGCGGATCACCTGAGGTCGGGAGTTTGAGACCTGCCTGACCAACATGGAGAAACCCCATCTCTACTAAAAATGCAAAATTAGCAGGGCGTGGTGGCACGTGCTTGTAATCCCAGCTACTCAGGAGGCTGAGGAAGGAAGCATCGCTTGAACCCAGGAGGTGGAAGTTGTGGTGAGCCGAGATCCTGACATTGCACTCCAGCCTGGGCAACAGAGGAGACTCCTTCTCAAACAAACAAAAAATGGGAGAGAGATTTGGAGTTCAAACAACAACAAAAACATCACTCTTTGGTGGCTGCCAAACTCCTGCCTCCACCCCCTATTTGCTGCCAGGGACAGGCAACCTCAGTGAAGTACTGAGCAGGTGTGAAAGGCACAGCAGGAACTCTACAGATGGCATGGGGAAGGGCTGGAATGAACGGTGCCTTCAATGAAGACAGCACTGCCGCATCCCTGTCCCTTTGCAATGTGATGTTGCTGTCCCCACAAGCAGGAGGTGAGGCGTGTTCTTCAGCTCTTCAATACAAGGCAGAGCTTTTGATATGCCGAGACCAGTAGCACATGGTAGAAGGGTCCTGTGGAGGAGACTGAGGTGCCTCACACAACAGATAGCACAGACTGCCAGAGGAGCAGTGAAGCCGCCCTGGACCCTCTGCTTCCTACAAGCCATCAGGTAACTGAAGCTGCATGAGTGAACCCAAGTGAGAACAGCAGGGCTGCCTGGATTGCCAAAGCACAAAATTACGGGAAAGAACCAATGATTGCTGTTTTATGCCACTATTTTGGAGGATTCTGTAACAAGGACAATAAAAAACTGACACAGGTGTCCAGGGCTGCAGTGAGCTATGATTGCACCACTGCACTCCAACCTGGGTGACAGAGCAAGAGCGCCTGTCCCAAAAAAATAAAATAAATGACGTGCTTATTATTTTTAAAAATAATTTTCTTTTGATTTAATTCTTCAGTTCAGCTTGCTTATGTGGATACTATCAAATTTAGTAGGCCAGGTGCGGTGGCTCACGGCTGTCATCCCAGCACTTTGGGAGACTGAGGTGGGTGGATCATGAGTTCAAGAGATCGAAACCATCCTGGCCAACATGGTGAAACCCTATGTCTACTAAAAATACAAAAATTAGCCAGGCATGGCGGCACATGCCTGTAATCCCAGCTACTCAGAAGGCTGAGCCAGGAGAATTGCTTCAACCTGGGAGGCAGCAGTTGCAGTGAGCCAAGATTGTGCCATTGCCTCCAGCCTGGGCAAAAAGAGCAAGACTCCATCTCAAAAAAAATTTAATTTTCTACTATGTATTATAGTTAAAGGCTTGTCAAAGGTAGACCAGATGCCTCTACAAGCAGCAGCGTCTATTCAAGTCATGGTACCTGCAAGGGCAATCAAGATCCATTGTCTGGTCCCAGGCTTTGTATGTTCAGGTTACAGGACTGATTCACAACATTCACTCTCACAAAACATTAACATTCTATTTAGAATGGTCAATTTCTTAAAAATTAAAGTCATGCTGCAATGTAGGTAACATTTTTCATTTCTGTTCAGCAGAAAAACCTGACATATGTCAGTAACCTAAGTGAAAAGTGAAAATATTTCAAGAGATAAAAGTGATAATTTGGATGGCATTATACATCAGAGGGCCCTGATGCCCCTTATCAGTGATAAACAATGGAATCCGATGGTTCACCCAGCAGGCAGGACCTCTCCCACATTGCACGGTGGTAGAGTTGCAATGAGAGATCCAGGCCGGGCGCAGTGGCTCATGCCTGGGGGAGGCTGAGGTTGGTGGATCACTTTAGGTCAAGAGTTTGAGGCTGGTGTGGCCAACATGGTGAAACCCCGTCTCTACTAAAAATACAAAAATAAACCTTGTTGACCAGGATGGTCTCGATCCCTTGACCTCGTGATCCACCCACCTTGGCCTCCCAAAGTGCTGGGATTATAGGCATGAGCCACCACGCCTGGCCGACATAATTATTTACGTTCTTTCTGATTACATGAAAACCAAGGCCTTATTTATCATATTGAGTTCAAGTTCCTTAATAGGAATAATTTGGTGCACTGTTTTCTTGTAAAAAATAAAGCTACGATATCATTTTAAAAGAGATGTGACTTGGAAAGATTCAGCTCTGCTGATTTTGTAGCTCTCTGGGGCAATACATAATTACTGGCTGGCTTTACTCCAGTGGGAAAATGATGTTTAAGATACTACATTAAGCATTTTGCCTCAAAATTAATGCCTTTGTTTACTTTTGCACATTCTCAAATGTATACACTTCTCCCTCTTCTATTCCAGTCAAAAAGACCTTTCCAGCAGCTCTCCTCCCACTCTCTTTACCAAAACAAACACGAATAAATCAAATATCAGTAAAATGAGGCAGGCACGATGATGCTTTGTCAATATCATTATCATCTGGC
The DNA here is from genome assembly GCF_030222135.1 of Aotus nancymaae. Lineage (NCBI taxonomy): Eukaryota > Metazoa > Chordata > Mammalia > Primates > Aotidae > Aotus > Aotus nancymaae. The sequence goes on from NW_026988417.1 coordinate 92,987,011, forward strand.
ATAGCAGTAAACTTCCTTCAACCCTCATGTGGAGTTCCTGTAACCAGCATGGAAAGTCATGCTTCTGATGACTTTTTCACCTTTATATTTTTAAGTGGGATGTGTAATTATATCAAGAAAATGAGAATGAAAACAAAATACAAGTTGTATGCCACCATATTTTCATCATTCTAGTCATGATACTTACGTTTCTATCCCCTATGATGTCATAATAACTAAGGAATATGCCCCAATTAAAGGGTTGAAGCCAGTATTCTCCATCATTTGAGGGGAATTTCCTTTCAAAATGTTTGATTGGCACTCATGAGGACAGGTGTAACCCTGCACCTGGGCATGAGTTACTTCCTCTGGATACTTGTTTGGGTCAGAGTGAGCTCAAGTGAGTAACAGGCACAAAACCTTCCACTTTCTGTCTCATCCCAACAATGACCTGTCCAGGAGATGTGTCTTGTCATCAGCCCATCCCCAAGTATCCAGGTACCCTGCCTATTCCTGTTCAGCAGTTCAAAATCACCTGCAATTCAGCTGACACACATGAAGTCCATCAATGTCCACTAGCCCAGAACAAGTGTCTCGGTCACAGCGGCTGTCAGTCTAGGTCAAAGAGGTCCTGTCAGGTGCCATTGTGATTTTCGTCCGGAAGTTAGGTATGAAAGTTACAGTCATGGCAGGTTTTAATTCTTTGTGTCAACAAAGACAATGGACAGCCACCCAAACTCAATAACTCTGTATTTTGAAAGCTGTGAAGAAAAGCACATGTGATAAGCTTATCAATATTTCTGATATATTATTCAGCCCCTTCAGTCCTGGGTATCTTTGAGTAGGTGTTAGCTTTTAGATTAGATGGATTAGATTGATTATGGCTTTTGAAAATTGTTATTTATATTTAGATCACTCTACATTTGGACACATAATTGTTTGGAGAAATGAGCCTGATACCCAGAATGAAAACAGAAACAGGACATAACATTTCTGTTTTGTTCTATGATTTTTTTATGAACAGGAATGTTATGCCAACTCTATTTTTTGGAGCTAAAGGGGTGTATGAAAATAACATCTTCAGCACGTATTGCCTGACATTCATTTGTAATTATCACATATAATGCCTGATGATTTTTTAACATCTTTGCATATCGTAAGCCCCTAATGAGGCCGTGACCGACTTGGATGTAGACTCAGTGAGTAGCAATGAGAGCAATAAACAGAGAGCTCCCACCCACTGAGTTCTGACGTTGCTCCTGACGTAACGCTAAACACTCCCCATGTGTATCTTATTCAACCCTTAAAATCATTCCATGAGACAGCAATTATTTGTGTTTTTACAGACAAAGGAACCGAGGTACATATAATGATTAATTTGCTTAAGCTCGTATTTTGCTAAAAGAAAAGGTTCTGTTTTTTGAAGTGCATTTGTAAGGCGGCTTTTCGGAGCAAGGCAGATGCCTTCTATTTTGTTGTCGTTAGTAGCAGCAGCGACTGCTGTGACAGCAGTAGTACTAGAAGCAGTTTGCTGTTTATAACCTCCTTTCTCAGTTAGGTTGCTTGCAGCTCAGGGTCCGCTTGCTCATATTTATATTCTTAACATCCATAAGCCTCCTCTCAAGTATCACTAATCAGTGTTCAGGAATAAATAAATGGGGAGGACTGTTATGATCTTGAGCCTCGCTCCTAGAGGATCACTTCTCTGTAAGAGGGATGTGTAATTCAGAACTCCCCAGATGCGAAACCAGTATGTGTGAAACATTATAAACAGGTTTCGCTGTGGAGTGCGTTGTAGTAATTTACAACATTTGCTCAAATGCATATCCTACATGGTGGAGCAGTTACACAAGTGCTAAACCTTGCATTTGAAAACAGAACACATAATATCCAGCCTTTCCATGAACACTTGATTTATCCTGATTTATTAATAACTTTCTCATGTTCAAATGATTTTCCTTCTTAGGTGTTGCTTTGCATCTCACTATGGCATGCACTTAGCTAAACAGTCACTATGCTGAAATTCTTTCTCAAGACTTTTAAATTCCACCTTTGCTTAGAAGATAATATGTTCTGCTTTGTGGCTAACAATACAGTTACACAATAAGAAAGAAGGGTGAAAACAGAAACATCCAGACAGGACATTGAGAAGCTGATTAACAACAAATAAAACTGTAGGGAAACAAAAACCAATTCATTCTCTCTTTTTTTGCAGATAGTTTTAAGCATATCCTGACATTTTGAAAGTAGAAAACAGTTCTACAAAGCTATATCAAACAGCTTTATTATTACCTAATCTCAACACAAAAGTTCTTCAAGTGGCAGGTGATAAACTGGAACACAACATTAAGATGTTGTAAAATGTTACTTAAAATACAAATCCTAAGGGATCAAAGCTCCTGGCATTCTCAGTTTATAAACAGACTTTTTTACCTTTATAGTTTAACCATATAATAGTGTTTTCACCAATGAATATTAAGTTCTTATCTTCATTTACATTCAATCAGCTCTTAATAATTGTGTTTTTTTGTAGAAGCTTCTTCACGGCCGTCGGTGGCTCACACTATAATCCCAGCACTTTGGGAGGCCTAGGCAGGTGGATCACCTGAGGTCAGGGGTTCAAGACCAGCCTGGCCAACATGGTGAAACCCCGTCTCTACTAAAAACAAAAAATTAGCTTGGTGTGGTGGCGCGCATCTGTAGTCCCAGCTGCTCGGGAGGCTGAGGCAGGAGAATCCCTTGAACCTGGGAGGCGGAGGTTGCTGTGAGCCGAGATTGCGCCAACTGCACTCCAGCCTGGGAGACAGAGTCAGACTCTGTCTCAAAAAAAAAAAAAAAAAGCTTCTTCAAATAACTGGGGCAATGGTAGCATATGACATTGAATAAATGCTAAATGTTGACTTATTTTTGCTGCTAAATAATTTGTTGCTGTTAGTTTTATTTGATTATTGGGGCAGGTGACATCGCCAGATATGTTTTTCATAATTAACCTTATGGCGAAAGTGAAAGTGAATCTGTTTCTATAAGTGCTGATAAAAACACAGAGGACTTTTCAAGATTTGAGTAGTTTGAGTCCCAGTGGTTCATTAAGCTCTCCTTGTGAATGGAATAAGTATTATTTATCACTCCCAAGCGTCTAGTACTTACAATTTGTTAACTCTCCTTATATAACTTACATATATAAATTCTAATTCCCAAATGAACATTTTAGGAGCAGATGCTATTATTCCCCTTCTTTGGGAGAGGAAACATAGGGCCAGAATAGTTCAGTGACTTGCCCAGAAATCAGTAAAATAAACATCATAACTTAAGATTTGAACCCAAGTCTTCCTAGGGCTGAAGACCATTCTCTTTCCAATACATCATTCTACCTCCTAGTTTACAGTAAATTGGAGCAACCAAGTCTATTTCAACTTGTATCTAATATATGAGTGTGTTCTTCAATACGTTCTAAACCCATTAGCCACTATCCATAAATAATCACAGTTGGAATAGATAATTAAACAAACAAAAAGTCTCTTTTCTCTCAATGTAAGTGCCAACATGGTTATGATAGGTTAATCAAATGTGTAACTTATCTCAGAACCCTACATGCACCTCAGAATATCATGGAGTTGTGCACAGTCCACTATTTCCATCTCAGAGCTTACAATATCTAGTACTTATTTCTGGTTACAAGAATGTGGCTGGTCATCCTAAAGCTCAAATTAGACAACTTCAATGTTTCATGTACTGGGATAGAGTGTGTAATTAAAACTCTCCAGCCAAACTAAGCAGAAATAAACAGACTAATGTAGAGCAAAGAAATTTTGTCCCGGCATACTTTATAGAAACTCCATTGTCATTAAAAATTAGCACTGGACAAAGTAAGCACAATTTCATATGTAATCATACTCCAATGTGCAGTTATAGACAATTTCTCCTGTCATTCAAATAGGTTTTTTATATGTAGTCAGTAAATGTTATAGTAGTGTAGCTTTCAAGTGGGATGTTACTCTTTAAAGATTTCTCAGCTAGGCGCGGTGGCTCACACTTGTAATCCCGGCACTTTGGGAGGCCAAGGCAGGTGGATCACCTGAGTTCAGGAGTTCGAGACCAGCCTGACCAACATGGTGAAACCCTGTCTCTACTAAAATACAAAAATTAGCCGGCAGTGGTGGCGGGTGCCTGTAACTTCAGCTACTCGGAGACTGAGGCAGGAGAATCACTTGAACCCAGGAGGTACAGGTTGCAGTGAGCTGAGATCACACTATCGCACTCCAGCCTGGGCAACAAGAGCAAAACTCCATCTAAAAAAATAAAAGTTTCTCTCTGTTTCTGGACATACAAATATTGTGGTGAAAAAAATTAAAAATGAACTATTGCCCACAATTAGCATTTCTTTAGTCCCCAGGGTAATGACACTGTTCCTAGCCCCAGAAAAATTAGAAGACATTTGTTATAAAGAATGGAATTCCTCTTCAAGAAGAACAAACAGGTCTAGCAAGTGGAGTGTGGCATGGTAATTCATTGGGAAAAGTTTTCAATTAAATGATTTTTAAGGCTCTTTCCAAGCCCACAATTCTACACTTCAATTATTTTAAGAGTAAAAGCGGATTTGTTTATCAAGAGACTTTAGGAAAACGTTTGTTTAAGGGGTGCCGTCACTGAGTGGGGCTAACGGGAGTTAGTGAGGATAAGTCCTGGCCAGGAGGCTGGAGCTCTGTCATCCTGAATCAGCCAGGAAGGGAAGATGCGTCTTGTTGGAATAATTTGGGATCTTTGTTTCTCAATGCTTCTTTTTAATCTATAAAATGGGAATTGGAAAACTGACTCCAGGGAACTGAAATAAAAATAAAAGAATTGGTTGGGCCGGGCGCAATGGCTCAAGCCTGTAATCCCAGCACTTTGGGAGGCTGAATGACGAGGTCAAGAGATCAAAACCATCCTGGCCAACATGGTGAAACCCCATCTCAAAGAAAATTACAAAAATTAGCTGGGCATGGTGGAGGGCACCTGTAGTCCCAACTACTCAGGAGGCTGAAACAGGAGAGTTGCTTGAACCCGGGAGGCGGAGGTTGCAGTGAGCCGAGATCGCACCACTGCACTCCAGCCTGGCACCTGGTGACAGAGTGAGATTCTGTTTCAAAAAAAAAAAAATTGGTTGGCACAGGTTAGAGTATAGCTGGATGCAGTGTGGACTGCTGACAGATACTGCAGCTGTGTCAGGGCACTCCGCGGCTGTCATGAAGCACAGGTTGTCTGGATTGGAAGCGTGTCCACCCGAGACCCTGACCCACTCTGACACTGACCATCCCACGCAAGACTGTTGACCAGTTCCAGCTTTAGGTGCGTCCTGTGTAAAATAAGGGTGTGGGAGAGACGCCTGAGAGGTTATTCCTTCCTCTTTTGATCACTGAAAACACTTGTGCTCTCAGATAGAAGAGTTGGAATTTTAAGCTTGAAAGAGATGGAAGCAAGGGTGACACCAAAAACGTCATAAAATGTTTCATCTGCGGAAATTTATCTGATGAGATAAATGCAGAAATGTCAGGTAATTCTCCATTGGCCCCTTACTAAGAAAGAGACTTCTGAGCTTAAGCGTCCACCTTTGATTTGCTCTACCACTCTTTTGGATAAGGACACTTGAACTACACATCTGGCTGAGTTTATTAAACTCCCTGAAATCTCCAGTGGCAGGAGGCCAGCTCCGTTTGCCTGGCCCTATCAAGCAGCGTCAGACCTTTCTAAGAGAGTTGCTGTGAGCGTGGAAAATATCTTTCAAGACTCATCAGATAAATTTCTGCAGATGCAAAATATTATGATGTCGGTCTAGAGAATATGAAATTATAAAGCTGAAAAGTCGTGGTTCGTATCACATTTGAAAACTGAGATCAATTCATATTTTTCAATAGGAATATTCTACAAGTTCATGTTGCTTTGTTTCACCTGAAATGGATTGAACCAGAACAGGAAAGATGAAGTGATTTAAGGGTTCAGGCTCACTTGGATTTGAAATATTGCTCAAATAGCACACTCGTCTCTGTGTAACTGACGGCCTGTCATGTCCTGTGTACTCCAGTCTGCCTGACCACAATAAATGGTGTGGAAGGAGGGCTGCCCGATGGGGGTGCCCAGATTTCCTCACCTGGGCTAGATGTTCTCTCAGGCATACAGACATTTTGTGCCTGAGAGTGAGTACAGGGCTTTGGTAGTTATCCAAGCAAGGCTTGCCTGTAAGAGAAACAGTTCCTGTTGGAAAATACGGTTTCTGTCTACCAGGAAATAAATTCTAGTCCTTGTTTTACACTGAAGTCATGTTTACTGAATGTCCTCAGATTAGTTGGAAGTGGTTTGGATGGCGGTGGCATTTGGGTTTGTCCTCCTGCGCCCTGTCTGATATGCATACAGGTAATCTCTTTCCTCCAGGCAGTGGGCTCCTGCCATTCTGTTAAGAGAGTATTTTAGGTGATTTATTCTGGTCATGGTCTGTGACTTCAAGGCAGAGATTAACTGAGTGGTAACTAGGCTTTAGTTTGCTTCTCATTTGTATTCTTCTTCAGGTAAAATAACAAAACACTTTTGCTACAACAGACCAGAAGTCAGATCCCAAAACCTAATTTCTTTATGAACTCACCGATTAGACACGACTGCTTTTCAGAGTGATCATTAATGTAATTAATTAGCATTCCTCAGATACTGTAGAAGACCAAATATTTTCAGGTATGGCCATCTTTCAGACAAATGAAAAGTCTCTTTCAAGATGCTTTCAGATTTTTTCTGAAATATTTCTTAACTTTTTTTTTTTGATAGGGAGTTTCACTCTTGTTTCCCAGGCTGGAGTGCAATGGTGCGATTTCATCTCACTGCAACCCCTGCCTCCTGCGTTCAAGGGATTCTCCTGCCTCAGCCTCCTGAGATAACTGAGATGACAGGCATGCGCCACCATGCCCAGCTAATTTTGTATTTTCAGTAGAGACCAAGTTTCACTACATTGGTCACGCTGGTCTTGAATTCGTGACCTCAGGTGATCTGCTCGCCTCAGCCTCCCAAAGTGCTGGGATTACAGGCGTGAGCCACCACGCCCAGCCTCTTAAATCATTTAAGTTTTAATAATTGTCAACCATATATTTCAGTTGTGTTCAGCATTTGTAATATGGAGTCATTTGGAAAGATTAAATTTTAAACATCAGGGCTGAAAAATCTGTCTTTTCAATGACCCAGACAGGTCTAAAGAGTGCAATGCTATATTCACATGGAGGCTTGTCCTTTGCATCAACTGTTCTTTGTAGTGTTCTCTTCTTTGTTGTCTCAATATCAGGTCTCTTGAAAGTTGGAAGATCCCACAGTAGATCAACCCACTATGTGGTGGGAGTTATGGGTGGTGGCATTGAAGGCATTAACGAGGAAGGAAGCTGAGGGAGTTAATGAATGAATAATACATAGAATGAATGCTCAGATCCCATTGTATATTCTGACTTAGCATTTTCCTCCTTTGGAATCAGTTGCTTCCTCCTATAATTTTATTTGTCCATAATTCTAATTAGGAAACTGACACTCAGGCAGCACCCTCTCTTCTTTCCACTCATTCTAATTTTCACTGTGGATATCTGGGTCATTCACTTCCAACATGGAATTTTAGTGAATATTAAGAAATATGATCGGAATGGATAATTTCACACGACTCCACTTATCTATTATTAATACAAATTTTTATGTTAGAGTCTCTGATTTATTCCAAGTATACAATAAGTTCTTACGCTCTGCCCACAAGATGTACAAATGATAATGATGCCTGGAGTTATCAAGCTTTATGTCCTAGGGCACCATTACTATTGCATTAAGACAGAGAATCAAGCTTCATGTATTTCCTCCTCCCCTTCTCCCTTCATCTCTTACTCTTTCTGCTGCATTTCTCTTCCATCTTCAGTTGTTCTTCTCAACTAAGTTCTCTTGTAATTCCCCAAATCATATTTTGTTACTGATGTTGATTTGTTCAATTTACTGTTGTCTCCTCTGAACTTAACGACTACATATTCAAATTATATTCAGATATTATTGTGTCATTTTAATGGACCAAACTGTCTTTATTTTGTTTTTTGATAATTTTAGGGTAAAAGCTGAAATATCAAATAAAGTACTTCTAAATGTTACAATGCTTTTAATGCATATTCAGGAAGATACAGCTTTTGCAATTGCTGAAAATAACATTATAAATATTAATTTGTATTACCAATGTTCTTAATAACTATGTACATTTGCTTTTAAGTTTAATAAATTTTTTTAACTTTAAGATCATTCCCTATTTTCCACTTGATAGGACATGTTTTGGAATTATACAATAGGTATTGGTGGGTTGAGGGTGAAAATGATGATTGAGAAAAAGTGGAGGAAAAACACATTTTCATTTAGCAATTTGAAAAAACACTAGATTGCTCCTATGTCAACTTCTGTTTCATAAAGAATTCTATTAAATAGTCACCATTTACACACCACTGAGGTCTCATAAGAGACAATATTAAACTGTCATGTATTTCCGTTATGTTTCTCATTATATTAAAACATTGGGTCACTCAATTATTTATATAAAAAGTCTATCTTTGACTGAATCAAAAACTTTCCATCCACTGTCAACACTGCCGCTTTAAAAGAATAAATGTCTTAGAAACAGAAAGGAAGAACAGAAATTTTTTAAGAAGAGGAGGAGCAAAAGGCTGCTTCCTAAATACGATGAATGCAACTTACGGAGACACAAAGACACCGTGAGAAATATGGTCTCGGCCATCACTAACGGAGGCCTTGGAACCAGCAGGAGGCAGTAACGGGCTGGGGCTCCTTTCCAGGCCAAACGCAGCATCTTCCGGAATGGTGCTTTAGATATTCACTGGTTGACTTTTCAGGACAGTAGGTAGCAGACATTGTTAGTTTCCTACTTACTATCTCTTCCATTCTTTTGTGCTACACAGAGTTCCATTTCTTCAGTTTCTAGGGCTCAGGGAGTGGCACCCTGTTCCTGGCTCCTGGATACATTATTTTTCATCAAAGCCAATGTTTGTAATTTCCATTCCTTTGGTCAGTGGCTTATACAGGGGTAGTACACGTAACTTACTAAGTTACTTCGGGCCAGTGAAACTTGAGAAAAAATTTCAGAAAAACAAGAGCAAAGGCTTCTAGAAAAAAGATTTTCTCAGTTATAAGAAAAAGAACTGAAAAAGAGGGTCTCTTTACACCTCTGCTGTATCTGGATGTGATTCCTTGAAGTTCCATCAGCCATCTTGCCGTCAGCATGAAGATGAGACCAATAGAGGGAAAAAGATAGAGCCAGGAGAATTACAGAGACGTGAGAAATGTTCTTGCCATGCAGTGATAGGAGTCACCCTATCTTCAGATCTATGTTTTAGCTAATAAATGTCTATATTACGCAAGTTCATTTGAGTTGGGTTTTCTATTATTTTAGGCCAACATTTTTTATCTGATAAACCTTTTTTTAAAAAACTAAATAACGACCAGTCTTGTCTGTGAAATTTTTGTTTAATAATTTTGGGTTTTGGATAAACAATGTCAGCTTTCATGATTTTAAATCAATTAAATAAAGAACACATTTCTAACTTAGGCTGGCACACCTCTGATCTTTCTCCACTTTAATCCATCACTCACAACATGCTAGAGTGATTTTCACCAATCTCATCATGGCACTAACTTAAAGCTGTCCAACTGTGTTTCAGCATGTAAATGTGGCAGAAATCTCCTTAGCACAGCTCCTAAAACATGACCATTCCAGCATGATTTCCTCTGTGATTCCAGTTGCTTTGCTTGAGGCATTCAAAGCCTATTGTGCCAAGCACAGTCAGGTTACACGACCTACCTAATACTATCAGAATTCTCATTTCCCTAAAATCCAGTCACATAGACTACTTGTGCTCAATCTGTTGAAATGCTCAGAATAAAAATACAACTATTAATCTAAAGATATAGTTATTAATAACTGCAGATTTATTACGACAAAACTGTGTGTCTGATATCTAAACATGTCTTACAACATTGAAGTTCAACCTTTGATACAAGGCTGTGTTGCTTTCATTCCTCTGAACTTTTAGAACTGGTGTCTTGATAACATTCTATATACACTGAATAAGAAGAAAGCTTCATGTTTTTCCAAAGTAGAATCCACGCCTAACTACATAATCTGAATATATTTAGCAACTTTCGTAATAACTATTTCTCATTTACTGCTTCTTATGGGCGTGGCACCTAACACACACTGACACATGTCTGAAATAACGTGTGCTGAGGAGCTGGAAACTCAGCAGGAAGAGAAAACCCAAGACTGTGTTGGTTGATCACTACCTTCTACCACCATTTGGAATTGTAGTAACTTCTAAGCGGTAGCACCAGATTACTTTGTTTCTAAAAGTAACGCAAAACTTTATGCTTCTCTAAAACTTTATTATATTTTTATGAAACAATTTGCCTAATGTAAAATTTGCATAATTCTAGAGTATGTAATCTGTAAAGTTTTGAAGGTGGTTATTTCTTTTGAGCAACACAAAGGCCCTTTAGCTTTATTGCCTTTCCCCTCCATGTATGTTTTCTTGTTTTCTCTCTGCATCAGCTCAATTACAGTTGAGTGGGTATTAGAATACTTTCTTTCACTGTGAAATTGTCTTTATGTGTTGTCATTGTTCATATCCTTGGCTTCAAGTAAAATCCATTTCTTACAGCAGCAAGGAACAAGTCAGCAATAGCTTTATGATAACTCCTTGAAAGCGTCAGAGAGAGCTTTCGAGCAGGAGTGATGCAGACATCGTTTCAGAGGGAATGGTCAACTGGATGCACAGTTACACAACAGAGGACGAGCGGATGCCCATCTGCAGGCAGTGCCAGCTCTTGCTGTGGGCTCCAGCTCTCATTTTCAGATCACTCATGTAAACTTGGTGAAATATACAAGCACCTTACATTCTGTGCACAGTTACATTTGTAGGTTTCCCTTTCAATTCCATGTCACAACATACAAAACAGCCACAAGATAAATCTGGGAAGGGTAGTTCGTCTGAATTCAACAGGAGTAAGGGGTACAGGCAGAGCTGACAGGCAGCCTGAGCACATGGATTCAAGGTCGTAGGTCACAGGTGGCCAGAAACCAAAAACAGAAGACTGCTACCAAGAGATTTATTCTCAGATAAATAGTAACTCTGCATGATTCTTGAATCAGTGAAATTTGGGGATTTCTGAAGCAATTTTTCTTCTTGGTAAGTATAAAACAATCAGATTATCTCTGCCTGCATAAAACGGCTGTCTGGATTTGAAATGATTCTGACCAACAAATACAGTAAGTCTGTCCTCTGGAATGCAAATTCCTCAGAAAGCACACAGGTAATACAAGGAGTATTATCTGAGTAACTTTGGGGGATTCTGGTTTAAATAAGGTTAACAAGAATCTTTCCTATAAGGATTTTCAGAGCTTATAATACATTTCTAAAACATATCAGATTATGGAAGCTTTCAAAACTAAATATCTGGTGGAACTAGTGCTCTGCAGAAAAGTTTCTGAAGAAAGGACACCCTATTCAATAAATGGTGCTGGGATAACTGGCTAGCCACATGTGGAAGAATGAAACTGGACCCTCGTCACTCACCTTATACAAAAAATACGGATCAAAGACTTAAATTTAAGACCTAAAACCATAAAAATTCTAGACGATAACTTGGGAAAAAGTCTCTAGACATTGGCCTACACAAAAGATTCAAGATGAAGATCCCAAAAGCAAATGCAACAAAAACAAAAATAAATTAATGGTACGTGATTAAACTAAAAAGTTTCTGCACAGCAAAAGAAATAATCAGCAGAGTAAACAGACAGCCCAGAGTGGGAGAAAATCATCTGACAAGGACTAGTTTCCAGAATCTATCAAGAACACAAGCAAATCAGAAAGACAAAAAGAAAAAAAAAAAAATTCCATCAAACAGTGGGCAAAGGACATGAATAGATAATTCTCAAAAGAAGATATACAAACAGTAAAAAAAAAACCTGTGAAAAATGCTCAACATCACTAATTATCAAGGAAATGCAAATTAAAACCACAATGAGATACCACCTTACTCTTGTAGAATGGCTATAATTAATAAATCAAAAAATAATAGATGTTTGCATGAATGTGGTAAAAAGAGAACACTTTTCACTGTTGGTAGCAATGTAAATAGGTCAACCACTATGGAATACAATACGAAGATTCCTTAAAGGACTAAACATAGAACTACCATTCAATCCCGCAATCCCACTACTGGATTTCAGCAAAAATGAATTACTAATATCCCAGGTCCCAGTATTTTCCATGCCAAGAAAATCTGCGTACAGCTGCCAGATCATCCGCAAACACTACTCTCACCACGTCACCCTCTTACTCAAATATCTTCAACTACTCTTGCTTCTTAAAGATAAATTCCACAACCTATAAGTGGTATTGCAGAAATTCTAACATGTGCAATTCATTGTTCTTATAAATGAAGCTTCCATTCCAACAAAGAGACCTGATAATCATGGCCTCAAAGTACTCTATCAAGTCCTGACTCAAGTTTTCACATGCAATTACTCCCTTGATGAATGGACTATCCCTTTCTCTTTATTTCCAAATTCTGTCTGTGCATTATAAATGCATAAGAATTTTTAAACAAACAACTATATTAAAATGTCAATGACTATGTCAGTAGAATTCAATTATGAGAAATCATTCAAATCACCTTTCCACTTACACTTTGCCGACACTGCAGTTCAGCTAACATCCTTCAAGGAGGTTGGCTTGCAGTGAACGGCTCTCTTGTCCACTTACTAAACAACTATCTGAACAATATGTTTTTCTTGCTATAATTTGCCTTCAGGAGCTTGAGATAATCCATTTAGGTTATTATAAAGGAATAAAAGAGTTATAATAAATTCCTTGAACATTTTTGTCCATTCATTATTTGATTGAGGCATAGGAATCCTAAGGATAAACTTTCTGCTCTCTCTCTCTAAAATTAGAAATTTTCTGGTTTAATAATTTGATAAAATTATACAGATATCCATACTCTCAAATTAAAACTCTCACTAGAAAAGTGAGAATTTTGAGACTATTTTAAATATATGCTACTCCAGACTCCTCTACCTTAGAGACTGCCTCACACTTGATTCTAGGTTAATTTGGGACCTCTGGGCAAAATGTTAAATATTAAAATTTTCTGTCACTGCCCATGTTATCAATTACCTAGGAATACTAAAGTTGCTTTTGCAAACTTTTAAGCAGTGTATGAAACGTTTTTCTCCTTTGTAAGTACAATGATAGCATTTTTCTTTAGTGCTTTCAGAAATGTCTGTATCTATTAGCACAGAGAGGGATACAGGGAATTGAAAGGATAATGGTATTTAATTTGATTAATTACCTCATTATGGCCTTGGTTTTCTATCTCCCTCTGTGAATGAAACATAGCCAAAGTAAAAATGTTCTGAAATATTCCAGGTGTCATATTGCATGTGGGGGTTTTTTCTTTTAAGGAAACATCCAAAATGCCCTGAATCGTGTCACCTAACCAAGGTAAGCCTTTATTAATGATGAATATTCACTGAAATCAGTTTGCATCTTCAAACTCATCCTATAACATTTTATTTCCTATGAATCAAGTGACAAAGAGTTTAGTTGCATTTTCTCCGATATGAAAACCATACACTCCTGATCTCAGTGCAAGCTCCTTTCATCATGAGTTCACAATTCAGCCTACACATCCAGCTTTAAGTGATATGCAATTTGATTCTTAAATTTATAAATGTCAGGTTTATGAATTGGACCTGAGAGAAAATGGTAAGCAAGGTTTCAAAGTCTGGATGCAAAACACATGAAAATCTGTATACGGACAAAGTTGCTTGCTCCTTTTACACTACCTACCCTCTAGAGAGAGTTCAGACTAAAATGAAGGAAAAATACTATAATCCTTTTTTTAGCTGTTAACTAGTAGACCTTTTGATCTAACATGATTTATTGCTGTCCTCACATGCAGTTAAATGTCAAGTCTGCTTTGAGCTGAGAAAGGTTCCAAGGTCTATAATAATTTGTTTTCAAATTAGCGTGTAACAGCTGCTGGATTATCATCACTGTGAGGGTGGATGGGTCTTCTGTAGTGAGACCACTTACTCAGCAATCAACACTCTTTCTTTCCCCGGCCTCTTCTCTCACATTGAGTCATATGAAAGCCCAAATACCCACTTCTGGGTAAGACTCTACAAGAAGGTAAAATGATGTTGATTAAGCCCACTTATAACTACAGTATATATCTCCAGTTTCAAATAAGACAGATGATCCACCAAAGTAGTTCATTCATGCGAGGAAAGCAACACCTCCTCTCCTTTCACAGTTTCGATCCTAGTGACCTAGTTAAGTAATACTCTAATTAGAATGTGATCAAATTTAGTGCTTTTCAATAAAGAGGTGAGAATTTGAAACTGGTAAGTATATATTTAAGTGTGTGAAAAGAAAAATCATCCCTGATTTAAAAGGGAAAACTATACAAACAAAATGAAATTGTCCATGTCGAAAAAGTAAAATAGAAAATTGGGGGATTGCAAGCTAACAGAAAATGTTTTTGCTTCATTTTGAGCTGGTATCTTGATTATCAAATAAATTACCATGATTTTAAACTGGAATTTATGTTTGGACTTGCAAGACTATTGAGACTGTATTCTTAATTGTCATAAAAGTCCTAACCCTGTTAAAGATGAGTCTATGTGATTAAACTTTGGAAAGAAACGTTCTCAATGGCATCTAAAATAATGACTTTTTTCCTGAAGGTTTTCCATGTACTTTGCCGAGGTCCCAGCAGAGGGGTCATTATTTAGAGCAGCCACAGGGTTACAACATGTAATTCTTTTTTTCTTTTCTTTCTTTTTTTTTTTTTTGAGATGGAGTTTCTCTTTGTCACCCAGGATGGAGTGAAGTGGCACAATCTTGGCTCACTGCAACCTCCTTCTCCCCGGGTTCAAGAAATTCTCTTGCCTCGGCCTCCTGAGTAGCTGGGATTACAGGCACATGCCCGGCTAATTTTTGTATATTTAGTAGAAATGAGGTTTCACCATGTTGGCCAGACTGGTCTCAAACTCCTGATCTCAAGTCATCTGCCCGTCTAAGCCTCCCAAAGTGCTGGCTGGGATAACAGGCATGAGCCACACACTCAGCCCATGTAATTCTTAAACAATAAGACTGGAAATCTAACTTAGTTCTTGATCCATGGGCTGTAGAATGAATGTTGTGTTAACAGGCATAAAATCAACATTGATCTTGTACACCTCCATCAGTGCTCTCAGTGACTAGGGGCCTTGTCAATGAGCAGTAATATTTTGAAAGAAATCCTTTATTCTGAGCAGTCAGCTTAAACTATTTAGTAAGACAGATGTGCCATCATAAAGGTTTTATTGCTCTAGTTATAGAGCACAGGCAGAGTAGATTAAGCATAAATCTTAGGGCCCCAAGATTTTGAGACTAGCAAATAAGCATTGGCTTCAGTTTCCCACCTCCAGCTACATAAGTCCCCAACAAAAGACACAGTCTGTCCTTTGAAGCTTTAAAGTCAGGCATCGACTTGACTTCTCTTCTGTAGCTATGAAAGTCCTAGATGGCATCTTCTCCCAAGAGAAAAGTCTTTAGTCTACACTGAAAATCTGTCGTTTAGTGAAGCCACCTTCATCATGATCTTAGCCAGATCTTCTGGATAACTCTACAGTTTCTACACAAGTATTTGCTCCTTCACCTTGCACTTTCATGTCCCAAAGATGGCTTCTTTCCTTAAGCCTCATGCACCAACAATCTCTGCTAGCTTTCAACTTTTCTTCTGCAACTTTCTCACCTGTCTCAACCTCCACAGAGTTGAAGAGAGTTAGGATCTCGCTCTGGATCAGGCTTTGGCTTAATGCAATGTTGTGGCTGCTCTGGTCTGTCTATACCACGACAGCTTTCTCCTTATCAATAGGAAGGCTGCTTTACATTCTTATCATTCATGTGTCCACTAGGTTAGCACTTTTAATTTCCTTAAAGACCTTTTCCTTTGCAGCCACAACTTGGCTAATTGTTTGGTCCTAGAGGCCTTTTCAGCTTATCTTAGCTTTCAACATGCCTTCCTCACTAAGCTTAATCATGTCTAGCTTTTAACTTAAAGTGGGAGATGTGCAACTTTTCTTTCACTTGAACACTTAGAGGCCGCTATAGAGTTAAGTGGTCAATTTTACATTATTGTGTCTAGGGAACTGGGAAGGCCTAAGGAGAGACAGAGAAACAGGGGAACCGCTGTTCACCATCTGAAACAGGCAGCGTTCATGGTGATCCAAATAGTAAACTGAAATGTTACTGATCACGGATCACTAACTCAGATATAATAAAAATGAAAACATTTGAAATATTGAGGGAATTACCAAAATGTGACAGACACAGGAAGTGAGCACATAGTGTTGGAAAAATGGTGCCAATGAATAGAACTGCTCAATGCAGAGTTGCCACAAACATTTCCGTTGTAAAAATTGCAATATCTCTAAATGCAAGAAATCTAAGCACAATAAAACAAGGTATGCCTGCATTTGAATGTTTTCAGAGGGAAAAAAAGCTCCAGATACATCTCAAAAGACTATCTACATATCATTCAAAGTAAATTTCATAAGAAACATTTGCATACCTTTAATATAAATACATGATGCCAAAAATATTTCTAATTATAATTTATATTTTATAATGGAGTATGTGGTTACAGAATGAAGTACCATATCGAACCAGGAAAACTTAAATCTGGTTTAAAAATGTTTCAGAGCCAAGGGAAGCCGTGAGTGAATGAGCAACCCTGGGAAACCAAGCCTCTTCATGGAACTTCGCAACCCTCAGATCAGGAGATCTGCTTGCAAGCCCAAGCCACCAGGACCTTGGGTCTGACACGCAGAGCTGTGTGGAGTCTAGACAGAGCCGCTGCTCAAGAATGTGCAGAGACCCAGGAGCCTTACAGACTCCGACCCTGGGATCGCTGACAAAGGTGACGCAACTCAGATAAGGTAAGAGGTCCACACATGCCCCTAGAAAGGGAGCTGAATCCAGGGGGCTGATGGCATGGGTCTGCAGCCCCCACTTCACAAAACAAGACCCACTGACATGGAATTGTAGCCAGCCACCTGCAACAGGGTGGAGCCTGCCTGAGACAGGACAGAGCTCTGGAGGAGAGGGGCAAGCTGCCATCTTTGCTGTTTGGTTGACTCAGCTGTTGAAACCTGCCAGCTCTGGAGAGTCCAGACAGTCTGGACCAGGAAGAGTCCCCCCCAGCGCAGCACAACTGCTTTGCCAGAATGTGGCCAGGCTGCTTCTTTAAGTGGGACGGGGATCCATCTACTTCTCCTGTGGGGTGGGGCCTCCCAGCCAGGGCCTCCGGCCACCTCTGCTCCTTTTCTGCAGATAGAATTCTGATTTCTCCCTGGGAGGCATGCCCAGCGGGAGGGGCATGCTGCCATCTTTGCTGTTTGGAAAACTCGGCCATTCCAGCGCTTTGGAGAGACCAAGCCAACTGAGGCAGAGGCAGCTCCTGAGTGGGGCGCAGCTGCACGTTGAGGCATGGTGGGCATGCTGAGACTGCTTCTTCGCATGGGAGCCAGATACGTTCCTCCTCACTGGCAGGGCCTCCCGTCTGGGGCCTCCTGCCACTCCTGCCTGGGTTCTGTGGCTGAAAGACTTCTAATTTCTCCCTGGGGCAGAGTCCCTGGGGAGCAGGGTGGGCCACCACCTTTGCTGTTTGTGAAACAGCGTCATTGTCTGGGGTAAATATCCAAGGTTCGTAGCCTCATGCCAATGAAATCAAGGATGGGGCCACACATGGAGTGATGTTAAGAGTGGAGGTTTCATAGGCAAAATAGAGAAAAGAGAACTGCTCTCTCTCCTGTGAGAAAGAGGGGTGCCCAGGTGGGACCTGCAGCCCACGATGGAGGGCACGGGGTTTTACAGACAGGCTTGAGGAGGCGGTATCTGATTTACATAGGGCCCAAGGATTGGTTGGACCAGGTGTGACATTTACATAGTGTGCCAGGAAGCTGGCCACCCGACCCTAATGTTTTATTATGCAAGTAGGGTCTCTGCCTTGTTGTCTGTTTCTTACTGTGCTCATGGCTGACAAAGAAAGGAGAGAATGGAGCTGCCATGTCAGATATGCCCAGCTCACAGGTGGCCTCTTCCTACTGGCACAGCTGCCAGCATTCACCCATGCGAGCTTCCAGCTTGATTTTACGTGCTGCTCTTCATTAGAAAAGAAAATGATTTGGAAGCTACTTTTCATTAAAAGGAAGACTTTACTGAAGACTTCCTTACCCTCACTATTTGCCTAAATAATTTCTTCTTAACTCCTATATCACGTGGGCATCTTAGCCAGTCCAGCCTATGGACCTTGGAAAACTCAAAGCAATTGAAGGCTAAAAGGATTCCCAACACAGCACAGCTGCTCTACCAGAAGGTAGCCAGACTGCTTCTTTGAGTGGGTGCCTGATCCTGTTCCTCAGATCTGACTGAGACCTCTCAACCAGGGACTCCAGCCACCTCTTACAGGTGCATTCGGACCGGCAACAGGTCAGTACCCTCAGGGACGGAGCTTCCAGAGAAATGGGGAGGTTGCCATGTTCGCTGTTTTGCAGGCTTGACTGGTGATACCTCCAAGTACTGAAAAAATTGAGGTGACTGGGGCCTGGAGCAGACCGCCAGCCCTATGGAAGAGTGGCCGAACTAGTCAAAGAAAAACAAACAAAAACAACAAAAACCCCATCCAAAGGTCAGCAGTCTCAAAGATCGAGGGTAGATACGCCCATGGATGAGAGTGAATCAGCGCGAACATGCTGAAAACTCCAACATCCAGAGTGCCCCCTTTCTTCCAAATGACCGCAACACCTCTCCAGCAAGGGTTCAGAACCAGGCTGAGGCTGAGATGGCTGAAATGATAAAAGTAGGCTTCAGAATGTGGAGAAAAAAACAAATATTGCTGAGCAAAAGGAGCCCATTGTAACACAATGCAAGGAAGGTAAGAATCACGATAAAACAGCGCAGCTGACAGCCAAATAACCAGTACAGAGAGAAACGCAGCGACCTGATGGAGCTGGAAACACAGGGTAAGAACTTCACAACGCAATCACACGTAATGATAACGGAGACCAAGCAGAGAAAAGAATCTCAGAACACGAAGACCGTCTTTGTAAAATAAGACAGGCAGACCAGAATAGAGAAAGAAAGATGAAAAGAAATGAACAAAGCCTCCGGGAAATATGGGATTATGTGAAGAGATCCAGACTATGGCTGATAGGCATGCCTGAAAGAGACAGGGAGATTGGAACCGATATGAAAAAAATATTTCAGGATATCATTCCAGAAGAAATTTCTCAACCTAGCAAGAGAGGCCAACATTCAAATTCAGGAAATGCAGAGAACCCCGTTAAGATATCCCATGAGCAGACCATCCCCTAGATACATAATCATCAGATTCTTCAAGGTTGAAATGAAAGAAAAAATGTTAAGGGCAGCCAGAGAGAAAGACCAGGTTACCTACAAAGGGAAGTCCATCAGCCCATCAGGGACTTAAACAAATTTACAAGAAAAAACAAACAACCCCATTAAAAAGTGGGCAAAAAAAAAAAAAAAAACAACGAACAGATACTTCTCAAAAAAATACCTACATACAGCCAAAAAAAAATTAAAAAGCTCAACATCACTGATTATTAGAGAAATGCAAACCAAACCACAATGAGGTACCATCTAACAGCAGTCATGATGGTTATTACTAAAAAGTCAAAAAAAAAAAACAAATTCTGATGAGCCTGTAGAGAAAAAAGAATGCTTTTACACTGTTTGTAGGAGTGTAAATTACTTCAACCACTGTGGAAGAGAGTGTGGTGATTCCTTAAAGACCTAGAGGCAGAAATACCACGACTCAGCAATCCTATTACTAGGCATACATACAAAGGATTATAAATTGTACTATGATAAAGATACATGTATGTGTACGTTCATTGCAGCACTATTTACAATAGCAAAGACATGGAATCAACCCAAATGCCCATCAATGACAAACTAGATAAGGAAAATGTGGTACATATACACCATGGGATACTATGTAGCCTTGAAAAGGAGCTAGAATGTCCTTTGCAAGGACCTGGATAAAACTGATGATCGTTTTCCTTAGGAAACGAACGCAGGAACAAAAAACCAAACACTGCGTGTGCTCACTTACCAAAGGGAGCTGAATGATGAGAACACACGGTGAGGGGCGACAACACACACCGGGACCATAGGGGGCAGTGGGAGGAGGGACACGATTAAGAAGAATAGCCAGTGGATGCTGGACTTTATACCTGGGTGATGGGATTATCTGTGCAGCAAACCATGATGGCGCCCTTTTACCTATGAAACAAACTTGCACATCCTGCACGTGTACCCCTGAATGTAAAAAGAAGTTGGGAATTTAAAAAAAAAGAAAGAAAGTTGTACCATGCATGTGCATATGCATGCATGTTTATATTTATCCTACATTCCTCAGACCACAGGATGCCAAGGGTTAACAATAATTACTCATTAATTTTTTAAATATACATTTTATAAACACTCCAAACTTAATATGGCTTTTTCAAAAATATGTATTAATGTAATAAAATACAAAAGTATGTGAATAAAAACTGATATTACCCTGAAAAAATATTTCAAGAAATTCATATTAGTATATGTGCAGTTGTGATGTAACATTTGTACTTGTAAAATGCCATGTAGATAAAATAATATGAGCCCTTACTGTACTTTTCTTGAAATAAAAGTAGAATGAATGTAATCTCCTAAAAACAGCAGCAACAATGATCTCTTCATTTCCACCCATGCATGCCTAACGTAGTACCCTGAATATGGACTAAAATTACATTTAGAACTGAGTGTATTCCCTTTCTACAGTGAATGAAAAAGATTCTACCCAGTTTTGCCACAGAAAAAGTCAAGTTTTTCTATAACTCACACACTTTTATAGAAGAGAAAGAGACAACGTTCACTTAAGGTACGTTTTCACAATGGCTTGATTACAATATTTTTCTACAATAATTTCAAGTCCCTCTTTTCAAATTTAACGTATTTGTAATTTCACAATTGTTGATGTGTTTGTGTGTGTTTGTGTGTGTTTCCTCCCCTACTGCATCTCCACCATCCTGCTTCCTTGACGTGCGTCTTTGTTCGGCTTGCTTCCCTCCTGTCGCATTACATGGGTCAGAGAGTGGCACCTGCTGCACCTTTGTCCTGCTGCTGCTCCTCCTCTCGTGTTTCAGACCCAGCCAGGCCATGAAGGCTTCAGACGAAGCCTCCAGAGTAAGGAGCACCCTGCTTCTCCTTCCTTCTGAAAGTCAGCGGGTGTACATTATAAATGAACAAAAAATTGGCACAAAATAGGGGGGAAATCCACGTAGTTTGATAAACACAGCTATAGACACACACCTTTATTTAAAGAGGTGAACAAAATGCCGTAGAATAAAAGTGGAAGCTAGAATATATGTGATCTCTAAATCATATCAACACCATCAAGCCACTCAAAACCTAAATCCAATGCTTACTAGCTAAACAACCTTTGAGTCTCATTGGTTTATTTATAAAATAAGAAAATAGACCCTGTATGAATGTGAAATAATGTGTTGTATGTAAAAATACCTGGAACGTGATAGGCAATATTATTTTGAACTCCATGAACTACTGAGTACAAAGCTACTTAGACATTCAATAATATGAATAAAAGAGAAGATAATTATAAGTAATTGTATAAGCTCTCAGTACATATATTCAGTTATTCTACAAATATTTACCAGGAGGAAGGCTTTTCTCATTCTAAGGATACAGCAGTGAACAAAACAGTAAAATTTCTACCTTCAGAGAGCGTATAGTCTAGCAATAATAACTCCTATCATATGTAATATATGGTTAAAATGTTTTCGGCACACATTTCTTAACTAAGCAGCTAATTTATGATATTATGACCAAAACACTAGGGGTTCTGTCCAGGTCCTGCTGCTCACTGTGCAGAAAGGCAGTCACTGAGATGAGCATTGCCAAAGGAGAAGGCTCTAATTGAGTGCACTAGCCCAGGAGATGGGAGCTCAGTTTCAAATCCATCTCCCCTAGGGACTAAAACTAGGGGTTTACAGAGCAGAGAAGGAATGTAACAATGTGTAAGAAAATAGTAACTAGGGAGTGGCAGGGATGTGATGATGGTGAAAGAGGGGTAGCATCCCATTGTCTGCGGTGGTGATCTTTTTTGGAGCTGCCTGAAGGTTATTTGATACTTTTTTGGAGCTGCCTGAAGGTTATTTGATACTTTTTTGGAGCTGCCTGAAGGTCATTTCCAGAAGAAGAAACTCAGATGAAACCAATGTAAGCTTCAGGCTTTAAAACCAGAAATGTCAATTTCTATGTTTATCATAAAGAACTCTCTGTGGGACTCTTAGGTTGGTTTCAATGTGGTTTGTAACCCTACTTGTTGTCTGAGTGGTTCCACGAACAATATCCCCACCAAATCTCTCAGAATAGACTGTCCCCCTGATCATTCTCTCATAAGTAACTATTGACAGTGAAATTCGAGTTAATTTAAGAGCCATTTCACTCATCAGTATTCTGTGAGAGTAGGAGTGGTGGTCGATCTGTTTTCTAAGAATGTGGCAATGGACTTCCAGCACTTACTAATCTGGGCTAAGAGCAGGTGGCTGCAGTCTGCAGCAGTTTTACTTAACTGCTTTTCTTCATTTTGCAAGCTTTGCTTTCTCAAGTTCAATGACACTGCACCTGAGATCTCATCAGTATGTGAAGACAGGCAAGCCTACCTACAGTAAACATGAATCTCTCTTAAAAAAAAAAAATAGAAGAACACCACGAGACAGCACTTTCCTTTGTAGGATTTGTCACTCATCATTTCAAGAATTGTGTTTTTCTGGGAATAAAGCTTGTTTTGTTTTTAAATTTGTTATTGAGCCAAACTGTGAAGATGCACAGGTGTGAGAATTAAATGGCCATGATTGACCTGACCACCTACGGGGAATTCTACCGAGGAAATTAAGGTTGTTGTCGGCGTTTGCCAGCTTGATTGTGCTATCCAATATTTACTCATGATCTCCAAGATGCTTAGCATGCCACAGGCGATCCTCCCCACTTTGCTCTAAAACCTTCCGGCAAATTGTATTACGCATGTACTAAAAATAGCACCTAGACCAGGCAATGTCATGGAAGTGATTTAAGTTTTTTGTAAAACAGTTTGTCAGGCAAGCTTGAGTCAGTCCCAGTTAACACCATTCACAAGGCATCCACATTCTGCAATCCCCAGGCACCTCTTTCTGACCAGTGAAGGGACAACATCCACTTAAGGTAGTCTTTTCATAATGGCTTGATTACATAATTTTCTACAACGGTTTCAAATCTAACCAATTTGTAATTTCACAATTATTCATGAGGCAGGTTTGGAATAAAACAACTTAGAAGATCTTCTTCAAGATCACAAATAAACTGTAGATACATGTGAACCTACCTTGCGGGAAATGAGACCTGGCCAAGCCATGAGAGACAACGGGTTACAAGGTGAAAGCAAAGGGCCTTTTTGATCCCAACAGCTTACATTCAAGTGCAATGTGGGAGTGGGCGAGGGTGGGGAGAGGCATCACAGGTATGATCATAGGAGAGAAATTATAATTTACACTTGGGAAAGGGCTTGTGGAGAAGCTGAAAGAGATGAGTTGTGGATGACAACAGCTAAAGGTTGAGATTATGTGATGTTAGTTCCAATGATGGCTGTCCTGCCATCCCCAGAAAAGCAAATAAATAAACAGGAAAGATAATAACTTATGCAAACCAGGATATGGCATAGCTATACTGCATATCAAAGCTGAGTAATTTTCAAAATATAATTCTACTATCCTCAGAAGAAATGACTCACAATTTGGAACTCCAAGAGGAATTATATAACTAAAATCGTTTGACATTTTAAGAATATATCACAGAATTTTTCATCCTTAGATAATTTTTTCATGTTTTCTACATTCTTCTTTCTGACTAGTGATCTCTTTATCTTTATTTTTTCCTTGAGATGGAGTCTTGCTCTGTCTCCAGGCTGAAGTGCAGAGGCGCAATCTCGGCTCACCCCGACCTCCGCCTCCCATATTCATGCGATTCTCCTGCCTCAGCCTCCTGAGTAGCTGGGATTACAGGCACTCGCCACTATGCTTAGCTAATTTATTTTGTAATTTAATAGAGATGGGGTTTCACCATGTTGGTTAGGCTGGTCTCAAACTCCTGACCTCGTGATCTGCCCACCTCAACCTCCCAAAGTGCTAGAATTACAGGGATGAGCCACCGTGCCTGGCCAATCGCTTTATCTAGCTAGCCAAGCGGGTGTTCATGTAAAGTTGAATTTACTTAATATTGAAATAAAGTTTTAAAAAATCCCACCTTTGCTTTTCAAATATTTTATTTTCACAGATGACATCTTTCTAAAAAATTAACATTCATAAATCAGAGCTTAATTAACTAGTTTAAAAAATCTATTTTCAGTAAATGACGGATAGTCAAAGAATAACAGGCACTTAAATATCCTTCTTTACACAATAGCTGTATGAGAAGCATCTTCATCTCTTTAACCAAAATTCAACATTCACAACTCCTTATTCTTCTCTACCCCTGTGACCCTGCATTTTACAAGAACTGCTCTTGTCCTTACACGTGGTTTTTCTCTGAAAGGGAGGGTTTTTTAAAAATAAATATTAATTGAATTTTTTAGTAGTGTTAAATGAAATCTAGATTAATTAAGATTTTTTAATTTCCTTAGAAACAAACCATCTCACATAAAACTAATTGGTAGTATGATATATTTAAATTCACAACTACAAGGCAAGAAAAATCCATAATTTAACAACTTCACAAGTAGAAATGATTCAGTTTTCAATGCTTTTAAGTCATCACTTATTAAAATGCTAAAATTTGAGTTGTTGGTCAAATCTGCCTCTTGACTTTGATGTACAGAGTATTGACTTGATGTGGTTACATTTAATGTTTGCTCTTAGAAAAAACAAACCCTGAGCCATTGACACAAGGTAAAGCCAATTCTTACGTCGTTTTGATGATGATTGCTGAGTCAGATTTGTCGGACTGTTATTTTAGTGCCTGATGAATTGGCCATTTGTTGCCTGAGAATTCAGGACACTTTAATAATGCAATTATAGCAGCTGTATTTTGTGATAATCCATGTTTTCAGTAATATATTCAAATATTTGAATATACAAAATATAAAGTCAAAGACCATGCCTTTTTGCTTCACCTAATCAGTTTCCATATCAATATAAAAATTCCCAGGTAAAGTAAAAAAACACATTGTTTGAAAATTTTTTAAATAGAACTTTCTTTTGTTTATATAATTTATATTTTGTATGTAATATTTTAATATGTACATATTTTATATGTAATTTACATTTTACCAATACTATTCCATTGCTATTTTTCACCTTATTCTAGTAATGTTTTACTGAATGGCTATTAATTAGATGTCCATTTATGCATGTGAAAGTTATATTTTAAGAAATCAATGTGCCTATACATAAAAGTAAAGACTTAGTTCACTGTTATCAATAAGTAAAATAGCATTTGACTTATTTTGCATACCATACGAAGGACATTGTATAAAGGCAATATAACTGAATATGTTTTTTAGGTATGATTTAGTAAACTTTAGCTGACTTCATTGGCTGTGTGTAAAAATGAATGAATGCAATTGTTCTGCTTGATGCTCTGCAGAGAGCTGCTGAGAGTGTCCACATGCACTCCTAGGTGCACTGGCCCCAGGTGTGGTTGGTGCTAACTTCACATTTGTCTAATAAGATGTCCAGATAAAAAAATTCTGTGATGTGGAAACCATTACAGATCTAGTAAACTTTTTTCAACAGCAGAAAAAAGCAAAGCCTGTTTCTGTCAAAGTCTTTTATTTTCTTTTTGAATTTGACCTTTAAAATAAGATAAAAACATGCCATCAAGACTCTCTTTAGAATTGACCCACAGGATTTTTTTCTTGATGATTCTAACTATACTGATTTGCTAAGACTATTTTCTCTAATCTCTGTGTGAGTCAGATAATGGAGTGAAGAACACATGAGACAATTATAAGATTAAATCAGAAAAAACAAACAAACCATAATTTAGAAGCTGCCCAATGGCCTTAATAACTAAGTTTACAGTTTCACGCCTCCAGTCCTAAATTCTGTGTATGATATATGAAGAGATTTAAATTTTCAAATGAAAATCTAAAATTGAATTTGCAAATTTGTATTTTAATAAACAAAATGCTCTCTTTTTTTGAGAGCTTTGATGGAAAAGTTAATGTATTAATTTATTTAATATTTGTTTTTGAACTTGCTTTTAAGCCTCACATCAACATCACCTCTCCACTAAGTTTTTTAAACATAAACATAAATGGTATAAAATATTCTTAAAAATGTAAATATTCTTATAATTGTATGAAAAGTAATTATATTAAGATTGGGAATAAGGTGAATGACAAATTATTATTTGTGTCATTTTATTTTTATTTTGATTAAATCTCACATATTTCATTATCACATGTAATTTTTATTTTAATGGCATTTTTTAAATGTATGACTTTTCACAGTGCAGCAGAATGAGATTTTGATAATTGTTCAGTCAATCTGGGTTTTCGTTCTGATTCTAATTGTAACTAGATGTCTAATTTTGAATGTATGTCTCTAACTTTCTTGGCACATAGCTTAGTCATCTGCTAAATACAGGCTTGGACCAAGTCCATGTTTGTGCATAATTTTTATTCTACCTTGAAATGCATGATGAATGACATTCCCCCATGGGTTACACTCCCAAGTAGTTCCTAAGAACATGCTGGAGTCCTAGGTGATTATTAGCTTTCTGACCATTTGCAAGTTAGTATCTCTGAACTTCAATTTGCTCATTGGTAAAGAGGGTAAGTACATTGAACAGTGATAGCACATGGACACAGGGAGGGGAGCATCACACACTGGGGTCTGTTGGGGAGGCTAGGGGAGGGACAGCTGGGGGTGGGGAGGTTGGGGAGGGTTAACATGGGGAGAAATGCCAGATATAGGTGATGGGGGGATGGAGGCAGCAAACCACATTGCCAGGTATGTACCTATGCAACAATCCTGCATGATCTGCACATGTACCCCAGAACCTAAAGTGTAATAAAAGATAAAATAAAATAAAAAGGCATGAAATGAGAACAGGGTTTGGCATTAGAAATACTTATCAAATGCTAGTTATTATAATAGGCCAAATCTTATAGAGTTACACTATGTTAATGAATACTTATTATCTATAGTTGTTACTATTGTCATTATTATTACTTTTAAATGTAACCACTAAATTCTTCCTCATCAATAAAGCACATTGGGCCAGGTCCAGAGGCTCACACCTGTAATCCTAGCACTGTGGGAGACTGAGGCAGAGGGATCACCTGAGCTCAGGAGTTGGAGATAAGCCAGGGCAACAAGGTGAAACCCCGTCTCTACTAAAATACAAAAAATTAGCCAGACATGTTGGTGGGTGCATGTAAGCCCAGCTACTCGGGAGGCTGAGACAGGAGAATCTCTTGGGCCAGGGAGGCGGAGGTTGCAGTGAGCTGAGATCACACCTCTGCACTCCATCCAGCCTGGTCCAGCCTGGTCCATCCTGGGCGACAGAGTGAGACCTTGTCTTAAATAATAATAATAAAGCACAGTGGAGCACAGTAGATTATAGTAAGAATTTTGTATCTAGCATCATTTAGTAATGAAATTAAGTCCATGAACGTCTATGCTATTAATGCCACATAGGTTAAGAAACAATGAGATAAATGTTTGGAAAATAACTTTTGTGCATCGTAGTTATTTGTTTTAGAGCACCTCTTTATTAGTTGACTCGGGTTATCATAAAAAAAAAACACCACAGACTGGGTGGGGTGGTTCAAACAGCGGACATTCTTGCAGTTCTGAGGCTGGGCGTCCAAGATCAAGGCCCCCCGGGTGCTGGGTTCCTGAGATGCTCTCCTTGGCTTGCAGGTGGCCGCCTTCTCACAGGGCATTTTCTCTGTGTGCACACTCATTTCTAGAGTTTCTCTTCCTATTAGGAAACCAGGCCTATTGAATTACGGCTCCGCCTTTGTGGACTCATTTAACATAATTATCTCCCTAAAGACTCTGCCTTCAAATGCACTCACACTGGGGGTTAGGGTCTTAACGTGTGAATTGGGGGGAATACAATTCAGCCTATAACAGTCCCATAGGGGCATACCTTCCTGAATCAACACTGCAGAATCATCAGAACATTTTCTAGGGTATATGAGCTCTATGTAATGGCTTGTCTGATCATGCAAGGAACCAAACTCCAAGCCCTCAGAACAGATAAAATAACATGCATAGTTTAATTACTGTGTGTGTGCCCTTAAATTGCATTTAGAAATTATTTCAGAAAAATACCTAGACATGGTGTGGTCCAGACTGCATTTCCATCAGAATGACGAAACACAGATTCTGAAATGCCCTCCTGGCATAAAACATCCCCAGACTCCAGGTAAATTACAACGATAAACATCAAAATGCATTACTGAGTCCACAAGAAAGTGCCAGAAGGTCTCAAAAAGTCTCTATACCTGCTAGCTCAGAGTCATGAGGAGAGTAAGGGGAGATATTTCTGCTCATGGAGGGGCAGAAGTGGCTTCCTGGGTATTTATCCTTGTAATCAAGGAGTCTTGTCATATGTAAACATAAATATACAACATTAAGTAGAACCAACCTCCTAGTCAAACAATTACATAATATGGCATATTGTGTTCTACTATGAAAAACATCCTTGATCTGTTTGTAAACTAGGTTAAATATAAAATCTAAATATTTAACTATCGGAGTGAATCTTTTTATTTCAGTAGCCCAAATTATTCTATGTATTTGGTTTATTCTATTGTTTGTATTATTAAAAAGTTCTAATTTTTCAGGCTCACCAAATTTCATTGGAAATGTAACATTAAAAACAAAAATTCAAGGCAAGGAATAGTGGCTCATGCTTGTAATCCCAGTGACTTGGGAGATTCAGGCATGAGGATTGCTTGAGGCCAGGAATTTGAGACAAGTCTGGGCAACAGCAAAATCCCATCTCTAAAAAAATAAAAATAAACCACAAGAATACCCAGATGTGATGCACATCACTACTCCTAGCTACTTGGGCAGCTGAGGTGGGAAGATCACTTGAGCCCGGCATTTCAAGGTCACAGTGAGCTATGACCATGCCACTGTTCTCCAGACAGGGTGACGAAGGAAGACCCCACATCCGAAAAAAAAAATACAAACTTTTCTGGTTCATCAAACTTCATTAAATATATAACCTTAAAAAGGAAACTCCAAGCTTCCAGGGTTTGCTTCTGCAAGCGGTATTGTAAAAGGAATACTCTGACTTTGGATTACCTTGTTACTCCTTCACCACAAATCAAGTAATCAGTGCAGGAAGTAGATGGGCCATACTCGTCGACTAAAAGCGAGATAAACACCCTAGTTGTATAATATACATGTATGTGTATATATATATATATATATATATATATATATACACTGCATTCTAGAAAGTTAAAGTTTTTAGAAGGCCAGACTTTGAACGGAGTTAGAGCAATGCTCAGATAGTAGAGACTACAAAAGGCAGACACCATAACCATTAAAGTCAAAGTAAGCCAGGATTTATTTGCATTTTTTAATGGGCATGCAGAGGAGGCAAGTGATATTACACTGTTTACATCAAGCCACATGCACTGAATGGGCTAAAAGAAACAGTGGGATTATCGGCGTGTCAGCATTCTAATCCTATCAGGCCTGTCAGCACTGTAATTTCCAACCTATCACTTAGTTTAAAATACAGTAGGCGAGAGCCTCAATGTTTATTTTGTTCTGATGAGCCAGATGCCTCAGAGCAGACTTAGAAATGGGATGCTTCAGAAAATGAGGGAGTTTTGAGACTTATAGTGGTTTTGTTCACAGCTGTATAAATTCATTTTTCCTATAAAGCAGGTACACAGTGAATCATGTTTCCTGGGGCCCAAATTCCTCTAACAGTAATTTTCTTCTCTTCTCTGGTTGCCGCAAACCAGGAAGCTTTCAAGTTTGCCTAACTCAAGTGAAATAACTTTGTAAATAAGATCATCTTGGTTAACTGTTAGTTTGATTAAAATTTTCCAATGCAGCAAAAGACACACGCTTCACAACATCCTTGCTTTCAGGGCCTTATATAATATTTCTTAAATATTTGTATTATTTAATATCACAAATAATATTTCTTATACTATTTAACATAAATTTAATTATATATAATTTCTCAAATATAAGGGCAAAACACAAGGACAAAACTAGTCACATACCTACATTACTTCAGAAAAAACCTAAGTACCAAGGCATATAGATTTGTTTCCATCAGAGTGGCAAGGTAGATACTCTGAAACCCCTTTCTGGCATAAAACATACAGACGCTTGATGCATTACGATCATAAATTTTAAATGCGTTGCTGAGTTTACAAGAAGGTAAGGGACATCCCGAAGGGCCTCCCTACTCTGTTTCCCCCACTCCCAAAAGAGAAAGCTGATCCCAGAGTGGTAAATAAATACCGAGATTGGGGTAATGGATGTCCTGGATGCGAACACCTTTGGCAGGAACAGAGAGCTTTGATGGAAATGAGACGCTGGCAGACAGGAGACTCTAAATCTCTGAATGCTCCGCAAATTGAGGACACCTAATGGTGCCCTAACCTCAGTAACCGTTGTTAACCTGAAAATTGTCCTCTAATTCAGGGGTCCCCAACCCCTGGGCTGCTGACCAGCACCCATACATAGTCTGTTAGGAACCGGGCCCCGCAGCAGGAGGTGAGCAGCAGGCAAGTGAGCATTACTGCCTGAGCTCTGCTCAGATTAGTGGTGACATTAGATTCTCATAGGCACCTGAACCCCATTGTGAACTGCTCCCGTGAGGGATCTAAGTTGTGTCCTCCTATAAGAATCTAATTAACGCCTGATGATCTGAGGTGGGACAGTTTCATCCTGAAAACCATCCCCCATTGAAAAGCTGTCTTCCTCAAAACCGGTTGCTTTTGACAAAAAAATTGCAACCAGTCCCTGGGACCCCTGTTCTAAATGGTATCAAACCAGAAAATAATTTGCCTTCGTACATTCCATGTGATTTCTAAAAATAATAGTAAATTTTCCACTGAAAATTGGTAGTCCTTTCCTCATACAATATGGGCTTTGAATTTACATTTTCTGCATAATCAGGGAAATCTCATCTATAAACATTAACTTACAGTGCTCCCAGCTGACTAGCCCCTCTTGGGTTCTGTCAGGAGTAAAGGACTATCATTATTAGATATCATTCCTAACCCAGGCTCCTCAGTGTTCCTAGGAATTAAGTTTGGACAGGCAGTATTTAACAGTAAAATAATAATAATGTATGAGGAACTACAGCCTATCAGATTTATAACACTAAAGACTTCATACAGTGGAAATATGAGACACAGAATCTGAAATGCCTTTACATGAAAAAGTGAGTGGTATTTAAAATTCAATGAGAAGACTAAGGAAAAAATTAGACACAATTAAAGAGAATTAGTGATGCAAAAAAATTTTTTTTTGTTTTGTTTTTGTTTTTGTTTTTGTTTTTGAGACGGAGTTTCGCTCATTACCCAGGCTGGAGTGCAATGGCGCGATCTCGGCTCACCGCACCCTCCACCTCCTGGGTTTAGGCAATTCTCCTGCCTCAGCCTCCTGAGTAGCTGGGATTACAGGCACGCGCCACCATGCCCAGCTAATTTTTTGTATTAGTAGAGACGGGGTTTCACCATGTTGACCAGGATGGTCTCGATCTCTTGACCTCGTGATCCGCCCGCCTCGGCCTCCCAAAGTGCTGGGATTACAGGCTTGAGCCACCGCGCCCGGCCGCAAAAAAATTTTTTGAGAAAATTATACAGACCTGAGTATAGGGAGGTAAATAGATGAAGACAGAATAAAAATAAAATTGTCTAAATTGCATCTAATTTAGATTCATCTAAGAAGTTCTCAAACTTATTGGTGTTAAGATTTATTTATTCTCTTAAAAATTACTGAAGAGAATCCCAGTGCATTTAAAAAGTAAAATAAGATTTTAAGTTGTTACATGTAAAAATAAAATATTATTTAAAAAGTCATATACTTAAGGGTTGAGATTCAGTAAAATTAATAATTTTCACTGTTTCATCAAGCATATCATCCAGTAAAACTATATATATATATATATATATTTTTTTTTTTTTTTTTTTCCTGAGACGAAGTCTTGCTCATGTCTCTTGTTGCCCAGGCTGGAGTGCAGTGGCACGATCTCGGCTCACTGCAACCTCCACCTCCTGGGTTCAAGCAATTCTCCTGCCTCAGCCTCCCATGTAGCTGGGATTACTGGCATGTGCTACCATGCCCAGCTAATTTTTGTATTTTTAGTAGAGACGGGGTTTCATCATGTTGGCCAGGCTGGTCTTGAACCCCTGACCTGAGGCCATCCACAGGCCTCAGCCTCCCAAAGTGCTAGAATTACAGGCGTGATCCACAGCATCTGGCCAAAATTGTCTTTTATTTCATATATTACTGCTTATGTGCAGTGGTGAATGATATAATAACTACTAGGGCAGTTTGGTATAAATATTATGATCTATGCTAAGTTACCAAAAAACTTTCCCTACCATTGCTTTTGCACCTTTTGTGGAAATGTCAACATTTAACTCTGTTAAATAGAAAATAATAATAATGAAGAAAGAGTATTAGTCAGAAAGTAAAGGAAGTAATCACTTATTTAAAAAATAAACAGAAAAAAGTTAAATTGACAGAATTTCAATAGCAAACATCCTATGCCAGAAGGCAGTAAATATACATATATATACAACTTATAACTTACACATTCATATTTATTCAAGTTATCTTTAAAGAATAAAATTTCAAGAGGAAAATAAAGTTTCAGATAAATTAGAATTGAGAAAGTTAACTATAACAGAACTTATTATAAAGCAACTTCCAAATATATATTCCAAGAGAGGAAAAATAAACTCAAAAGCGATACCTGAGATTCATAGAGGAATAGGCAAAGAAATTGGCAAACATGGGTAAACTTAAAAGAATATTTTTCATATACTATGTTAAAAATATTTAATTTCCAGAATAAAATATATAAGTTTGTAAAATCAGGGTAAGAATAAAATATAAGCTTGCATGGGTGATTAGAGCCAAAAGCATTCTAAAGTGTGTACATTTTCAGGAGGAGGATGTATACAGGATAACAATAATTTTAGATTTTTGAAACATGCTTACAGATAAAAACTTTCAAGCACAGCACAAAAAAAAAGTAGAGTTTTACTATGTGACTTCTAAATCATGTTAAATTTAAAATGAATTCAAGGAAGAAAAGATACAGTGAAGAGAAAAACGATATAGAAAACATAAATAGAAAGAATACAAAGAGATGGAAGCAAAGGAAAAAATGAAGTACCACAGTGGATGTCGACGAACATCTAATTCACAGGACTAAAGTCATCTTCTGTGATTAAATGTAACAAAATTGTCAAAAACATATGTATTTTCAGAAGAGATGCACTAAGGAAAAAGAGAAAGACTAAAAAAATTATGGTGAAAGATGAACCACACAAATACTAACCAAAATTTAGCAAGGTAGCTCTATTAACATGGGATGAGCATAGCGTGAAGGGAGGGCATTACATAATTAGGAAACTGTCCATTCAAAAGGAGGTTATTACAATTTTAAACTCCTTTCTTCATATCAGAAAATGTTGCTATGTAACAAACACCCAGAACTTTGTGACTTAAAACAATCGTATATGTAGCTCACAATTCAGTGGGTGATTTTCAGCTTGTGTGACTAGAGGGACAGGGTCACCTGTCTCTCAGAAGCCAGCAATCTGTCCACGGCCTCTTCATGTAAGTGTTAACAGGAATCCCAAGAGCAGCTAGAAATGGGAAAACCAAAACACTTGGAATTTAATGTTTCTGCCATTATCACGTTTCCTAATATCTGATGCCTGTCAAAATGAGGCACGAGGCTGAAGTCAAGAGGTAGAGCAAGACTCTGAGTCTCCATGGATGGAAGGACTTGCCACAGCACATCATAAAGGCATGAATTTAGGAAGGAAATTGTATGGCCACTTTCATAATCAACTTCAATGCATTTAATAACTCGCCTTAAAATAAATAAAGCAGGCCAGGCGCGGTGGCTCACGCCTGTAATCCCAGCACTTTGGGAGGCCGAGGCGGGTGGATCACGAGGTCAAGAGATCGAGACCATCTTGGTCAACATGGTGTAACCCCGTCTCTACTAATACAAAAAATTAGCTGGGCATGGTGGTGCGTGCCTGTAATCCCAGCTACTCAGGAGGCTGAGGCAGGAGAATTGCCTGAACCCAGGAGGCGGAGGTTGCGGTGAGCCGAGATCGCGCCATTGCACTCCAGCCTGGGTAACAAGAGCGAAACTCCGTCTCAAAATAAAATAAAATAAAATAAAATAAATAAATAAATAAATAAATAAATAAAGCAAATATTGGCAGAATTGCAGTCAGAAAATTCTAAAATAAAATTAGAAGACACAAAGCATCTCCTGGTAAATCATATATTTATCATTCAAAAAACTTATTAAAAGTATTAAAATTATTAAAAGTGATTTCAGAGACACATTAATGAGCCTAACCTAACAGGTGTATAAAACAGCTTCCACGAAACAACTCATGAACACACCTAAGGTACACACAAAACATTAAAACATTTAACTAGTCATATTTTGGGGGTTTAACTTGTATACAGTAAGTTGTATACATTTTAATTGTACAGATTTTACTATGATAATTTTGTATGATAATTTTAGGGTTTTGTTAGATGTCCTTTATCACATGAAGAAATTTCCCTTTTATTCCTAGTGTTCTGCATGGTATTTAAAACTTAAATGCCTAGTAGTTTTAGAAAATTTATTTTTCTGCATCTTTTGAAAAAAGTAATATGCTTTTTCCTTTATTATGTTAATGTGGTGAATAACTGATAGATTTTTGAGTGTTTAACCAATCTTAGATCCTGGAGTAGTACTTTTGACCTATTGCTGGATTCTAGTTTCTCACATATTTTTTAAGATTTTCAGTCTATATTTATGACAGGTAGAATATTGTTTGTAATTTCCCTTCCTTTTAAGATCTTTGTCAGATTTTAATATCAATTATGTGGTAGTTTTATTAGGCAAGTTATGAATTTTTTTCTTCCTTCACTATATTCTGATAGAGTTTATAAAATTGGTATTATTTCTTCACAAAATATTTGACAGAATTTACCAATGAGCCATTAATATCTTTTTAAAATTATGAATCCAATACACACACTTTTTTTTTTCTATATCTTGGTGAGTCCATCTCAGTGACTTGTGTCCTAAAAAAGACGTTGCTTTTTTTCCATTTCATCTAATCTGTTGAATAAATTGGCCTGAGGATTTTGGTATTTGTGTGGTATATGGTGGCCTCCCTTCCTTCCTCCCTCATACTGGAAACTTATTTTATTTTATTTTTTTGCTTGATCAATCTTGTTAAGTGTTCTTCAGTTTTATCAGTCTTTTCAAAGCATTAGATTTGTCTCTGCTGATTTTCTCCACTGTCAGTTTTTCTGTTATTTATTTCTACTTTCATTTTTATCTGATCCTTTTTTCAACCTCCTGGATTAAATTTGCTCTTAATTTTGTAGCTTTTTAATTATAAGCTGAGATGATTATTTAGACTTCTCTTTAATATTTGTTTCAAAATAATTCAATATAAAATGTTTTAATTTCCCTTGCTTTTCTTCTTTGACCTAAGTAATTCAGAAATTTATTGTTTAATTTCAACGTATTTGGGGATTTTCTAGTTGTTTCATTATTTTTGATATCTATTTTAATACTGTTATAATAAAAGATCAGAATATATGCTTTTTAAATGATTTTGATCCTATAAAGGTTATTAAGGTTTGATTTATTGATCAAACTAATATATCATGGAACTATCAAGATGAAAGTTCCATGTTCACTTGAAAAATGTGTATTCTGAAGTTATAATGTTCTAGAAATGTCAATCAGGTCAGTTTGATTGATAGAGTTATTAACTCTTCCACATTATTACTTATATTTTTCTCGATTTTTCTATCAATTACTAAAAGAGAGAGATTAAAATCTTTGTTTGCCCATTTCTCTCCTCACTTCTGCCAGTTTTTACGTCACAATGTTTTGAAACACTGTTATTAGGTGCATTTAATATTGTTTTTGCTTCCTGTTTAATTGTACCTTTATGGTCATGAAACTTTTATCTTTACTTTTGGCTTACTGATTGTCTGGAAGTCTGCCTTTTTAAAGTAATGCTGCCACACCAGTTTCTTCATGCTGACTGCCTTCCCGGTCTCCAGGTTTCTTTTCATGAACATTCCACTAGTGTCTTTCTTGACATTTCAAGTGTGTTTATTTAAACAGCATATTGCTGTTAATTAATCAATTCCTGGATTAATTTTTATTTACAGTAATAATTTCTTCTTTTTACATGCTGTGCTCAGCCAATGCGTACTGGTTTAAGGCCACCATCTTAAAAGATGTTTTCTTTTTGTCCCACTTATTTTTTGTTCTGTTTCCATTTTCCTGACTCATTTTGGATGATTCCTATATGTTTAGTACCCTATTTATTCTGTTATCTTCTAGTGATACTTCTTTACATGCATCTATGTGTCTTTGTGATGTCAGTATATTTCAAAAAATTTAATGCAATAAAATTTAAACAGTATCTCACAATAAAAATAGGAAGACACATGAGTAAAGAAAGACAAGTTCAATAAAATACATACATTTGTGGATTTATCATCACACATGAAAGAACACATTTGTAACACATTTTTGGTTCATATTGTATATTTTTTCTTATGTGTATGAATATTTATGATAAATGTTTTGAAAGTGAAAAAGAAGTACTTTCATTATTAAAAGGCCTATTCCAATTTCCTATGTGCACTTCCCTGCCTTGAGCACGCACTTTTTTTCGACTTCTTCATTTACGTGTTTAAGCAGGCAAAGCTTAAAATTTCTATTTACTTTTCTAAATATTGCTTTTAGTACCAATAACTAGAAGTTAGGTAAAACTGCCTGTAAAATATAAATATGCTAACCACTGGCCCTGCGCAAGCTATTAATGTATACAGTGCTGCTCTTGGAGGCAAATGGAGGGCTTCAGGCAATTTGCGTTTCCCATGTCCTGTACGTCATTTGGCTGAGGTTTTTCACTAATACAAACCATCAACATTATACACAAAAAACTGTACTCAATTCAGATCCACCTTAAAAGCAATTTTAAAGCAAAAAGCCACATTTAACAAGAAGACTTCAGCTATGTTCTATATTAACAAAACAATACATCATTGGATTCCTGTAATTAGCACTCTTCCTTCAGGAATTTACCCTAGAAATAATTTACTGGAACAGAAACAGCTATATAAGAATTCATCTATTGTGCCCAATGAAACATACCTGTATTTGCAAGGATAAAGTAAAAATCCCAATCCTTTTATTTCTCCTTCAAAAAAATTGTATCGTAATTACGATTTAAAATGTTACTCTAAGAAGATCAATTGTTTTGAATGTTATTATCTTTTAAAGTTGATTTACTTGAACAAAACCTGCTACATCACCTTTAGTGCTGCTCATTTTCTGGTGCACAGTGAAATGTTTATCTACAATCTGAACTCAAACTCACATATTCATTTTGTTAAGACACCTGTCAGCAAGTATACTCAGGTAAAACTGCAATTTATCAATTAAAAATAAGAAGATTTGTTAGCTAATTTCAAGGAAATGGCAGCAAACTGATGAAATGCACTCATAAAATGAAACTAGTGGCATCTATAACAAGGAAATGAATCTTTTGTCCTGCAATGATATGCAACATATTCATAAATATACTTCAATACATCTGCACTGAAGTACTATTAGACAAGCGGCCTGCATACCAAGCCATACATATTATAAAAATACCCCCATATATTTATCATTCTATTTGGCAGTTTCTATATTCATGAAAGATAATTTTCTATGGGAAAAATGTATATGATATCCATCTATTAATTCATATGTATATATAAAATAAAAAATGACCAGTACATGAGGTAATGTATAAACAATAAAATGAGTAAGATAGATAAAGTGTCCAAAGGCTGCTATCAGATTTGAATAATATTTTAGTCACTTACATTTAATTTTCACCACTTCGAAGTACAAGGAGAGTTTGTGATCATACCATAATATGCCATAAAGACAAATAGTTGACATTCCCAGTGAGAAGCCTCAGCATCAAAATCAAATATACTGTCATCCTTGTTGACTGCATTTATTATACATTATAATTTATAGAGATGACTCTAGGAATTCAGGAGGGGGCTCTTTCCTACTTTTGCTTATATTGAGTGGAAATGGTCTAATTTTCAATCTTCCCTGAAAGATCACTTTCGTTAAGTGATCCATTTTAAATTTTATTTTAGTTTTATTATCAGCTAAACTAACTTCCAATTCCTCCAGTGTTTCTAATTGATGATCAGTGGGATGAGTCATGGGCATGGTCTGCTATCTTGTTCCCTAATGTCTGGAAAGGAAAGTTGGGAAGCTTGGAAATGGATCTTCTGTAGTCCATGTTCTAATATTTGGAGTCTTTGATCGGCACCTTATATTATTATTTATCATCAGCCTGCACTAAAGCAAATAATTAAATTGGGAAGAAGCCACTTCCTAATGGAGACTTCTTCAGCACTGAGCCATTTCCTCAGGGAAAGCCATTTCTCCATAGGAGCAGGTCTTCTGCACAACGAAGGTATTCAGCCTTCAAATGCACCAGTGGGTCCAGATAGTTGTACAAAGAGAACCCCTTGCTTCATAGACTCATCACGTGCAAGTGGAGAAGGAAGGAGCTTTGTAGCAATGAAACATACTGCAGACTTTGCAAAGGGCAGCATGAAAAACAAGGTGCTTCTTGTAGCAATCCGAGAGCATGGCTCACCCAACAAAGGTGTTACACAGCTAAGGAGAGAATGTGCGAAATGAAAGCACTCTGCCTGCTACATGCCCAAAGGATAGGCTTCCTTCACTGGGTCTTTACAATTTCTATCAGCATGTTATCTGCTAACACAACAGAAATTAAGGGCAGTGTTAGCCATCTAAGACATTCTAGTGGAAGCAGTAAGTTTCAGGTAAAGCACGCAGTCATGTCTGGATTAATCTAAGGACTGGTCTGTAAATATTATTAGCTCAAAATTGTAAAGTAGCTCCAGAAATAAAGGGCTGTGTACCGTTTGCAACATATTTGTCATACAACATATTCCTTAATCCCTCATGTGTGAGCTTTCCATGAACCTGGAGTGTTTGATTTCAAATAGCCTTGTTCAGAGAACTGTAAATGCCCATCTTCCTGATGGGAATGTCAGCTCCTTAAGAAAAGGTTGGTGGAAAAACAAAACCCATCTCGTGACTTTAGACAAAATGCGGAGGCCTGAATTTTCAGAAAAGTCCAGTCAGCACTTAGGTTTCCTGAACCACTTTGTAAAACCCAAAGGAGTTCTCGGGAAGAGGGTGAGTATGAGGGCCATTGAACATGGCATTTTTCCAATTACAGAAACACCTGCACTGGGTGGCTTTACGCTGATCTGTTGTGAGCATTTTACAGAGTGTTTAATAGTCCTTCAAATTCCTCTTTCTGCAAATCCAAAATGGGCTGGGAGTGTTGCTGGCAGGCTAGGGGCCATATGAGGCCTCTTGCTGGGAGTAATTGGATACTTGAGCCGCAATGGAGAATGCTTGGCCTGGTAGAGTCTCAAATGCCACCCATAGACAAACTAATTAAAGGCCTCTGTGTATTGGCTTCTGGGGGAAAAAAAAGATTGTTTTCTTTTACTTAGTGAGAAACCATTGTTGGAAAAAGCAATGACTCAGCTTTTCAGCAGTGAAACTATTGACATGGGCAGGAAAGGCTGCGGAAGTCTTGTGAAAACCTTGCTGCAGATATATTATTCTCTCTTTCCTTATCCAATTGTGGTTCAGGTAGAGCAACACATTTTCAAACATCTTTTTGAACATCTATTGCTTAAAATAAACGTACTTTGCTGCCAGAGGACTTGAACAATAATTACCTTAATTATTTCTGTTTACCCTTGGAGAAATGTGGGATCCGGAACTGCAATATGAGAGTTGCTGGTCCTTAAATACTCCGTTTCTGTATGGTTGGCAAACACTAAAGGATGAACATAGAGTTTATCTGTATTTATGCCGTGGTTTCAAAAACCACACTTCTAAAGTGCAGCTCCAGCATTTTTTAAACCCTGCCAGCTGTATGTTGAAAATCTCCTTTGGAGTAAAACACGAATGAGGTAGCATAGTTTGCTTTTCTGAAGATAAAACTACATTTTCAGTCCTTTCCAGTATTATTGTTACTGTGATTCCAAACCTCAAAGTAAGAACGGCACATTAGTTGGGAAATGGCATGAAACGAATATGACTGAGACCGTTTTGATTATGTCACCAAGAAAAGGTACACAAACTAAGCCCTTCTTATATAGTGTTGGTGGAAGACAATTACCACCCTTCATGCCTTCATGTTCTTAACTTTCTTATTAAAGAAACTAGTCCAGAAGACTGGTGCCTTCTTATTTTAATTCTAACTGCTTAATTTGTCAATGATATGGGTTAAATTAGAATAGTTTTCTTCAGCAATGTTTAAATTCACTGAAAAATAGCTAAATTTAATCATCTGTCCTCGAGGACTTTTAAAAATCACATAGCAGAAAGAAATAAAGATATCTGTCATTACGGCAATAAACTACAGTGTGAAAGCCACGAAATGCAACGTACACTAACAGCAATAACAACAATTGTGCAAGAATGCCAATGTATGTGTACCCCAAAAGTTACCGGATATTACTTTTAAAATCCAATTAATAATAAGCCTTATTTTAG
This sequence comes from Aotus nancymaae, assembly GCF_030222135.1. NCBI lineage: Eukaryota > Metazoa > Chordata > Mammalia > Primates > Aotidae > Aotus > Aotus nancymaae. Next base: position 93,028,050 of record NW_026988417.1, read on the forward strand.
CCATTGGCTGTGCCATCAAAGCTGCCATGTATCTAAGAATAAAATGTTTTTTTGTGTCTCAGTGCCTCATCTAGAACAAAAATGTGTGCCCGCTGTGTTAAGTGAGTGCTCTGAGGCTGAATCTTCACATCTCTGCAGGTTCTGTTAGCATGTCCTTGCGAAGGGATTACGGGAATTGGAGTTATTCCTGTCACACCCAACGAATCAGAGTGAAGGGGTTTTGGTAAAAAGCAGGATGCAAAATGCCCACTCCAGGAACTGTCTTGAAAGGCAGCTACCGGAAGAGCAGTTAGAATCTTCAGACCAGTTTTGCCCAGAGGCTGCCTGAATGACTTGCCCTGACCCTCAGAACGGTGAAACTGTGTCTGCCATCATTCCTCACCCTTTAGGGCTTGCCAGCTCCCGGCAGGCTTCACTGGCACCAGTGACCTCACTCTGAAAACAATTTATGTAACATTTGCCCTTCCCAATACAACGCCAACCTCCTCCTTTGTTCTTAGGGCATACAAAACCACCGTGGTCTGTGCATACACCCTGGACTGCAATTCCGTTTTTATATATATTCTTGAGGAAAACCGTTTGCTTAGAGATTCGCCTCTGTCTTTTATTTCACTGCGACAGTGTGAAGGTATTCTGAAGGTAAAGTAGGCTCTCGGGTAGCACCATTAGCCCTCAGCAACCATTGCAGTGAGTACATTACAGTGCTAGTGCATGTGCTGGCCTTTTAGCTGTGGTTGGGGGCTTCTAAAGTTTCTTGGATTACAGCCAAGTACCAACTTTAGAACTTAACTAAAGGGTCATAGATGATTGCTGTAATGTTGTTCAATTCACTTCTAGAGAAAGTTAGATCTTTAAAAGTTTGAGTGACTCTGGCACTTTGTATAAACTTTCAACTTGTGTATTCTGTATAAAAGTTTTGAAATTACCAATTTCTTTTCTGCCTTGGTCATTTTTGCCCCCACAACATAGAGGTGAAGTAGGAATTAAGAGCTGTACCTAAAACCAATGGGAATCACATTTGAAGGTGTATTTGTGGTATTAGAATTCCTTGAATTACACCCACATTTAATTCGAAACAGCATTTTCTCTCCTGGTTTCTTATTGTTTTACTTCCCCTCTAAGCAATTAAAACTTCATTGGTTCTTAATTTACCTCATCCTACATAGGAATATATTAAGGTTAAATTTCCGTTCTTTACAATGACTGTAATTTTGCAGAAAGTGTCTTGTATAAAAGACTTATTTTAAATAATATTCGCTAGTGAGCTTTCCCTCATTTTTGTTCATTTATAGATGGAATTAAATCTTTACTCAAAAGGGGAACAAAACTGTTTGTCATACTTATATAGCAAAGTGAAGACCTTAAATATGTAGAAATGTAGTGTCTGTGTTTCCACGCTCCTGATAGGGACATACCGGAGACTGAGCAATTTACAAAGGAAAAGGGTTTCATGGAGAACTCACAGTTCCATGTGGCTACGGAGACCTCACAATCATGGTGGAAGGCAAGGAGGAGCAAGTCACATGTTATTTGGACAGCAGCAGGCAAAGAGAGAGCGCTTGTGCCGAGGAACTCCCCTTTTTAAAACCATCAGATCTTGTGAGACTTATTCACTATGATGAGAACAGCATGGGAAAGACCTGACTTATGATTCAATTTCCTCCCACTGGGTCCCTCCCATAACACGTGGGAATTCAAGATGAGATCTGAGTGAGGACACAGACAAACCATATCATTCTGTCATTTAAACAAAAGCTAGGCCAGGCACAGTAGCTCACGCTGGTATTCCCAGCACTTTGGGAGGCCAAGGCGGGCGAATCACCTGAGGTCAGGAGTTCAAGACCAACCTGGCCAACATGATGAAACCCCATATCTACTAAAAAATACAAAAATTACCCGGATGTGGTGGCAGGCACCTGTAATCCCAGCTACTCAGGAGGCTGAGGCAGAAGAATCGCTTGAACCTGAGGCAGAGGCTGCAGCGAAGGGAGACCCTGCTATTGCACTATAGCACCTGGGTGCAGACAGACCAAGACTCTGTCTCAAAAAAAGAAAAATGAGAGAGAAGCTGAAATGTTTGTTTCTTGCTGGATATCTTATCAGTCAATGAGGTTTTGTTCTGGAAATGACTGCAGATGGAAACAGCTAATAGCAACCCAAGGACAGTGGTGCACATGCGCTCAGTAAGCATTTAGGAGATGTCTGCTGATGGCAGTGATGAACAGAAGGTGCTGCCACTCAGTGTATGTTCAGAGCGATTTCTAATGATCCACAGGCCAAATCATTACCGATGAATTATGTGACAGCAGCACTCCCACCTCTAGGCAGGCCTTAAAACAAACACAGTTTATTAGCCTCCAGGCCAATCGCATAAATTATTTAATTTTCTTTTACAATGATTTAAAAATGTGGGTAAGCATTGCAGCTATACGAATGCCTTTTTTTTTTTTTTTACAATTCTTACTTGGTCTCTCTTCCTGATGTAGATCTTTATTTGACTGAAACTCTCCTTCATTCCATTAGTACAGATTTTTTATTATTTAACTTAGATTTCTTTGACTTGATTATGGCACAAAAGCGATACACACTCAGTAGACACCACACTTTGAGCACCCATGCAACCTTTTTTTTTCACTTTCAGTACAGTATTCAAAACATTACATGAGATAGTCAACACTTTATTACCAGATAAGCTTTGCATTGGGTTATTTTGCCCAGCAGAAGGTTAATGTGAGTGTTCAGAGCACATTTAACGTAGGCTAGGCCAAGCTATGATATTCAGTGTATTAAACGCATTATTCTTGACTTAGGATAATTTCAAGGTATGATGGGTTTGTCAGGACCATCACCGCAGTGTAAGCTGAATAGTATCTGTACTGAGCCATCCCAGAAGCACTTTAATAGGACGCTATTTGTAAAGACACCAGAAACACAGCTAGAATGGCTTCAGAAAAATCCCTAAACTGGAGAGTCAACTTAAGACAAACTTCCTCACTATAATACCAGAAAGACAAATATTTAGTGAGCTTGGAAGTATTCCAATCAAAGATTCCATAGCCAGGTTGGTATCTGTGCATGTCCATGCATGGACATTTTACCACTGGTGAAATCAGGCTCTACTCAGCAGATGCTGGTTTGGGCAAAAATGACTCAGAGACTCTGCCTTGTTGGTCTTGATGTTCTCTTGAGAGTTCAACTCTATTATATTGTAGATGCTGGATCACAGTGTAAGTGGGTTGAGGGAATACTGACTTCCAATAAAAGCAGTGCTACAATTTCACTGTAAGGTAACATGACAACTGACCAGGCAGAAGACAGTGACCAAGGGGACTCTTTAGTGATGAAAACCATGCAGGAATATGGCGTGATTATAGGCGTATGAGGACCTGGAATGCATTTAAAATTGTTTCCATTTTATAAGAGTGATTTTAAGGAACTGAGAGAGTCACATAGAACTAGGAAGAAAAAAATGAGAGTCCTTCGGAAGAGAGGCAGCAGCACAAAGAAAACTCAGATTGAGATTAAATCTATCCTTTGAGAAATGAAACTCATTCTACAACACTAAAATATTGCATAATAATATTTTCTTTTAAAGAGTACATTTAGCCATACAAACTGATTTGAAAACACAAACCTAGTCACTAAATGCCCAGGAGTTGTTTGGAAAAGAAGCCCTTTAGTTTACAGGGATGTGGCATCAGCTACACCTATTCGTTTGCTTCCAAGACAACTTGACATTCTTTCAGATTTGGTCTAACCGGGTTAACCAAGTGGACTGGAAATACTGCTGACACACATGGAAAGCTTGCCGGTTGGCCTGCTCTTATAAATGCGGTATAAAGTGGACTAGAGAAGCAGGGATTTTACAGGAAACATTTTGTGAGTTTCCAATTTTGAAGCTATTATCTCTGTATTGTGAGGAGTAACACAAATAAAAATCTGAAACTGGGTGGCAGAAGAGAAGGCAGGGTGTTCCTCGGAAATATCATGCGGAGTTTTGACCAGGTCCTAGGAGGACAGAGCTAGAAAAAGAAATTACTTTTTATATGCAATATATTTAGCTGAAGCCCTGGGGTGAAATGATAGGCTCGTGATGAATAGATACTTTGGGACAACTCAGAGGTCCCTGATTTAAAATTCCTGGCTACTGTACTTAACTTTTAGAACTCTCCAAAAGCATACGGCATGCAAGTTGCTCCCTTGAAAATTCCCATTTTGAAAATAAAATCTAGAATTACAGAGCAAATTATAGCCCAGTGCCTGTGTCTAAAACACATATATGTGGCCTTTGAAGAGTGGCTAGAGCTCGGAAAGGACTGCTGACAGGAAGTGGAGTAGTGAACCGTGGGGCTGCACTTGAAAATACCTTTCACTTTCACAGTGGCGAATATGCCCTTTAACATTGAGGTGTGTTAAAGCGAACTGTTTCCTGATCATTGCCTCATATTTCCTGCTCGCATATATTTATTTTCTAAATGCAAATATCTATTGCAGAAATTTTTTTTGATTTAGAACTTTGTTTTGTCAAATCAATGGTTGTTTTCCAAGAGGCTAGCTGCTAGGTGAGTTTGAGCACTTGTGAGGAAACTCCAGAACTTCACTTGTATGTGCTTTGAGCAAAGAAATGGCCCCTGACAAGGGTCACAGATACTGAGCAAGTGAGACAAACAAATGAGCCTTTAGTCCACCCTCCTTCTTTCACAAGCGGGGAGACAGAGGTTTAGATATTTATTCCAACTCATTTAGCTTGGAGTTTATAGAAGAGAACCTAAGTTCTTTTCACTCTGTTTAGTCCCTTTACTAGGAAATCTACTTACAGTTTAACTGGGTTGCTTTGCTGTTGTTTATCTGGAAAGAAAAATTATAATCAAACCATTATTGTTGACCTATCCTAAAAGGTGGCATAATTTTCCTGACTTTTTTCAAATCTTAAAGGATACATTATTAAGTGTCTGTAAATTACAGAAATCTCAATTCTCAATTATGCCACATTTTCCACTGTGCTGTGAGACTCCAAACTGGGGGCATATACTTGGTGGTAAAATTTTATGTTCCAACAGCTTTTCATGTGTCAACTGAGACAAATGAAATGTAAAATATTTTTAAAAAACAAATAAACGAAAACATAGATGAATGGATAAGCAAATGTAATATATACGTACGATGGATATTATCCAGCCTTAGAAAGGAAGGAAATTCTGATGCACAACAACATGGATCAGCCTTGAAGACATTGTGCTGAGTGAAATAAGCCAGTTATAAAAAGGCAAAAGGCAAATACTATGCTAACACTTTCTTTCTTTTTTTTTTTTTTGAGACAGTCTTGCTCTGTCACCCAGGCTGGCGTGCAGTGGTGGTGGGATCGTGACTCGCTGCAACCTCTGCCTCCCAGGTACAAGCGATTCTCCTGCCTCAGTTTACCCAGTAGGTGGGACTACAGGCATGCGCCACCATACCCAGCTAATTTTTGTGTTTTTAGTAGATACAGGGTTTCACCATGTTGGCCAGGCTGGTCTCAAACTGCTAACCTCAGGTGATCCACCTGCTTTGGCCTCCTAAAGTGCTGGGATTATGGGTGTGAGCCACTGCACCCAGCCTGTGTTTTCACTTTAATATGAGGTGTCTAGAGTAGTCACATTCATCTCCAGAAAGTAGAATGGTGGTTGTAGCAGCTGTGGGAAGGGGGCACTGGGCAGTTGCTTAATGCATATAGAATTTATTGAATACAGAATTTCAGTTTCGCAAAAAGAAAAGAGTTCTGGAGATTGGTTGCCCAATGAGAATGTACTTAACATGACTGAAATGTACATGTAAAGATGGTTAAGATGGTAAACTTTAGGTTATGGGAGCTCTATTACAAGTAAAAAAGAAAACAAAAAACAAGCATAAAAACAGCAGCAGCAGCAGCAACAACAACAACAAATAAACAAATAAACAAATAACTCCAAGGGAAAAATCAAGTCTGCTTGTGAGAAAGTGAAAGGACAAGTTTCTTTGATTTTTCTTGCTTTGGTTTTTAAAGAAGCAATAGGAACAAAACTGTCAGTTTGAAAAAAAACAGAGAGAGAGGGAAAAACCAAAGCTGACAATAGTGATTATTTGTTTATTTATAATTAAGGCGGAATTACAATTTCAATGTGTGAAGAGTCAGCATAGCACACAGGATAAAACCTGAAAGTTTGCTTAAACCGTGTGCGTCTCAATCTTAGCTCAGCCATCCAATGGTTGTGTGACCTCAAACATGCTGTCTACAAAGTGCCTCCCGCTCCTCATGTTAACATAGACATAATCACACCATTTATCTGAGAAGGACGTTGCAAGGATGCAGAAAGGTTAAGATGTCTAATGCACATAGAAGAACTTAAAATCTGACATGTAATAAACTCCATATAGTAATGTTACATTTAGACATCCAAAATAAAAATTAAAAAATAATTACTGGCTAATTTCTTTATAGTACATAATCTACATTGTGTACTATTAGTAGAAATTATAATGCTCAAAATAATGCTTTTATTTGGCTGCAGAAATATTTCACATTCTTCCAAGATGATTTTATCCCAACCTGTCATTTACAGTCTCTCTTAATATAAAACTTCAACAGAGAATTCCAAAGTTTTTGCAATTCTTTTTTAAATGACAATACCGAATAACATTTCATACTGAAAAAAAAGGAAAGAAATATGGAATTCATATTTTTATCAGACATACTGTCCGAGGAAGAACAATTACATTTCTATTGTTAGATACTGAATGCTGAAATCACAGCGATGATTGAATGATTCATTGCTTAGTTGTGTTCACATATTTTTTTCTACTTTGGAATCTGCTATCAACTAGTGGTTTAGATTTGATACTGATGATACTGCACAAAAGAATCCATCAGGATGAATAGCAAGTGACAAGGATAAGAATATCACATGATACGTGTAAGATGCCTTCACTGTTAGAGTTTGCAATGTATTTCGAACAATGCATTACAGATGTGTCTTCACCAGATATCAATTAGACGTCCTATAATTCAGGGCAAGCCTGGCGCTGTCTACCTGGAGTAAGAGTCAGATCCCACGAGCTAAGGGCTCAGTCTCTCAAGACTGCCCCCAACTTCAGTTGCCAATCACAAGTCTGGACCTCCAGAAATTCTGACCAACCAACTAGCTAGTCTGTTCGATTAATTTGCTAGAGCAGCTCACAGAACCCAGGAAAATAATTTACGTACATTTACTAGCTCATTTGCAAAGAATACATATGAACAGCCAGATGAGGAGATAGATGGGATGAAGTCTGGAAGGGTCCTCAAACACAGGACCTTCTGTTCCTGTGGAATGGGGGGTGCAACCCTCACGCATGTGGATATGTTTGCCCACCCAGAAGCTCTCTGAATCCCAGAGTTAAGAGATCTTAATGGAGACTTGATCATGTAGGCATGATTGATCACTGGCTCAGACTCCAGTTTGTCTTGCCTTTCCAGAGGATGGAGTCGTAACACTGAAAGTTCCATCTTTCTGATAGTGGCTTGTTCTTTCTGGTGACCGGCCCCATTTAGGAGCAATAAGGGACATCTCATTAGAACAAAAGACACTGCTATCATCCAGGAAATTCCAAGGGATTAGGAGCTCCATGTCCTTAACCAGGGTCAAAGACCAAATACAAGAATAAACACGCAGCTAGCACCCTTATCATTCAAGAAGTAACAGGGGTTTTTAGAGTTCTGTGGCCGGAATTGAGGACGAAGATCGAAATGTATGTTTCCTATTATAAATCACAATATCACAGCTTTTCTCCTCATAGTTTAGCATTATTTTCAGACTGGATCACAATGGGAAGTGTGGATGCAGGAAGTGAGAGCATCTAAAATGTATAACCCCATCCTGCATTTGACAAGACTTTTATGACCATTTCCTGTGTCATTTTTCAAAGGACTTGAGTATTTATTCAGCTAGTATATGCATTCCTTTTAGCATTTCTAAGTAGAGAGAATGATAATATCCTGTACATTGTGAACTAGGTTATTGACTGGGGTTTCTCATTATTACGTGGGTTTGAGGTGGGAAAATACTATGTCTGAAAAGTTACTTGATCTTTTCAGTTACTATGTATTCCAGTAGAAAGGATGAATAAAGACAGGAAGGAAAAGTGGGAGGAAGAAAGGAAAGACAGGAAGAAAAGAAGGGAGGGAAGGAGAAAGAATTGAAGGATGGAAAGAAAAAAGGGAAGAAGGAATAAAGAAAGGAAGGAGGAAGAAGAAAGAGGAAAGTAAGGAAATCTTTTAAAGCATGTCTTATCTTTCAATATAAGACAAGTTAATTATTTTGAAATAAATATTTCAGATTTATTGCTCCATTTGCAGAAGTTTGGAAACTACATGATAAGGAAATACAGTAACTCTTCACTCGAAAATGGAAAAGTGATAAAAATAAGTGTTATTCTTATATTCTCTTTGTACCCTTTGAATTGTTAGAGTTAAGGGGTAAAGTTTGAACACGTTAAGACATCTCTGTGAGTAACAGAGACAGATGCTGCACTGGGGTTCTCTAAGTGCTGTGCTTGCTGGGTTTGGGGCAGGCATGGGGAGAGGAGAGCTGGCATTGTGCTGTCGCCTCTTTCGTCTGGGCAGAGGAGGCAATGGTAAGTAAAACAGAGCTGCAAATATTCTTTGGATTCCCATCACGTTCAATAGAAGAATTTCTGAAAATTGTGAAACCTATTCACACTCTTCTTAATCAGAATACTAGCAGGTAGCTGCAAACGTTCAATTTGTGGGAAGAGTGGATAATTTAGGTTCAAAGATTGGTATGCCAAAACCTGGGTGGAGTTAGAGCATCGAGGATGCTGCAGGAATCAGCTGAAGAATGCACACAGGCTTACTGCCCCCAGCTCCCTGCAGATCAGCGTGTGTGCAGAAACCAGCGTCTGCAGGCTGTGCTCAGTACACACACTGGTGGCTAGGTGTTTGGGGAAGATAAGAGAATTTGCAAAAGGTCCTCAGGTGGAATGCGCTTACTCACACTGTCACAGGCAAACCATTGAAGCTAATCAGTGTGAAGCAATATTTTGTGAGACACCCCCTTTACCTCCCACCCAGAGCTGGGTCTTCCTTTCATCTGTTATTCCCTGTATTCAGAGTGAGTAAATCTCTTTTCAAGGTTGCTTGAAGCATCTCTTCCTACTCATTACATTCACAATTAATTCTAGTCTTGAACATGTGGAAGGTGTGCGCTCAGCCTGGCCATCTGGGAGGTCCTAACTAGTATTTGGGTGGCTGCATTTTTTCACATGCTGCCTAAGCAGCAGCAGTAGGGTGGTGGAGGACAGCAGGGTGACAGGTAGAGCAAACTGCAAAGTCCAAACCTCAATTTACACGGTGTATTCTGGAGCACGATATCTACAAGCCTGGGGACCTACCTGTCTGCATTGATATTTCTGTGAAATGAAACACCGCTCTTGTTCTATCTCCTTATCATTGATCATCATATTCCTCCAAGGATGAGCGCACTACCCTTCCTTTACACGTAAGCTCCAGTGCATCCTGGTGAAACCTGCCAAACAAACTGGGAATGAGAAAGCTCTTGAAATCTTCATGCCAATGGTGGGTAAGTATCTTGGAAAAAACATCCCTAAGGTTGAGTGATGCACAGCCATGTACCCAATCAGCAATAATTTCCACTCCAAGCTAATGCAGATGATATTGCAAAAGGAACTGTACATGTAAAAATCATTAGGCTAGAGCTTTTCATATACACTTGCTTTCAAAGCTCTTAGAAATAAAAATATATCGCAAGTCTAAAAGACTACCACAATGAAGAGTCTATTATTACATCTAATGACATCACAGCTGCTAGTGCCCAGGACAGACAACTCGTCTATTATTACATCTAATGACATCACGGTCGCTAGTGCCCAGTACAGACAACCCCTCTATTATTACATGTTAATGACATCACAGTCGCTAGTGCTCAGTACAGACAACCCCTCTATTATTACATGCTAATGACATCACGGTCGCTGATGCCCAGTACAGACAATCCCTCTATAATTACATGCTAATGACATCACAGTCGCTGATGCCCAGTACAGACAACCCCTCTATTATTACATGCTAATGGCATCACAGTCGCTGATGCCCAGTACAGACAACCCCTCTATTATTACATGCTAATGGCATCACAGTGCTGATGCCCAGTACAGACAACCTCTCTATTATTACATGCTAATGACATCACAGTCGCTGATGCCCAGTACAGACAACCCCTCTATTATTACATGCTAATGACATCACAGTCGCTGATGCCCAGTAAAGACAACCCCTCTATTATTACATGCTAATGACATCACAGTCGCTGATGCCCAGTACAGACAAGCCCTCTATTATTACATGCCAATCACATCACAGCTGCTAGTGTCCAAGACAGACAACCCGTCTACTATTACATCTAATGGCATCACCGTCGCTGGACCAGTACAGACAACCTGTCTATTATTACATCTAATGACATCACAGTCACTGATGCCCAGTACAGACAAGCCCTCTATTATTACATGCCAATGACATCACAGCTGCTAGTGTCCAAGACAGACAACCCGTCTATTATTACATCTAATGGCATCACCGTCGCTGGACCAGTACAGACAACCTGTCTATTATTACATCTAATGACATCACAGTCGCTGATGCCCAATACAGACAACCCCTCTATTATTACATGCCAATTACATCACAGTGCTGATGCCCAGTACAGACAACCCCTCTATTATTACTTGCTAATGGCATCACAGTCACTGATGACCAAAACAGATTTGTCACTGGCATTATCTATACAAAAAATAGAAGCACAAATATTAGAATAGTATAGTGTACTTTTATAATTAGGTAAAAATTAATAAAAATGCTAATACTTGGAGCAAGCTAAGGTAACACAAACTTCAGAAAATGAGAGGAGTTCTAAACCAGCAGGTATGCTGAGAACAGAGAGTCTTTAGACTTAATGGGTTGCTCATTGGATTGAAGCAAGTTGACACCACGTTCAGTCAAGAAAGTAAAGAACAAAATTAAAGCTACTGATGAAAGCTCAGAAATAAACCACCTGACCTATGTCTAAAGGAAGTAGATAATTAGGGGTTAGGGAGTATGGAGCTCTCCAGAAAGTGAAACTTGACTTTCACATATTTGAATTTAGTACATGATTCTGAAATGCATCGTATTTTAAGGTAAAATTTTATTGACACATGAAATCAAAAATCCTTGCAACTCATAAGTCTACAGCTGAATAAATTGTCAAATTATATTCTAAACACAACTGTTTAATCCCCACCCAGGTCAAGAAATAAAACCTTACCTGCAACCCCAAAGCTTTCTTTATTTCTCCTCATCTCTCTCCTCCCCACAGATAACTACTAAGGTCGACTTGTTTTACTCGTCTTCAGTTTTCCGTAGGTAGAATCATACAGTATGTATTTTTCTCCTGCCTTTGTTTCTTCCTCTTTCCTTCTTTTCTTTTTTTGGCTTTTCTGGTTGTCTTCTTTTGCCCACTATCATGTTTGTGAGATGTATTTCTGTTACTGCATGTGGCAGAAGCTTATTCATTGTCACTGCTGAATGATATAATGTTGTATAAATATAAAACAATGTTCAATGCTAATTAAGAGACAGTACATTGTTTCCAATTGGGACAGTTTTTTTAATAATGTTTCAAATTTAAAATAATGCCATATCTGTCCTTTGTGCCATGTATACATAATTCTATTTGACAGACATTTGGAGTGGAATTCCAAGGTCATAGGATATGAATGTTTTACTTTCATTTTCTAAAGTGGACTTATAAATTTATGCTCACACCCTGAATTCATGTTTTTACCAACACTTGGTTTTTAACATTTTTTAATTACAATAATTTTGGTATCTGTATAGAAGTACTCATTCGGCTTTAATTTGCATTTCTGTAATTACTAATGGACTTGACCACTTTTCATGTTAACTGCCCTTTTGAATGTCTTCACTAGGAAGGACTTAATGTAAATCTATTCACGGATTTACATCAGTTTTTCAGCGTTCTTTTTATATTTGAATATAAATTGTAAGTTACATTCAAATTTATTTACACATTTCTATGGAAGTTATTTTATTTTTGAATACAAGCTCTTTGTAAATTATATGTATCGAGATGCCTTGTCATGTCCGTAGCTGGCATTTCTCAGTTCTCTTTGCTTTCAGGCTTATAAATAACGACACTTTAAAAAAAATGATCTTGCTATTAATGGCTATGCTATGATTTTCTTTCTTCAAGAGGATTTTCAACAAACAGGGTGCTTTTAATATTCAAAATTTCTTGAGCATAATGAAGCTCAAATTATAATACTTTATTCATGGTTAACACATACATTTTGAATAAGAAAAGTTTTCCTACCTGAAGTTACAAAGATATTTTTCTATATTTGTTTTTATAAATGTTTTATTATAAAATAATTAAATCTCCATTCAATCTGGACTTGATTTTTCTCCACGTTATGAAGTAGGAGTTTTCCCATTTTTAATATGGGTATCCAATTGATAAAAAACCATTTATTGAACTGCTCTTCCTATTTCCATTGCTCTGCAATTTCACTTTTATCATAAATCAAATGTCCACTTATGTACAGTTCGATTTCTGGATTGTCTGTTCCAGGTCATGGGTCTATTTGTCTCTCCAAGCTATTTTTGAGGCAGCCTTATAAGTCTTGGTATTGGACAAAGTCCTTTTCCTCTGTTCTTGCACTGATTTTCTAAAAACTTTAGAGTTAGTTTTACTTCTACTTCTACTAGAAATCCTGTGGATTTTGAATGAGATTTTATTGAATCATAAAAGGCATCTGGGAGAGTTGGCACCTGGTCCCCAGGATCTAATGACAGTGACATTATGTGTGTGAGGTGGAGTGCTGCCAGATCTGAGAAGCATTAATTGCTGTGCTGCGTCCTTATTGCATGTAAAGCGAATGCACCATTCAGAATGATATCATACCACTACCTGTGGCTTTAATGTTGAGTATTTTCAGCATATGAAACCTTCCTTTTAGCCAGCCACCATGGCTCACGTCTGTAATCCCAACACTTTGGGAGGCCAAGGTAGGTCGATCACTTGAGCCCAGGACTTTGAGACCAGCCTGTGTAATATGGTGAAATGTCATCTTTACAAAAAATACAAAATTTTGCCAGGTGTGGTGGTGCATGCGTGTAGTCCCAGCTACTTGTGAGTCTAAGGCAGGAGAACTGCTTGAGCGCAGGAGGTCAAGGCTGCAACAAAATATAAATAAAAAAATAAAAGTGAGGGCTGGGCGCGGTGGCTCATGCCTGTAATCTCAGCAATTTGAGAGACTGAGGAGAGCAGATAACCTGAGGTTAGGAGTTTGAGACCAGCCTGGCCAATATGGTGAAACTCCATCTCTACTAAAAATACAAAAAATTAGCCAGATGTGGTGGCAGGCACCTATAATTCCAGCTACTCAGGAGGCTAAGGAAGGAGAATTGCTTGAACCCGGGAGGCAGAGGTTGCAGTGAGCTGAGATCATGCCACTGCATTCCAGCCTGGGCAATAAGAGTGAAATATTGTCTCATAAATAAATAAATAAATAAATAAATAAATAAATAAATGTGAGCCAAGATCATGTGACTGCACTCCACCCAGAAGGTAGAATAAGCCTGTCTTATTAAAAATAACAACAACAAAAACAAACAAACAGAAGCTACAACAACAAGATACAGAACTCTTTTTGCTCTGGAGCCACACTCACTCTCATCAAGGGCACACTGTCATTAGGCAGTGGTGGAGTGCTGTTGGCAGGTAGGCACAGGTGTTTCAGAAAACATTCCAGGGTCTCATAAATCTAATTATATTGCATAAGATGTTGAATATAATGTGAAATATCTAAAAGGTAATGATTGAATTCATGAAAATATGATGAACTATATCAATGGAAGAGTTTTTCTGGTCACAAAGAAAGAAGTAATCTTTGAAAATTATCTAGATTAGGGATTGCAGTAAGGTAAAAACAAATATGGGATGCATCTGAAATTTTTAAATAAAAATGAAATAATATAGTATGTTAAGAGTTAATATTTGTCATCAGAACATTCTAAAATTAAATCTGAAATACACAAAGTCATCTTAAGGAAAGGGAATAGCTCCTAGACCAGGAGAACGTCACTTTCATCTGCCACTTGAATATTATATGAAAAGCCAGTTGCCTTCTTCAAGGGAAGTGAAATTTCCACACAAACACAAGATGCTGGTGCTGCTTTTGACACATGGTGATACTGACAATCAACTAGCCAGGGCTGCTGCTTTATGTGGCTGATGACTGTTTGTAGCGCCCTGGAATTCTCAATGTCTTTACTGAATGTTTCCGCCACCTCTTTGCACTGAGAGCCAAATGTATGCACCGAATTCTGCCACTCTGCACACAACTCAGAGTGCATATGTTACTTTCATGCTTTCTGGGCACTACCGGGCCACTGCTTTCCCATACTCATTAGGATACTATTCTGAATGCACTTCTTTGTCATATGTTCTCATTCACTGAGGCGTTAACCTCTTGTGTCCTATTCTAGCTGGTAGACACAGCTACACAGTAACTCATCTAATATTACTGCCCCAGTTATTTGGCCTCCTAAACTCTAATGCTCTTGGAACATTTTATTTTTGCCACTGATTCTCTGACTGCTGTGCTTTTCTCCAAATCATCAGCTATTTTGTGTCTTCAATTCCTTATTTAGCAAGTTTATACTTTATTACGTTAATTCAATCAGTATACTCAAACTTTTTTACCTGATTGTTCTAGAAAACTGGACTCAAATAGCTTCATACCTGAATTAACCCTTTGCTCCCAACTACTTTAATTCTTTCTACTTCCTCTTTAAAACTGAGCAATGTGGAGAAAATTTCAAAATGATACAGATCAATGTCATGGCAAATTTACAATACTCACATCAAACACATTGCTCGTTTGACAGATTTTCATATTTCTGTAGTTTTTCTTCCTTTATCTATAATAGCAATGTCCCATCTTTTTCAAACTCTTAAAATGTTTTATGCCATCAGAAGCCTCCTCACTCATAGTCAATATCCTTGTCTTATGTATGATTGTGCAGATTTAAAAGGCCACAAAACAGGAACTGGGGTTTTCCTTATAGTAGGGATGTAAAAAGCTGCAGGAGAACATTTTTTCTACCCTAACAATGAGAGAATACTAGATAATACTAAAATTAGAACATATTGTTGAACATATTAGACAGCAAAATTCACAAGATAACCAGTTGAGCTACATTCTGAAGAGTGACAAGCTTATTTAACAAGAGATGGAAAATGCAAATTGTTTTACATTTGGCAGACTATGGGGGGAATTGGCAACTGCCATTGAAGCAGGTTTTTAAAAAAGCTTAAATTCTCATAAATTCTTAAAGAACTGGGCAGAAGACATATTTGAAGAGAACAAAGACTTTCTTGTCAGAAATTATGCATGCTAGATTATAGTGATATCTGTAAAGTATTGACAGAAAAACAAATATAAATCCAGAACGCCTTATCCACTGAAAGGGCCTTTCATAAATGAAAGTGAAATAACACTTTTTTTTCACAAATACAGGCTGAAAGAACTCATTGCCAGCAGCCCTGAATGCAAGAATTTTAAAAGACAGGTTGAGTACAATGGCTCACACCTGTAATCCAGGAACTTTGGGAGCCTGAGGCAGGTGGACATTTACTCCAAAGGCTGAGACAGGAGAATCACTTGAACCCAGGAGGCAGAGGTTGCAGTGAGCTGAGATCGTGCCACTGCACTCCAGCCTAGGTGACAGAGTGAGACTCCACCTCAAAAAGAAAAAAAAAAAAGAATTTTAAAGGACATTCTTTAGACAGAAAGAATATGATATATGATAAAAATTTAGATTAACACAAACAAAGTACACAAGAAATAGAAAAATTGGGAGTAAATGTAAAAAGATAATTGATAATAACAGAAACAAAAACAAGATTTTGGAAACAAATAACAGATAGAAACAAAATATATGACAAAAAGACCATAGAGAATGATTGGAAATGGAAATATATTGCTGTAATATTCTTATACTACATATAAAGTAGTATATTGTTTGTTGAAGGTACACTGTGATAAGTCAAGGTACATAATATAAACACTAACGCAACAACTGAAGTAAAACTAATAAGCAGCCAGTAAGATAAAATGGAGGATGGAAAATGCTCAAATCCAAAGAAAGAGAAGCGGGAAATAGAAATGAAGGACACATGAACCAGGTGGGAAAAGAATGAGATGGTAGATTACTGACAGCCAATAACGTCAATAATTACATTAAGTATAAATGATCGAAACACAAAAATTTAATGTCAGTATTGTCAGACTGGATTAAAGTACATATACTGTTTATGAGAAACTGATTTTAATATAAAGATATGTAGACATGAAAACTAAAGGTTGGAAAAAATAAACAATGTAAGCTTTAATCATAAAAAATTTTAACAGTTATATAAAACAAAGTAATCTTAGAGAAAATATACTTTTCAAGAAAAAAGATGGGAATTATATAACTAGAAAGGGGTCAATTCATTAAGAAGATTTAATAACCTTAGGAATCTGCTAACTTAATTACAGAGCTTCAAAAATACAGTTCTTAAAAACCTAAAAGAAACGAGCGGAGAAATAGTCAAATCCACAACTATCGTTAGATACATCAACATTACTCTCTTGGCTATTGATAGAACAGGTAGAAAAAAATAACAAATAAAGGGAAGATGAGAAGCACCCTATGGACCATGCAACCAAGACCAGAATAAACATTCTTTTTTAAATTTTTTAATTTTTTAAGTTCTGGGGTACATGTGCAGGTTTGTTACATAGGTAAACGTTTTGTCATGATGATTTGCTGTATCTATCAACCCGTCACTAGATATTTAAGTCCAGCATACATTAGCTCTTTTCCCTAATGCTCTCCCTCCTCACTGCCCTCCCCAACAGGTCTCCGTGTGTGTTCCCCTCCCTGTGTCCATGTGTTCTCATTATCAAGGAGACAGAAGTCAAGGCCGCTGTGAGCCGAGATCATGCCACATGCCACTGCACTCCTGCCTGGGAGGTAGCATAAGCCTGATCTTGAATCCTGAGATTTTGCTGAAGTTACTTAGCAGATTAAGAAGCTTTTGAACTGAATCGATGGGCTTTTCTAGATATAGGATCATATCATCTGAAACCAAAGACAATTTGGCTTCCTCTCGAGTTGTGAAAGATGACAGCCTTGTCTTGTGATGCTTTTCAAGGGGAATGCTTCCAAGCTTTTGCCCATTCAATATGATGTTGGCTGTGCATTATAAATGGCTTTTATTATTTTGAGTTACGTTCTCTCAATACCTAGTTTATTGAGAATTTTTAACATGAAGGGATGTTAAATCTTATTTAAAGGCCTTTCCTGCCTCTATTGAGATAAACATATGGTTTTTGTCTTTAGTTCTGTTTATGTGATGAATTACATTTACTAATTTGTGTGTGTTGAACCAGCCTTGCATCCTGGGGATGGAGCCAACTTGATGGTGGTCTATGAGCTTTTTGATGTGCTGCTGGATTCAGTTTGCCAGTATTTTATTGAGGATTTTAGTATTGATGTTCATCAGAGATATTGGATGGAAATTGTTTTGTTTTGTTGTATCTCTGCCAGCTTTCCAGTTGTTTGGAATAGTTTCAGAAGAAATGTTTCCAGCCCCTCTTTGTACCTCAGGTAGAATTCAGCCGTAAATCCATTTGAACCTGGGCTTTTTTTTTTTTTTTTTTTGGTTGGTAGGTTATTTATTACTGCCTCAATTTTAGAATTTGTTATTGGTCTATTCAGGGATTCAACTTCTTCCCAGTTCAGTCTTGAGAGGGTGTATGTTTCCAGGAAATTAACCATTTCTTCTAGATTTTCCAGTTTATTTGCATAGAGATGTTTATAGTATTTTCTGATAGTTGTTTGTATTTCTGCAGGGTCAGTGGTGGTATCCCCCTTATCATTTCTGACTGTGTTTATTTGAATCTTTCATCTTTACTTCTTTATTGGTCTAGCTAATGGTCTATTTTATTGATTTTTTCCAAATAATCAGTTGCTGGATTTGTTGGTTTTTTGAAGGGTTTTTCATGTCTCTGTCTCTCTTTAGTTCTGCTCTGAGCTTGGTTATTTTTCATCTTTTGCTAGTTTTGGGGTGTGTTTGCTCTTGGTTCTCTAGTTCTTTTAGTTGTAATGTTCGGGTGATGAGTTGAAATCTTTCTAGTTTTTTTTTTTTTTTTCTTTGAGATAGATTCTTGCTCTGTTACCCAGGCTGGAATGCAATGGCACAGTTTTGGCTCACTGCAACCTCCACCTCCTGGGTTCAAGTAAGCCTCAGCCTCCTCCCAAGTAGCTGGGACTACAGGTGCATGCCACCTTGCCCTGCTAAGTTTTTGTATTTTTAGTAGATATGGGTTTCATCTTGTTAGTCCAGATGGTCTCAATCTCCCAACTTCATGATCCGCCCACCTTGGCCTCTCAAAGTGCTGGGATTACAGGCATGAGCCACCACGCCCAGCCAGAGATCTTTCTAGCTTTTGATGTAGGAATTTAGTGCTATAAATTTCCCTCTTATCATTGCTTTAGCTTCATTCCAGAGATTCTGGTATGTTGTGTCTTGTTCTCATTGATTTCAAAGAACTTTTTGATTTCTGCCTTAATTCCATCATTTGCTCAGAAGTCATTCAGGAGCAGGTTTTTAGTTTCCATGTTGTTGTGCAGTTTTGAGTGAGTTTCTTAATCTTGAAGTCTAACATGTTGTATGGTGGTCTGAGAGACTGTTATGATTTCTTTTCTTTTGCATTTGCTAATGAGTGTTTTTCTTCCAATGTGTAATCAGTTTTACAGTAAGAAAATGCATGTTCTTTTAAAGCACACATAGAAAATTCTCCAAACTAGATCACATATGGTTTTATAAATTACATTTTAATACAATTAAAATAATTAAATATCACACAAAGTATGATTTCAAACCAAATGGAAATAAAACTAGAAATCAGTAGCAGAGAATAATACAGCAAATATTTGAAATTAGTTCACTTTAAGTAATTTACTGATAAAAAGAGATCAGAAAGAAAATTGGAAAATGTTTTGAATTGAATGTAACATAAGCATATCAAACTTTTTGGCCTCACCTAAATAAAGCATTACTTGGTAATTTTAGCATAAAATATGTATATTAATAAAGAATAAAGGGCTCAAACTAATGATCTAATCAATCATGCTAAGAAATTTGAAAGGCAAGAGCAAATTAAACTAAAAAAGCAGCAATAAAATAATAATAATAAGGGCAGACATCAATAAAACTTTAAAATAGGAAAAGAGTAGAACAAAAGAGAACATCAACAAATTCAAAACCTAGTTCTTTGAAAAGATCAAGAAAATTATAAACCTCCAGCCAGATTGACTGAGAATCAGAGAGAGAAGTCACACATTGCTTACAACAGGAATGAGACAGATTTTATTCGAAGGTAATAAGGAAATATTAGAAAAACAACTGTATGCTACCAAATTTGATAACTTAGATGGAAATAAGTTTTTTTAAAAGCTAATATACAAACAACCAAATCTTACTTTAAAAATAATAGATAACTTGAATAACCATAAACCCATTGAAACAATTAAATTCTTAGTTCAAAACCTCTCCACACATTAAATTCTGGGCCCAGACTTTTCTGGAAAGTTCTGAAATAAATACTATTTTGCACAATCTCTTTCAGAAAATAAAGAGATATAGAACTCTCTCCAAGTTATTTTAAAAGGCCGGTATCAATCTTATACAAAATCAGAAAAAGACATTACAAAAAGAGAAAACTACAGACCAATATCTCTAGTGAGCATAGAAAGAAAAAGCCTTAAGAAATTTTAGCAAATCAAATCCAGCAATATATAGAAATTATAGTACAGCATGACCAAGTAGGGTTTACTCATGAACTAAAGTTGATTTAACATTCAATAACCAATAATGTAACCTGCCATATCAATACACATATCAGTACATGGTCATGAGATTATTTCATTGGATAATAAAGCATTGAATAAAATTGAACATCTACTTATGATAAAATATGTTATAAAATTTATGACAAAACATCTATTTATGGTAAAACATCTATAGATGGTAAGAGCAGAAGAGAATGGCTAAAAGCTATGTATTATTAACTCAAGAGTGAAGCTTTATTCCCTTAAGGGCAGGAACAATGAAAGAATGTCTCCTTTCACCACTTCTGTTACATTGTAGTGAAAATTTTAGGCAAAGTAATAAGGGCAGATATGGAACTTTCAATTTCTTAGCAGAAGATGAGAAACTGACACGGGCACCCTCCTCATTCCTCCCTTTGCCTGTTCTAACATAATGGAAGAAGGCACAGAGTTTGCCTTATTTATTTTTGCATTGCCAACATCAAATACAGCACTTAACACAAATGTGGGCATAACTGAATGAAAAACAAACAAATACATAGCCAATTTCTCTTTTGTTCCCTTGGTTAAACGCCAAACGAAAATATCTATTTAACTTAAAACATGTTGCTGATTCTTGTAACTGATCTTACTGATTTACCTGAGTTTGTTCCTATCTTTTTTCCTTTATTTTCTTCCTAACATCTGAAACTTGATTTTTTAAAGTGATATGTACTTGTATGCATTGTTGACCATTACAAAACCTGTTTACTGGAAAAAGTTATTCACATTCAGTTTTACAATACAAATACAATCATATCCATAGGTATCAGAGTTTTAGAAAACCTAAATAATTGATGTTACATTTTATGACTCTGCTCACCATAAATTATGAGCCCTTCTGTATTAGTCCATTCTCATACTGCTGTAAAGAACGACATGAGACTGGGTAATTTATGAAGAGAAGAGGTTTAATTGACTCCGTTCCACAGGCTGTACAGAAGCATGGCTGGGAGGCCTCAGGAAAGTTACAATCATGGCAGAAGGGGAAGCAAGCACGTCTTACCACGGCGGAGCCAGAGAGAGAGAGAGGTGGAGGGGGAGGTGCCACTCACTTTTAAGCTATCCGATCTCAAGAGAACTTACTCACTATCACCAGAAAGAACAGCAAGGGGGACACCTGTCCCCTTGATTCAATCACCTTCCTCAGGCCGCTCCCCTAACGCAAGGGGATTACAACTTGACATGAGATTTGAGTGGGGACACAGACCAAACCGTGTCACTGCTGGTCATGACAACTATTATCTCATTAAACTGTCATATGCCCGATATAGTCATATCACAGACAATACAGGGGCAATGATTGTTTAGAAAACTATCAGTAACACTTGAAAATATTTACGTGGAGACAATAATCATTCAGAAGCGTTAGGTATCATTACACTGCTTTACCTTCTGTGTTATTAAATGACTCAATATTTTAGCAGTTTTCAATGTCTAATCCATACATAATTTAACTAGGAGACGTATAGGAACTAAAAATGGAAGTCATATTTTCTTCCCTACATATCACATGGCAAGTCTTGTTTAATTATTTTAGTAGTTTTTCGTTATCTTGGGATACTATGGTTTAGGAGAAATCACTGGACAGAAAGTCTAAACTCCTGGATTCTAGTTTAACTTCACTACTTATTTCCTAGAGGTCAGAGATTTTTCTTTCTATATTTTACATTTTCCATAGCATCTATTGCTAACAACAGTAACTCTTAACCTTGACTATTGCTTTGTGTTTCCACAATGCTATATGAGAGAATCTCTTGCTATCTAAGTATTAGCAAGAAAGTAACAATATCACCCTACAATAGATTAGCCCAATATCAACATATTAGGTAAATGGACCCAAAGTGATTTGGAACTTTAGTAAACTCCTTCCAATTTCTACTGAATTCAGAAAGCAATAGATATCTATGACACAAAATGAGAAACTCACTGAGTAAATTACAACAAGTGAGAGAGAGCAACAATATTTTCTGAGCAGCTGCTATGTACTTTACAGTTACTGTTTAGTACTCAACCCGTAATCCCACTTCCATTTTCTTTCCCACCTTTAAGTTTAAACATCTGGAGCTTAAGCTTATATAAATGACCCCATGCCACTGGGTTTTATGATCAAGCTGTTCCAGTTAGACTCAGCTTCTAGGAATTATGAATTGGGTCTCAGAGAACCTGAGTCTGTTAGAATCAGTACACAAAGACATGGAAACAAGCTGAGTCACACTCAAGGGACAGTAGCTAGAGTTAAGATCCATTAACTCTGACTATACATGTCCCAGGAGCTACTTGGTGTATTACCACTCAATACGTTCAAACATTTAGTGAATCACTAGAGATACGTATATTTATAATTACACCTCAACTCTCAACCCGCTCAACTTGCCCACAGGTGTGACTTGCGAAACATCAAATGGCTTCCTGTACATTGAACCATACAATTCTTGTAAATTAGACATTATTAATATTTGTCTGATGAAGAAACAAGCTTAGAGAGGGTAAGTGTGTAGCCAAAAGTTCCACAACTAAGAAAAGGCACAGCCAAGACACAAGATAAAATAGTAATAGTATTGGAAACCATTATTTTTCAAAAGAAATGAGCATTGATAATGCTATCCATTGATAATAATGCTTTTTAAAGAAATTTGACTTCTGACTGGGCACCATGGCTCATGCCTGTATTCCCAGTACATTGGGAGGCCAAGGCAGGTAGATCATTCGAGCTCAGGAGTTCAAGACCAGTCTGGGCAACATGGTGAAACCCTGTCTTTACAAAAAAATACAAAAATTAGCAGGGTACGGTGGCACATGCCTATCTTCCCACCTTCTTGAGAGGCTGAGGTGGGAGGATTGCTTGAACCCTGGGGGACTGAAGCTGCAGTGAGCAGTAATAATAAAAAATTTGACTTCCATAAGAGAGAAGGGAAGACATAGTTCACTTTTAGCTCAGAAAATGTATACGTATTGCAAGTGAACAGCTAAGATTTCCTTCTGTTTCCTTTTTGAAGGTATGATAGCTGCAGCTGGCCGCCATTTGCTTTTTGTGTATATGCTCCCTGTCTCCCCAAGGTCCCCATCTCCAAGGGCAGACTTTAACTAGAGGAGCACTTCCCCAGCTCAAACTGAATCAAATTGTTTTCTGCCATGGTGAAGTTAAGAAACCTACAGTAGTAAAGCTTTGAAGTAGGAGAACATATATACAGGACTTTTTTTTAAATCAGCCTTTGGAAGCCACTTCCTGTAGAGATTTACATAGCTATGGTTTATCGCTAATTTAATTATGCTTCTCCAGTGGATTATGCTTTAATTTTAGAATTCTCTGGGATTGGTTACAATTTTATAACCACCTTAAGCCTTTCTCAAAGGCATAATTTTTATAAAGTAATCAAGTGCAAACATTAGGTAAGGCCAGAGGTTATTCATCTCTCCCCGCTGCAAGCAGCACTTTTACAGAGTTCCCAGAGCTCTAAGGGAGTGTGTGAAACCATTTCCTTTTACTGCTGAAACTGCTACTGTCAGACTATTCATTAATTATGTCAATTACATTTTGAATGGTACTAGAACGTGCAAACGGTAAAATATGAATCGGTATATAATTTCAGTACTTTATTTTGTCCAGAATTTTATATCTCTTTAGGGTTATTTCTGCTACAAAACAAAGTATCTGTAAAAATTATCTGTAATATTTTTTCTAGCCACATATATTGAACACATCAGAACTGAGCCCATGCAGTGCTTAATAGAATCATTTATGTTAAAAACATGTGATAGTAATTGGAGTTTAAATAACACAAATAGGCTTTACAATAAGGTAAATCATATGTAAAACAAGGTCACGTTTAGCGTACATATTGAGTTTGATGTAGAATAAAATAAACGCCCTCATACCCACTATCCAGCTTCTAAATTGGAGCATTACAATGGCTTGGAGCCCCCTCGTGCCACTACCACATCGTATTCTTCTGCAGCGACCTAGAAATAACCACATCCTGGCCCTGAATTGTGTACCCATTGTCAAAAGAGAGAATTACAACACATTTAGTTTAAATATTTAATTGGCTTTTATGTGCAATTCTAGAATCAGGCAACACCTCATTCTAGAAAATAGAATGAGTGTTCTGATGAGCTGAGCGAGGAGTTTGGCTTTACAAACAGAAAAGGGCTGAAAAAGGCAGAAACATAAAACAAAATGTGGATTGGTCATTTCAAGGAACCTTCATGATAAAGGTTCAAGCTAAGGGGACTTCCTTATCCTTCTGGCTAAAACTGGCCTGTCTCATATTCTCTCTCACTCCTGTTTTCTTGGAAAGTCAGAAGAACAACTTAGCTTTGGCCTGTTGAAGCCACAGCGTCTGTTAGAGTAACTCCATTCTGGTTTGGTTTGTTGGGCCTAGTGCAGGAGTTCAGCCCAAAGGCTCTCACTGAGCGAGAGTGTGAAAACTTAGGGCATCAGCGCGACTCTCAGTCACCACCACTTTAGGGTTTTAGTGTCAACACATTCTTCATAAATTATGGTGTCTGAGTTATCATGCAGTTCTTGGAAGTTTCATCATTTCCGCCAGAGAGAGACCACTTGGCGTTTAGCAGATGGCTGCGTGTAGACATTTAAGATTTTTTAAGTGAATACAGAATACCAGGGAGATGCATTATGATTCTCAGAAGGTAAAACTAAGATTTTGGAATATGCTCCTTAGTCAGGGTTCCCACGAACCCAATTAACTGAAATCAAATAAGCCAAAGAATGAGCCAGAGGACGAACCTACTCATTTTAACGAAGGAGCTTGCTCGTTCATTCTTGCGGTGGAGTCTCCATAATACCCAATGTATTTATGCATGTGCAACAAGTGTCAGCCACTGCACAGGGTCCTCCTCCCTGCTAGGCTAGTACACAGCAGTTCAATTATCTAGTACCCCATGACCCAAGTTGAATTCAAGCAGGAAGCAAGAACAATTGGATCTAGAAATTTACTCTATAAAAGGGGTCCCTTGCAAAATTTGAACATAGTTGTATTATGGATGTTGCTAAAATTACCTGCTGTGTGTAATAAAGGACACTTTAAGTCATGTAAACACTTGGGTTTGAAGTGATAGATCCAGTATTTCCCCAGGTCAACCACAGAAGCTCCTGATTGTGAAATTCCACCTACAGCATTATCCTGCCAAGCAAAAAAGCTCTGCATAAGCAAAGAGAAGTTAAAAGGGGCCCAGGCTCTCACTGTGACTGGGAGTCTTGCTCCCAGGTCTTGGGAAAAGCTGGTCATAGCATGAAATCATCAGCTGCTTATCGTGATTTTCAGTTTGAAGTTTCCTAACAATGGCAGAGGACATTTTGGTGAACTCTCTGTGTAGCCCACACATCAGGCATGAATTTGTTCCTAAAAACTTACATCAAGTTGTCCAGCTCCAGCTTAGAGGCCTTCAGGAACAAAGCAGTTCTTGTTCTTACTTGGAGAGTTGTAGCCAAATATTAGAGGAACCTGGAACTCAGGATCCAGTCCAGTCTCCCTGTAGAAAATAAAAAGCTAAAAACAATGAATAGGGGTAAAATAATGAAAGGTGGACTATAGTTTTCTTCATGAACATTCTTCCTTTTACAGTTACACCCATTTCCACCAAAAATAATCAGAGTAAGACAAATTTGTTTGCAAAACAGGCCCAGTCTTGCTAAACTTTGCCTGATTATACAAGTGCAGCAAGAATTGTGAGTGACTACATAGGTGCTTTGTAAACTTTGCTTTCGCTAGAACTTTTGATTAGGAATCTCAGATTAGACTTTTAGAACCCTTATAACTAGGAAGTCAAACTAAAGCCGACTTCAGACTTCATCTGCAGTACCTATAGATATATCTATGTGCATTTTCAAATATTACATGCAAGAAAAGTTTTAGTGATATAACCAATATTTCCAGTTGCATCCTATTAGAAAAAGAGCAGATTCTTATTGAACTTATGCAAATAACTACATTGCCATAAAAGTAAGAATATGCACAAGTTTCTATATTCTAAAGGGATCAAGTAGAAACAATGAATGTCTGAATTTTTACTCATAAAAATATACTTTATCAAATTTCCAGTAACTATAAAAAGCTTTTTAAAAGTTTCCTTAAATTTAGCAAACAAAACATTAAACAAACCAGCAATGTTTCAAATTTTCAAAAAGTCATGAAAGCCTATAATTCTTCACTATCAGTACATTCAGTACCATGTAATTAATTCTTGTCCTGCCTGATTTTGGTCAACAGTTTCCCAAAGCCATCCATTTCTTTACTGATGATCTAAAAATTCTTACTCCGTCTGCCAAACCCAACTAGGTACAGGGCAAGGGAGACCCACAATGTAGGACATTAAAGTCAGCTTTGCTGCATTCAGAGAAGGATAGACAAGAATGGACTGTACATATGGAGTGGAAAATCAAAGGCTCACAGGAATGACGGCAGTTTACACTCTTGCTAGAAATGTGTAGTTTGAATCCAAACTTAATTTTTGGTATAAAATGGTTATTTGTGATTTTAATACTGAGGTTGTACATGTTTTATTATGTAAATATATTATTATGTTTTATTCGCACATTTTTAAATCTTTCTCTGAGATTTTTCTCTTTCTTTCTTTGTTCATTTTTCTGTTGGGTTTATTATGTTTTTGTATTTTGATGAATTTATTTTCTAATATAATAGTTTGCTACATATTTCCCTCTAAATGCCACATTCACTGCATTCCATGTACTAATTTTATCTTAGTATTTTAATGATTATTCTGTTCAAATAATAATAAATTTGGGATTTTCATATTTCTGGCATTATTTTCTCTCAGAAATGATGTCAAAGTTACTTCTTTTTTGGTAATATTCTAAATGTCATTTAAAAATATATATTATATTTTATTTAATTATGTTTTTACCTAATTTCATGAGTCATAAAATATTTTCTACGTGATACTAATTATTTAATATTTACTGAGACAAGAGTCGTGCCTGACCTCATTTTTTAAATGTGTACATGAAAGGAATGTTTATTCTTCAATATTTGCATGCAGTGTTTCATAGACTCCAACAGATGTTCCGCAAAAATAACTTCTTTATTAATACTTTTTTTTCTACTTGGTCTTTAATTACTGCAAACCATGTGCAAAATTTCTTTTTTAGGTGGTGATATTTTTCCATTTCAAAACTATTCAAATAGATGAATGCAACTTCAGAGTTGCTATATATAAGATGTATGCAGTTCAGAATTGCTATATATTCTTGATGACGTGAACATTTATTAATAGTGAATTTTTAATCTCTAGTATTTAATAATACTTTAGGTTTCTAATGATAAAAATACAGCTACCCTATTATCACAATTACTGGATACAATCAACGTTTGTCTGGGTTTACCCACACATTTATCTTTTTTTTTTTTTGTCTATTCTTTATTTCCTTTTCCACCTTTCATACCAGCTGATGTTTTCTTCCTGAAACATAATGTATAAGTTCCTTTTGTAAACGTTCTGGCCTTCTCTTAATATGTTTTTAAGTTTTCCTTGATATTGAAAGATAGTTCATCTGGCTGTTTAATAAGAAGTCAATCATTACTTTTGTCTAAGCAGTTGAAGGTATCCTGCTGCTAACTCAACAGTTTAACTTTCGCAGCTGAGAAGTGAGCTGTTTGCCTAAATGTCATTTTGTGTTGGTAATGTTCTCTCTGATTTATCGTGGGATCTTTCCTTGGTATTTTGTGTTCTACATCTTTAGTACAATGCATCCAAGTGCTGATTTCTTTCCCTTAATCTCACTTTGGATTTTTTATCTTCCTAGGTCTATAAGAGTGTGTGTGCGCGCGCGCGCGTTTCAGTTTTCAAACATCTCAAGCCAATATCTCTTCAAATGCTTCCTCTAATTTATATTAGACTTTATCCTTTACTTCCCATCATGCTTATCCATATTTTTCACATAATTATATTCCTATGCTGAACCCTGTTGCATCCTCAGATATATCTTTCTATCTCATTCATTTTTAATCAAACTGTTGTTTCATTAATCCATAGAATTTCTTTAGCCAATAATTATATTTTTCCATCTTAGAAGGGCTTTTACAATGTTATTTTCTCATATACGAGTTTTATTGTTTCTTACTGTCATGAACAGAGCTAGGTGAGAAATAACCAGGTCCACACATGTTTGTCTCTGTCCACCATGTCAGGCTTTTACTGATGCTATTTCAGTCACAAAAGCCATGCACTCCATGGAGTTCCCAAGGAGGGAATTCTCCTTACTAGAGCTGTGAGCACACAGGCTCAAGCCACTCCACGGGTCAGTCAATAGGCAAACCAAACATAATTGTGGACTTAATCAATATGTCAATGGTATGGGTTAAATATCTTAGAACAAATAGTAGTGTTTAACATCAAGAGGAAAAGCAGATAGAATGGGTTACCCAATCAGTCCAGGGGAAGCAAAGAAAAACGTTTTCCTGGTCTGTGCTGGGTGGTCCTTCGGTCTTGCAAGGAAGTCTTTGAGGTGGCAGGGCCCTCAGTGGCAGATGCCAAGTTTTTATCAGAAGCGACTGCAAGATGGTGTCAGTTCAGACAGTCATTTGGAGCGGCAGAAGACCTAGTCTTTGATAGTCAGGACTGAGTGAGAATGCCAGAGGGTGCTTGTTTGTGTCCTTAGCTGGTTGGATGCAGTCTTTATTTTTTTACACGTTTATTATACAAAACATCTCATCATTGTTGGCAGACTACCCTGTGAAATATAAAATAGAGTTGCTGTTGTTGTTTTTAACACGGAGTCTCGCTCTGTCACCCAGGTTGGGGTGCAGTGGTGTGATCTCAGCTCACTACAGCCTCTGCTTCCCGGGTTCAAGTGATTCTCCTGCCTCAGCCTCCTGAGTAGCTGGTACTACAGGCATGCGCCACCATAACCAGCTAATTTTTGTATTTTTAGTAGATACGGGGTTTCACCGTGCTGGCCAGCCTGGTCTCCAACTCCCGACCTCGAGATCTACCCACCTCGGCCTCCCAAATTGCTGGGATTACAGGCGGGAGCCACGGTACCTAGCCAAAAGGGTCTTTTCCTAAAATAGGGTTAGTTATGTCAAGGGTGATCTGTATACTTATCCAATACAGTTCTAGAGTGTCTCACCTCATTACACTTTGAATATCGTCTCTGTTTCATGAAGCTTTCTAAAAATACTCACTTTATATTTTTATTAATATTATTTCAGCAGCCACTCGCGGCATCTTCTCTTTCGCTTTTACTATGTTGATTTGTTTCTATAAGTGCTGCATAATTTCCATTGCAAACTCATCTTTCATGAAACGTAATCTAAAATGGATTCTTCTAGTCTACAGAATCTTTGTGGTCTTTTGGTACTACAAATGAAGTATTTTGCATTACCAACACAAGACAGATTTAAATTTAATTATCATCTAACATTGATTTTGTGGGAAGGGGTAAATTGTGAATAGTAGCCAAACCTACTTGAGAGTCACATTTTTTATAAATTATCAAGGGGAACTTATTTTATCCTAGAGCCAAGGGAATTTCTTTACTTCTTTGTCTGCTTTTTTGAGAAGTCAGTTTTTTCCCCTCTTCTAAGTCATTCTT
Organism: Aotus nancymaae; assembly: GCF_030222135.1. NCBI lineage: Eukaryota > Metazoa > Chordata > Mammalia > Primates > Aotidae > Aotus > Aotus nancymaae. The sequence goes on from NW_026988417.1 coordinate 93,057,644, forward strand.
TCATGTGAGTTGCTTTTTGTTATTCCTAGCATTACGTATTAGTTTTGAATTTGGTGTGCTTTTTACATTACAGCCTTTATCTCCTACTTAGCTCAGATTTTAAAATAATCAATTATATGGATGCTACTGATGTAGGCAATATATGTTACCTTTGTTTTCCCTGTATACACATGATGTTGAAATGATTTACAGCTAAGAAAGAGGATTCCTGTCTAATATGTAATTCAAAGTACAGCACCTCTGCAACCTCACGTCTGCTGGGATACTATTTCAGAATGAGGAGAAATTATTTATATGATTGATTTCTGCTAGTTCTATGGTATAAAATTTTGTAAATTACTGAAATGATGACAAGTTACAGGAAATTAAAAAATATAAACCTTAGCATCTTAGATTCCTAAAAATCATCCATTAATATATGACAGAAGGATTTTAAATATCTTAGGCTTAGTATTTAACATTTTAAAGTATTTTTTCACCTTATTATAGTTCATTTTTTATGAAAATATATTGCCTTCTTTCTAAAAATAAATTCCTTGTGCATTTAGAAGAATGAGAGGAAAACTTTGTATTTGGGACATCAGTAAACTTGACACGTATAACAGCATTCCATCTGAGATTTGTTGCAATAGAACTACATCCTTTTTAATTGTCTCTGATTTGAATCCTGCTGGTTTCTTCTTTCAAGCACATGGTCAGCCTCCAGCAATTTCCTGCCCTGCTGATAGGTATGCACACTCAGAAGAGGACGAGAGGCCCCATTAGTCACTAACGGCTGCCATTTCAGCAGCAGACATTATTTTGGGGCTTAAGGTTGTCTCTATTTTGTTCTCTTTGAGATAGTTATTCCTAAGAGGAAGCTGCTCACAATATCTATGTAGGATTTTACAATTTCTCTTGGTCTCTTTGTAGAGGAAATCAGAATAGTAGCCAGCAAAGCATGTCAAAATAGAATGGAGACCAACAGTGCTGAAATAATAATAAGAAATTGCCTAGATGGATTTCTACCTTCTTCATGGGCAGCCTTCAACTTGAGAATAAAATTGCTCATGTAAATCAATTTTGTTTAATATTCTCAAGTAGATCTAAGATTCATTTTATTAACAATTAAGAAAAGAAATGAAGAAAGCATACTAGTTTTCAAGTAAGAAATTCTTACCAGAAATTGCACAATATGTAGGGTGTTTGTTTGTTTGTTTTGAGATGGAGTTTTACTCTTGTTGCTCAGGCTGGAGTACAATGGCGTGATCTCAGCTCACTGCAACCTCCGCCTCCCAGGTTCAAGTGATTCCCCTGCCTCAGCATACTGAGTAGATGGGATTACCGGTGCCCTGATACCACGCCTGGCTAATTTTTTTATTTTTAGTAGAGACGGGGTTTCACCATGTTGGCCAGGCTGGTCTCAAACTCCTGACCTCAGGTGATCCCCCCACCTCGGCTTCCTAAAGTGCTGGGATTACAGGTGTGAGCCACCATGCCCACCCTAATATGTAGGTATTTTTAGGGATATGAGTTGAGGAAGACAAAAACCTCAAAACTCTGTATTTAGAGACTGTCTTCATGAAAGAGAGTTTACCTTATAAATGAAATAAAATAGATTTTTAAAAATAATTAATTTATATAGATAGCAGTGAATAGGTGAAAAAAATTGAAGAAAGAATGTAGACCAGAATTTCACAGTGAGTTCTTCACTCTCTACATAGAAATTATTGGGAATAAGTCTCTGTTGATTATTTTTTAAACAGACTTTCCCTTTTAAAAAACCTTACCTGTATTATCTGCTTCCCAGCCTGAAGTCAACTTTATGTGAACAATTGTTCTCTGTGTTATTACCACAAAGACATTGTAAGTAGGACCTGTTTATTTAATTTCTGTTGTTGTTTCTTATGTGCTAGTTATATTTTATATTGTCATGGAGTGTTTTTTTTAAGAACACTAATAGATTTTTTACTTGAGTTATTTTTTATAGGACTGGATTATCATGTGTTATTGCTTTATTTTATTCAGTTATTTATAGATTAAAAATAGTTTACACATATCTGTCGATAACTTGCTTTCTGTAGTATTTACTATTTCTAACTAACTTTGTATCTCTTATTCATGTAATTTTAAATCAAGAATGTAAGTCAGGAAAGACAAATGTTAGATTTCTACAACATTGAACTAAAAGATCATTTATTCAATTTTCTTATTTTACACATGAGAAAAATTCAAAGACTTGCTCAGGGACAAACCTAGATGGTTTGTGAACCCATCAGCATCATTTTAGGTTTGAATAAATAGAGGCTTGATGATGTTACCAAGAACAAAGTTAGCATGGTACGATGCAGACAGGTGTCCAGAACCAAACCTTCTATCATTAATATTCTACATTTGCTTTCATTTTATTATTTTTATTTCTTGCTTTTTTTCCTGGAGCTATTGATCATGAACTGTTGTTTCCATTTTTCCATTTTCTAGGTTGGTTTTAAATTTCTAACCAATATTTCTTGAGTTATTTAAGTCAGTTAATCTGGTCCTTTCATGATAGACTGTTTTATTTGCTCAATTTGATATATTTTTAAATTTCACCTATCAAAGAGAAAATCGAGTATCTCTTGTTATTTTTACAAACCACCTGCTGGCCTAACTGTGATTTGAATAGATTATAGAAAGTAGGGTTGGAAATGTTTGGACTGAACACTCTAAATCCTGACCGTTAGATCACTGACCTAAGTACATAAAAAATTTTGTAGAGGATTTATTTCCAAATGTACCAAATTACTTTCACAGAGAAGATACAATCAAAATTGCTTATGAGGATTTTAACATGTGCCACAAACTGTGCCTTGCTTTTGTGTTTTTATGTTTTAAGTAAGAAGTTTGGCATTAAATATCTTAGACACATTTATTTTTAAAGAAAACATTCCAATAATAAACCAGAATGAATTACTATAAATGAATTAATATAACTTTTATAGTTTCAAATATCAACACCTCAATTCCAACATAGGAAAAACCCAGTTCATGTTATGATTTGTGTTTATATCTTTACCTCATTAACAACTTTGTGGAAAAAAAAATAATTTAGATTTTTTAAAAAATCCTTTGCATATATGAAAAAATATATCACATATTTTGGAATTAGCAGTATAAAAACAAAATAACAAATTATTAGTAAGAACAAACAGGACAAGTAAGATAAATCACAAAATAGACTAAATAATTTGAGTGAGCTGAGCAAACTCATGTCAAATCTATTGCAAGGTGACTTCATGAATGAGGTCACAAGAGAGCCTGCCACTGAGATTAGATGTGACCAAGATGTTTTTGATCTTCTACCTTTGAAAAGGTGTGATTAGCATAGAAAAATTTTGACATAATTTCTGTGTTAGTTTATTTGCATTCAGTAGCAAAACAAAGCAGAGAGGGAAATAATTTGTATCAAGGGCTGGTTATGCTGTTTTATAACCATGAGTTTATCTAATTCTCACAACCCAAATATGGATTGGATTATACACATGAACAGATTAGCAAACTGAGGCGTATCTGTCATGAATTTGCATATGCAAATTGCATTAGTGAGAGCTTGTAGGGCCAATACTTGGGTTAAGGATAAAGAAGAAGAATTGAGCAGGTGAAGACATTGAGTGGTAGCTCAGGCTTCAGCTGACACAGAGCACTGCCCAAGCTGGAATGGCCATTCAGAGGTGGCCTGAACTGGAGCAAGGAACTTGTTGTGGCTCCAGTAATTTGGCAGGTGGGAAGGAGTGGTGTCCAGCGGCTTCTTTGCTCCTATAACTCTGTGAGTGGGTGGGAGTGGTGCCCAGTGGCTTATTCTCTTCTGTTCAGTGAGCAGGAGGGAAGGGTACAGTTCTTTTACTCCCACCACCTGCAGCTCAGCAAATGGGAATGTTACAGCTCTTTCACTCCTGCTGCCTGCAACTTGGCAAATTCCAAGCTTTTGTCTCACAACCAGGAGGAATAAAGTATGCAGACATTGGAGAGTGAGTAAGGCAGATAAGAATTTTATTCAGTGACAGAAGGAAAGCTCTCAGCTGCATGAGGGGACCTGAAAGTGGGTGGCCCTCTATGAGGCTGTGGCTGAGGTTTTTAATGGGCTTAGAATAGGGGAACACACATTAATTGGTCCATAAGTGGCCTTTGAAAAAACACCACTCAATGGGTTATAAGGCATCATTCAAAAGGAACTAATCAAGGAGCGTAGTAGGTAAGACAGGAGTGGAAGTTCTCACTCCAGTTATGGGTGCTATCTGGAACTAGCAGGTTGGCTTTCAGGCTCTGAACTGTCCTTGGCTTGAAGGTTGGGTTTCACTGGGGACCCATCCTTGTCTGCCTGGGAATTTGTCTGTCTCCTGTTACTGTCAGTTGGATCCTTTGCCAGTGCACTGACCAGTCATTGCATGTGGCTGCCCTCGGAAAAAATGGCATGATCTTGAGCAGGTAATGATGCTTTTTGTAATTAAGGGAAATTCTTGGAGAGAGCTCACAGCCAAAATCTGTCAGCTGACAACCTTCTCAGGAGCTGTAGGATTAAACCCTTCCATCTTAAAAAGGACTTGAGTGCTACACTACAGCAAACTATGCAATGCCAGGATTCACTTGCTTCACACGAACTCTGTAATGTGTTCCTTTAAGATTCTGCTAGATTTCTTTTCCTGGGAAAAACTGACAAGAGGGATGTTAATGGAACAAGCCATATCTGTTCATGAGCTGCAACTGGTGCTTAGCATCATTCTCTTCTGCTGGTCATTCCAAATTTCTCTCACCTTCAGCCACCACTTCTCTTGGTCTAGACACCATCCTCAGTGAGATGACCAACATCTTCCTCACTGAGAAGTCCAAAGCTCTGGTCATTATGGAATAGCTTCTGTATTTGTCCATTTACAATCAAAACTGGATAAGCAGGTTCTAAGAGATACCAAAGTGGATGCTGAAGATACCCTGTCTACTTTCCCTCTACAACAGCAGACCTACCTCTTCGTGACATGGAGGGTTATTCTCCGCATCCTCTCACCCCAGGAAGATGGTTCTTCTTGTTCTTATTTGGGTACGAGGAGCCTAAACTCTCTGGATGGCAGCTGCAGCTTTATGTTTAATATAATTGTTGAGACGTCCTCTGCAGAAGTATCCCCTCTTTAGGAGCCAGAACTTCTGAGCCCAGAGTTGCAGAGCAAGAAAGCACAAAGTCAACAAATGGGTTGCTGGGAGTGACCTATTGGTTTGATCCCTACTGGATCCTCCTTTTCCACCCCTAAGCTCCCAGACTTAGGGAGTTTACCAATTGGAGGCCCAGCCCCATATGTGGTTATTAATTTAGCAAGTATTGTATTTGTCCATTTTCTCACTGCTGATAAAGACATACCCAAGTCTGGCAATTTACAAAAGAAAGAGGTTTAATTGGACTTACAGTTCCATGTGGCTGGCAAGTCTCACAATAGTGACAGAAGGCAGAGAGGAGCACGTCACATCTTACATGGATGGCAGCAGGCAAAAAGAGAGCTTGTACAGGAAAACTCCCCATAATAAAAACCATCAGATCTGATGAGACTTACTCATTATCATGAGATTGCATGAGAAGGACCTGCCCTCAAGATTCAATTACCTCCCACCGGGTGTCTCCCATCAACACATGGAAATTCAAGATGAGATATGGCCAGACCATATCATTCCTCCTAGGCCACTCCCAGATCTCATGTCCTCACATTTCAAAACTAATCATGCCTTCCCAACAGCCCCCCAAAGTCTTAACTCATTTTGGCATGAATTCAAACGTCCAGTCCAAAGTCTCATTCAAGACAAGGCAAGTCTCTTCTGCCTATGAGCCTGTAAAATTGAAACCATGTTAGTTAGTTCCTAGATACATTGGGAGAACAGGCATTGAGTCAACACAGCCATTCAAAATGAGAGACATTGGCCAAAACAAAGGGGCTACAGGCCCCATGCAAGTTCAAAATCCAGAGGGGCAGTCAAATCTTAAAGCTCCAAAATAATCTCCTTTGACACCATGTCTCACATCCAAGTCATGCTGATGCAAGTAGGTGGGTCACCATGGTCTTAGGCAGCTCTGCCTCTGTGTCTTTGCAGGGTACAGCCTCCCTCCTGGCTGCTTTCATGGTCTGGTGTTGAGTGTCTGTGGCTTTCCCAGGTGCACAGTGCAAGCTGTCAGTGGATCTACCATTTTGGGCTCTGGAGGACAGTGGCCCTCTTTTCACAGCTACACTAGGTGGTGCCTCAGTGGGGACTCTGTGTGGGGGTTCGGACCCCACATTTCCCTTCTGCACTGCCCTTGCAGAGGTTCTCCATGAGGGCCCCACTCCTGCAGCAAACTTCTGCCTGGGCACCAAGGCATTTCCATACGTTTTCTGATATCTGGAAGGAGGTTCCCAAACCTTAATTCTTGACTTCTGTGTACACACAGGCTCAACACCACGTGGAAGTTGCAAAGACTTGGGGCTTGCATTCTCTGAAGCAACAGCCTGAGCTGTACCTTGGCCCCTTTTAGTCATGACTGGAGCAGCTGGGACACAGGGCACCAAGTCCCTAGACTGCATACAGCAGAGGCACTCTTACCTGGCCCACAAAACCATTTTCTCCTAGGCCTTTGGGCCTCTGATGGTAGGTGGCTGCTGTGAAGACTTCCGACATGTTCTGTAGACATTTTTCCCATTGTCTTGGGGATTAACATTTGACTCCTTATTATTTATGTTAATTTCTGCAGCTGGCTTCAATTTCTCCTCAGAAAATGGGTTCTTTTTTTTTTTTTTTTTTTAGAAAGAAAAAAAAGAATGAAGAAGAGGAAGAAAAAGGAAGAGAAAGAGAGAGAGAGAGAATGGAAGTATTGCTTTCTTGCCCAGGCTAGAATGCAGTTTAGTAATGGGTATTGAAAACCTCTTTTATACCAATAATTATACTTAATGATGTAGACAGGAAGGAATAAGGGAAGAAAATAACAAACAAACAGCCAACCAATATTTCATTTAAACCTATGAAATGCTATGCGATTACTGAGGAGTGATTTACTTCCAATTATGTAGTCACTTTTGGAATAGGTGTGAGGTGGTAATTTATGTTTTGTGTATTTGAAGTGGAGAATTCTATAAATGTTTATTAAGTTTACTTGTTCCGGGTCTGAATTCAAGTCCTGGATGTCCTTGTTAATTTTCTGTCTCATTGATCTATAGAATTGTTAGCTCTTCTTGTTACATTGATCCTTTTGCCATTATGTAATGTCCTTCTTTGCCTCTTTTGATCTTTGTTGCTTTAAAGTCTACTTTATCAGAGGCGAGAATTGCATCTCCTGCTTTTTGTTTATTTGTTTATTTTTACTCTCTGTTTGGTTGGTAAATCTTCCTCCTTCTCTTTGTTTTGAGTCTTTGTGTATGGTTGTATGTGAGATGGGTCTGGATGCAGCATACCGGTGGGTTTTGGCTTTTTATCCAATTAGAATATATATAAGTTTAATACTGACATTTGATGCTAGCTGGCTGTTTTGCCCATTAGTTAGTGTAAATTTTTCATTGTGTTAATGCTCTTTGCTTTTTGATATATTTTTGGAAAGGCTGATATTGGTTGTTCCTTTATATGTATAGTGCTTCTTTCAGAAGCTCTTGTAAAGCAGGCCTGGTGGTGGTGAAGTCTCTAAGTAATTGTTTGTTTGCAAAAGATTTAATTTTTCCTTCACTCATAAAGCTTAGTTTGGCTGGATAGGAAATTCTGGGTTGAAAGTTCTTTTCTTTAAGGATGTTAAATATTGGTCCCCACTCTTTTCTGGCTTGTAGGATTTCTGCTGAGAGATCTGCTGTAAGTCTGATAGCTTTCCCTTTATGGGTAACCTGACCTTTCTCTCTGGCTGCCCTTAGTATTTTCTCCTTCATTTCAACCCTAATAAATCTGGCAATTATGTGTCTTGGGGTTGGTCTTCTTGAAGAATATCTTTGTGGTGTTCTCTGTATTACCTGGAGTTGAATATTACCCTGCCTTGCTAGGTTGGGAAAGTTTTCCTGAATGATATCCTGAAGAGTATTTTCCAACTTGGATTCATTCTCTTCGTCACATTCAGGTACACCTATCAAACGTAAATTAGGTCTTTTCACATAGTGCCATATTTCCTGGAGACTTTGCCCATTCCTTTTTATCCTTTTTTCTCCAATCTTGTCTTCTCATTTCATTTCACTGAGCTGGTTCTCGACTTCTGATATCCTTTCTTCTGCTTGATCAATTCGACTGTTTAAACTTGTGCTTACTTCGCAAAGTTCTCGTGTTGTTTTTCAGCTCCATCAATTCACTTATATTCCTCTCTAAATTGTCCATTCTCGTTAACATTTCATCAAACCTTTTTTCAAGGTTCTTAGTTTCTTTGCATTGGGTTAGAACAAGTTCTTTTAATTCACAGAAGTTTCTTATCACCCACCTTTTGAAACCTGCTTCTGTTATTGGAACACACTCGTTCTCCATTAAGCCTTGTTCTGTTACTGATGAGGAATTGCGATCCCCTGTAGAGGGAGAGGCATTCTGATTTTGAGTATTCTCTGCCTTTTTAGGCTGGTTTCTTCCCTTCATTATATATTTATCCCTCTGTCATCTTTGTAATTACCGACTTTCTAACTAGGTCTCTGAGCGGACGTCACTTGTTGATTCCCAGCACCGAAATCTGAGCAATCCACTGCGCCGGCCAAAACAGCGGTGTTAAGATTGATGGTGCTTTTCTGCCGGGGAATCTCCGGACTCTGCACCAAGAACTGCCGCGCTAAGGCACCAGCAAAACCGCCGTGCCAGCCACAAGAGTCGCTCTGGTGACCCATGGGGCTCCTCCGCTGGGAATCTATTGGTCCGTGAGCAACAAATATTCATCTGAAAGTGTGGCATCCTCTCGTTCTCTGCTCTTTCACTGGGAGCTATGAGCCCGAGCTGCTAGTGATTAGCCATCTTGGATCTCTCTCACTGGTTTCTTCTTTTCTATCACATTGTCAGGCTATAAATTTTCCAAGCTTTTATGCTCTGCTTCCCTTATAAAACCAAATTCCTTTAACAGCACCCAAGTCACATCTTGAATGCTTTGCTGCTCAGCAATTTCTTCTGCCAGATACCCTAAATCATCTCTCCCAAGTTCAAAGTTCCACAAATCTCTAGAGCAGGAGCAAAATGCTGCCAGTTTCTTTGCTAAAACATAACAAGAGTCACCTTTGTTCCAGTTTCCAACAAGTTCCTCATCTCCATCTGAGACCACCTCAGCCTGGACCTTATTGCCCATATCGCTATCAGGCTTTTGGTCAAAGACATTCAACAAGTCTCTAGGGAGTTGCAAACTTTCCCAGATTTTCCTGTCTTCTTCTGAGCCCTATGAACTGTTACAATGTCTGCCAGTTACCCAGTTCCAAAGTCACTTCCACATTTTTTGGTTATCTTTTCAGCAACACCTCACTCTACTGGTACCAATTTACTGTATTAGTTCGTTTTCATGCTGCTGATAAAGACACATCCAAGACTGGGCAACTTACAAAAGAAAGAGGTTTAATAGGACTTACAGTTCCATGTGGCTGGGGAGGCCCCACAATCATGGTGGAAGGTGATTAGCAGCAAGTCATGTCTTAAATGGATGGCAGAGGGCAATGAGAGAGCTTGTGCAGGAACACACCCTATTATAATAACAGTCAGATCTCATAAGACTTACTCACTATCACAGGACCAGCACAGGAAAGACCTGCTTCCATGATTCAATTACCTCCCACCGTGTCCCTCCTACAACATGTAGTTATTCAGTGTGAGATTTGGGTGGGGACACAGCCAAACCATATGAAGTATATTTAACCTGGAGGACAGTGCTCCCTGTGCACTGGCTGCACCTTCAATAGCTCTTCTATCACTCTATTAGGTCAGCAGTCTCTGGATGGTGCAGTACGTATTAGCACCAATACATCCCATCCTTTAACCACTTTTGTTACAAAGTAAGTTCTTTGCATTGAAGTCATGTAGATTCATTATTGGGAATCAAAAACTATTGAAAGCCTTAAATAATAGTGTTGATTGAATCCCTGGTATGAAGGAAGAGGAAGCCCTGTTCAGAATGTGTAAATTACTGTGAATGTTAGAGATGGGCAATGTAGTCAGTTTCAAGTATCTGGTTCTTCTTGAGGGAGGTGCTCTTTTGGAAGCTCAGGGTTAACTTCCTGCTGACACACAGGCCATTCCACAGCAGCAGTGGATAGATCAAGCTTTCTGAAAAGGAGCCTCTCCTCTAGGCCCACACACAGCCTCCACTGCTGCCCCCCACCTTCTCCATACTTGTGCCCTATATTGGCACTAGAGTGGGTAACGACAAAGCTGGCACACATGAACTGTCCCTGCAATTCTGTCTAGGTTGTTTAGTTATGCTCCTTTCTGATAGATATTCCATACCAGGACAATAGCAACCATAAGTCCATCAACTGACCATCCCCTAGCCATCTATCCTGCCTTCAATTAAACATCCTGGCCTCCCTCCAGTACACATGTCAATACATATCCTAAATAAAGGACACTACTTTTTCTACACAAAGTAACTGATAAACCACCCAAAACTCTGTTGAACTAGAGAATTTGCTCTCTTCATTCTCTCTCAGGACACTCACAAGCAGAGCTACACTGAGCCAACATATCTGAACTGGGCTTCAGCTTCTTCCTTTTTTGGCTGGTATATAATACTCTCCTGAAGATGGCATGACCTTGCTCCAGAAACCTAGCGGTCTGCCTTATGATTCTCTCATTGGGGCTTATCAGAAATGCTACTGCTGATGGACAGAATAAAAGGTCATATGACCCAAGATGCAGGGCCACTTACATCTTAGCCCACACCCTCCCGCTCTAGGCTCCACCCAATGTTGACAGCATTTACATCGCCTGGTATGTGACTGGATCACTATTCCCAGGTATAAAATACATCAATTTCAAAGCCCAAAGGGTCCTAGCAGACATTTTGGTTCCTGCCTCTGTGGTGGCCTATCTTTGAGGAAAAATGCATTCTTGGGCAAGGCAACTATCTTCAGATGAAGGAAATTCCAAGGAAAGACCAGCCACTGAGATCCATTGCTAGAAAAACCTTCTGAATTGCTGAGGAAAGATACTTCTATCCTAAAGTAGAGAACTGGGTAGTAGAGCATAGCATTCGTAACACTGAGGCTGAGAATTTATAAGTACAGCCATACCCATACCTCAAAGATACTGCAGGATTGGTTTTAGGCCACCAAAATAAAGTGAAACTCACTATACAGTGACTCATACAAATTTTGGGGTTTCTCAGTGCATACAAAAGTTATGTTTACACTACAGTGTATTCTATTAAGTTTGCAAGAGCATTATGTCTAAAAATGTACATAAATTAAAAATACTTTATTGTTAAAAAATGCTAATGATTACCTGAGACTTCAGGGAGTCCTAGTCTTTTTGCCGGTGGAGGAATTTGCTTCAGTGTAGATGGCTGCTGACTGATCACGATGGTAGTTGCTGAAGGCTGGGGTTCCTGTGGCAGTTTCTTAAGTAAGACAACAATGAAGTTTACCAAATCTATTAACTGTTCCTTTCACAAGATTTATCTGTAACATGCAATTCTGTTTGATGGCATTCTGCCCAAGGTAGCATGGTAGATCTTCTTTCAAAATTGGAATCAATCCTCTCAAACCTTGCCACTACCTTTTCAACCAGGTTATAAAATATTATAAATCCTTTGTTGTGATTTCAACAATGTTCACAGCATATTCATGGGAGTAGATTCCATCATAAGAAACCACTTTCCTGGTCCATCCATAAGAAGCAAGTCCTCATTCAAGTTTCATCATGTGATTGTAGCAATTCAGTCACATCTTCAGGCTTTTAATTTTAGTTCCCTTGCTATTTTCACCACATCTGCAGTAACTTCTTCCACTGAAGTCTTCAACTTTTCAAAGTTATCCATGAGGGTTAAAAATCAGCTTCTTCCAAACTCGTGTTAATATTGATATTTTGAACACCTCTCATAAAATACAAATGTATTTAATAGCATCTAGAATGGTGAATCATTTCCAGAAGGTTTTCAATTTACCTTGCCTAGATTCATCAGAGGAATCATTATCTATGGAAATGATAGCCACATGAAATGTATTGTTTAACTAATAAGACCTGAAAGTTGAAATTACTCCCTTATCCATGGGCTATGAGATGACCATGTGTTAGCCGGCATGAAAACAAAATTAATTTCCTTGTACTTCTCCATTACAGTTTTGGGTGAGCAGGTGCATTATCAGGAAGCAGTAGTATTTTGAAAGGAATCATTTTATTGAGCAGTAGGTCTCAACAGTGGGCTTAAAATATTGAGTAAACCATGCTATACAAAGATGTGTTGTCATGTAGGCTTTGTTCTTCCATTGATAGACCATAAGCACGGGTAGAGATTTAGCATAATCCTTAAAGGGCTCAGGACTTTTGGAGTGGTAAGTAAGCACTGCCTTCAACTTATAGTCACCAGCTGCTTTATCCCCTAATGGGAGAGCCAGTCTGTCCTTTGAAGTTTGAAGACAAGCATTAACTTCTCTTCTCTAGCTATAAAAGTCCTAGATGGTGTAGTTTTCTGATAGAAGGCTGCTTCATCTACATTGAAAATCAGTTGTTTAATGCAGCCATTTTCATTAATAATCTTAGCTATAGGTTGTGGAGAACTTGTTGCAGCTTATATATCAGCAATCCACTGCGGATGGATTGGGTAGGCTATTAAGGTAGCAACTTTCCAATAAGCTCTAAAGTTTGTGTGCTGTTAAAAAAGTGATTCATCTTCCACTTTTTCTTTAGTGAAGACTGCTTCTTTCTTTAAGCCTTATGCACTAACTTCTCCTTGCTTGCAACTTTTCCTTTGCAGTTTCCTCACCTCTCTCAGCTTTCAGGGAACTGAAAATTCTTTAATATGGCCTTGCTCCATATTAATCTTCAGTTTAAGGGAATATTCTGGCTGATTTGATCTTCTATCCACACACTAAAACTTTCTCCATATCAGACTGTTTTGCTTTATTATCATTGGTGCACTCACTGAAGTATCATTTTTAATTCCTTCTAGAACTTTCTTCCTTTTTTTTTTTTTTTTTTTGAGACGGAATCTTACTCTATCACCCAGGCTGCAGTGCAGTGGTGCAATTCAAGCTCACTACAACCTCTGCCTTCTGGGTTCAAGCAATTCTCCTGCCTCAGCCTCCTGAGTAGTTGGGATTACAGGCATGCACCACCACACTCAGCTAATTTTTGTACTTTTAGTAGAGACAGGATTTCCACATGTTGGCCAGGCTGGTCTCCAACTCCTGGCCTGAATTGATCATCCTGCCTTGGCCTCCCAAAGTGCTGGGATTACAGGCGTGAGCCGCCCCACACAGCCCAGAACTTTTCCTTTGAATTCACAATTTAGCAGTTTGGTGAAAGACTAGCTTTCAGCCTCTCTCAGCTTTCAATATGCATTCCTCACTAAGCTGCGTTATTTCTGGCTTTGGATTTAAGCAGAGATGTGCCCCATGCAGTAGCTCATGCCTGCAACCCCAGTGCTTTGGGAGGCTGAGGCAGGAAGATTGCCCGTGTGCTGGTAGGTTGTCTAAGGTCACAGTGCCAAAACACTGTTAGAACTCACTGTGCTTTGCTCCACATTCCACTGGATCACTATGAGTTAACTCCAAATTCGAATATACCTTGTGTTAATTTGTCATCATTATACATATACTGCTGCTATTGTTTGTGCATCTAGTGCTTCTTATAAATAAGTGTAACATTTTAGCCTCTCAAAGTTATGCTAATAAACACAATTGACTGTACACACAAATCTCTAGATGGGGTCTGTTAGTTTTGTTATTTTTCTGCTTTCATCTCTTTTGCACATATTCAAGGATTCATTTCAACCACTAAAGTGAACAAGGTTAAATCTGGTAAACAATACCTCATTTTTGGTATTTTGGAAATGAATTATAGCTAAGGGTAATAGTGCTTGTGAAAGCACAGACACACAAATACCGTGATCTCCCAGGATAGACCTTTTTAATCATTTACCTTTTTGAAATATAGGTAATGATATGGTGACTTGCCTCATTTTTTTTCCTTATAAGAAAGATAGTGATTTTTCTGTAGGAGCTTATAATGTGGCAAAGTGTCTGAACCAAATGGCATAATGGAAGGTGAATGGATTACAGTGCTTCTTTGTTTCATTTCTTGAAGGAAAATAACATTCTCATAAATTATGCTCAATTCACAATTTATCCAGACATTCTAGAAAAAAGTATAATAATTATTTGCATTGATGCCAAATGTCTTATGAAGAAAGGTATGTCAATTCAGCTTAATTTTATATTTTATTACAAAATCTTTACAATAAAAGAAAGATTACATTAATATAAGACATATCCTTATACTTTGGTCTCCACAAGTAATTAAAAATAAAAATGGGATTGTGAGTAAGACTGATACTTCCGTCAACCAACATGTTTCTGTCAGGCAATGAAGAAGCAAATTTGACATGCACGTAATTTTACTGTCAATTCAATTTGGCTTTTACAATGCAGTAGAGGAGAATAGATTTTTAAGAGCACATTCTACTGAGAATAATTAGATTGCAAGATGGAATAATCTTGAATGTATGTCAATCAAATGACCATGAAACCTTAGAATTATTTTATATAGCAAAATAAAATAATCTGAACACTTGAGGCAGAAAAAAAAACCTCTTAGAATCCTTTCACATTGACATCTATTTTTATGGCCTTGTGATGAATTTGGTCTTTTTTTTCACCGATAATAGTGATGATACTTAGCACACTGTGTTTATTGTTTTGTCTGTTGTTGTGAAGATGGGGGTAGTATTTCACAGTGCTTTCTAGGTTCCAGGAAATAGTTTTAAGGGGCTCCTTAAGATGCCTGCCTCTGGCCAGGAGTGGTGGCTTACACCTGTAATCCCAGGAGTTCAAGACCAGCCTGGCTAACATAGTAAAACCCTTTTTCTACTAAAAGTACAAAAAATTAGCTGGACGTGGTGATGCATGCCTGTAATCCCAACTACTTGGGAGGCTGAGGCACTAGAATTGCTTGAACCCAGGAGGCAGAAGTTGTAGTGAACCAAGATTGTGTCACTGCACTCCAGCGTGGGCGTCACAGTGAGACTGTGTATAAAACAAAAGAAAAAGAAAAAGAAAAAAGATGTTTCCCCCCAGGAAAAGAGGGAATCCAGCATTTGACAGCAATAAATGTGCTGATAAGATTATCAACACAAAAGTGAGAGTCTGGTCAGGCCTGTGGCTCATGCCTGTAATCCCAGCACTTGGGGAGGCCTAGGTGGGTGGATCATTGAGGTCAGGAGTTAGAGACTAACCTGTCCAATATAGTGAAACTCCACCTCTACTGAAAATACAAAAATTAGCTGGGCCTGGTGGTGGTTGACTGTAGTCCCAGCTACTCGGGAGGATGAGACAGGAGAATTAGTTGAACCTGGGAGGTCGAGGTTGCAGAGAGCCAAGATGGGGCCACTGTACTCCAGCCTGGGCAACAGAGCAATTCTCTGTCAAAAATAAATAAATAATTAAATAGAAAGAAAGAAAAAAGTGAGTGTGAAAAGGATTTCTTATATTCAAAAGTGAGTATAAATTATTACAAAGCATCCAGTGGTTTTGTAAAATTAGAATGAAATGTAATTAATATATTTTAATTTAACCCTACTATTTCAAAATGTCAATTACTCATTGATCCATGAAGAACCCACATATTCTTGAAGTCGCCAGTCTGTTCAGTTACTGCTGTCAAATCTTGGATCCCTTCTTAAGATCATTCCACAGATCTTGTCCATATTACTACTGAGTAATATACACAAGCTACTATGGACTATCCATTAAAAACAAGCAAAAACATTATTAAAAGCTTTTAATTTTCACAAATAAATAATTCAGATAAGTATGTATTTTTATTTCCCATTTTGCTTGAGGATATTGCTACATGTGTAGCTTTCCTATATTGTGATAAAATAGATATATGAATTATTTCATTTCACTTTTCTCATTTACGGTCATGCTACATTGAAAGAACTTCTACAAATGGACCTTGAGAGCTTGTTTGGAGGTTCTAGCAGGGGAGCACAGCTACTCGTATACCCTTGACCGAAAGCACTTTACACTAAAATTAACTCCAGATGGATTTAAGACTTAAACATAAGACCTAACACCATAAAAACCCTAGAAGAAAATCTAGGCAAAACCATTCAGGCCATAGGCGTAGGCAAGGACTTCGTGACCAAAACACCAAAAGCATTGGCAACAAAAGCCAAAATAGACAAACGGGACCTGATCAAACTTCACAGCTTCTGCATGGCAAAAGAAACAGTCATTAGAGTGAATCAGCAACCAACAGAATGGGAAAAAATTTTTGCAATCTACCCATCTGAAAAAGGGCTAATATCCAGAATCTACAAAGAACTAAAACAGATTTACAAGAAAAAAACAAACAAGCCCATTCAAAAGTAGGCAAAGGATATGAACAGACACTTTACAAAAGAAGACATACATGAGGCCAACAAACATATGAAAAAATGCTCATCATCACTGGTCATTAGAGAAATGCAAATCAAAACTACACTGAGATACCATCTCACGCCAGTTAGAATGGCGATCATTAAAAAATCTGGAGACAACATATGCTGGAGAGGATGTGGAGAAATAGGAACACTTTTACACTGTTGGTGGGAGTGTAAATTAGTTCAACCATTGTGGAAGACAGTGTGGTGATTCCTCAAGGACCTAGAAATAGAAATTCCATCTGTCCCAGCAATCCCATTACTGGGTATATATCCAAAAGATTATAAATCGTTCTACTATAAGGACACATGCACACGAATATTCATTGCAGCAGTGTTTACAATAGCAAAGACCTGGAACCAACCCAGATGCTCATCGATGATAGACTGGACAGGGGAAATGTGGCACATACACACCATGGAATATTATGCAGCCATCAAAAATGATGAGTTTGTGTCCTTTGTAGGGACATGGATGAACCTGGAAACCATCATTCTCAGCAAACTGACACAAGAACAGAAAATCAAGCACCGCATGTTCTCACTCATAGGCAGGTGTTGAACAATGAGAACACATGGACACAGGGAGGGGAGCATCACAGGACACAGGGAGGACAGCGGGGGGTGGGGAGTTGGGGAGAGATAGCATGGGGAGAAATGCCAGATATAGGTGAAGGGGAGGAAGGCAGCAAATCACGCTGCCATGTGTGTACCTATGCAACAATCTTGCATGTTCTTCACATGTACCCCAAAACCTAAAATGCAGTAAAAAAACAAACAAAACAAACAAAGAAACAAACAAAAAAAGAACTTCTAGAAGAAAAGGGTAGGCTATTAAGGTAGCAACTTTCCAATAAGCTCTAAAGTTTGTGTGCTGTTAAAAGATTTTCCACATTTTTACTCTTCCCACTGCAAAATGGTTGCCAAACTTTCTCTGAAGAATCTACAAAAGAAAAATTTAATTACTATGTCTTCTAGTTTCAAGACAGGGAAAGCAATGTCAGAAAAGTATTCTCTGGATCCCCCGCTAACCTCCAGGTGTTTCATGTTTGTTTATTTTTCCTAAGCCAAGCTAGGAACACAGATAAGCAGAGCAGCATGATCCTGTTCTTAGGAAGACCAAGGCTGCCTTAATCTGGGTGTTACTGTTATGGTGGAAATTGGGGAATCAGGAAAAAAAGGAGCATTTGTAAAGTAGACCCCTATTTATTTCAAAGTGAGAAATGAAATCATTTATTCCAATGATACTGACAGAGGAAGTGAAATGAAAAAAGGTGATTAACAGGAAAATTGTTTAGCCAACTTCTCTGGCAGTTGGCACTGGCTGACATTGCAGATCTCTTCCTGGGGCCGTGGACTAGAGCACCTACGGATGACTTCTCCATGTGAGTCGGGCCTCTCATGGCAAGGGCACCATGTTCCAAACAGTTTCCCAAGGGGGAGCAGTCTAGAGAGAAGATACTAGGATTTGACTCCGTAAGACCTATCCTTCGAAGTCACACAACAGCATGCTCACTGCATCACAGCAGTCGCAGATTCCACACAGATGCAAAAGTACAGAGACAGACTTCATCTTCCATGGGTTAGTGGCAAGGTCACATTACAAAAGAGTACGTCAGATGGCAGGTATTCTTGCAGCAGGCTTTTGAAAATATGATCTGCCATAAAATTTTTAAATTATGAATTGTGATCATTACAAATCAGTTGCAATATACTGAGAAAGAAAGAGAGGATATAAATCTAATTCGGTAAGAAACTGTAGCCTAGCAAAATGAGAGCTTTTTTTAAAAAAATTATCAATTATAATAATCATAATGATCAATAATGGCAGGTTTCTGTGAAACATCCAAACTTCATGTGGGTAATACTGCAGCATGCATTACACACTGGCTGTTACTGCATTCTAATAACCTGGGAGACCAAAAGCATTTGGGATTTTTTCACAGTGAAATTAGGAAGAGCCTTGTCTATGGTGGGAAATAGGAAGGAAGGCTGGAAACCTTTCTAGATGAAATGTGCAGTGGAATGAGGAGCCTAAGAGAGTTTCTGAAAGTACTGCAAAGCTGTTTTGCTTAAGAACACAAAAATAAGTTATATTTGTTCTGTACTCACCGGGCTCTATTTTCTATAAAATGCAATAAATTTAATAAATGCCCCATAAGGCTTCTCAAAGACACTTTTGACAATTGTTTGTATTATATAGTGTAAAGGCAGGCACCAGTTGGGACAATATTATACCACAAATCAAATGTCAGTGAATGCCAGCATTATAACATCAATGCTGTAAGTCCAATAAAATCAATGCTTTGCATACTAAGAGTGTGTATTTGCATGTTATTTGTGTTGTTAATATTTATCTTCAGTATAACCAGCGATAAAGTATTCTCCATGGAAAGTCCAATATATTTGTTTTTAATGTTCCATAAACTTTATTTATTTAAAATTTTGGGCTTTATATGTCTTGATTCCCTGAGGTTTCATTATTTAGCCTCTGTGTTGTTTCATTATAATCCAAAGATAGGTGTTTCTAAACTAGGAAATTTCCATCTAAGTGATAGATGCTGATTACATGTACATCAAAGAAAGCTAATGTGCAAACCCCATAGCCAAGTATCAGCAACTGACCTAAAGGTTATTTAAAAGAAGGAAGAAAGAGAGGGAGGGAGGGAGGGAAGGAGGAAGGAAGGAGGAAGGAAGGAAAGGAGGAAGGAAGGAATGGAGGAAGGGAGGGGATAAAGGTGATACACTGACTGCTAAGCAGTAGTTGCTATCTACATAAACACTTGCACTTTTCTTTTCTCTTTTTTTTTTTTTTTTTTTTTTGAGACGGAGTTTCGCTCGTTACCCAGGTTGGAGTGCAATGGCGCGATCTCGGCTCACCGCAACCTCCGCCTCCATGGTTGAGGCAATTCTCCTGCTTCAGCCTCCTGAGTAGCTGGGATTACAGGCATGCACCACCATGCCCAGCTAATTTTTTGTGTTTTTAGTAGAGACGGGGTTTCACCATGTTGACCAGGATGGTCTCGATCTCTTGACCTCGTGATCCACCCACCTCGGCCTCCCAAAGTGCTGGGATTACAGGTGTGAGCCACTGCGCCCGGCCAACACTTGCACTTTTCATACTTTTTTTGCAACCTCCATACCATCTTGAAAATTACACAGCAACACAGGCTCATTTAAAAACAAATGACCAAGGCAGGAGGATTGCTTGAGACCAGGAGTTCTCTGCAAAAATACAAAAATAGCCAGGTAAAGCTCATGCTTGTAATTCCAGTACTTTGGGAGGCTGAGTCTGGCAGATGACTTGAACCCCAGAGTTCAAGACCAGCCTGGGCAACATAGCAAGACCCAGTCTCTAAAAGAAAATACAAAAATTAGCTGGGTGACATGCACCTGTAATCCCAGCCCCTTGGGAGGCTAGGGTAGGAGGCTTGAGCCTAGGAGGTGGAGGCTGTAGTGAGCCAGATGGGCCTGCACTCAGCCTGGGAGACAGAGAGAGGGAAACAGCGCCTGATTCCCATACAAGTGATATGTTAGTGCTGTTCTCAGGAAGAAGCAGGGCAGGCCCGGAGGATGAAAGCTAAGCAGGGAGAGAGTCTCAACTCCTGCCTGACCCCAGTTGGAAGCCCCAGGGACACGGAAGCACAACCGAACTCACAGCCTGTTGTGCTCTTGGGTTATGCGCAGAGGATGAACAGGACAGGAAGGGTGAGTGTGGATGAGGGAGCCGCAGCTTAGAGGGTCCCCTCGGGATAGTGGGGACTGCTGTAAACTGCCAGCCAAATCACAGCAGGCAGGAGGGCAGAGGGGCTGGGGCTGGCCCAGCGGGGGCCACCGTGTCACCCTAGTCACATGACACTAGAAGACAGTGACTCTAAACTCCCACATTGCCATATTAGCAGGAAGTAAAATCTTTGAACCACTATCTTTCTGCTTTCCCCCTTAGGTTAAATGATCCCCCAGGTATTTATCCAGTCTGAAGGTCTGTTGGCGCCAAAAGCTCCTAGTTACGCTGCTCAACTACAAAATTGCCATCAGTCTTCAAAATTAAACCTTCTGGGGCTTAGCTTTTTCAACTCATGTTAGAATCTCCCATTCCTCCCCTTCAGGTGCCAGGTGTTTGAATCTGTCACATTCAGTATCTGTACCTTAGAGTCTTCTGACTCCTTCCAACCACTGAGACTTTTTGAGTCCTTCCAACATGCTTTCACAGTGATTCTGAAATCCTTCCAACCTGCTTTCACAGTAATTCTGAAATCCTTCCAACATGCTTGCAAAAAATTAATTAGACATTAATTTTGCCTGCACAATCCTAGGAAAATCTGATAATGCACGTAGATACCTCACTTCACTCTCAGATACCAGCTTTCTCCTCTTTCCCTACTCTCTTCATATTTACTCCTCCCTGAAAAGTATGACAGTAGATCAGATGATCAGTAGGAGGCAGTCAAGCTCTTTCTAAAAACCTCCAGGACACTGCAACATGTTAACTGCCCTTCCATATCCGGAGAGTAAAAATTAACGGTTCACTCTGAAATAACATTTTCTCAGTTTCTAAAATGTATTAGTCAATCATTAATCAATCTATCTTCTTTCCAACAGGTACTGCATTCTGAGTCTATGAATGCTAGTGATAAAGTAATGAAATTATGTGATCACATCCCTTCGCAGTGATCACCGTAAATTACACAATCATCTATTATAGGAATGCCACTATAATTCATCTTATAGAATTGATTTTAGACCTAATTTATAACAACAAATCAATTTCACCAATACATAAATATAAATATTGTTTCTTTTAATTATAAAGGAGGGCATAAAATATGAATAAATAGACATCTTATTACCTCCTCCATTATTAAATTAGCTTGGCATACATAGTGTGTATCATCAATGCATGCTGTTGATTAAAGGTCAGAATTAACAGAAGTACCCCTGTATCTTTGGAATTGCTTATAAAATAGACAAACTTCTAGAAAGGCTGCTTAAGAAAAAAATAGACACAAATAATTTGAATCAGGATATAAAAACCACAAACAATAGTTTTTTTAACTATAAGAAAATATTATGAATGCAGATGCCAGTAAACTTTAAAATTTCAGTTAGCAAGAATACTTTTTAGAAAACATTAATTTCCCTAATTGATTAGTAAAAACAGAAAACCTAAATAAGGAAACAACTCTCATTAAAACAAAACAGTGATTTAACTCTTATTCACTAAAAAACTTAGTTTTTCCTCAATTTAAGGAAACCATAATCTTTATATCTTAAAAATTGTTGAAGAATAAAACTGTTATCAGACTAAGCCTCTTTATTAAAATTGGAAAAAAAAATTGAAGAACAATTTACAAGTAAGTTTCGTTTAAGAGCTAAAGTATTAGTATATAACTCAAAAATATATGAAAGAATACACTAAGTAGATTATATTTCAGGAACATAAGAATAATTGAACATCAGATAAATATATCAAAGGAATATTTCACATTAAAATTTTTAAATGAGAGAAAAAGGCATATGATCATTTCAAAAGATAATAAATACACTTAGCTAACCAGGAAACACAGGGAATTTCTTTAAAAGCTTTCCTATTTAATTTAGAAAAAGAGTCTTATGTCTTCCATTCAACATTCTACAAGAGGTGAATAGTTACTAGTTACTAGTCAATGTCATATAATAAAGAAAAGAAAAAAATAATTATTGGAAAAGGAAAGACAACATTTTTTGATTATAATATTTTCATGTGAATCATCAAATTTTCTGTACTTAAAAATCTATCAATCAAATATTTATATAGTTTTTACTCAAACATTGACAATAGAATAATCAAATTGAATAATCAGATAAATATTAGAAATTATAAAAATGTACTAAGATTAATATATGAGAATTAGTGACATTTCCATATACAGATAGAGAATACAATTAGAAACTATATTGGAAAAAGCATCTTATTAGTCATACAAATAATAAGCCTAGGAAAAACTGATGCAAATGGACAATGTCTTTATGCGAAATATTTTAAAACATTATTGAAGACTAAGGCCTGAAAAAGTATATTTACCACACTCATAAACGTGAAGACTAACATTGAAAATATGTAAATTTCACCAATGTAATATAAAATTTTATATATATTCACACATACACATTCTAAGATGATCTTAACATCAAATGGAAAGTGGAGGACCAGACATAATTCAGACAATTTTGAATTAATAGGTTTCTCTTTCTACCTTGATGCTAAGACATTAAAACGCAGTAATAATTTTTTTCAATGTGGGATGTGCACAAAGATAAACAAATTATCAATGGGACAGAAAGGAGCCTTTATGGTAACATGGCACGATAGCCATGACACTGAGATTGAGCAAGCAATTGCTTTGGCATACTTAGTCATGCAGTGACAAATACAATCAGATTCATACTGCACTGTAAAGTAAAACCAATGCCAGGCAGATTAAAGAAGCAAATGTCAGATGTGACATTACAAACATTTTAGAAAAAAATTTTTTTTGTGATCTTGGGTAGAAATGAATACCTTTAAAAGGACTCCAAATTATAAGTAAAATTCAGTATGTTTCATTTTCACAAATGAAAAGAAGATACCATTCTATGATTAAAACAAGGGCTTTCTTTGGTAGAAAGTATTTGCAACTTTTACAAATAGCAAATGCTAGTATCCAATTGACAGAAGTGCAAATTTAAATGACGTATTACTTCATAACCAGTAGGTCGGCAAATATTGACAGTAACAAGTAGCACCAAGTGTATAGAGAAAAAAGAAATCGCAAACTGTTGGTGGAAGCATAAATTGACACAAAACCTTTGGAAAGCAATCTAGTCATTCCTGATAGAGTAAAAATGTGTATATCCTCAACTCTAGTAATGAATCTAACAATTATATTTCCAGAGTTTTCCTTAAAAGAACTCTAAATATGGTCAAGAGAACACATATTGTAACATTGTTTGTACTGGTGAAAATTGAGTGTCTTAATGTACATAAAAGTAGAAAAGTTTTCAAAACAAAGTTGGATAGTAAAAGTGATCACCAACTCCATTTTTACATTCTCAGGAACAAATACCAGCAATTGCAACATGTTGTAAGTTCCAGCCAATACACATAGGCTTTTACAAAGAACGATCATGTTATAAACCACCAGTGTAAAAGTATCCTTCAATCTGGGAAGAAAAATTATTTTTTCCAAGGGATCTTAAAAGCTTTCTGTAGTAACATAAATGTCCATAGATTGAAAGTACACAATGTAACTGCCAGGTTGATTTTTTTAGACCAAAAAAAAACAAAAAAAAAATTGAAGTGTTGAATACTGTTTGAATGTAGATATTTCATCATTTATGTTATTGAAGTGTGTTGAGGAAATATACATTTTAAGAAGAAAACTTTCTTATATTTTATTAAACTGAAAGTAATTCTCAAACTGCAGGGAATAGCCCGCTGAAATCCAATACAGGCAATGTGATTTATAGTAACCTGTTTTAAAGAATGGGGGAATCAAGGTAGTTTGTTATATCACATTTTACCTCAAATGTCAATTTGTCAGGGATTTCACCTGAAGTATCAATTCGTTAGAGACACTTTTTAACAATGATCATTAATAGCACAAGGTGCTTCTCTATAGCATTGTCTGTATTGGCAGTTTGTACAACTATGTCATTGATGTCTCCGTCTACCAGCCTCTACGTTCCATGTTGGTTTTGACTGTATTTGTTCACCACTGAAGCCTCAATTCTTGTCTTCCACAGAGCTTGCAATATGCAAGACATTTTAAAAACAATTTGCATCACAATAATCCTGCCAGATTACATCACAATGATCCTGTCAGGTAAGTACTAGTATCTGTCTCCTTTTATAGATGAGGAAATGGAGGCAAGAAGTTAAATGCTTTGTCCCAGGCCATGCATTTGCTAAATGGCAAAGTCAAGATTGAAATTCAGGCAATAGGAGTTGCCCTTAAAGAAGCAATTGCTGTAAAATTTTCTCTCTTATTAGGAAAAAGACTAATAACACATAGAACTGGACAAAATCTACAGAACAGTAGTTTTTAGACATTGGACAATGAGCAGCACGAGGCTACTGCCTAACTGAAGAGAAACAAGCAAGGTAGTCTCAACCATCAAGCAAGCTTTTTTGCCTGGATGCTATTTCCAGAGTGCAGCATGGGAAGGGTCAGTTCAAGAATAGTCCAGCAGATCTGCTAATTACAGAGGCAGTGATCTGTGCTCAGGGCTCCAAGGTGGCTAAAATGTAGGGAGCCTAGTACCAGAAAACAAAAGGAAGGAAGCTAAATAGAGAAAGAGTCCTAGATCACTCTATGGGGGTCTTCTCAAATCTTTGATTGGTTCCTTGAATATCAATCTGTACAGGCTTTGGATAAAACTCTATGAAATTTGAAAAAGTAAAAATAAAAAGCTACTGCAAGAGAAAGTACAATTACCTAGAAGCTAAAGACGAACCACCGCAAAGATTCACATTAAGACTGGGAATCATTCCACTTCCTACCTGCTGGAAAGGTGCTCTGTTAAAAGTCTCTGGCTGAACTGGAGACAGACACATTGTGTTTTAGCTGTGGAGCTAACTAGTTCTAGAGACTATTCCAGACTTAGTCTTAAATTAAAAACAAAACATTATAAAACAAAATGAAAAAACAGCCTGGGAAGTATCTGCAAGTAACTTACATCTTTATAACTTGTCCAAAACTCTTACTAAAAACACAATGGCCTCTCAACAATGTAAATTTCATGTCTAGCATCTGGCCAGTAATTATCAGTCATCCAAGGAAACAGGAAAATATGGTTGCCTTTTCAAAAATATTTGATAGAAACAAATCTTGAAAAATGGCAAGATGAGGAATTAGTAAATAAGAATTTTTCTAAAACTCATTTTTAAAGACTTAAAGGAAAACATGAAGAAATAAAAAGATTAAAAGGAGATGTAAAAAAAATTATGATACCTGCAGGGTTGAAAAATATAATAGATGAAATAAAATTTTACATAAATTAATACCAAATAGACATTGCAGGACGAAAGAAGGTCGTGACATGTTGATATACTAACAGAAACTGTATAAAATAAGGCACAGAGGGACAAAAAAGACTGAACAAAAATACACAAACCTAAATGACGTGTAGTTTAATATTAGGAACCTATGATAACTGAAGTTCCAGAAAGAGATAAAAATACTTGAGAAATAGCATACATGAATATACAAATTAGAAAAAATATTTAAGATATATAGAAATATTTACACATTTGATAATGGTATAAAGCTACAGGTCCAAGAAGCTCCATGGAATGTCATTAACTATAAACACAAGTAAAACCACGTCAAAGATCATGTAAAAAATTGCTGGGAAAACAGATACAAAGACAAAATCTTGAAATCACAGATAAAACAGAAGAAAGATTTTAAAACAGTAGTAGTCGCTTCATCAGAAAACGTTCAAGCCAGAAGATGATGGAGCAGTATGTTTCCAGTACTGGAGAGACAAAAAAAGGTTAATCTAGGATTTTTTCAGAATGACAGAAAAAAAATCTTTCAACAGTTGGAGATTAAACAACATAATAATCATTATTCAGCATGTGGAAATGTGTGGAAGGCAGCAAATCCAAGCAGAACAGCTCCCAAGCACCTTCTCTGAACCACTGTTCACATTTCACTGGATGTATCTGTACTGTGAGACTAGCAGGTAAGAGGCTAGTACCCTCATTTGCACATAAGGAATCTGAAACTTGAAGGAATCTGCAATTCTGATGACTATCATAAGTGGTAGAACTGAAATGACTGGGTATTCTCAGTCCACGTCTATTCTTCTTGGCCCTATGCTGAGTCTTCTTACAAAAGATCTGCAGGCTCAAATATCTAACCAACATGTACATAATATTAACATATATTACAGATATATGCTTAAAAATGCAAAGATTATCTCCGAAAGGTTACACAAGTAACTGATGAAGCAGAGGGATGAGTTTCTCTCCAAAGCAAACAGAAGCGACGTGGTTGGATGCTGGACGGAAGGGAGACTTCTCTATACAGGCTTGTATCTTTTAAATTATGCATTGGCTCAATACATCTATTTTAAAAAAAGGAAAATTTAACTAAATCATAAAGATAAAAAGAAGTCGTTGCCTATAATTTTATTTATGTTTTAAATTTTCTTTTAATTTTGTTGTAAAAAAGAATCTTATACATACAAATATATAAGATTATTTCACCACTCTATATTAGTTCAGTTATTTTGTTCAGCTTATGCATATTTTACGTGATTAGCTAATCTTATGCTTGAAATTTTGTTGTTATTATTTACCTTCCAGCATGTGAATTATTCCATTTCACTGCTTTTTCATAGATACTGTTTCTAATGGTTATATCTTATTGTTCTGTAGAGCTGTACTGCAGCTTAGTTTGCAGTTATTCCAAATGTTGAATGTTTCATCTGCTCATAATTTTTCACTCTATGAATAATTAACATATTTGTGCAATAAAAGCCCTTAATGCATAAAACTTTGTTTGCAGGTTTACCGTGTAATAAATCCCTATAAGTATAATTGCTATGTGAAAGTATATGAATATTTCTAAGGGCTAGATTACATCTCTCTAAACAGCAGTAAATATCCCCCATTTTTACAATCACCTCATTTTCTGTCTTCCCAGAAGTCCCTCTGGGAAGTGTTTGTGTTCTTTTCTGACCTCTCCTTGGTGCCCAGCAGCAGGTGTTAGTGGCAGATTTTACCAAATAGATTTCTCCAAAATGGAAAATTTTCCCATTCTGCCTTGCAGTGGTTGGGAATATCAATTTCAGCTTAAGTTTCTTAAGTTGAAAATTTTACCATTTCAAGTTTTTCATTTTGATTTTTAATTGTTTATAATTGTATTATTTTGCTCGTTGACTAGATGAATATCATACTTTTTTAGACATTTAGTAAGTTTGAGCCTACCCAGTAGCACTCCTTGTTACAGTCTTTCACTTTTCCCTCATTTCCAAATTATCTGTCCATTGCCTTTGATGTTATTTCATCCACTGGAGTGTACTCATCATATATTAAAGATTCTAATCCTTTGACTTTTATGTTTTTGGAGATATGTTCTCAATTGCTAACTGCTTTTAAAATTCTATTTAATTTAAAAGACATTTAATATTCATTCTGAGGCCAATGTTCAAACAATACTACTTCGAAAACATATACGTCATGGTCTGAAGGACTGTTGGTAGAGAGCAGATAAATTTAAAAATAATCTGGTGGGCTGGGCACAGTGGCTCACACTTGTAATCCCAGCACTTTGGGAGGCTGAGGCAAGATTACTGCTTGAGCACAGGAGCTCAAGACCAGTCTGGGTAACATAGTAAGATTCTGTCTCTCCACCAAAAAAAAAAAAAAAAAAAAAAATAGCTGGGCATGGTGCTGCACACCTGTAATCACAGCTACCCAGAGGCCGAGGTAGGAGGATCACCTGAGCCCAAGAAGTCGAGGCTGCAGTGATCTGTGATAGTGCCATCGCACTCCAGCCTGGGTGACAGAGCCAAGAACCTGTTTTATAAAATAAACTGAAAAATAATATGATGGCTGTCTTTTCCACCTCATTGCACAGTACAATATTCCTTTCTCACCGGATGAATTAATTGCTTATGCTAAATTATTTTTACAGATGTTGAATCCCTTTTCAACAGAAATAACAGAGACTTACTGGTTAAGACAGTGAAGTAAAGTAAAATAAAAGTCCCTCCTTCCCTAAAATATAATAAATTTGGGCTAAATTAGTTTTTATAAATAAAAAAAGTCAATAACAAATATAATAAACATTTAAATCTTATAAAATGTGTTTAAAAGTGTGGCCAAAGAAGTAAAAGAGAAAAAGATCAAGAATCTAAGTTACCCAGTAAGAACATGTGTCTCCTAACTCCGGCAGACTGCCTGCCATGCTCCTAGCCCATGACAATGATACGAACCAGAAGCAGTCAAATTAGACCTGGGGGAATCCCTGGTGTTCTCTTCACCTTGGATATTTGAACCCGCTAGATTTATATTTTTAAGTGAAAAGAACGCACTATGTATATCAAAATAAGAAAAAGAAATAGAATTCTCAGATCAGATAGAAAAAATGGAAGCACAATATATGAAATAAAGGAAGCTTTATTCACACTATGTTCATACAAAATAAAAGAGCTCTCCACATTAAACATTTAAGAAATGAAGTGAGAAGCAGACAAAAATTCTATAATGAATGAAATAAAAAAAGAAAAAAGTATAGTCAAATAAAGATGAAAAATCCATTCTGGAAAAGAGCAAAACTAACAAGGGAAAATAATCTTCCCTTTGATGTTTTTTATTGTCGATGGAATATAGGAGGTCATAAACTTGGCAGAAAAAGATATGGAGCACGTGATGACATAAACACAGAGGGGGAAAAGGAAAATTATGGTGCTAGGAACTGAGGCAGGAGAGTATCATTACAGAAATAATAAATACATAAAAATCATGATTACAAAGGAAAATAGGAGTAGTTTGATAATGAGTTATCCATGTTTTTGTTCTAAAACCAGTGTATTATAACTACAAGTAATTTTCTTATATAAGAGCTTTCTAACAACTAAGTGAGATATGTTAGAATTTTACCAGTTAAGCGTCGAGTCTGGAGGTGCCAAAAAGAACTCCCTCCTATACTTCCATAGAAAAAGTGACTTAAACTGATTGAGGCTTATAACTTTTCAGTTGACATAGTCCTAAAGATAGATAAAGTAAAATATGTACATATTTTATTGTACTTTAGGTTCTGGAGTACATGTGCAGATGATGCAGAATTGTTGCATAGATACATACACGGCAAGGTGGTTTGCTGCCTACACCCCTCTGTCACCTATATCTGGCATTTCTTCCCATGTTATCCCTCCCCAACCTCCCTACCCCAACTGTCCCTCCCCTAGTCCCCCAACTGACCCCAGTGTGCGATGCCCCCCTCCCTGTGTCCATGTGCTCTCATTGTTCAAAATCTGCCTATGAGTGAGAACATGCGGTGTTTGATTTTCTGTTCTTGTGTCAGTTTGCTGAGAATGGTTTCCGGATTCATCCATGTCCCTACAAAGGACATGAACTCATTGTTTTTTATGGCTGTGTAGTATTCCATGGTGTATATGTGCCACATTTTCCTTGTCCAGTCTATCATCGATGGGCATTTGCATTGGTTCCAGGTCTTTGCTATTGTAAACAGTGCAGCAGTGAACATACATGTGCATGTGTCTTCATGGTAGAATGATTTATAATCCTTTGGATATATACACAGTAACGGGATTGCTGGGTCAAATGGAATTTCTATTTCTAGGTCCTTGAGGAATTGCCACACTGTTTTCCACAATAGTTGAACTAATTTACACTCCCACCAACAGTGTAAAAGTGTTCCTATTTCTCCACATCCTCTCCAGCATCTGTTGTCTCCAGATTTTTTAATGATCGCCATTCTAACTGGCAGGAGATGGTATCTCAATGTGGTTTTGATTTGCATTTCTTTAATAATCAGTGATGATGAGCATTTTTTCATATGTTTATTGGCCTCATATATGTCTTCTTTTGAAACTGTCTGTTCATGTCCTTCATCCACTTTTGAATGGCTTTGTTTTTTTCTTGTAAATCTGTTTTAGGTCTTTGTAGATTCTGAATTTTAGCCCTTTGTCAGATGAGTAGATTGCAAACATTTTTTCCCGTTCTGTTGGTTGCCATTCACTCTAATGATTGTATCTTTTGCTGCACAGAAGCTCTGGAGTTTAATTAGATCCCATAAGTCTATTTTGGCTTTTGTTGCCAATGCTTTTGGTGTTTTAGTCATGAAGTCCTTGCCTGTGCCTATGTCCTGAATGGTTTAGCCTAGGTTTTCTTCTAGAGTTTTTATGGTGTTAGGTCTTATGTTTAAGTCTTTAATCCATCTATAAT
This sequence comes from Aotus nancymaae, assembly GCF_030222135.1. Lineage (NCBI taxonomy): Eukaryota > Metazoa > Chordata > Mammalia > Primates > Aotidae > Aotus > Aotus nancymaae. The sequence goes on from NW_026988417.1 coordinate 93,088,120, forward strand.
TAATTTTAGTGTAAGGTGTCAAAAAGGGGTCCAGTTTCTCCTTTCTGCACACGGCTAGCCAGTTATCCCAACACCATTTATTAAACAGGGAATCCTTACCCCATTGCTTGTTTTTGTCAGGTTTGTCAAAGATCAGATGGTTGTAGATGTGTAGCATTACCTCCGAGGCCTCTGTTCTGTTTCATTGGTGTATATCTCTGTTTTGGTAGCAGTACCAAGCTGTTTTGATTACTGTAGCCTTGTAGCATAGTTCGAAGTCAGGTAGCATGATGCCTACAGTTTTGTTCTTTTTGCTTAGGATTGTCTTGGCTATGTGGGCTCTCTTTTGTTTCCATATGAAGTTTAAGGTGGATTTTTCCCGTTCTGTGGAGAGGGTCATAGGTAGCTTGATGGGGACAGTGTTGAAATGTGTAAATTACTTTGGGCAATATGGCCATTTTCACAATATATTGATTCTTCCTAACATGAGCATGGAATGTTTTTCCATCTCTTTGTGCCCTCTCTTATTTCCTTTAGCAGTGGTTTGTAGTTCTCCTTGAAGAGGTCCTTTATGTTCCTGCTAGTTGTATTCCTAGGTATTTTATTCTCTTTATAGCAATTGTGAATGGGAGTTCACTCTTGATTTGGCTCTCTTTTAGTCTGTTATTGGTGTAGAGGAATGCTTGTGATTTCTGCACTTTGATTTTGTATCCTGAGACGTTGCTGAAGTTCCTTATCAGTTTCATGAGATTTTGGGCTGAGACAATGGGGTCTTCTAAATATACAACCATGTCATCTGCAAATAGAGACAATTTGACTTCCTCCTTTCCTAACTGAATACACTTTCTTTCTTTTTCTTGCCTGATTGCTCTGGCTAGAACTTCCAATACTGTATTGAATAGGAGTGGTGAGAGAGGGCATCTTTGTCTAGTGCCAGATTTCAAATGGAATGCTTATAGTTTTTCCCCATTCAGTATGATATTGGCTGTGGGTTTGTCGTAAATAGCTTTTATTATTTTGAGATATGTTCCATGGATAGCTAGTTTATTGAGAGTTTTTAGCATAAAGTGCTATTGAATTTTGTCGAAGGTCTTCTCTGCATCTATTGAGATGATCATGTGGTTTTTGTCTTTGGTTCTGTTTATGTGGTGGATTACATTTATAGACTTGTGTATGTTGAACCAGCCTTGCATCCCCAGGATGAAGCCTACTTGATTGTAATGGATAAGTTTTTTGATGTGCTGTTGCCATCAGTTTGCCAGTATTTTATTTTATTGAAGATTTTTGCATCTATGTTCATCATGGATATTGGCCTGAAGTTTTCTTTTTTTGTTGAGTCGCTGCCAAGTTTTGGTATCAGGATGATGTTGGTCTCATAAAATGATTTGGGTAGGATTCTCTCTTTTTATATTGTTTGCAATAGTTTCAGAATGGGTGGTACCAACTCCTCTTTGTATGTCTGGTAGAATTTGGCTGTGAACTCATCTGGACCTGGGCTTTTTTTGGTTGGTAGGCTATTTATTGCTGCCTCAACTTCAGCCCTTGTTATTGGTCTATTCAGGGTTTTGACTTCCTGGTTTAGGCTTGGGAGGGTGCAAGTGTCCAGGAATTTATCCATTTCTTCCAGTTTTACTGGTTTATGTTCACAGAGTTGTTTGTAGTAATCTCTGGTGGGAGTTTGTATTTCTGTAGAATTGGTGTTGATACCCCCTTTATCGTTTTTTATAGCATCTATTTGATTCTTCTCTGTTTTCTTTTTTTTTTTTAATCTGGCTAGTGGCCTCTTTTATTGATTTGTTTAAAAAACCAGCTCCTAGATTTATTGATTTTTTAAGGGTTTTTTTGTCTCTATCTCCTTCAATTCTGCTCTGATCTTAGTTATTTCTTGTCTTCTGCTAGCTTGAGTATTTTTTATCTTGCTCCTCTAGCTCTTTCAATTTTGATGATAGGGTGTCAATTTTAGATCTTTCCTTGCTTTTCATATGGGCATTTATTGCTATAAATTTCCCTCTAGACACTGCTTTAAATGTGTCCCAGAAATTCGGGTAGGTTCTGCCTTTGTTCTTATTGATTTTAAAAAATATCTTTATATCTGCCTTCATTTCATTGTTTATCCAGTCAACATTCAAGAGTCAGTTGTTCAGTTTCCATGAAGTTGTGCAGTTCTGAGTTGGTTTCTTAATTCTGAGCTCTAATTTGATTGCTCTGTGGTCTGTGAGACAGTTTGTTATGATTTCCATTCTTTTGCATTTGCCAAGGAGTGATTTACTTCCAATTATGTGGTTAATTTTAGAGTAGGTGTGATGTGGTGCTGAGAAGAATGTATAATCTGTGGATTTGGGGTGGAGAGTTCTGTAAATGTCTATTAGGTTTGCTTGTTCCAGGTCTGAGTTCAAGTCCTGGATATCCTTGCTAATATTCTGTCCTGTTGATCTGTCTAATATTGACAGTGGAGTGTTAAAGTCTCCCACTATTATTGTGTGGGAGTCTACATCTCTTTGTAGTCATTAAGAACTTGCTTTATGTATCTGGGTGCTCCTGTACTGGATGCATATACATTTAGGATTGTTAGCTCTTCTTGTTGCTTTGATCCTTTTACCACTATGTAATGCCCTTCTTTGTCTCTTTTGATCTTTGTTGGTTTAAAGTCTATTTTATCAGAGACTAGGATTGCAACTCCTGCTTTGTTTTGCTCTCCATTTGCTTGGTAAATCTTCCTCCATCCCTTTATTTTGGGTCTATGTGTGTCCTTGCACATGAGATGTGTTTCCTGAATACAGCACACTGATGGGTTTTGACTTTTTATCCAATTTGCCAGTCTGTGTCTTTTGATTGGGACATTTAGCCCATTTATATTTAAGGTTAATATTGTTATGTGTGAATTTGATCCTGCCATTTTGATGCTAGCTGGTTGTTTTGCCTGTTAATTGACTGAGTTTCTTCATTGTATCGATGGTCTTTACCATTTGGTATGTTTTTGAAGTGGCTGGTACTGGTTGTTCCTTTCTATGTTTAGTGTTTCTTTCAGAAGCTCTTGTAAGGCAGGTCTGGTGGTGATGAAATCTCTCAGCAATTGCTTGTTCTAAAGGATTTTATTTCTTATTCGCTTATGAAGTTTAGTTTGGCTGGATATGAAGTTCTTTTCTTTAACGATGTTGAATATTGGCCCCCACTCTCTTCTGGCTTGTAGGGTTTCTGCCGAGAAATCCGCTGTGAGTCTGATGGGCTTCCCTTTGTGGGTAGCCTGACCTTTCTCTCTGGCTGCCCTTAGCATTTTTTCCTTCATTTCAACCCTGGTAAATCTGACGATTATGTTTCTTGGGGTTGCTCTTCTTGAGGGATAGCTTTGTGGTGTTCTCTGTATTTCCTGAACTTGAATGTTGGCCTGTCTTGCTAGGTTGGGGAAGTTCTCCTGGATAATATCCTGAAGAGTGTTTTCCAGCTTGGATTCATTCTCTCTGTCACATTCAGGTACACCTATCAAACGTAGATTAGGTCTTGTCACATAATCCCATATTTCCGGGAGGCTTTGTTCATTTCTTTTCACTCTTTTTTCTCTAATCTTGCCTTCTTCTTTTATTTCATTGAGTTGATCTTCAATCTCTGATATCCTTTCTTCTGCTTGGTTGATTTGGCTATTGAAACTTGTGTATGCTTTGTGAAGTTCTCTTGTGTTTTTCAGCTCCATCAGGTCATTTATATTCTTCTCTAAGATTTTATTCTCATTAGCATTTTGTCTAACCTTTTTTCAAGGTTTTTAGTTTCTTTGCATTGGGTTAGAACATGTTCTTTTAGCTCAGAGAAGTTTGTTATTACCCACCTTCTGAAGCCTGTTTCTGTCAATTCATCAGACTCATTCTCCACCCAGCTTTGTTCCCTTCCTGGTGTGGAGTTGTGATCCCCTGGAGGAGAGGCATTCTGGTTTTGGGTGCTTTCATCCTTTTTGCACTGGTTTCTTCCCATCTTTGTGGATTTATCTACCTGTGGTCTTTGTAGTTGGTGACTTTCAGATGGGGTCTCTGAGTAGACGTCCTTTTTGTTGATGATGAAGTTATTTCTTTTTGTTTTTTAGTTTTCCTTCTAACCATCAGACCCCTCTGCTGTAGGCCTGCTGGAGGTCCACTCCAGACCCTGCTTGCCTGGGGATCACCCGCGGGGGTTGCAGAACAGTAAGGGTTGCTGCCAGTTTCTTCTTCTGCTATCTTTGTCCCAGAAGGATACTCAGCAGATGTCAGCCTAAGCTCTCCTTTAGGAGTGCCTCTTTGGATATACAGAGTTCAGGGTGCTGCTTGAGGAGTCAGTCTGTCCCTTATAGGAGCTCAAGTGCTGAGGTGGGAGCTCCATTTTTCCATTTAGAGCTTCTGGGCAGGTATGTTTAAGCCTGCTGTAGTGGAAATCATAAGCTCCTTTCTCCTCAGGTGCTCTGTCCTGGGAAGGTGGGGCTTCATTTTTAAGTTCCTGATTTGCTGCTGCCTTTTTTCAGAGATGCCCTGCCCAGGAAGGTGGTAGCCTAGCCACAGTCTGCCAGCACAGGTGTTGGTGAGCTGCTGTGGGCTCTGTCCAGCTGCTGTGTGAACTTCCTGTTAGAACTGCCTTGGTAATGGTGGTCTGCTTCAGTAATGGCGGACTGCCTCGGTAATGGCGGACAGCCTGGGTAGTGGTGGACTGCCTCGGTAATGGCAGACGCCCTTCCCCTCACTGAGCTCAACTGTCCCGGGTCCAGCTGCGCTTGCTGCAAAAATCTCAATCCAGAGCGTTTCAGATTGCTGGTCTTTGTGGGCAGTGGGACCTGCTGAGTCAGATCACCTGGCTCCCTGTTTTCAGCCCCCATTTTTTTCAGTTGAATGGATAGTTCTGTATCCCATGTGTTCTAGGCGCCTGTTGAAATGGCTGCCCAGATTTGTAGGAGTTTTTGTGCATAGTCCCACAGCGCTGGCTAAAACAGCCATGCTGGAAACTTGTGGCGCTTTCCAGCCTGGGAATCTCCTGGTGTGTGGGCAGTAAAAACTTATTTGGAAATACAGTGATCACTCACCCTCTGTGTTCTTCTTGCTGTGAACTGCACTCCAGAGCTGTTCCTATTCAGCCATCTTCAATCTCTCCAGTAAAAATAGTTTTAACACATAGACAGTACATATTCCAGCTTCTATCTGCCACAATAGTAAGGATTCAATACTTCATCTTAACTGGATGAGCTAGCTTCAGTTGTCCATAAATAGTTGAATCTGTAACCACTGCCTTCATTTACTGAGTTACAGCTGTCTTTATTGACTTACATTTCAGTGGCACTTAGGTCAAAAATCATATTTTAAAAATGGTTGAAAATGTTTTATAAGATCTACTATTTAACTTCTGTATTGTAAGTTGAACTGGATCAAAGTGTCGATACTGAACATTTTGGATAGTATTTCTATTAATTAAAAATTATAGGCTGTGCACAGGTGGCTCACGCCTGTAATCCCAGCATTTTGGAAGATTGAGGCAGGTGGATCACGAGGTCAGGAGATCGAGACCATCCTAGTCAACATATTAAAACTCCGTCTCCACTAAAATACAAAGAATTAGCTGGGCATGGTGGCACAGGTCTGTAGTCCTAGCTACTCAGGAGGCTGAAGCAGGGGAATCGCTTGAACCCGGGAGGCAGAGATTGCAGTGAGCTGAGATTGTGCCACTACACTCCAGCCTGGCAACAGAGTGAGACTCTATCTCAAAAAAAAAATTATAAACAGACAAATCTTTAAACATAAAATCAGAAAATATTGAGACATCAACATTATTTGAAGAAAAAAAATGACAAGATTGAACATAAGATAAACTTTGGGTAAAACGCAAAGGCAGTCTGGCCAGGAAGTGTTTAGAACTTCATTCTAAGAGACCCTGAGGGACTACCATAAAGCATATATCTAATTTATAGCCATTTGCTCTGAAAAGACATTACACAGAATATAGCAGTATTTTTTAAAATATGTTTTGAAATTAAAAATGTTAAACGAACATCAAAAAGTCTATTTACTCACCATGAAATTGCACCAAATCCCAACTCATGATAACCACCATGTTGTGTTAGTAATAGTAAATTTGTTATAGACATGCCTATTTTAACATATGATTTTGGTAATCCAAGTCATTAAGGCAAATCACTGATATTTGAACCAGTACTGTATTATATTCAGGGTATTTCTACATGTGAGTAATTAGGTTAAGTCCTAGGGTCATAAAATTGAGTGAAATACAACTCTTGTCCAAAATATTTTCTTTCTATTTATTCAAGAGTTAAACTCTTGTTTGCAATTTATGTTCTTAAAGTTCAAATTCAGTGGAATACTAGGAATATAATATATATTCTAGTAAAGGCTCACTAGATAAAAGAATAAATCCTTTCAACTTAAGCTGGCATCTGATTTTTTTTTTTTCTAACTCGTTCTTTCTATTAAAGCCAGCATTACCCAATACCAAAACCAAACAAGGAAATAACAAAAAAAGATATCCCTGATGAACATAGATGCAAAAATTCTTGACAAAATACTAGCAAATCAAATTCAACAACACATTAAAAAGATCATTCACCATGACCAAGTGAGATTCATCCCAGGGATGAAAGTGTGGCTCAACATATGCAAATCAATAAACATGATACATCATATTAACAGAACCAAGAAAAAACACTGTATGATCAGCTCAGTATATGCTGAAAAAAAATTATTAAAATTTAACATCCCTTTCTGATAAAAACCTTCAACAAATTGTATATAGAATTAAAAAATACCTCAAAATAATAAAGGCCTTGTATGACAAACTCACAGCAAACATCATACTGAATAAGGAAAAACTGAAAGCCTTTCCTCTAAGATTTGGAACTAAACAAGGATGCCCATTTTCACCACTTTTGTTCAGCATATTACTAGAAGTCCTGGACACAGTAAACTAAAAACTAGTCCCCTCCCCTCACCTTCCCTCCCCTCACCTTTCCTCCCCTCCCCTTCTCTCCCTTCCCCTCTCCTCCCCTCCCCTTCCATACTCAAATTGGAAAGGAAGAAGTCAAATGAGCCTGTTGACAATTGACAAGGCTTTACATTTAGAAAAACCTAAAGATTTCACCAAGAAAAAAAATGATTAGATGAATGCAAAAATTCAGCAAAGTTGCAGGACACAGATTCAACATAACAATAATCAGTAGCATTTATGTATGCCAACAGGGAACCATCTAAAAGAAATCAAGAAAGCAATCCCATCTATAATCACTGCAAAGAATACAAAATACCTAGGAGTCAATTTAACCCAAGTAAAAGACCTACACAAGGAAAGCTATAAAACACTGATGAAAGAAATTTGAAAAACACAGAAAATGGAAAATATTTTATGCTGATGGATTTGAAGAATTAATATCATTAAAATAACACTACCCAAAGCAACTTATAGATTCAATACAATCCCTATCAAATTACCAATGACATTCCTCACAGAAAGAGATTTTTAAAATCTTAAAATTTATGTGGAACCACAAAAGACCCCAAAGTAATCCTGAGCAAAGCAATACTGAGCAAAAAGAACAAGGTTGAAGGCACTACATTATCTGACTTCAAAACATACTACAAACCTATAGTAACTAAACTCAGCATGGAATAAACTCAGCATGGTATAAACATAGAAACAGATGCATAGACCAATGGAATGGAATCGAGGACCCAGGTATAAATACAGACATTTACCGCCAACTTATTTTTGTCAAAGGCACCAAACATATAGAATAGAAGAAAGGACAGCCTCTTCGATAAACGGGGGTGAGAATATTGGACAACCATATTCAGAACAGGAAACTAGATCCCTCTCTCACCATACACAAAATCAAATGAAAATGGATTAAAGACTCTAAGTCTGAAACATGAAACTACCAGCAGGAAGCAAGGGGAAATGTTCCAGGACATTGGTCTGGGAAAATATTTTGTGTGTAAGACCTCAGAAGCATAGGCAACCAAAGCAAAAATTGACAAATGGGGTCACATCAATTTAAAAAGCTTCAGCAAGTAAAGCAAACAATCAACAAAGTGAAGTTACGGCCCACAGAACGAAGGAAAATATTTTGAAGCTAGCCATCTTACAAGGAATTAATAACCAGAATATATAAAGAGCTCAAGCAACTCAGTAGAAAAAATTAAATAATCTGATTTTTTTATTGCATTTTAGGTTTTGGGGTACATGTGAAGAACATGCAAGATTGTTGCATAGGTACACACATGGCAGTGTGATTTGCTGCCTTACTCCCCATCACCTATATCTGGCATTTCTCCCCATGCTATCTTACCCCAACTCCCCACCCCCAATAATCTGATTTTATTTGAATGGACAAAAGACCTGAATAGATCTTCCTTAAAAAAAAACCCAACTGGCCAAGTATATGAAAAAAAAATTCAACATCACTAATTATCATAGAAATGCAAATCAAAGCCATAGATGTATCATCACACCCCAGTTAAAATGACTTAAAAAGACAGGCGATAACATGCTGATGAGTATGTGGCGAAAAGGGAACCCTCGTACACTGATGCTGGGACTGTAATGTAGCCACTATGGAAAATTATATGGAGGTTTTCCAAAAAAACTAAAAATAGACCTATCATATAATTTAGCAATCCCACTACTGAGTATATACTTAAAAGAAAGCAAATCAATAATCAAAGCCATATCTGCACTCCCACGTTTATTCCAGCACTATTTACAATAGCCAGGATGTGGAATCAACCTAAGTGTTTTTCAGTGGATGAATAAAGAAAATGTGGTGTGTATATAAACAATGGAATAGTATTCAGCCATTAAAAAAATAAAAGACTGCTATTTGCAACGACATGGATAAAACTGGAGGTCACTATTATAAGTGAAATAAGCCAAGCACAGAAAGACAAATATTACATGTTCTCACCCATATGTGGAAGCTTAAGAAATGGATCTCATGAATATAGAGTGTAGATTGTAAATTGGCTATTACAAGGGGCCAAGAATAGAAGCATGGAGGGAGGTTCAAAAAGAGGCCGATTAACAAGTATAAATTATATAGTTTGATAGACGAGATAAGACCTAGTGTTTGGTAGATGAGTAGGCCATGATTTACAATAAGCTATTGTGCATTTCAAAATAGCTAGAAGAAAATAATTTCAATGTTTCTAGTCTAAAGACAAATATTTAAGGTGATAGATACCCTGACTACACTGATTTGAGTTTTACAAATTATATGAATGCATTAAATTACTAAATGTATCCTGAAACTATGAGCCTTTCTTATGTATCAATAAGCAAAAAACACCAGGTGCTTGCAAGGATGCAGAGAAACACTTACACACTATTGGTGGGAATGTAAACCAGTATAGCCGCTAAGGAAAACAGGATGGATAGTTCTCAAAAACCTAAAAATAGAAGTAATATATTATCCAGCAATCCTACTACTGGGTATTTATCCAGAGAAAAGGAAATTATATCAAAAGAACACCTGCACATTCATGTTTATTGAAGCACAATTCACAATAGCAAAAGACATGGAATCAACTGAAGTGTCCATCAAGAGATGGCTGGATAAGAAAATATGCTATACATACACAATGGAATACTACCTGGCCATAAAAAGTAATGAAATTCTGTCATTTGCAACAACATGGATGGAAGTAGAGGACATTATATGAAGAGAAATAAACCAGGCACAGAAAAACAAATATCACATATTCTCACTCATATGTGGGAGCTTAAAGAGTTGATCTCATGGAGTAGAGAATGAAACTATAGTTACCAGAGGCTGGAAAGGGTTTTGCTGGGGAAAAGGAGATGAAGAGAGTTTGGTTAATGGGTATAAACATACAGTTGAATAGAAAAAATGTTTCGATGTTTGATAGCATAGTAGGATGACTATCATTAAGAACAATGTAGTGTATATTTCAAAATAGCTAGAAAAGAGGATTTGAAGTGTTCTCAACACATAGAAATGATAAATATTAAAGGTGATATGTATCCTCAATACCCTGGAGTGATCATTACACAGTTATGCATATAGCAAAATACCACATGTATACGATAAACATGTACAAACGTCATGTAGACTTTTAAAAAATAAACAAATCTAGAAAAAGGTAAAGGGAATATACTCTTTATTTATATTTTTGAATTCAGATTTCAGGGAAGGGTGCTGGATATATAGTGTATATTCAGTAAATATTCACTGAGTAAGTGAATAAATGCCTTTCTTTTAAGCTGGTAGCCAATCTTTTTCACACTCTTTAATTTTTTTATTTGATGTTGAATGTTTGTGCTTTTCTTATTCTCCTGGACTAAATATTTCCAGTGTTTTATTGATTTTTTTCTACAAGTAATCATAATAAATTCCTTTATTTTTTCTCTTTTCTAATTTATATCTCTGATGGTTAATACTGTCAACTTGATTGGATTGAAAGATGGAAAGTACTGATCCTAGATGTGTCTGTGAGGGTGTTGCAAAGGAGATTAACATTTGAGTCAATGGTCTGGGGAAGGCAGACCCACCTTTAATCTGGCAGGCACCATCTAATGTAAAGCAGGCAGAAAAATTTGAGAAAGCGAGACTGGCCTAGCCTCCCAGCCTCCTAAATCTTTCTCTCGTGCCGGATGCTCCCTGCGCTAGAACATCAGACTCCAGGTTCTTCAGTTTTGGGACTTGGACTGGCTCTCCTTGCTCCTCAGCTTGCAGACAGCCTATTGTGTATTGTGGAACCTTGTGATCGTGTAAGTTGATACTTAATAAACTCCCATATATATATATATATATCTATATATCTATATAGGATTGCTATATATATCTATAGATATGTATCTATATCTCTATAAATCTAACTATTGCTACATATAACTATGGGATTGCTATGTATATCTATATTCTATTAGTTCTCTTCCTCTAGAGAACCCTAATACACTGTCTTTTATTTATTCATTTGTATATACATATATATATATATATATAAAAAATAAATGAATAACTAACTTGCTGCAGCCATATTTTGTAAAGGACTTTCTGCTTAACCATAACTCTTTCTTCATAATCCATTTCAGGAAGAGGAGATAATAGGTCGAAAGTCTGTACACGTTTAAGAGTCTTGACGTTAACTGCCATATTGCCCTTGTAGTGATTGGAAAAATTACACTCCCACTCCAACCATACGAAAATGCATGAACTTGTGTGATACAAGTAGAAATAGAATCTAATGGGGATGCAAGAAAATGAGGGCTGATTCTTCTTGAGTAAGGGGCTGGTCATCAGAGACCATGGCCTTAAAGAAATAATAGTAGAGTGAAATTTCAAAAACTAAGAAAGAATAGACATTAAAATCTTAAATTGACAGAAGAGTTCAAATTTAAAACTCAAGCAAATAATTGTTTAAAAATAACAAGAAGATAAAGAGAATTGCTAATTTTTTAAACATTGATTATATATATACATATATAGTAACAATTGTATTTGAAGCACCGTTATAAGACTTGTAGCAATAAATGTGAAGGGCAAAAGTTCCTGCCTTTAAGTAGTTATGTATTCAAGGGTGTGTACAGAGGAGACAGCTAATACATGTATAAATTAGATGTTTTGGGTAATCAATATTACTATGAAGAAAATCAAGTCCAAATAACTGAGTAAAAGTCGGCAGCAATGGGTTGGGTGTGATGGAAGGAGTATTCTAGGTTGCCCAAAAAAGACTTCCTAGAGCAATTACATTATTTGTGCAGAAAAGAGAATCAGTTTTTCGTCTTGTTTTAAATTTAGATGGACATTTGACATCCAAGTAATAACATGTAAACCAAGAAATATGAATTAGCAATTCAGTAGAAAGGTTGAGTCCTAGGATATAAATTCAAACATTTTCAAAATGTAACTAGTCTCTAAAACCACAGACCAGATGAACTTAAGATGCACTTAAATATAATCATAAGAAAAAAATTACAAAATAGATTTTTAAAAATTTACTTTACTATGGTATTAATAATAAAAATATTAGAATGATTGTAGAATTAATTTGTCTAAGTTTAAAGGTACAAAATATAGAGCTGTTAATTCCCCTAAAATTGTAAATATGTTAAATGGATTTAAAATTCCAATGACTTTATTTTAAAATGATTCCAAATTCACATGAACAACAAGTGGAATAGAAGAGCAGAGCAAATATTGAGTAAATAGAATGAAGACAAACACCCTGTATTTTTAAATTATGAGTTATACATAAATGTTTATGATGTAAGAATTAACATAAAATGTGTGAAATAGTGGAAAGTTTAGAAACACACCCAAACATATATAGACCATTTAGTAAAATCATTCTCACAGATTATAAAAAAATGTACAAATTTAAATAATTTACTGTCATTTTTATGTGACAAATTGATAAAGATTCAAAACAATGAAGTCATTCAGAGTTGGCAACATGGGAGGAGTCCGGCATTTTCATATGGTTGGAGTGGGAGTGTAATTTTTCCAGTCACTACAAGGGCAATGTGGCAGTTAACATCAAGACTCTCAAACATGTACAATCTTTTAATCCATTATCTCCTCTTCCTGAAATGGATTGTGAAGAAAGAGTTATAGTTAAGCAAATAGTCCTTTATAAAATATGGCTACGGCAAGTTAGTTAGAAGTAGACTGCTTGAATTAGGTAGTGGTATGTTACATCCATTAACGGTTTCATCAGGTTCTCAAAATTGAGTTTGAATTTCAGAAATTTCAGAAATTGTTCAAGGTACATTAAGTGAATAAAATATGTAACCACAAGTTCGTAAGAAAAAATGTATAAATTTATTCAAGCATGAAAGTGTTAACTGCTTATCTTTTGTTGGACTAAGGAGGATTTTATTTCATTATAATTTTTACTCTTTTTTAGTATTTTACAATGACTGCAGAATAATTTTATAATCATAAAAATGTTCTAATAAACCACAGGCACACTGTGAGGCTACAAATGGGGAAAAGGTGTCGGTGTGCTCATTTCTGAAATAATTATCTCTTGAGTCTTGTGAGACTGTTGTGAGAAACAAGAGAGGTATGAAATGCTCAAGAGTGCATTCAGAGATATAAAGAGGCTGGTTATTCATGCTTTTAGGACACTAAGGTGACGCTGAAGTATTTTGTCAATTGCTTTAAATCTTTCATTTGGTCACCATTAGTGCACTAATGACATGGGGGTGGCCTAAAAAAATTGTAACCATTTCTTTCACAGGGTGTTTTCTCCCATAGGAAGCTGGCTCCAAGGAGGACCTTGACACTGCTTTAAACAAGACCACCAGTTTGCTTAAGGATTCAACAAGCAGATCTTGGCAAGGCAAATTTATAAGCACTAGTTAAAGGTTAAGAAAAGTTCTGGTCTCCTTATTGAACCCAAGAGACACAGAAATGCTAGTGTGTATGATCATGGACCACTAAGCAAGGAAGTGCTTTTACAGGCCTCAGAGGTCGTGGGAGTCCCAGAGCAGGCTCTTTGCAGGGAAGGAAGCAAAAGGGCGAGAATAACTGAGTGGTTTAACAATGTGATTGGTTAACTGAGGTTAGGCTCAATAAAACTCTTTGGGCCTACTATTGGTGGGCAGACTAATTGTACCACAGAGATTCAGGCCACGTTTGGCAACAGTTGCAGAGTGTTGGTTCTAGTGTGCTGGTTATTTTCCAGCAGGGACACATGACATTTCTCATGACTCTAGTGTCAGCTGTTTAGTGCTGTAGACCCTGTCCTGGGCCATGCTGTAATGCTCACATGAAATGTACAAGAGTTGATATGTCTTTTTCACAAGCAAAATAATTTTAGAACCATCATGAATTATTTGCTTTATTATATGCTCAGTTTACAAATTAACTGGAGTAATTTTACTCTGCCCTGAAGGTTCTAGCAGAAAACAGAGCTAGGAATTATTTCTCCCCTTCTATTGCAGTAAAGAATATAATTGTTCTTCTCACCTCCTGCTTGGGCCTCGTTTTCTTTTCAAGTAAAATGTGCGTAACAAAATACTATTGCATGAGAAAGGTGAAGGAAATATAGGAGCACACTATATGAAAACATTTAACAATGAAATAAAACATGTTTGCAACAGATGTTTTATGTACAAAATGTTTAAAGACATCTTTTTAAATAACAAATGAACTATGTAATTAAGCTCTCAGCTTTTCAGGACTCTCACTCATTCATCCATCCATGTATTCAACAAATATGTGTGACTATATATATAGTCCTTACACTCCAGACATCGTTCAGTGAAAGATACAAAAGTGAATGGCACTTAACATCTATTCAGAGAGAGAGCTTCAGGAAACAAACACACGAACACATGCTCTCACCATGAAATAAGTAGTAAGAAAAATGTTGAAAACAGTACATTTATTTTAAGACAGAATGAAAGGTACAAAGGTGATAATGTGCTGTTTTTTTAAAAATTACTGTAGTCATTTCAGGTAGTAAATTACTGCTTCAAAGTTGTATTGAAAGGACAGTCTGGCATGGAGTAATAAGCATGAGCTTTTAAATACGGGGATTTAACTTACATAGTAGCTAAGTGAACTTTAATTCTTCCTTTGAGTTTTGATAATTTCACTACCTTACCAATTTTTTTGCAGAAAATATTTTTTTTAAAGACAGAGTCTTGCTGTGTCAGCCAGGCTGAAGTGCAGTGGCACAATCATAGCTAACTGCAGCCTCAAACTCCTGGGCTCAAGTGATCTTCCTGCCTCAGCCTCCTGAGTAGCTGGAACTACAGGCATGTGACACCATGCCTAGCTAATTTTTTGTAGACATGAGGTCTTACTATGTTGCTAGGCTAGTCTTGAACTCATAGACTCATGCAATACTCCTGCCTCAGCCTTTCAAAGTACTGGGATTACAGATGTGAGCTGCAGTACCCAGCCCTAAAAACCCTAGTATTTTCTAGGGTAAGAATAATGTAAAAATTATTCTTATACAATTATTATTATATTAACATATTATCATGTTATTTTGAAAGAATAATGTAAGCTCTGTATACTTTAAGAATTCACATACATGTTTAGCATTTTTATAGTAACAGTTTCCTGTGAGTCCAGAAGAAAATTTTTTGATGTATTATGTTTTGAGACTCTGAAAACATATATGAGTCAATAATTTTTTTAAAATTGTGTGGACTGTATGAGTCCCATACTCCTAATGTGACAGGAAAACATGTGAAGTACTTGTTGTTGCCAAAGTGGCTTCTAATTCCACATCTGCTACTACCACAGCTACGACTGCTACTGTCACCATTATTAAAACAGAAGCAGACATATGTCCAGGCACTGCCTGTTCAACTGCTGACCCCTAACTCTTCGAAATATGCCCAGAAACATTTATTACAAAGAGCTAAGTTCATTACCCTGACGGAAGTAAAAGAGAACACTACTTTGACATAATATTAGCACGGTTTAACTGAAGAGGGATGCCAGGAAAAGATATTTATTAATATGTTGTTCCAGGGTCTGGGATGTGTGATTTTTAAGGTGGTTCTTAAAAGGTTAAAAATATCTGTGGAATGAACAGAAATAGTGAAATAATAGCTTTAGACTGTGGGCATAGCAAAGAGAGGACATTGAAGTGAGCTTTGAAGAGCAGCCATTAGTCTTGGTAAGTAAGCTATTTGGATTGGTTCAGTCTTATTTCTGAAGCACAACTATTTCTTGGAGCAAGTAGTTTTCTTGTTTACAGCAGTTTTTATTTTTTTGTATTTTATTTTTTCGAGACAGTGTTTCACTCTGTTGCCCAGGCTGGAATGCAGTGGCACAATCTTGGCTCACTGCAACCTCCACTTCCCAGGTTCAAGTGATTCTCTCACTTCAACCTCCCAAGAAACTGGGATTACACGGGCACACCACCATGCCTGGTTAATTTTTGTATTTTTAGTGGAGACAGGGTTTCACCATGTTGGCCAGGCTGGTCTTGAACTTCTGGCCTCCAGTGATCCACCTACCTCGGCCTCTCGAAGTGCTGGGATTACAGGTGTGAGTCACCATGCAGGGCCTGTTTTCAGTGGCTTTTAAGACAGGCTTTTTTTTTTTTCCAGCCATGATGTTGAGGGAACATTCTCAAGTTAGATTACCAATTTGGATTCTTAAAAACTAAATGATGAGTAAAACGTATTGGAAAAGTAAACGTAATAGCTATCAAGATACTGCTAGCAAACTTCTGACTCACCAAAATCAAATCTGTATGTGTATACATATATAATATGATCATATCAAAGTTATACATGTTTGGAAGATTTGAAGATCACATCATTATAACAGAAGTTAAAGGCTTGGAAGGCCTTTATAATGAGATATAAGGTTATATATATTCCCATATCTGAAACTTGATTCTAGAAGAATAAATTATCTGGTCCAAATTTTAAAGATGACATGACGGAAGACCCACCAGGACTGGAGGTGAGGTGTTCTAAGACATGATCATCTGTAAGCCTCTGTCTTTGTTTGATAGGTTTGTTTTGAGTTATGACTTAGGAAAATTAGATTTGGATATGACTTTCCATTTACTACTTATTCCAATGCAGCAGAGAAACCACCAGAAAACACCAGGAGGAATACATAGAAATTGTTTTTAAATATCTAAATTCCATCTCTCCAGCCCAGGCTTAGTTTCTCCTCCTCTGATTGCTCATTTTGATTTCTGTTTCCCTACTGTACTGCAGTTTAAATAATAACTTTTTGAGAATAAGTGTTGCTACTTTCAGACATGTCATTATGAAACTTGCTTAAAAATAATATTTTGTTTAGAAGTTTCAAAATGTCATTCTCAGAGCATGGGCTTGAAGTCAGTGACATCTGGCTTGACCCTTAGATCTGGCACTGGCTACTTGTGTAACTCTGGGTTATTTACTTAACTTATGAAAGTCTCTATTGTCTCCATTCTGAAGTGGGAATAATGACACCTGCCATAGGCCTGGTGCAGGTGTTAACTGAGCATATTCCAAGTCCCTTCGGCAAATGCCAAACACATAACAAATACTATGGGTTAAACTGTGTTCCTGAAAAAATTTCTATGTGAATGACCTAACCCCAGAAGAATGTGATCTTATTTAAAAACAGGGCCTTTGCAGAAGAAATAGTTAAGATGGGGTCATTAGGGTGGACCCTAATTCAATATAATTTGTATCTTTCTAAAGAAAGGGAGATCTGAACACAGAGCAAGACACACAGAACACCATGTGAGTGTGACGGAGATGCCTCTGCCAGCCAAGGAGTGCTAAGACACACAAGAGGGCACCCTGTGAGCATGACAGAGATGCCTCTGCCAGCCAAGGAGCACTAAGGGTTGCCAGCAAACCTCCAAAAGCAAGGAGAAGGCCTGGAACAGATTCTTCCTCACAGCCCTCAGAACGGACCAACTCTGCTGGCTCAGATCATATATTTCTATCATTTCAGCACCCAGTTTGTTCTACCTTGTTAGCATATCCTTAGCAAACTATATGATAAGGTGACAGCAAATCTTCCCCTGTTGGAGTAGTTTTACTACTGATCACTGGATGATTCAAATCTTTAAATTTTATAAAATACTTTAGACAGTCATTTAAATATTATTTCAAAATCATAAAGTAAGCAATTTATTACTAATGGGCAATACGATTTCAAGATGCCCCATGTTTTAACATTCTAGTAGTAGTATGTTTTAACCCTATAGAAAGAGACATCCCTGGCATCAAATTTATCTAAAACAGAAATGCTCTGTTATTATTTTCTAATGGATATAGAAATGATATTCTGTATTTTGAAAAACAACTCATTAATTTAAATGTATATTTATAACCAAGGTTAACTGAATGCTTTTTACATCTGCCTTCTAAAACATAATTTAAATATAAGCATTTAAAAAATGATTACTGAGTAATTCCAAGACATATTCTTTTTTTTTCTGCACTCTTTTGGGAAAAGTATGACTCTTAAAAATGTTCATTCTATTGATTTTGCTAAACTCAAGGCTATGAACAAAACCTCACATTTAAGCTGCAATATTGAGAAAACTAGAGGCCTTGGGCTAGAGAAATATATTTTTTTAAAGTTTAGAAAATATCCAAGCACTTATTGGCTCCCGTCAGCTGGAACAATTTCTCCACTGAGCGGTGCCAAGCTGTTGGGAAAACTGCAGGAACCTACCGTCATTGCACAAAAGTCAACATCTCTCCAAGACGGAAAAGAGAAAAGGCCTGTTTTTTAATTATATGCTTTCCTGTAAGACATTTTAAAGTAGCTGAAACAGCATTTTCATGACCTGAAAGGATAGATGGATAATCCTCTAGACTGCTCGGTATTAGAAGTGACTCCTAAGAGTGAAATAAGACAGCACCCGAGCACTTGCTGGCTTCGTGAGGACCAAATAGCACGGCATGGAATCCACAGCCCATCTCCCTCAGCAGGGTGAGGGATGTGTGCTAAGTCTAGTAGCCAGAGCCTTTCCATTTCCAGATCCTGGCAATGAAAAATAATCAAAATGCATGAAGGACAGATTACAAAAGCAATTGTGAGGACACCTAGCAAGAAATCCTCTGCTTCCATTTGAAGCAATCAGAACAGGCGTTTCTCAGGATCTCCCATTATTTTGTGGGATACTGGAAGCAGTGGTGAAATAGGATACTCTCTCTCCTTTGAAAAATAAAGAAGAGGACAGCAGGAACTCAACTACCATTCCTTCATTCATTTAGCAACTTTATACTAGCACCTGGCACATGGGAAACAAGGAGCTGTTCGGTGCTAAATTCAATGATGTGAGTAAAGCAGATACAGTGTCTGCCTGGATAAGACGTTCGTCTGCTGTGGGAAACAATTCATGAACAAGTAAGCAAAGCATTGTTGAAGGGATGGTTCTGAAACTCTATAAAGGAAGCAAAGAGATGCTTTAAGAAAGAATACTGGAGCCTGCAGGGTTGGAAACACTTGTTTTGACTCATGGTCAAGACTCTCAAAGGAAGAGTAATTAAGGGTAAGACTTGACAGACGCAAAGTGGCAAGATTTGCAAACAGAGGTGAAAAGCATTCTGAATTTATAATGAGCTTGTGCAAAAGCCCTGAGGCGGGAATGAACTTGCTGTGTTTGGGAAGAGGCAATAGGTGGAGGCTAGAGAGATACAGCAAGGAACTGAAGGCATTGCAGGTCATGGTAAGAGGTCTAGATTTTAATTTCTTAAAATCTTATTGGCATAGGATTGAAAGCTTTCCAATAAGAAGATGTTTAAGCCTATTATTTGCTTTTCATTTTTATTTTGGCTCCTGTCTGGAGCTTACTTGCATAGAAGAAGAGATACAGTGGGAGGCTAGTGAGTGGACACCGCAGAAGTGCAGGCAGATCATAATGACTGCAACTAGGGTGCTGAGTGGGAATGGAAGGAACTGGATGCATCTAAGGTGTCACTGGTGGTGGAGCTGACACAGAACTAGATTTTGGACTGATTCTGGGGAGTAAGCATATCCCAAAAGCAGCCACCCGGTTGATCAACTCAGAGAACAGGCTAATGGTCACACAGGTGGGGAAATCAGGGAGGAGCATAAGCCAGTGTTAATTAGTTGCCACCTCTCTGGTGTTTACTTATTATTTTGCATGTATGTTGAAAGCAGTAGGTTGTCTCAGGTAGACTCTGAGTTCAGTAGTCATTCATATAATTAAAAAATTTAAATCATTTTATTTTGTTAAGCACCCCCCAATTAGGTGCTTAGAGCAAACTCAGTTTTCATTTCTTTTCATTTTCACTTCAATTTCTCATCAGTTTTTTGTTTTAAAAAACTAAGCTAATACAAAAGTGAAGTTGAATTAATTACCAACTAAAGTCTTGATAATCTACAAGTACTTATCAAAATTATCTTGGTTCTTTTACATCTCTTGTGATTTTTATTTTATTTAGACACATTTGAAATGTGTAAGAACAAGTCATTTCAGAAAATATAACTGAAGCAAATTTACCAAAATGTGCTTTATAGCACCTTTGTTCCCTGTGAAAAGTCTCAGTGGCCAAGTAGCTATTTTTTTAATCATATATAGAAAATTCACATGTTTCTTATATGGCTTATAATGCAGATTAAAAGTTCTGAGAATTAAGTAAAATAAACAAGCCTAATGAAATCAAAACAGAAGAAAACAATTACAGCCAATATCCAAAATCCTGTTTAACTTTGTTTAATCAGAGTAGTACCCATATGGATATATATGACCAACTGGACTCTATGCCTTTTAAAAGAATCCTAATGCCCTTTGAAAATGGCACCAGCCATGTGTAGGTTTATTGGTACTATCAACTATGAGTTCACTTTTAAAAAATCAGTTTATCAATTAGCTGGGCATGGTGGCACATGCCTGTAATCCCAGCTACTCAGGAGGCTGAGGCAGGAGAATTGCCTGAACCCAGGAGGTGGAGGTTGCGGTGAGCCGAGATCACGCCATTGCACTCCAGCCTGGGTAACGAGCGAAACTCCATCTCAAAAAAAAAAAAAAAAAAAAAAAAAAAAAATCAGTTTATCAAGGGACACTGTTTATTTCCTGTAACCAAAAAAACCTAACTCAATGCTTCCCCAGCCTTCTCACATCCTGGCACTCATGTAAAGCAACTTGTTCAGCAATCTGGGCTATATACATGAGGCTTATCATATCTGTCTCTAGTCTCACAACCCTGCTCAGGCACCCCAAGGGCGAAGGTGCCTCAATCTCTTCACTCTCTTATAACAGTGCATATGTATAGGATACAACACGTAACTGGTGTAACAGTGCAACTGTGTGAGGACTCCTGTCCCAATTGATGCACCCATTGTTTCTGAGACCAAGTCATTTTTCTAATCCTCTAAATGCTTGTAGATATTATGTAGAAATAGCAGCCCACTTAAGGCCATTGGCAGATTCTACTGTGAGGATTGTGGGAATCGTACCATGTGTAACAGCACAGTCACTATTCTCAAAGAACAAATAATCATGGATATCCTCTATGCTTTTGCTTAGATTCAGACACAGCTTGACTACTGTGTATAATCGATTTATGCAACATGTTGTGCAAAATAAATTCAAAATTTACAATGACTAATATTAAAGCAGGAAAGTCCGGAAAACAAACCTCTTGAACACCGAACTGGGAAGGAAAGGGTGATTTATTCAGCCCGGAGCAGGGCAGCATAGCTGCCTAACAGCCAAGCTCAGCTCAGAAAGAAAGTCCCTGCCTTTTCAAAGGCTTACAACTCTAGAAATTACACGTGAAAGGGTCTTGGGCTTACAACTTTAGAATTTACATGTGAAAGGGTCTTGGTCCATGGAGTAGGAGTGGGGTATGCAGCTTAGGTGGGGGTTTGATCGTGTTTAAGTAAAAACAATGCCTTCTTGAAAGATTCCTCCATACCATGCCTATGATCTATAGGAGGGCAATTAAGGTGGTGCCCAGTCTGCCAGCCTTTACTTCTCCTATTGAAATGCAGTGTGGAAGTCAAGGGGGAGGTAGTCTTAGGTGCTTAGGTCTCCTTCCTCAATATGATGGCCTACTCCGTTGAGAGTGTGGGGAGCATGAAGGCAGTGTTTTACTCTCTGCGTTCTCACATTGATTGTTCTGATGGCATGCCTTTTTAAATTATTGCCTTTTACCAGTGTTTAGGCTAATCTATTTTTTTCTTTCCATTTTTTAAACTACAATCTACAAAATTATTTCTTTGATTCTTTATAAAGATTTTAGATGAAAAGTAAACTTCTGGGTTGGATATTACCTAGAAAATCCCCTCCCTTCCTCTCATTTTATTCATGAGGAGTAGTTAGGACACTAGCAAGCTCATAGCAAAGACAATGGATCTTCATCAAATATTTACCAAGAGGCGTCTTGCTTTCAAAATGGCACAGAACTCGTTTGAGATTCTGGCTCTGATGTTTGCTATGTGTGAATAAGGGCACCTAATTCAGAATTATTGTGACAATTACATGGAATAATGTGTATTAAGGAGTTTAGCATGATGCCCTGGCTCATACTAATCATTCAACAAAGCATAACTAAGAAAAATTAAAGACTACTATTGCCTATTCTGGTTATCAAAATACATTAAAAATTAAAAGCCACAATCCCTTTGGTGATAGGGTAGAAAGATTCAAAGGAAAGAAAGGAGTCTGAAAGAGTCTTGGCTGCGAGATGATCAGATTCTAACTAGAGTGGTTAGGGTAGAACTGGGAAGTAGCACTGGGATGACTTGTTGGTGTAAGATCCAGAAGTGATGTCCAAAACATGAGATCCCAGAGGTGGCCTGCGTGATTTGCTGGGCTGGACTGCCCTTTCTGCAGTCAATTGGAACACCAGCTTCAGTAGTCATTTAAAACTGTGACACTATAAATAAGTTCCCATGGCAGCATCCACAATGATTATGTTCCTCATACTTTCCTTCTGAAGACTAAAAGTGACTTAAGGCAGCAATCTACACAAATATATCATTTATTAGTCTTTATTAAGGTACATGTCCCATGAACTACAATACCTTTTAGGCACCTGTGTTTTATGCTTCAAGCTTTTATATTAACTTGCTTGTAATACTTGGTAATATCAAGCAATCATATGAACCTTGTGAGGACTGTCTATGTTTGGAGGATTAGAAAAATAATTTATGGTTTTATGGAAAATAGGAGGAAGAAAGAAGAAAGAAAAGGAGGAGAAGCCTTTGTTGACTGGTCTGTAAGCCTGAAACAGTTGTCTACTCTCCAACTAAAAATGTTGGGTTTTATACTTTTCGAATAAAAAGCATATTGTTGAAGAAAAGAAGGATTTTAGAGCTGAGTTTTAGTGTTATCTGGTGACTGTAGGTACTCTGTGATCAAAGCCTAGTACAAGTTGAAGGCCTGACAGTCAAGAGCAATTTGATTTCCATAAATAGGTTTCCTTCTTGTTTCCAAATGATATAAATAGAGTCCCTTCCTGGAAGTTGTTCTTGTACCACTAAGTAACTGGTAAGATTCACAGTTTAGGTTCTGCTGCAGAAATTTAAAAAGGCATATTACAGAATCATGCTGATTCCTCTGTGAACCCCAAGGCCCCATTTCCTCCCTGTCAGTCTCCATGTCTGATTTCTTGTACCCAATGTTCAGATAAAGCAATTCAAATACAAATAAATTACAGCTCCATTAATAAAGAGATGTCAAGATCAGGCACATAATTCAATTGCTTGTTGGATACATATCCTTCCTTGTTACAAATTTTCACTTAGGGAGGCACATTAATTGGTTTGGGACACTACAGGGGGAATTAGTGCATCCTAGTCACACCTAGGATATTGCTGTAGGATAATCCAGCAAATAATAATCATGAAAGATCATATAATAAAAGTGCTTTGCACATTGTATTTTCTGTAAGCTTCAGAACATGTTTTTTTTTTTCAGAAGTTTTATTGTTTTGCATTTAGGTCTACAATCTATCTCAAGTTAATTTTTATTTATTTTTTTTTTTTTAATTTTTTTATTGCATTTTAGGTTTTGGGGTACATGTGAAGAACATGCAAGATTGTTGCATAGGTGCATACATGGCAGTGTGATTTGCTGCCTTCCTCCCCTTCACCTATATCTGGCATTTCTCCCCATGCTATCTCTCCCCAACTCCCCACCCCCCACTGTCCCTCCCCTATTTCCCCCCAACAAACCCCAGTGTGTAGTGCTCCCCTCCCTGTGTCCATGTGTTCTCATTGTTCAACATCCGCCTATGAGTGAGAACATGCGGTGTTTGATTTTCTGTTCTTGTGTCAGTTTGCTGAGAATGATGGTTTCCAGGTTCATCCATGTCCCTACAGAGGACGTGAACTCATTGTTTTTGATGGCTGCATAATATTCCATGGTGTATATGTGCCACATTTTCCCTGTCCAGTCTATCATCGATGGGCATTAGGGTTGGTTCCAGGTCTTTGCTATTGTAAACTGTGCTGCAATGAACATTCGTGTACATGTGTCCTTATAGTAGAATGATTTATAATCCTTTGGATATATACCCCGTAATGGGATTGCTGGGTCAAATGGAATTTCTATTTCTAGGTCCTTGAGGAATTGCCACACTGTCTTCCACAATGGTTAAACTAATTTACACTCCCACCAACAGTGTAAAAGTGTTCCTATTTCTCCACATCCTCTCCAGCATCTGTTGTCTCCAGATTTTTTAATGATCGCCATTCTAACTGGCGGGAGATGGTATCTCAATATAGTTTTGATTTGCATTTCTGTAATGACCAGTGATGATGAGCATTTTTTCATATGTTTGTTGGCCTCATGTATGTCTTCTTTTGTAAAGTATCTGTTCATATCCTTCGCTCACTTTTGAATGGGCTTGTTTTTTTCTTATAAATCTGTTTTAGTTCTTTGTAAATTCTGGATATCAGCCCTTTGTCAGATGGGTAAGCTGCAAAATTTTTTCCCATTCTGTTGGTTGCCGATTCACTCTAATGACTGCTTCTTTTGCTGTGCAGAAGCTGTGGAGTTTGATTAGGTCCCATTTGTCTATTTTGGCTTTTGTCGCCAATGCTTTTGGTGTTTTGGTCATGAAGTCCTTGCCTATGCCTATGTCCTGAATGGTTTTGCCTAGATTTTCTTCTAGGGTTTTTATGGTGTTAGGTCTTCTGTTTAAGTCTTTAATCCATCTGGCGTTAATTTTAGTGTAAGGAATCAGGAAGGGGTCCAGTTTCTGCTTTCTGCATATGGCTAGCCAGTTTTCCCAACACCAGTTATTAAACAGGGAATCCTGTTTTTGTCAGGATTGTCAAAGATCGGATGGTTGTAGATAAGTCGTGTTGCCTCCGAGGCCTCTGTTCTGTTCCATTGGTCTATATCTCTGTTTTGGTACCAGTACCATGATGTTTTGATTACTGTAGCCTTGCAGTATAGTTTGATGTCTGGTAGTGTGATGCCTCCCGCTTTGTTCTTTTTGCTTAGAATTGACTTGGCTATGCGGGCTGTCTTTTGGTTCCATATGAAGTTTAAGGTGGTTTTTCCAGTTCTGTGAAGAAGGTCTTTGGTAGCTTCATGGGAATAGCATTGAATCTGTAAATTACTTTGGGCAGTATGGCCATTTTCACGATATTGATTCTTCCTAACCATGAACATGCAATGTTTCTCCATCTGTTTGTGTCTTCTCTTATTTCATTGAGCTGTGGTTTGTAGTTCTCCTTGAAGTTTTCTGAGTCATTCTTTTTTCAAAAATGTAATCCATATGGCAAGTTTAAGAAAGAGATTCCTTATTGGTATTAAGTGAATTGCAGAATCACTGGGAGGACTGAAAACACAGAGTCTAGAGTTTGCTTTTGAGAACTCCCAAACATACCCCCAAAAGATGTCTCCACAAGGACAACTGTGCCTTTCACTCTCAGAAGCTCCTACTGTAGTGAGAAGCTGCTGGTTCCGTGGCCAGTCCACCATCACTCTGCCTCTGACAAAATGTGTGTCTAGGAAATGTGTCATCTGCACCTTGCCTCTTTTCTCACGTAGCTCAGTTTCAAATCCAAGTCTCAAAAGACAGCATTGATCTGATTTTCCTAATTAAAATAATATCCAGAGTCTCAGAGGCAGCAGATTTGTGAAATACAGCACTGCCCATGCCGTCTTAGTGATGAGGGCCCTTAGGATATGGCTGCCACTGAACAGCCCCTCAAAGTCTGTTGCATGCTCACTAAATCATCTGCTCATCATTGTCACCATGACTGATACTGGAGCCTTCCCGTTTTACAGGTGAGGACACCAAAGGAAGCCAGGTCACATCCCTGTCCAGGGTCACACAACTGAAAGAAAGCTGAACAAGCGTTGTAATCTGGACATGCTGGCCCAAGTCTTCACTCTGCTCCTCTCACTGAGCTGTCCCTGCAGGGACTCACAGGGACTGTGCCTGTGTGTGTGAAAAGTCACTTCAATATGTACAGGGGCATGTGTGTTCTGAAAGCTATATCTATATGGTTTATTTTCTGTATTAGTCCATTCTCACACTGGTAATAAAGACATACCAAAGACTGGGTAATTTATAAAGAAAAGAGGTTTAATTGGTTCAAAGTTTAGCCTGGCTGGGGAGGACTCAGGAAACTCACAATCATGGCGGAAGGAGAAGCAAACACATCCTTCTTCACATAGTGGCAGGAAGGAGAAGTGCCGAGCAAAAGGGTAAAAGCCCCTTAAAAACCATCAGCTCTCATGAGAACTCACCATCACAAGATCAGCCGGAGGGCAACTGCCCCTCCCACCAAGTCCATCCCAACAATGTGTGGCGATTATAGGAACTACAGTTCAAGATGAGGTTTGGGTGGGGACGCAGGCAAACCATATCACTGTCCGTGCCTGTTGGCCACGATTAAAGTCAGCATATGGTAAAGGGAGAGCAACAAGAAAGGGAGCCTGGAAATCGAGACTTTAGTCTAGGTTCTTGTCCTTGAGGTGACTTAGGTTAAATGAAATTACATGACCTTAGTATCTTTCTGAGGCAGTTGGGATAAATCAGCAGATTCCAGAGAATTTTTCATGAAATATCATTCTGAAGATGCTCCTTAGAAAATAGTTCTATGATAAAGGTGCGACATGCTATATAATATACTGTGATCTTAGAGATTTACAATGCACAAGCATTTTAAAGCACTAAGTATAGCAAAAAAAAAAAAAAAAAAAGATTTAGCTTTCAACTCAGATTTTTTTCAATCCTATTTAATGATACACCATCTTTTTTCAGTTAATATCCCTTAGAGATAGAGCTAAAAGGTCATTAAAGTATTTGTCAAAGGCAAATGTTTGTAATGATTTTTTCCAAGTACTCAACATAATCACAGCATGCATTAGTGAGACTCTTCTGCTTGCAAGAAACATGAATCCAGTCCAACTACTTTAAGTAGTAGAGAACATTCAATAGAAGATTACATGACTTTTACATAAAAATGAAGGGGAGGGAAGGCAGAGCATCAGTAATAAAGTGAACACAGCAGAGACTTAAGGAGGAGTACAGCACTGCCTTTTGTTTTCTTGTGTGTGCCCAGGCTTGGAGGAACCTTTTTCTTAGTCCACATTACTGGAAGCATGGCTGCAGTAATTCCAAGTTAACATGTTCTTGTTCAGTCTTCTGGAGAGACACTCAATAAAATCTTTCTTGGCTCCAGTGTAATATTTTTATGGAAAGAACTAATTTGAATCAGGGATCCGTCCCTGGGCAAATTGCTTGTGACCAGAGAGATAAGGTCATCATTTAAAAACACGCCTCCTTTCATTGTAACATATAAATACACTAAGGAAGTACAAGCCAATAGCCAGAAACGGGGAGGTGAGCTGGGCACAGACCACGATAGCTATGAGTCTTCAGTTTATACTGGATTTTATGACCAGATAGCTCTACTTTGGTCATTGAGAAGGACTGTTAAACCCATTCTGCTCCAAATTCAAATTTGGGTTCAAAGATTTATGCATATAGTATGAAGCTTAAATACATAATCTTGAAGGAATTTACTGTTAACAAGAAGAAGAGTGGAATAACTGGTCTGTCTCAAAGTGGTGTTGTATGACTTCCCTGATTGATTGGAAACAGCACTGATTGATCCAGAGCAGCATTGAATGTTATGGTGTATTTGCAAAGTACTCAACTCTAAAGATAATTAATTCTCTCCTTGTGTCTTTATTTAAGTCTTTGTAACCATGGCTTTAAAGATCTAACTCGATTTTCTGGGCAATGGGCAAAAACTAATGGATGTTTTTTGAGTCTGTTGGAGACCAGTGAAGCACTGCTGCTCCATTCTGTTTTATTGTTGACAATCACCAACTTGACCATCACAGAGGAAAACGAGATTTAACTCAAATTCTTCTTAATGTCTAGAATTTAATCTGTGAAGCCAGTACATGTACTGACGTAAATTTTTTATCATGAATATATTCTTTCCAGATTCATATTATTTGTACCTTCACTTAACTAGGAAGTAAAAAAGTTTTCTTCTAAAACCCAAGAATGACACCACTAATTTCATTAAGTGCACTTAATAGCTAGATTAGTCGAATTACTAAAATAGCTAAATTTGTCACATTACACATAGATTATGCTTCTGGGAAAGAAAACGGCCATTCTAGAATGTTTAAAGATACCCTTCTTCATCTCTCAGCTTTCTTGCAAATCTGATAATTTAGGGTAGCATTTCCAAGACAAATGCTCCCAAGGGCATGTGTCAGGGCGATGAAGAATATTTATTTTCTACCTTCTACATCTCTTTTAACCCATGCCTCACACATCTATTTCTCTCTGCACAAGCTTAACCCCACCTTACACATCTCAAATTAGCATGAGCAATTTAAAAGGCTCCAGATTAGGTGGCTTAGGACCAAGGAAATGATTGACAGACTTGCACCCCACTGAGGGGAGCTGGACTTCCACTTTGCTTCTGAAATGAAGCCCCATTTCACGTTAGTTTTCATAATCACCATATTAATAGTGACATTAATGAGTTATTCCTATTTGCTAAGTTCCATGTGAGTCTGTGTGTATATTGTCTTTTCTCATCTTATCTCACAATCACCCAGTGAGGCAGGTATTCTTGTTCCTATTTCAAAAACCCGCAGCCTTAGTTATGATGAAGTAAAATGCCTGGGCAAGGTGACATAGATGTATGTAACAGAAACAGGACTGGAACTTAAGACTGACTCCAAATTCCAGGTTAGAGAATTGAAGGAGGTAATAAACTTAAATACCTTCTGGATATTCTGTGCTTCATATCTGACCTAATGGATCCCTAGAAATCTACCCTCATGAAGCCCGCCCGTGGCTTACGTTTGCTGCCTGGCCTTCCTCTAACGTGTGGACTACAGTCCTGTTCCAGAATCCTGTCACCGTTCCTTAGGGCAGTTACCCACACACACACACATGCTACGCGGGACATCCAGGCCCCTGAAATGATCACAAGCCCATGAAAAGTTCCAATTTGCTTCAGCTTCAATATCTGCGAGGATAACTAGATACTGTCTTCGTTATCAGATTTCTTGGATACTTTCTCCTTAACTCTGTCCTCTAGAAGGAGAGCAAACTTTGAATGTGTCCTGTAAACTTTGAGACTTGAGAGTCAAAGGGTGTTCTATTAACTAATAATTATGCTGGGAGCACAGAGGAATACTGGATCTGTCCCAGGGAACTCAGAATGCAAGGTTTCTCTACGTTTGTACACTCCAAACTCAGAGGGCAGCACTAAATATAGGTCCTACCTGATGTCTTTTTGCCTGGAATTTCTATTGTTAATAGTTACTCAATATTTTACAACATTAATCATAGTAACTACATGTATTGGCCTATATTGGCCATATAAAGCATTATGCTAAGTCCTTTATATGTAAATGGCTTATCCAAACATAAAATATTGAAGAGTACAATAATTGTGCCCAATTTTTATATAGGGCAAAGTAATGCTTAGAAATTAGTTCTTTGGGGCCAAGCTATATTTCTCTACCTCGTAGTGTCAAGGCTTGGGGGTTTGACAAAACTGAGAATATTGTAGGTGTTGATTTTACTTCCAGGTCACCTAATAAAGATGAATAACAGTTTTTTTCTCATAAGACAGTTACACTTGCTCAAGTAGAAATAGTGAAACATAGCTGGATAACAGGGTAATAAAGCCCAGTGTAAACAGGTTTGAAGCTGCAACGTGAAGGTGGACGCTAGATCACAAAAGCTCTGCATCCTGTGAGGCACTTTGGATATGTTTGAGGTGGTACTTGGAAGCCATGGTCAATGCAGACATAATGTTGGTAAACTGTAGCCTGATGTTTACATAAATGTGCACATTTTCTCAAGCTCCATAAATACTTTATGAAAAATTCTTGTGCTTAAAACGTTATATCAGACACCACCTAGAGCAAAACAGTAGTTTATTTTAAATCTTGTCCTTACGTAATATATACTTAACTGAGGGCATGAGCTGAGTACACAAATAAGTACATAGTGATGGAAGACACAGCCCCAAGAACGAGACAAGTCTGAAAGGATAGGAAGAATGCACATAATTTTGATGAAAAAAGGAAACTTCAGGGTTGCATTTGAATCAGGACTTGATGGATAGATTTTATTTTAACAAAAAGGGTTAGAGTGGAGGAGCCATCATGAACAATAGCAGTAATGTAGAAAAATTGTAGAGTCGCGAATCAGCCAGAAACCCGGTTTTGGCCTGAGTATAGATAGTGCTTTGAGGTCAGCTTGCTGCAGGTTTTGCTTCTACCTCTCTTCCGCCGGGAAGCCTCTTCCCTAAAACTTAGCATGGCTGTCTTCCTCTTAACATTCAGATCTTAGCTCAAATGTCTATTCTGGAGAAAGGCTACCCTGAGTATCTGAAATAGACCACTCTCTCCTCATTTATCCTGTATTGGATCACCCTGTTTTGTTATTTTTTTAACTGTGTGTCATCAACCCCCCTTGTTTGTAATGTAAGTGAAATGGAAGAGGGAGCTCCTATCTCTGTCACTACTGTAACTATAGACAATGCAACAGGCCCTCAGTATATGTGTATATAATAGTAAATGAAATCAGCGAGTGTCTAAGTAGATAAGATGCTAAAAACAGATTGGGGCCATAGCACAGAAAGTGGTATGCTAGACAGAAGTGATCATCACCAAAGCAGTGCCCATGGTGGCAGGTGGGGTGGGATTTGTAGGAGAACAGCCTAAATGGAGTGTTTCTTGAGATGTGGCAGCCACAAAGAGGCTGGGTTCAAGACTGAAAAGATTAGAGGGAAGGAGAACATATGGAAGCCACTGAAATAGCTGTGGCAAACGAGAGCAAGCTCTGAGTGAGGGTTGTCCTGGGAGAATTATGAAGAGGGCACATGGGGCAGCTGGAAGGGCAAGATTTCGTAACATTCCACATGCAAGCGAGGAAGAGGGAACGAGAGCTCTCAAGTCCCCAGCATGAAGAGATGAGAAAACGGATCCCATGGCTTTTTTGGTTTTTGTTTCTGAGATGGAGGTGCTGTCTCCCAGACTGGAGTGCGGTGGCACAACCCCAGCTCACTGCAACCTCCACACCCTGGGTTCAAGTAATTCTCCTGTATCAGCTTCCAGAGTAGCTGGGATTACAAGTGTCTGCCACCACTTCTGGCTAATTTTTGTATTTTTAGTAGAGACAGTGTTTCCTCATGTTGGCCAGGCTGGTCTCGAACTCCTGGCCTCAACTGATCTGCCCGCCTCAGCCTCCCAAAGTGCTGGGATTACAGGTGTAAGCCACTGTGCTCAGCCCGATTTCATGACTATTTTTGCATCTGCAATGGTGGCAAGACCTTCACAAGATGGAAAATCAGCTGCTGAGTCCAGGAGAGAAAAAAGGCTGAGACCCATCCATACCTGAACTTGGTTTGTGGAGGTGTGTCCAGGCCTCCCACCATCTTCCCAGTTCGAGAGCCTCTCAAGAGTGGCTAGGGCTTCAACATTCACGATTTTATTGCACTTATTACCATTTTCTTTGTATCAATTTTTTTTTCAATTGACAGAAGCATTTAAGCTACTTAAGCTCAATCTTGACATCACAACATGGCATCACACTGATTAGATAGGTTAGGTAGTAACTTGCTCAAGGTCATACAACTGGTATGTAGGTATGACTATCGGTCTGCTGGGCTTCAAATTTCTAAGCCCTTAGTAAGCTAAAGACAGGCAGTGAGAAAAAAAAGGAGAGAGGAAGGAAGGAAGGAAGGGAGGGAGGAAGGGAGGGAGGGAGGGAGGAAGAGAGAGGAAGGAAGGAAAGAGGGAAAACAGGGAGGGAGGGAGGGAGGGAGAGAGGTAGAGAGGGAAGGAGAAAGAAAAATAAAAGGCTGGGCACGGTGGCTCACCTCTGTAATCCCAGCACTTTGGGAGGCCAAGGCAGGCAGATCACGAGGTCAGGAGTCTGAGACCAGCCTGGCCAATTGGTAAAACTCCATCTCTACTAAAAATGCAAAAATTAGCCAGGCATGGTGGCATGCGCCTCTAGTCCCAGCTATTTGGGAGGCCGAGGCAGAAGAACTCCTTGAACCTGGGAAGTAGAGGTTGCAGTGAGCCAAGATCGTGCCACTGCACTCCAGCCTGGGCAACAGAGTGAGACTCTGTCAAAAAAAAAAAAAAAGAAAAAGAAAGAAAGAGAGAAAGAGAGAAAGAGAAAAAGAAAGAAAAAGAAAGAAAGAAAGAAAGAAGAAAGAAAAGCAAAATAGAGAAAGACGTAGACATGTTTCAAAATGGAATGAAGGCAAGTGTTTGAAATGCTGCAATTAATCAATGAAGATAAAAGGGAAATCAATGAAAATAATCACTACATTTGGTAATTAAAATGTCATTATTGACCTTTGAGAGAATAATTTTTTTTTTAGAGCAAGAGAATGGTAGAAATCAGACTGTATCCTGTAAAAGGAAAATTACTATGTCTATAAATGGAGAATCTAGTTTAAAAAAGCTAAAAACAAAGTAATAATGGTGAACTGCATATTCATCTTATATTCTCAATTCATTTTCATTACAAATTTTCATTCACAGATGCAATATGCACATAAATATACATTAATGAGGCAGTAGTTCATTCTAATTTTTCAGAGTACTATGTTTACATATTAATAGGGAGAGAGAGAAAGAGAGAAAGAGAAAAATAATAAGAAATTATTATAAACAAGCTACTTTAAGATACATGTTAAAGGAGCCAGTACACTATACAAAGTTTAAAAGGATAAAGTTTAAGAGTTAACAAGACTTTCTTTAAAAATATAAGTTAACATCGTTCAGAGAGTCCTCCATTTATCTTCATTTCTGGGGTCAGAAGCTGAATTCAATTGTAATCCAAAATCTGGCAATAGAATGACCTTTCAAGTGAGCTGTTCTAGTCTCTGACATGCCCTTGGATGCACCTTAGTCTAAATGTTAATGTTTTAAGAAGGAAGACTATCTTTTTCGTTAGAATTTTGTTGCAGTAGCGATTTTTCTGAGAAACAAAAATGTTGGTTCATTTTGAATATGTATCACTTTTTAAAAAGTAGTATCTGTGTTTACCCTGGTTTATAATTTTTATGGCACATGTGGTAAGCTTAAATGTCACTGGATGTATATTTACATGAAATTCAATCTTATTTCTTTGGGGAAATGTAAGAAATTCATTGGGTCTTAAATTTTCAAAAGATCCTGGTTCCCCAAGACAACAGCAATGACAGATAAATTGGGTTTTCCTCTCTGGAACTCCCCATAGGCGCCTTTGAAAATACACAGAGTAGAATGGCTGCCTTGGAGAGTTTGTCGGCTAAAGTGCTTATTTCCATACGTAGTCACTTGTCTGAATGTCTGCCATGAATTATAAGCTATAGAAAAATTTAAAATATCCAAACTTTATATTTGAATTTTTATGAATGTATAAATGGATTTGTAAAGAAAAACATGTTTTATCTCAGAATTAGTCATTGAAAAGGAGAAAAATGTGAAGCTGTTTAAACATGAACATTTACTTAGAATATCTATAAAATTCACTTTTTTTATGAGTAACAAGTTATTTAAACTTGTATGGAGTCCTGAAGATCTAACGTAAATGCCTTTAAAACTATCTAGAATTCAATGGAATCAGATGTAGAAGAATGCATACTATTTCTTTGTGATGGATTAGCAGGTCTAGAGAGAGGCAACATAATTGATTTTTTAATATTGGCTTATATTACATTCTAGTCCATTGTAATAATCAACAGAAAATTGAGCTTTATATTTCATTTTGTTGTGGCTCAAGGCCAAATTTTTGAAAGGAATTAGCTTCTTAAATAGGCAGGGAGTATGGATAATTAAAAGTTATCATTTTAATCATTATCATAAAATGATCACTTCTAACATTCTGCTTTTTCTTTTCACAGATGATCTCACTGGCTTCAAGAACATAATCATGCTCGGTCCCTATTTACCGACACCCACAGGCTGCTCAGTACAATGCTGCACCATCAGTCTCAAAATGAAAGGCATTGCTTCTTTTAAAATTATTTCCACTTAGTAAAAGGAAAATGTATTCATGATAATGGTCTCATAATTGGATTCTCACCTGAAAGTAGCTTGTAAGAATGATTGTCTTACCGAGTTTTCCAAACGTTAAACATTTAACTCTACTGCACTCTGCCTCCCACTACCTGCCTTCCCCACAATCTAGATGTGATTTGCTTGTGTTCAGATCACCTGCAGACTATCTACTAGAGGGGAACAGCTCCCTCAGGACACAAGTCACCACTGATTCTCAAACAGAATATTTTATTTTACAGTAGGTAAACACTTAAAAGTCATTTTATCATCAACATGCATAAAATTTTGTGCTAGATTAACATTCTCCAAACTGTTTTTATTTCAGAACTTCAGGTAATAAAAGGTTTCCCTAGAACATTTCTGTTGTCTCATTTTAGTTCCAATCTCCCCATCATCTCTAAGTACCAAAATCTTATATTTAAAAGTCAGTCTAGCCTACGCCATCTCAATTTTTACAGAGTCAATGGATTTCAATTCATTTCCTCTACTTCTGCATTTAGGCACAATGTTGGCATGTCTGAATTTCAGAACAAGTAAATTGTTTTCTTGCAGGTCACATGAACAAATTATTTTTAAATCCCTGGGGCATTTTTCAACTTTTCTCTCTGTGTTTTTGATATCCTGACTCTACTTAAACTCTTTTGTCTTAAAAACTTTGGTATGTAGTATGATAGCTACACATTTCCTCTCCAGGAACACTCTTATGGTTTATGTTTGGAGTGACTAAGCTAAAATTAATTATGAAATAGGACATCACATAAATGTCCTATTCTAAATACTCTGGTCTTTATCGCAGGCATTGTAAAAGACAAGTAGTCAAGCCAAAGGGAATTGGCACTTGGATAAATGCACGAGCTCTGGTTTAAAACGTTTCTTTGTTCTAGCCACATCTGTAGTTTTGTTCAGTATATTAAAATGACTTACTGATATGGGCTTAGAATAGAAATCACATTTGAAACTTTGAAAGTACTTATCATCCTTTAATCAGCTTCCTCTAATATCCATGTAAGAGCCAAAGAAGCTCAGTGCAATCACTTTGAAGTTTCCTCTCACCTTTTACAGATCAAGTGACTGGGGAAAAGTAGGATTTAAATTCTGAAAATCAGATCTGTAAGCGTGAATGGAATTCTGGAGTACCCAAACAATGGTAGCCATTTATATTGCTTCAGGACATTGCTAGATAGGCTGATGTTTAAAAAAAAAAGGCAAAAGGCAAAAAGCGTTCTCTGGTATTTACAGGGTCTGAGCCATTTTTAGTTACTCCTTTGTTAAGGACCTGACTTCAGGAAATCATTACATAATCCTATATGAGTAGAAAGATAAATATGAAATAAGGAACAAGGGCATGGATTTTTCTATGAAAAAGATAGTGGCAAAAAGCTTGTAGCAGGAGCTGTCACACAAAGGGAAATACAAATGGAGTCATGGAGTGTGGAGGCAAGTGAAAGGAGCCTGGGCCTCGCGTCTGGGTGAAGATGGGGTGATGCTGAACAGGAAAGGATAAAGATTTCCCCAAAGGACAAAAGGATGGTTCCAGGCTGGGCAAGGTGGCTCACGCCTGTAATCCCAGCATATTAGGAGGCCAAGGCAGGAGGATCACTTGAGGCCACGAGGTCGAGACCAGCCTGGCCAATGTGGTGGAACCCCATCTCTACTCAAAATACAAAAAATTATCTGGGCATGGTGGAGGGTCCTCGTAATTCCAGCTGCTCAGGAGGGTGAGGCAGCAGAATCACTTGAACTCGGGGGAGTGGAGGTTTCAGTAAGTCGAGATGGTGCCACTCCACTCCAGCCTGGGCAACAGAGAGAGACTCCATCTCAAAAGAAAGAAAAGGCAGTTCCAGGGCCCCCAGCCTAAATGTCACTCATGTCAGTAACTTATCCAAATATCTACAATCCAAACATAATTCTCCCAACCCTGACAACACAATTGTTTTCTTTCACAAGATGATTTTTTAAGTAGGAAAAAACCTTAGAAAGTCCTTTTTGAGATCAATGTTTTCTTGACATAAATCTGTTTTTTAATAATGCATGATCCATTATCTCATTATTTCTATTACCATTTCTATTAACATTTTTCTCTTTCTGAGATATAATGCTATACATATTTCAATTAATGTAATAGTTACGAATACAGGCATTAAAGAAAAAATTAAAATAATCCTTGGAAATAATAGCATTAAGAATTAGTATCTAAAATATTCTCTTCTAATAGTCTAATAAATTGAAACTCTGTGGCTATAACATAATACCTGAGACTGAGTAATTTTAGAGAAAATAAGTTTATTTACTTCTTGGTTTTGGAGGTTGGGAAGTCCAAGAACATGGAGCTGGCATCTTGCAAGTGTCTTCTTGCTGTGTCATAATATGGTGGAGGGCATCGCATGGCAAGAGGGCAAGAGCATGCATGTCAACTCAGGTCTTTCTTTCTCTTCTTATAAAGCCACCAGTCCCATTGTGCGGGCCACACCCTCAGGATCTTATTAATCCTAATTACCTCCTAAAGGCTCCACCTCCAATCAACATATACATTTAGGGATTAAGATTCCACAACACATAACATCTGGGGGGTACATTTAAACCATAGCACAGTGGATAACTAAGAAAAGTTGGTTATATTTGATCAGAATTCTTAATAAGAGATAAATCTGGATCTAAACTATTTTTTATTGTGATGATTTGAGATGAACATTATGAAATCTTGTCTCTAAATTTGACAAAATGTTGATATTTGTATGTATGTTATTTCTTGTATGTCAAGTCATTTTGTGTAGCATCTTGGACTTTGTTAATATTATATTGTGGATCTTGATTCTGTTTTAGTCCCCCAAAATGTCTTAATATTTTTGTTTTAGGAGGTAATTAACTCTTGGGTAAGAGCTCTTGTCTTTGCTCTTTTATTTCTACTACTGTAGTCTGCCTGGAAGCTGCATGATTAAAAAGTCAGCTAGAGACTTTTTATCTTTTCGATTTCTTAAACAGAACCTGGAACTCCTGTCTGCTTCTTTTCTTTCTGAGACTGCCTCCTTACTTCTCAGAACCAGTAAGTCACCTCAACTTCATCCTCTTTATCCAGAAAAACTGAAGAACTTCTCATGTAGCACATTAATGCAGACTTTTCTGATACTAAAAGTGGGTCAAACAGCAAGCTCGCCCTGTGTTGGTTCCATCTTCATCTTCCAAGACTTCCCTTCCAGCATCTGCATAGTTTGTCAACTCTTTACAATGTTAGGGATTTCTGTGTTGATATACTTTATAATGTATTGTTGATATTAGTATGAGATTTAGTCTAGTAGGAGCTGACCCATCCACGCCAACATAGACTTCCAGAGCTGTACTTTGTCTAACCAGACTGACAATAGTGAACATTCATTCTGGAATCTTTATGATGAGCTAGGAACTATGGTTGGTGATGTTGCCTATATTGCCTCAAGTAACCTTTACAATTGCATTATGAGGTAGTTATTCTTCGTTTCTCTTTTTATAGAGTAATGAACTGCAGAATGTCATAATTAAGTGATTCAATTGCCTGTGATAACACAAGCAGAAAAATAATTTTTAAATTTATGTTTGTGTCATTTCAAAGCCCACAGATTTCTGGCTACTGGATTGCACAGTTTAATTTACCTGATTACCAGACAAATATTTTGAATTATTGGATAGAAATTTCCCAAAATTATTTTAACAAGATATTATTTATTATTATGATAAATTCCAAATATCAGGGAAAAATCTGGCATTAAGCAAAGTTAACATATAAATGAGGGCAGGTTCACTCTGTACATCTTTATAAAATTCTAATCATCTAAAAGAATGAATTGATTGCAATAAGTACCTAGAAAAGAAATACATTAATTAAAAATTATAAAACTATAATGTTCTCTAAAAAACTAAAATGTTTAATGATAAGACTGGATTTTGCCATGAATTGCTTACTAATTGTGTATGGCACTGAACAGTGCATACAGCTCTCAAGTTTTTGAGAGAGATATAAGAATTAAATAAAATAGCATAAGAAAGAATAAATGCCTAGCAAATAGGCTTCAATAAATATAATTTCTGCAGTTTATCATGAATTAGATTTTCCACCAAATTACCTCCCTCCTGCAATTTATATAGGAAAATACATCTTCAAGTAATTGCCCACTGTCTTCTTCCTGAATTCCACTTCTGGAACAATTTGGATCCACTCCTCTGGTATCTGTCTCTGGAGACCAAGCAGTAGGCAGTAGCCTCCCAGAAAACTGCCAGGCAGTGAAGTACAGCCAAGATGAGGAGAAGGTCGGAGAAGAGAAAAATTAAGTTGAAACTCTATGAATATGTTGTGAGTAATACTGCCATGATTAGAACTCACTGAGTATAAAAACATCTTTGGAAATAAACAGGAAAAGATTGTAAGCAAAACAAATGAAAAAAAAAAAAGAAGAGAAAGAGAAAATGTGAAAGGAAATGAGTAAGATGTTTACAAGGAAAATCTCCTTTGGGGGAAGAGCTGTATTTAAATTATATTATTCTAACTAAGAAAATGTGATGGAGCCAAATAAGGGAGAGAGATCCAAGATGGCTGATGATTAGCAGCTCGGGCACGTACCTCCCAGTGAAAGCGCAAAGAACGAGAGGACGCCACACTTTCAGACGAATATTAGTTGCTCACGGACCAGGAGATTCCCAGCGGAAGAGCTCCACGGGTAGCCAGGGCGACTCTTGTGGCCGGCGTGGCAGTTTTGCTGGTGCCTTAGCACGCCAGTTCTTGGTGCAGAGTCCGGAGATTCCCGGGCAGAAAAGCACCATCAATCTTAACACTGCTGTTTTGGCCGGCTCAGTGGATTGCTCAGATTTCGGCGCAGGGAATCAACAAGTTGGACGTCAGAGACCCAGTTAGAAAGTCGGTAATTATAAAGACGACAGACAGACAAATATATAATGAAGGGAAGAAACCAGCGTAAAAAGGTAGAGAATACTCAAAATCAGAATGTCTCTCCCTCTACAGGGGATTGCAATTCCTCATCAGTAACGGAACAAGGCTTAATAGATTACACGTGTGTTCCAATAACAGAAGCAGGTTTCAAAACGTGGGTGATAAGAAACTTCTGTGAATTAAAAGAACTTGTTCTAACCCAATGCAAAGAAACTAAGAACCTTGAAAAAAGGTTTGACGAAATGTTAACGAGAATGGACAATTTAGAGAAGAATATAAGTGAATTGATGGAGCTGAAAAACACAACACGAGAACTTCGCGAAGCATGCACAAGTTTAAACAGTCGAATTGATCAAGCAGAAGGAAGGATATCAGAAGTCGAGGACCAGCTCAGTGAAATGAAACGAGAAGACAAGAATGCAGAAAAAAGGATGAAAAGGAATGAGCAAAGTCTCCAGGAAATATGGGACTATGTGAAAAGACCTAATTTACGTTTGATAGGTGTACCTGAATGTGATGAAGAGAATGAATCCAAGTTGGAAAATACTCTTCAGGATATCATTCAGGAAAATTTTCCCAACCTGGCAAGGCAGGGTAATATTCAACTCCAGGTAATACAGAGAACACCACAAAGATATTCTTCAAGAAGACCAACCCCAAGGCACATAATCGCCAGATTTATTAGGGTTGAAATGAAGGAGAAAATACTAAGGGCAGCCAGAGAGAAAGGTCAGGTTACCCATAAAGGGAAACCTATCAGACTTACAGCAGATCTCTCAGCAGAAACCCTACAAGCCAGAAAAGAGTGGGGACCAATATTTAACATCCTTAAAGAAAAGAACTTTCAACCCAGAATTTCCTATCCAGCCAAACTAAGCTTTATGAGTGAAGGAAAAATTAAATCTTTTGCGAACAAACAAGTACTTAGAGAGTTCACCACCACCAGGCCTGCTTTACAAGAGCTTCTGAAAGAAGCACTATACATATAAAGGAACAACCAATATCAGCCTTTCCAAAAATATATCAAAAAGCAAAGAACTTTAACACAATAAAAAATTTACATCAACTAATGGGCAAAACAGCCAGCTAGCATCAAACGCCGGTATTAAACTTATATATATTTTAATTGGATAAAAAGCCAAAACCCATCGGTATGCTGCATCCGGGCCCATTTTACATGCAACAATACACAAAGACTCAGAGAGAAGGAGGAAGATTTACCAATCAAACAGAGAGTAAAAATAAACCAATAAACAAAAAGCAGGAGATGCAATTCTCGCCTCTGATAAAGTAGACTTTAAAGCAACAAAGATCAAAAGAGGCGAGGAATGACATTACATAATGGCAAAAGGATCAATGCAACAAGAAGAGCTAACGATTCCATAGATCAATGAGATAGAAAATTAACAAGGATATTCAGAACTTGAACTCAGACCCGGAACAAGTAAACTTAATAAACATTTATAGATCTCTCCACTTCAAATACACAAAACGTACATTACCACCTCACACCTATTCCAAAGGTGACTATATAATTGGAAGTAAATCACTCCTCAGTAATCGCATAGCATTTCATAGGTTTAAATTAAATATTGGTTGGCTGTTTGTTTGTTATCTTCTTCCCTTATTCCTTCCTGACTACATCATTAAGTATAATTATCAGTATAAAAGAGGTTTTCAATACCCATTACTAAATTGCATTCTAGCCTGGGCAAGAAATCAATACTCCCATTCTCTCTCCCTCTTTCTTTTCCTTCTCCCTCCTCCCCATTCTGTCTCTCTCTTTCTCTTCCTTTTTCCTCCTCCCTGTTTTCCTCTCAAAAAAAAAAAAAAAAAAAAAAAAAAAGAAAATGTGATGAAATTGAAATACAAAACTTCGGCTTTCCATGTGTTCTTTTTCTGTTTTGGGATGTATATATATACACACACACGTGTGTGTGTGTGTGTGTGTGTGTGTATCTCCATTTATAACTAATATATTTTAAAAATCTAATAAATCACTATTTTCATTATCTTTCTACTAATAAAACTTCCCTCCTCTTAGAAACTGCTAATGTATATTTTTAAAAATACTCTACAAATTAAAAAGTGTGTTACTATATACAGTAGCCAGAGAAAACTGGTATAAACTACTTTCTTTCTTTACAAAAAATATTCTGCTGCAGTAAGAACAGTTAACCTGAGATCCATTCTTTTATTTTAATGGCTCGCTCATTAAACGACTATCTGTTGAGTGTTTACTAAGGTCTAGCATTGTTGTACTTACTAGAGACAGCTGGCAAAGTAATTCTAACTTACTGTCCAATAAAACCAGCTCCTACTGTTCTTTATGAGAATTTCAGCATTCTTGAACAATTTCACATTGTCTAGTAAAACAATATCTATTAGCTTAGACATAGATATATATATTTAGGTCTAAAGAGATATTTTATTATTTTTATATAACCTCCTTGTCTGACTATATCTCAAAGTCATTGTCTAGACAATCAGCCATATATCCTTCCATGGTTTTCCTAATATCAAAGTGGAAATTTATTATAGTAATAGAATATTTTGAAAATATTTATGTATATATGTATATAACTAAGATTAATTAATCTTAATCTACACAGGGAATGACTGACCTGAAAGGTTTAATTGATTTCATTTTTTACTCAAAGTCCTATAATAACAAATACACAATTTATGTGGTTTGCATTTTAATTTTTCTAATTCATTTTCTTAACATAAAAAATTCATTTAAGCACCCGATAAATTAGTATTTAATTAAAGGAGCATTATTCCAGCAAACCCTAAGC
Organism: Aotus nancymaae; assembly: GCF_030222135.1. NCBI lineage: Eukaryota > Metazoa > Chordata > Mammalia > Primates > Aotidae > Aotus > Aotus nancymaae. The sequence continues at coordinate 93,129,765 of NW_026988417.1, forward strand.
TTCTTAGAAATTCTGTTTTAGCCAGATGTCTATTTACTGAACTATGAGGGACATTTAATTTCCAATCTAACACTTTGGGCATATTTTTATATCAAAATTATTCCAAAAGTATAGATGAGAAACCAGGAAGCAGAACACGTAGGAGGAGAACAAAGTAGGCAAGAATTCTGAGAGGGAAAATACTTCTGCTGGTGAGTGAACACCCAGGAATGCCTGCTGAGTCAATGACAGTGATATGGCTGCATTCACCATCATGGGCCATCTTTCTGCAACCTGTACTATAAAGATGCTCATATTTTATTTCAGTGAGAAAAAAGCATCTATTAAAAATGACCTGCTGGGTTTTTGTAGTTGCTGCTGTTGTTGACACAACGATGATGATCATAGTTATTTTAATAAATCTGTGCACACTATCATTTTTGAAAAATGACTTAATTTTTAAATGGAATGGAACTATAAAACTTGCAGATTTAGAAAAAACAGATTTTCTGAAAACATAGCTCGTTTATTTTTAAAGCAAATAAGATTAAAATAAATCATATTCACTATCTTGATTGTGGTGGTTGTTTCACAGGCTTATAAATAGATCAAAACTTATATACTTTAAAAACGTATGGTTTATTGAATGTCGATTCTATGTCAATAAAGCTGTTTTAGGCACACTGGAGTCTCAGTTCAACATAAAACTGTTCTGAGGTCTTCGCCTTTGAAAAAGCCCTTTGGTGACTTTCAAAATATGACAATAATCTGACCAGTCACTCCATTATAAGAATCCCTTGACTAGCTTTCTACTGAACTATACATCATAATAAATAGTTTTGTAATGAGGTTGTAATGATGGAATAAATGCTGATGGTAATTTTAGTACAGTTTTACACTATAAAATTGTCTCTTGAGTAAGTCAGGAATTTTAAAGATTTTATGAGTTCATACTCATTCAAATAAAATATAGTCAGCTTTATGATATAAAGTCAGATTAGCCAATGTACAGATTAATAACAGCAAGATAGTAAAATTATTTCATTTGCAAAAGTCACTTGAATTCTAAAAAGGAAGTGAAAATAATTTTCAAAGGTTCTCTATTTTGCTGGGAATTAAACAACAATGGATAACGTATTATGTCTATCATAAAATGAGAATAATCCTTGAGAGAATCAACTTGATTTACATCGGACTACAGGCAAATTGATTAGTTTCCTGAGTTTTGTGGAGGAAGATAAAAAATGAGGCTTAATGTACCACTTTAGTTATTAGGAAACCATTAAATTTACATAAAATATCTCTTGTAGAAGTTGGGAATATAGGCCAGGCGCGGTGGCTCATGCCTATAATCCAAGCACTTTGGGAGGCCGAGGTGGGTGGATCACGAGGTCAGGAGTTCAAGACAAGTCTGGCCAACAGAGTGAAACTCCGACTCTACTAAAAACACAAGAAATTATCCAGGTCTGATGGTGTGCACCTGTAAACCTACCTACTTGGGAGGCTGAGGCAGGAGAATCACATGAACGCAGGAGGCAGAGGTTGCAGTGAGCCAAGATCGCACCATTGCACTCCAGCCCAGGCAAGAGTGCCAGATTTCGTCTCAAAAAAAAAAAAAGAAAAACGAAGTTGGGAATATAAAAAATGCATAGTCTCAAAGACCATAACTCTTGATTTACAGGTTATAGATTCTAGAACCTGCATGTCTTACCTTAAAATAGTTTAGGGATATGAATGTAGAGAATTACTTCAGAGAGATTATGTTAATGAGATTGATAATTTGATAATTTAACATTGATATAAATATTAAATTTAAACAAATGAAATTACCATTATGGTATGTTCAGCATGCTTGGTCTAAATCTGTAATTTCATATAGTTGCTTGTGATATTTGAGGATGAGTTTTAAGCCACTGAGTTTAATGACACACTGCACAGTGTGACCTATTAATCGAGAATATGACTTAGCTACACTAAAGAAAAAGACTCAAATGCTAACAATCAGAACAGGTAGACGTTACAGCTGATGCCACATAAATAAAAAGGGATCATAAGAGATTACTAAGAAAAAGCATATGCCAACAAATTGTATAAGCTGTAAGAAATGAATACGTTTCTAGTGCCTTATAACTACAACTAAATCATAAAGAAATAAAAAATCTGAACAGAGCTATAACTAGTAAGAGGTTAAATGGGTAATCAAAATAATTCCAGGACCAGCTTGACTTCACTGGAGTATTCTACCAAGCATGTAAAGAAGAATTAACACTAACCCTGCTCAAATTCTTTCAAAAAATTTATCACAAAGGAAACTTCCAAACTTGTTCTATGAGGCCAATCTCACCCAATACGAAAATCAGACAAAGGAATATTCTACAAGCAAAGAAAGCTACAGCCTATTATCCCTAATAAATACTGATCCAAAAGTAATCCAAGAAAACTAGCAAATTTAATCCAATAACACATAAAAAGGATGATGTATTATGACCAAGTGGTGTTTATTCCTGGAATGCAGGCTTGTTTCAAAATATGAAAATCATTTTTGAGATGTATTTCAAAAACAGAATAAAAGACAAAAGCAAATTATCATCTCACTAGATGCAGAAAAAATATTTGACAAGATTCAACACTATTTCATGATTAAAACACTCAACAAATTAGGATTTAAAGGAAACTACTTCATCACAATAAAAACCATATATGAAAAATGCATAATTGGTATCATACTCAATGCTTACCAACTGAAAGCTTTCCCTGTAATGTCAGAAACAATTAAGGGTGCCCGCTCTTGCCACTTCTATTCAACATGCTGGAAGTGCTAAACAGGAAAATAAGGCAAGAAATAGAATAAAAGACATCGAGACAGGAAAGAAAGGAGTAAAATTATCTGTTTGCAGTTGCCATATCTTATATACAGACAATCCTAAAGACAACAATAAAACCTGTTAGAACTAATAAACAAATACAACAAAGTGGCATGATACAAAGAGAAGTTTATAGCGACAAACACCTACAGACAAAATTTAGTTGTGTTTCTATATGCTGATAATAAATAATTCAGGAAGAAAATTAAGAAGCCATCCCATTTATAATAGCATTAAATAGAATAAAATACTCAGGAATAAACATAATCAAGGAAGTCAGAAAAACTTCAACCCCCAAAACTACAAAATGTTGCAGAAATTAAACAAGATACATATAAATGGGGAGACACCCCATTTTCATAACCTGGAAGAAATAATATTGTTAAAATATTCATAGTAAGCTAAATGATATACAGATTTATTGCAATCTTTATCAAAATTAAAATGACATTTTTGGCTGGATATGGTGGCTCACACTTGTAATCCTAGCATTTTGGGAACCCAAGGCAGGCAGATCACCTGAAGTCAGGAGTTTGAGACCAGCATGGCCAACATGGTGAAATCCCATCTCTAATAAAAAAAAAATTCAAAAATTAGCTGGGTATAGTGAAGGCTGCCTGTAATTCCAGCTACTTGGGAGGCTGTGGCAGGAGGATCTCTGGAACCAGAGAGGCAGAGGATGCAGTGAGCCGAGACTGTAGCATCACACTCCAGCCTAGGCAACAGAGTGAGACTCCATCTCAAAAAAAAAAAAAAAAAAGACATTTTTTTCAGGACCAAAATATTCTAAAATTAATATGGAATCAAAAGGGACCATAAACAGCCAAACAATCTTGTTAAATAAAAATAAACCCAAAACACGAAAATTTCTGTTGCAAAACATACTGCAAAGCTACAATAATTAAAACATTATGATGCTGGCATAAAGACAGACCTATAGGGCAGTGAATACCATAGAGAACCCAGAAACAAACTGTCACTAAAAGGTCAGATGATCTTAAACAATGGTATCAAGGCTATATAAAAAGAATAATTTTTTCAAAAAGTTGCTACAGGACAGCTACATATTCACACACAAAAAAGAATTACGTTGGACCCTTCCCTCACATCATATGCAAAAATTACTTAAAATGGATCAAAGACCAAAACATAAGACTAGAACTGTAAAATTTCTAGAAGGAAACACGAAGAGAAAGATCCAGGAAATTGCATTTGGAAAGGATTTCTTGAATTTGACAGTAAAGCTATAGGCAACAATAACAACAAAATAAATTGGACTTCATGAAATTTTTTTTAAACTGTGGATAAAAAAAGTCATTGTCAATAGAGTAAAAAGCTAATCCAAAGAATGGAAGAAATCATTTGCACATCATATACCTGATAAAAGATACTATTCAGAATACATTGAGAACTCTTAAAACTCAACAACAACAAGAACAAAATCTAATTTAAAAATGGGAAAAGGTCTTGAAAATATATTTCTAAAAACAAGATATAAAAATGACCAACAAGAGCATGAAAAATGCTGAACATTACTAATAAGAAAATGCAAATCAAATCACAATAAGCTATCACCTCACAGACTTTAGGATGGTCACTATTAAAAAAATCATAAAATATATGAAATACCTTCTCAGACCACAATGGAATAAAACTTGAAATCAATAGCAAGAGGAATTTTGAAAACTGTACAAATACACAAGGATTAAATAATATGCTTCCGAATTAACATTGGGTCAATAGAGAAATTAAGAAGGACATAAGAAAGTTTCTTGAAATAAATAAAATGAAAGTAAGACCAGCCAAATTCTATGCAAAACAGTACTAACAGGGAAATTTATGGCAATAAACACCTACATCAAAAAAATAAAATGACTTCAAATAAGCAGCCTAATGATGCAAAAGAACTGGAAAAGCAAGAAGTAATCAAACCTAAATTAGTAGAATTAAGGAAGTAAAAAGCAGAGCAAAACTAAATAAAGTAGAGAATAAAAAAATACAAAATACTGACAAAATGAAAAGTTGTTTTTTTAAAAAAGAGAAACAAAATCAATAAATCATTATGAAACTAATGAAGAAAAAAGAAAAGACCCAAATGAATAAAATTAGAAACAAAAAGAGACATAACAAGTAATACGACAGGAATACAAAGGACTATTAGAGACCATAATCAACAACTATAGCCAACAAATTGGAAACCTAAAGAAATGGATACATTCTTGGACACGTGCAACCTATCAAGACTGAACCAGGAAGAAATAGAACACTTGAACAGACCAATAATGAATAACAAGAATGAATCAGTAACAAAATGTCTACCAACAAAGAAAAGCTAGGAACAGATGGCTTTAGTCCTAAATTCTACAGAAATTGTAAAGAAGAAATAATACCAATTCTTCTTGAACTATTCTAAAAAAGTGAAGAGGTAATTCTTTCTAACTCATTCTATGAGGTCATCATTACCCCACTGATTCCAAAATCAGACAAATACTAAGCAGAAAATCACAAGCCAATAACCCAGTGAACAAAGATATAAAAAGCTCAACAAAATACTAGCCAACCAAGTATAACATCAAATCAAAAAATAATACATGATGATCAAGTAATGTTTATTCCAGGAATGCAAAGATACTTTATTATACATAAGTCAATAAATGTGATCTATCACATCAACAGAATAAAGAACAAAAACCATACAATTATCTCAATAGACACAGAAAAAGCATTTGATAAAATTTAATGTCCCTTGAGGATAAAAACCCTCAAAAAATTAGGCATAAAATGTACATAGCTCAACATAGTAAAGGCCATGTATGACAAACCCACATCTAACATTATACTGAATGGGGCAGTGTGGAAAGCCTTCCCTCCACAATTGGAACAAGATAAGTATGCCCACTTTTATCACTCTTATTCAAAAATAGTACTGGAAATCCTAGTCAGATCAACTAGGCAAGAGAAAGAAATCAAAGGCATTCAAATTGGAAAGGAGCAAGTCAAATTGTCTCTTTTTGCAGGTGACATAATCTTAGATATAGAAAAACCTAAAGATTCTTCCAAAAAACTCTTAGAACTATAAACAATTTTAGTACATCTGCAAGATTCAAAATCAGCATACAAAAATCGGTAGCTTTTTTATTCATCAATAACAAACTAGCTGAAAAGGAAATCAGGAAGATAGTCCCATTAAAATTGTTACAAAACTAAAATGAAATACCTAGAAATAAATTTAACTGAGGAGGTGAACTCCTTCTATAATAAAAACTATAAAACATTGATGAGGGCAAATAAAAAGGACACAAACAAAGATATCCCATGCTCATAGATCAGAATAATTAAGATTATTAAAATGACTATCCTACCCTAGGGAATCTACATATTTATTGCAATCTCCATCAAAATACCAACATCATTCTTCATAGAAAAAAAATTTGTGAGAATAGGAAAGGGAGTTATTATGATATGAAAACAACTAAAAAATGGTTTTCATTAATAATTATGAAAAACAGTCATTAATACAGACCATAATTATTCTTATATCTAACTCATGCACCCTTAGAAAATTTGTTAGAACATCATAATTTAAATCAGTAAACACACATTAGTGTCAAATTTAGGCTTATAAAGTTGTCTCCTAATGGAGCAAGGTGCTCTCTATTGGAGCATTTTAATTACAAATGGGAGAAACTACTTCTCTTTAAGCCCTTGATATATAGTATAAAATTATAGTATAGTAGATTTTCCTGATCTCTAGAGATTTTAATGAGATTTTGAAAAAAAAATTCTTTTAATTATTGAAGTTTAAAGCATGGCAACTGAAATAAATGAATTTGATCAAACGTCTTTCATTGTCTTCTCAATGAGTATGGAATCAACAATTTCAAAATGCCAGGGAATCTAAACACATTTTGCCTTTTTTCCTTCCTAGGATGAGAAGCAGAGGATAACTTACCTAAAATAGCAGGTTTTGTTGTAATTTAAGATTATTAGAAGGTAGACATAAATAGTGCACATCATCATACTGTTACATTAATTGCAGGTTATATTGCATTTTAACTTGTCACTAATAACAGCCCTTTATTTCATGGGTCAGTACTGAAAGGTATAAGATTGTTCCTTCTGCTTGCAAAATTGCTGAATATATATATGAAAAAGATACAAAATTAGAAGAAAAATTCCATGTATCCTTATGTTTATATTTTTTTGCTACCGTCTTTTTCTTTGTTTTAATAACCGTTGAGAGCTCACACTGTATTACAGCTCTAAAGACTTCTGAGGAAACTGGAAAGAGGATTTCTTAGAATTAATTCTCCAACTAGGCTTAAGGTGTGTGGTTTATTATTTCAGGGAAGTTCTTTGAATTGAGATCTTAAAATCATAATTTTGATGGTTTCTTTCTTGGAGGGTTAATGGGTTTTATGGATTGACAATCACAGTGATTTTTTTCCAGAAAGAGAAATAATTGATTTGTCAAGTTTAAGTTGATGTGGGTGGAGGGGTGAAGTGACTATAGCAGCTCTGATCTAACAGAAGGAGACATGCATTAGCCTTTTGTATTTGCCCCAAGCCTTTTTTTCCATTACCAAAGTGAAATAGAGTAAGAACATAAGCACACCATTTATGAGTTTGGATGGACTTGCTCTGTTCTCTAAATTAGATCTCTTTATTTTCTTTGGTTTCATATTTCAGATTACCTCCAAGGGCCACTGGAAACTCCTGTCAGCTTGTTTTAATGTGTTCTTAACCATTTGAATAAGCTTGCTCATACACTGTATGAGCAAGGAACCTCATATTAGGGAACTCTGGGAACAAGCAAAGCAATTGTAAATTGCAACAAATTTCTCTGGCCTTGCAGAATTAGAGAGCGTTTTGATTACAGGCGTCAAGTTTTGGCTTGCTCTGTTCTGGACCCTGATGTGGTTCTCCTGCTCTAGAGACAATCAGGGGTACTCATTTGAGCCAGTGTCTCACTTCCAACAGGATGAATTTAGGTAGTTGCTTTAGACACTATATGCCAATGATGCCTGTGTGATACATGGGCTAAGAATATGGGAGTTTGGGCATTACCCTTCTTTTATACCCATATCAAAGTGTTAAACGTAGATTGTATGTTTTATTCAATAAAAATTAGCAGTGATTTCTGATTAAACGAAAGTCATAGTCACTATAGTTGAGAATATTTAATATATTTGTGAATGTAATTCATTGGCTTAACCAGTAACAAAAAGTAGCCTTATAACCAATCTGAATCTCAACATGACCAAAACCCAACTTTTTAACTCAATTTAGCTCACGTTAACCCTCTTCTAATATTGAAAACCTCAAGTCTCCACATCTGTCTGTTCCATTCAAACACTAAGTCCTCTACTGTCTTCCTTGGTAACAACATCTTCTAGGTAAAATATTTAGGAACATGGTAGTATCCAATTAACATGGAATAGCCTATATTAATAAAAAAGGAAAGGTGAAACTTGAGGGTGATCATGTAATGCATTACATCATTCTGTTAATTTATTAAGGTCTATGATTTTTACTCAAGATGTAAAATCCCTGATAAGCTAAGGCAGTACCCAGAATTTTAACAACCAACTGGTGCAACAAGGGCACGCAGATGTCAGACTGCATTGGGATGGCTTCACACTCCAGTGTGGTAAGCACCTGAGCATTAGCTCAATATTCTAACTCATGAGCTATGTAATATGTCCTATGCTCAAATGAGCTCTTCTTTGTTTTTGTTTGTTTTTTAAAGTAGGCTACTAAATGTAAACATCTTTCCTACTTCTCTTAATTGCAGTTATATTAAATAAATCATGTATTCCCTTATAGTTCTGTATTCAGTAAACACTATATGATTCAGAAAATTAGAGGTGACTTTCCTGAAGTCTTACAGTAAATATGTAAGTACAAATGCATGAAATACATTAGAGATCACGTTTAAGAGAAGTGCGTTCTCAGAATTTAGCACAGTGAAAAGACAATCAAGCAGATATTCTGAAGCAGGAACTTCAAGTAAAAACTTAACACTTGTCTCTGTTTACTTCTCTAGTATGTAAGTACAGGTAAAGCAGTTGAGGCTTAGTGGTTCTGAGAATAAAATAATAACGACAGTAACAACAATTGTGAACATTTGCAGTTTTAAAAAATTTTACGCTTGGTCACATGAGAGGAATTAAAATATAATGCAAGGCAACCAGATTAAATTCTTCCAAACCAGGAGGGGTATCAATAAATCACCAATAACAATTTAGAAAGGATCAGAACTTGTTTATAAGTACTTTTTGTTACTATCCATTTCACTTTTTCTCTTTCTCTTAATTCATAAAATCAACATTTCTCTTTGATAGCACTTGTTGGCTTGAAAGTGAGCAAATATGCCAAAAAGAAAATACACTTAACTGTGTAATGATCAGATGAAACGATCTAGTGATTGTTTTTGTCAAAGAAATGTGACTCACTGGTGAAGTGGCTAAGAGAATATGAGAGCAGATGCTGAAATAATAAACATCTTGCATTATTTCACTTAGAGGAAGCTATATAAATACCATCATAAAATAAAGTACTTGGTGCACTCTGAAAAACATGTCATCATCAGACAAATGTCTCTTTTATTACGAGCAGAGAGAACACAGATGGCTCGGTCTGCTCATTTTAGTATTTATTAAACTAGATTTACCAAAGGGCAGGTTGATGTCTTGGTATTTTCAAGATACATTCAGTACTTTAGAAATTTACTGAGCCCTCTCTCAGAAAGGCTGGTCAGGACTCACGTGACATCATCGTCTAGTATGAAGAAGTTTGAAGGAAAAGTGATTGTTTTCTCCAACTGATCATGACATCAGTAGAGTTAAAATATTTTGAAATATTTGAATGGCACCAAGGTGAGAAGTGCCAGAAAAAGTTTCAGATATAAGTCACTCTATCCATTCCTTTTTCCTTACAAAGAAACCCCAATCAGCCAAACAACATGACAAGAGTGTGTACCATACCACTTTCATAACCACACTTTACTTTTTTTAACGTGTGACACAGGCTGAAAGAGAACAAATTCTTCCTTGAAGCATACTAATATAGCTGAGTTATTTGCCTTTATCTGTTAGCATTTGAAACAGGCATTTCTACCTTTAACATAAAACCAATTATATGGAGCAAAAGACCCTTCCCATATCTCTCTAGTTTATCATTGTTTCAGGATTTCTGTTTCTAATTTCCTTTGTTTTTAAAGAATAAGATTTTCTTCTTTCTTTCTCTCACATTTTACCTCTATCTTACTCTCAAGATTGTATACAAGCTTATCTTGGGTTATTATAAATTGTTATAATAAATCTAACCACTTTTATCATTTTTATTTTTTAAAAAATATTAAATGCCACTTTTGAAAGTAAATGTCCAAAGAAAAACATAATCTTGTTGCTTCAGAGTTTTAATCCAGGTTGTTCATTTCTATCCTGGGAAAAAATAAAGCAATAGTTCATAAAATGCAATGTTGAATATAAAAATATTTGAATAAATAAATCACAAATGTATTTTGGCTTGAATTTCTTACATAATTGACTATTCCCTGTTTCCCTGAAGTGAATGCACAGTGTCAAAACCAGATGCCACATTTTATGCTCATGGGGTTTGAAATGTAGTCACTAAAAAAAGTATGTATTTACATTTACATATATAAAATTCACATCATGAACATTTGTAATACAAATAATTAATACAAATAATTCTCTATAATTAATTATCAGAAATTTAATGAATTTTAAGTCAAGGAAAATATTTAGTCACTTGTATGTTAATACCAAAATGTTATGTGATATAAATTCAATTCCTTCCAATCTATTTATGTGATTTAAAAAATCGTTCTTATAAAGTATGCTGAAGGCATTTAGGTATTCTCTTTATTTGACAGACTCACTGAGCAAGAGTACAATTTTGAAAGAAGTATACATGATATGAAGCAGCAATTATTAATTTTTGAGAATCATAAATTTCCTCACTTCTCCCAAGGTTTTGGCTTTGAGGTCAGAGTTCTTCCCTGTTGATAATACCACCAGACACATATCTGATCAATGACCTGTAATATCTTTCCAACAATGATAACATCATTTTTATTGATATAGAACATCTGTTCTTCAGTAGAAGTTACACCCTACTGAGCAGGGTTTTAATCCATGTTAATTCAGTAACTTCCTATATAGCAACTAGGTTTAGAAATATGTGGCCATCAAAGAAGATTTGATGTTGCTCTGCCTGGTATCTGCCCGCTGGGTGCTTATGCAGTTGCAGCTCCAACTGTATAATCTGTATAATAGGGCAGTCTTAAAGTATTTATTTAATAAATGCTAAATGCCATTCATTAGAGTTGGAAACATAGTTTTGTAAAATTTATCCTTTTAAAGTTTGAGTTAATAAATGTAAGGCTATATCCTGGAGGACAAATGTGTGGGCAACGCGGTTTCCATTGAAGCCTTGAAAACTTCTTTCCAAGGACAATGTCTTCATTCAACAGACCTTTGGATAGTATTTCTTTATTCATTTGTGTTTTCACAAGAGTTGGAATAATTATTTGTAGAAGAAAGCACTTTATTAAATTTATTTAACCAAAAAATTAGCTGATAACCTAGAGCTAATAACAGAAAACCTAATAGTTTGAATATATTGCACAATTTATTTCATTAAAATAAAAATAGAATGGGAAGTTTCTGCCAAATTAAACTATACTGAATATTTAAGAATTAAATTTTAAAATATAACTATAATAGACTAAAATAACATTAAAAATTAAGAAAATGAAGACAAAAATTATCACTCCAAATTTTATTTTAATGGCCAAATTACATATCTATAGGACTCTACAAGTTGGCATTGACGTTAACTCTAAATTGCACTTTCACCACACATCTTCATTAGCATTGAGAAGCAATGTTTTTAGGTTTGCACATTACAGTAGTGTAAAGATAATCCTATCACTTATATTTTCATTTATTGAGCAACTACGCAATGCTAGGCCCTGAGGATAGGTAAATCGAAAACATTTTCATAAAGCTTTTTTGTTCTTTGTTCAATTTTTTTCTTAACACAAATTTACATTTCTTAAAAAAGCTTTATTTTGAGATTATTGTAAGTTCACATGAGAAACGTAATGCATAAAACAGAAATCCAATACATCCTTTACCCAGTTTCCCCAACAATAATGTCTTGTAAATCCAGGATATTGACATTGCTACAGACAAGATACAAAACATTTCTATAGTGATCACAAGCCCTATAATACCCATCATCACTTCCTTTTCACACCACCTCCTTCATTAATATCCAGCAGCCATTAATCTGTTCTACATGTCTGTAATTTTGTCATTCCAAGAATGTCATAAAAATAGGATCGGCTCCTGGGTCTGTTGGGGGGAATGGGGGGGACAGAGGGGGAGGTGGGGAGTTGGGGAGGGATAGCATGGGGAGAAATGCCAGATATAGTGAAGGGGAGGAAGGCAGCAAATCACAGTGCCACGTATGCACCTATGCAACAACCTTGCATGTTTTTCACATGTACCCCAAAACCTAAAATGCAATAAAAAAAATAAAATTAAATAAAATTAAAAAAATAAAAAAATAGGATTGGCTGGGTACAGTGGCTCACGCCTGTAATCCCAGCACTTTGGGAGGCCAAGGCAGGAGGATCACGAGATCAGGAGTTTGAGACCCGCCTGACCAACATGGTGAAACCCCGTCTCTACTAAAAATACAAAAAAATCAGGTGGGTATGATGGCACATGCCTGTAATCCCAGCTACTCAGGAGGCTGAGGCAGGAGAATCACTTGAACTTGGGAGGCAGAAGTTGCAGTGAGCCAAGATCTCGACACTGCACTCCAGCCTGGGTGACAGAATGAGATCCTGACAAAAAAAAAAAAAAAAAAAAAAAAGGATCAAACATATATCTCTACAATATACTAAAATTAATCAACAAAGCTGAAAAAAACTGCATATCTCAGTTTCAAAAAAAGCATTTGACAAAATCCAATACTCTTTCATGATAAAAGCACAAAGAAACCAACAAATAGAAGGGAGCTTCCTCAACCTAATAAAGGCTATTTATGAAAGATCCACAGCTAACATCATATATAATGGAGAAAGCCTGAATATCTTACCTCTGAAACTGGTAACAAGACCTGATTCATCACTAGTATTTAACATTATATAGGACATTTTAGCCAGAGCAATTAGGCAAGGAAATCAAATAAAAGGCATCCAAATCGGAAAGAAAGTGAAACTAGCTCTATTCTTATGTAATATGATCTTATATATAGCAAATCCTAAATAATTCATACACACCAAAAACTATTAGTGTTTATAAACAAAATCAGGAAAATAGCAAAATAAAAAAGCAACATAAAAAATATAGTTTCATTTCTATACATTAGCCATGAATGATCAAAAAAGTAAATTGGGAAAATAATTCTGTTTAGAATAACAACAAAAAGAATAAACCCTTAGGAAAAATATCATGATAAATATGATATGAGATTTGGCAATAGTTTCTTTGATATAACAATGAAAGCACAAGAAACAAAATAAAAAATAAATAACTTGGACATCAAAATAGAAAATATTTATGCAAAAAAGGACACTATGTAGAAAGTAAAGACAACTCGCATAACGAGAGAGAAATATTTGCAAATCACGTATTTGTTACCCAAAATATCTAAAGAACTCTTACAATCAACAACAAAAAGACAATTCAATTTTAAAATTGACAAAGGACTTAAATATACATTTCTCCAAGGAAAACCTATAAATGGTTAACAAGCACATGAAAAATGCTTAAAGGTGGTCATTAAGAAAGTGCAGTTCAAAAGCAGAGTAAGATACTGCTTCATATTCATTAAGATGGCAATAATCCAAAGTAAAAATGAAAACTAACAAGTATTGGTGAGGATATGGAGAAATAGAGCCCTCATACATCATACATCCCTGGTGGGAATGGATTATAAAATGGTGCAGCCACTATGGATAATGGTTTGGCGTCTCCTCAATAAGTTCAATGTCATCACGTGACCCACAAATTTCATTCTGGTATATATTCAGAAAAATTGAAAACAGATGTTCAGATAAAAATTTGTACACAAATACTAATTACAACACTTTTCACAGTAGCCAAAATGTGGTAACAATGTAAATGTCCATCAGTGGCAGAAAGAATACACAAAACGTGATTTATCCATACAAAAGGTATGAAAAATAAATTGTTACATTTTTATATCTTAATTTTTCTATCTTAAATATCTAATCTTTGTTAATTTTTCTGTTGTTTTTTGGATAAAAGTTATTTAACCTCTAGATTTTTCATACTCAATTAAAATATTTTATGTGCTCTTTCACCCAGGATAATTCTCTTAATCCTTAAACTATTTAATGCAGCTGTTTATTATCCTGTATCCTAAACTCTCCACACAACCGAATTTTACCCAAATTGTCAATCACCTAATCATTTTGAATTATTTAGAATAAGTGTATTTTTTACATATTAAATCTTTATAATGTTTCTTCTTAGAGACTATTTTGTTATGCTTATCTATCACCTATGTATTAATGGATGAATCTGATGTCTTTTCCAATGCCATGCTGTCAAAACTCTTTTGACTTGGCTTTTACATGGCTTCAGATTTAGTATTTTATGAAATATTTCATAATTATTATATAGATATAACTATTATAACTATATATGACTTTATAAAAACTATAATTATATATAACTATTATAACTATATATAGCTCTTTTATATCTATTTACCTATTATAAAATATTTCATAAAATACTAAATCTGAAGCCATGTAAAAGCCGTCAAAAGAATTTGACTAAATTTGAAGTCAAAAGAATTTGAATCTAAATTGCATCCATATCCAGAACAAATTCTGGGAATTTTTGAAAATTAGAACTTACTTCTATAAATTATACAAAGGTAAATGGAACAGTAATTTGGAACACACTATAAATTTTACATTTTTGAAAGTGTCTTTCTTTTCTTTTCTTTTCTTTTTTTTTGAGACGTAGTTTCGCTCTTGTTACCCAGGCTGGAGTGCAATGGCGCGATCTCCGCTCACCGCAACCTCCGCCTCCTGGGTTCAGGCAAGTCTCCTGCCTCAGCCTCCTGAGTAGCTGGGATTACAGGCACGCTCCACCATGCCCAGCTAATTTTTTGTATTAGTAGAGACGGGGTTTCACCATGTTGACCAGGACGGTCTCGATCTCTTGACCTCGTGATCCACCCGCCTCGGCCTCCCAAAGTGCTGGGATTACAGGCTTGAGCCACTGCGCCTGGCCTTAAAGTGTCTTTCTAACCCTTCGTCGCATCACTTTTTCAAACTGGAGGTACCACGGTGGATCTTCTGTGGCTGTGCCAAACGTGCTATTGTTCGCGCTGTGGTAAATGGGATCTCCTTTTACAGGTGGCCAGTGCTGGTAGAGAGGACAGTTTCTGAGTTTATATAGTTTTCCTGCACTGTGCTTCTTTTTAAAAAAATTATTAATTTTGTATTTTTATTGACTGGTTACTTTTGTTTTATAGCTATGTATTTATACTGCTAAAAAATGATGACAAATCTGTCTTTTTAGAACTCATTTCTTTAGTTTTTTTATCTTTTTTTTTTTTTTCCAAAATGTCAGTCCCATCTTGATAATTGTGAAGGTTTGTATTCCTTTTACATTCCTATTTGTAAAGAAAGCATCTGAAAATTACCCTTGAATATAACAATGATTATTGTTTTTAGATCACCACTCTATTCAATTAAAGAGGAGTTCTTTGATCCTGTTATATCACGTTTCTAACAGGGAGGGAGTAAAATAGGCATACAGACATGGTTCTGCCGAGACTTGAACCATAAGGCATTTGACGTTGAAGCCCGTGCTGTAAACAACTTTACTATTTAGTATTTGGCCACTTTGAACATATGTTTCATAACAGAAATCCCTGTATTAAACATAATTACATCTCTGATATAAACATAGTTGGATTTCGACGCATTACCTTTAAAATTTACTGCTGGATTTATTTACGAAAATTATAGAATGTCTTATCCATTGTTGGGACAAGAGAGAGAGTAGCAAACTATGTACAATTGTTTGGACAAGAGGTGTGTGTGTGTTTAATGAGGAAAACATCTTTGGTTTAGAATTAATTTTCTATTTTCCTCATTAAATAAATTAGCAGCTTTTGGTATGCTTGAGGAAACATTCATAAGAGTTTGTTACAGTGGGGCCTAACACTACCTCACATTGGCCTCCTGTGTGTGGCCCGTTTCCGGCATTGTGAAAACCCCACATGGTCTTTGGGGAGCAATTGTTGCCTCCAGGTGATTTTCTCTGCTGGTGAGCCAATCACCCCAAGTGTATCACTGATCCAGGGCACTTTTTGTGTTATTTTCCAACTTCCTTGTTAAATGCTCTCAAGAGCTTGCTTCTTGTGCATCTGTGGCCATAGAAAACAAAGTCCACAGTTATTAGGGAATATTCCCAGGTCTGATTACCACCAAAGTCCCTCCAACTGCTGTGATTTTTAACCAAATTCTTTAAAATGTGTGCCTCTCCCATAGAGATTTCATCTTTCTTTCTGTGTATTTGCTTTTCTTTTCCTTTTTCTACTAGCACAACTATGCTTTTATAATGTTGGCTGTCATTGCTGTAGTCGTTCAATTTTGTTGGGAGGGGTTTAGCAACAGAATTTATGTTTTAGTTGATGATGCCATTTAGCCAGAACAAAATATTTCACTCCATTGTTTGTTGCATTTTTTCTGTGTGAGTGACAAATTTTAAATTTTAAGGCATAAAAGACATGAAAAAACTAATATTTTACGGCTTGATGTTTATGTATATAGTTTAGAAAATTACTATCAATGTATAAATTCGTAAAAAAATGTATCCATGGACGAGAATAGAGAACTCAAATACAAATCACACGCTATAGAATTTTGTACATAAAAAGGTAGTATTTCAATAAATTGGGGGAAATGATTATTTAATAAATGGTGAAGGACAACCTGCAATTTTGGAAGAAAATAAAAATAGATATTCATTTTATGTCATAAAGGAAAAGAGAATTCAACACATATTAATTTTTTAAGGTGAAAAAAGAATAATGTATAAAATTACAGGGCAATCTAAGCTATCACATAAACATTTTAATGGCAATCCACTTGAATAATTCTAAAAACTCAGAAAGCATGAAAGAAATGTTAGACATTTCACAAAATACATTCTACTTGAACATTTCAAAGATACCATATTCACAGTAAATGGACCAACATTATTATTTGGAAAAAATATAATGCAAAGACCAAGAGACAAAAAGTGTAAATGCATGCACATATTTATGTATGTATGTATATGTATATATGAAAAGTTTACACAATGTGCCAACAGACGTAAAAATTATTCAACAGAAAAGGGTCAATGTACATACATTTTCAGTTTATAAAGGCACAAACTGAAATATTGAAACATAGAAAAATATATTTAAATTTATTTGTAAATAAGATATAAAAAATAAGGTAACAATGAGATACTTCTTTGTGTTCATCAGACTGGTAAAAATAATAATTCAGACTTTTCCGTTGTTGAGGCTATGAACAATGTCAGAGAAAGGAACATTCTCAGACATTGCTTGTGAAAATGTGCAGCACTGTAATCTTTTTAAAATCACACTGGCAAAATCAATTTCAATTAAAAAATATGTTTATGTTTTTTCTAATACCAATATATTAACATTTTAAGGATATACAAATATTTATTACAGTATGTTTACAGTGGCAAAAAACCTAAAATGGAAAAATGTGACTGGAAATCGTTAAAAGAATGGTTAAATGAAATATTTTACATTTAAATCAAGAATCACATTAAACAGAAAGAAACATTGTATTGGTCAACTCAGAGGACTTTTCACATTGTGTTCTTGAATGGGAAGTGTAAGGTGCAGAGAAGTATACAAAATGTAATTCCATTTTAGCAAAAAATGCCAAAATGCATATGTGTAGATATATGTGTAGATATTTGTATATACAATTCTTTGCATGATTGAATCTGCATTTAAAAAATACATACAAGGTTATTAGCATGCATTCTTTGAAGAGAGGTCATGGCGAGAGAGGCTGACATGCAGTGAGATTGGGATAAAAGAAGAAAAAGTAAAAAAGAAAAAATGATAAGTCTATTTGCAATATAGGAGAAATTGCTATAACATATTTTATATGGCTTAAATCAGAAAGAAGTATTTCTTTTTCCAAATCTCAAGTCTAAAGTGGATAGTCTAGAGTTGGTGGATTGTTCTGTTTCACAAGATAATCCAGGGATTCAGGCCAGCAGGGTGACTCTTTCACCCTTTAATTGTGCTTTTCATCATGAGATACAAGGCAACTCCTCCTGTTATTATTATTGTTATTATTATTCTTACTATTTCGTAATTATCGGAAAGGGGAAATGAGAGGGAAAGATAAACAGCTTCCTTTAAAAATACAAAAAAACATTTAGCACATTGTGTAAACTTTTCATATATACATATATATACATACATAAATATGTGCATGCATTTACACTTTTTGTCTCTTCGCCTTTGAGTCATATTTTTCTCAAATAAGAATGTTGGTCCATTTACTGTGCATATGGTATCTTTTAGATGTTCAATTAGAAACAGCTCAAGCAGTTCCCTAGTTCCAGAAGGAAAGATAAACAGCTTCCTTATAAAAATATATTCGCAAATTGGTATTGGTATCCATTTGCGTTCTATTGTCTAAAATATAATCACATTTATTTGCAAAGAGTTTGGGTCATTAAGTATCTAGCCAAACTTAGGAGTTTTATTACTAAAGAGAAAATAGATAGAATTGGGGGAAGAAATCAGCAATACAGTCACTCAACATGTATAATGTCATATCTGTTTTCAAATATGTAAGTTTAACACATATATACATTTATACATGTGTATATAAATGTATATGAATATGGCCTGTGTGTGTGTATATATAACACATATACATACATGAAATATTTTAAATATCAATAAAAATATCCAGGTTTTACCTCATTTTAAAATTTGGATCCCTTCTTACAAAGCAATTCTACTTCAACCAGTCTATCTTACAAATGTAGTACATACTTTTTTTTTTTTTTTTTTTTTGAGACAGAGTCTAGCTCTGTTGCCCAGACTGGAGAGCAGTGGTGTGATCTTGGCTCACTGCACCCTCCACCTCCCTGGTTCAAGCAATTCCCTTGCCTCAGTCTCTCAAGTAGCTGGGATTACTGGTACATGCCACCACACCCAGCTAATTTTTTGTATTTTTAGTAGAGACAGGGTTTCACCATGTTTACCAGACTGATCTTGAACTCCTGACCTCAGGCACTCTGCACACCTTGGCCTCTCAAAGTGCCAAAGTGCTGGGATTAGAGGCGTGAGCCACCACACCCAGCCATATATACTTTTAAAAGTGGCAGATGCAGATGTACATGCTTATTTATTATAATATTAAATAAAAAGTGATGAAAAATCAAAATACAACAGTTTGAAACTGATGTGATAAATTTTGGCACATTGCTATAATAGAATTTTTTATAAAAAGCTGTCCAAAGTATAGTTATTACCAGTTAATACAGAAGAGTATCTAAAGTGAATTTCTTTATGAAATAGAAAGATGCATATTAATATTCAGGTGAACAAATACAGGCAGAAATAGCCAGATAGACAATAAAAACTATAATGTTATTTGATATACGTATTGCTATCATGTAGGTTTGGAAATCCAAAGACGAGAACTTCCTTCCTCCTTCCAAGAAATTATCAGAGAATTCAGGATCATTCAACTGCCAGCAAGGTGCTAGTTCTGAAGAATAACGTGTCCAGGTAGGGGGCCTAGGACTTCTTAGGGTGCCTACATGCTGGCAGGATATGAGAAATGGAGGAATAGTGTCCTGTGCATTTCTGAGAGGATGGATTTGGATCAGAGATCTCAAAGGCCAGGAGGTGATCAGTGATCTTACGAAGAAGAAAAGTGGTGGCCCCTCCCTGGGCTGATGGCCAAAATGTAGATGGACATGTCAGAGAGGCCCACAGGGAATACAATTCAATGGCCAGTAACCAGCTATACTAAGCTCTTCTACACCCAGGCAGGGATGCTCTTTCTGTCCACTGGAATTTAGGTTTCACAACTAGAAAATGTCAGGGAGACCAAACTAAATGGGATAGTTTCTCCTTTGGAGCACAGCAAAGGCTCAAATGTTTTTGTCATTTTTACTTTTAATTATTGCCATCTTAATGGATATGAAGCAATATCTTACTCTGCTTTTGAATGTTTTTGTCATTAGAAAGAACGTTGGCATTTTTCTTCAGTCTATATTATCCTTCTCTGAAGAAATAAATCATGACTTGTTAAAGTGATTAAACATTTTTTCAAATGGAGAGAAAACGAAAGCTTTCTTTGATTTACCACAGTTTTTTTCCTCTTCATATATGTGTGTTTTAAAATTCATAGGCAAATTCTGGAAACGTACCAAAGATGTTGCCAGTAGTCGTTACCTTTGAGGAGGCAAATGGAGATTTGGGGGTAGAAAGAAGACAAGTATCTGTTTTTGATGTTCAAAATTTTTTACTGTGAAAATACATTAACTTTGTAATTTTTAAGTAAATAATGAAAAGTCACCACATTTACTGAAGGTTTTCTTTTGAACTGAAAAAATCTTACCAGGAGACATTTTTATTTCTGCTTTTAAGCATGATTGAGAATTTCTAATCTCTCTACATTATCAATAACATAAAATCAGATATCACGTAACATTAGAATACAAATTTTTATTATTACAATTTTGTTTTAAAAAGTGTGAAAATCACTTTTTATTTTTGAGTGGTTATATTAATTCTGTATTCAGATGGATCTCTTCAGTGATTTTATTCATAATTAACCTAAATTTCTACAATTTATCTTAACCAAATTCCACCTGTCTTGACTTTGAGACATATTTTCGATGTCTGCCTCCTCAAGAACAGTCTAGTCCTACGTCCTACAGCAGATCGATTTAAGTTACACCCTTGTCCTGTATGTTCTCTGTGCCATTTGCTTTTTTTCCCTATTAAAGATTTTTCCATTCACTAGAATAGTAAAATTGTTTATTCTATCTGATTGATTGGTGTGTCAGCTCTTCAGAATATAATTCCCGTGGTGGATTGTAGAGTCACACCATTTTGACATTACTAAGCCTCCCATCCTCAGGAACTTGATATATAAACGTCAAGTCAGTTAGGCTGTTTCTTTGTTGTTGTTTTGTTTTGTTTTCAGCTTCCAATCAATTTATTACCTCCAAGTTTGATCTCATACTGAGATCAGCTCAAGCGGTTCTGTAGTCCCAGAAGGAAAGCTCAGCTGTGGGGCACAAAGGAGGTCATTTTAAAACATTGCCCTTTCTGGTTGTGAGGTGGGGAATGTGAAGCATGGCTAAGTATTTACTATTTTATTCTCAGGTTAGCTCTTGTGGAGGATCTCAAGTTGGTAGTGATTTTTTTTCCTAATATAATTTCATTGACACATTTGCTTGTGCTAATTTTCATTTCACCTGAAATTGCTCCATCATGAAAAATCAAGCATTCGAAATATCTCTTAAGACCCATTTATTTCTGTCCTGCTTTAACAATATTTCCCACTGTGATTCAACTTAATCAAAATAAGGCTTTTCCCATTACCCATTTCTTTGCAAAAAGAAGGCAAAAGAAGGCTTCTCTTTGAGGTAACTGTTAGGTGACCTCCTGGCCTCTGATCATCCATTGACATTCTCTACTTTGAATCCCACACCATCCAATTCCTATTTTCCAAGCTCGTAGTATTTTATCTGGAGATTACAGTGAGTGAGTTTACTAAGACATCACATTCAGAGAAACACAGTACTCTTCTCTCTCTCTCTCTCTCTCTCTCTCTCTCTCTCTCTCTCTCTTTCTCTCTCTCTCTAACACACACACACACACGATACATGGTCACCAAAGAAATAGAGAGAATGAAGGGATGAATAGGTTGCATGCAGAGGATTTTTAAGGCAATGGAACTACAAACATTCCTTGAATATATCGTGGATTCAGTTTCAGACAACTGCAGTATAGAAAATATTGCTATCAAATGAGTCACATGAATTTTCTGCTTTCCCAGTACATATAAAATATATGTTTACACCATGCTGTAGTCCATTAAGTGTGCAATATCATTATGCCCTGGAAAACACTGTACATGCTACAATTTAAAAATACTTTGTTTCTTAAAAATGCTAATGATCATCTGAGCCTTCGCTGTCATACTTTTTTGCCTGGGAAGAGTCCTAGCATCTTCACCAAGAGTAGATTCCATCTCAAAAAGCCACTTCATTTGCTCACCCATAAGAAGCAACTCTTTATATAGATGCCTGCTGACTAGTCAGGGTGACATATACACCCATTCTTTTTTTAAGGAAAGAAGCCATGTTACAAAAATGGCTTCTTTCCTTAAACCTCATGAACCAACCTCTACTAGATTCAGATTTTTCTTCTTCAGCTTTCTAACCTCTCTCAGACTTTACATAATTTAAGAGAATTAGAGGCTTGTTCTGGATTAGGTTTTGATGTAAGGGAAGATTTCGGCTATTTTAATCCTCTATCCAGACCATTAGTTTTGTCCATATCAGCAATAAGCCTGTTTCACTTTCTTATTATTTGTGTGTTCACTGGAGTGGAACTTTTAATTTCCTTCAAGAATTTTTATTTGCATTTGCAACTTGGCTGTTTGACCCAAGAGGCCTAGCTTTCAGCCCACCTCAGTTTTCAAAAAGTCTTTTTCACTAAGCTAATCATTTTCTAGCTTTTGATTTACAATGAAAGACATGTGACTCTTCCCTTCACTTGAACACTTAAGAGTCCACTGGAGGGTAATTAATTGGCCTGATGTCAATGCTTTTGTGTCACAGTGAATTGGAAGGTGGGAGGAGAGGGAAAAAGCTAGGGAAGAGCTGGATGGTGGATAATTCGAAACACACTCAGTATTTATTAGTTAAGTCTGTTATTTTACATGGATGCAGTTTGTGGCATTCCCCAAAAACAAGAGTAGTAACATCCAAGATCCCTGATCACAGATCACCATGACAGACATAATAACAATGAAAAGATTTGAAATATTGTGACAATTACCAAAATATGAAACAGAGACACACAGTGGACACAAACTGTTGAAAAATGGCACCTTTGACTTTCTCAACATAGTTTTGCCACAAACCACAAACCTTCAATATGTAGAAAAGCATAATGGCTGAGAAATACAATAAAGTGAAGTGCCATAAAATGAGGTATGCCTCTACTTTGTTTGATATTCTAAGGGCAGAAACCAGTCCATAGAATGTCCGACACCAACAGTGAACCCCAATGTAAACTATGGGCTTTGAGTGAAAGGAACGTGGCAAAGTAGGTTCATCAAGGGTAACGGCTGTACACCACCGGTGGGGGGATGTGGGTAAGGGAGAGTCCGTGCCTGTCTGGTGGCAGGGGGTATACAGCAAATCTCTCTACTTTCCTTCAGTGGTGCCGTAAGCCTAAAACTCCTCTAAAAAGTCTATTAAAGTAAAACATTTAATTACCAACTATAATCTAACATCTACACAAATATTTGTAATGAGCAAATAATTGCTCCAGAAATAAAGGGGTTTGTTTGCTGTAAGATTAACATGAATTAAGTCAACTGAAAAAATATTTTTGTCAATTTTTCTTAAACCATATTTTAAATAAGTCAAGTCATCATGAAAACTAAAGAATAGGAATTTCAAATAATATTGCTCCTTATGAACTAAATATTCAGCCTACTATTTGCATTTTAATTCTTCTCACTCGAAAATGGCTGCAAGGTAAGATAATTTCCATGCTAACCCGCAGCTAGCAGGCCCCTTACTGTTAAATCAGGATTGACAAGGAGGCAAAATCAGAGCTTCAATTACAACACATTTTGCTACATTTAAAGTCTGAACACATAAATGGAAATATAGCTCATATATTTTAGTTACTATAGTCTTGTGATGTAAACCATTTTTGATAGTCACAAATATTTTTTGCTGCTCTTAACAAAAATGGAAATTAAGATAATATATTAAAAAATGCAAATAGAGGGTTATCTATATATCTTTTAAAAGGAGGTTACATATTTGCATCATTTGAAGCACTGGAAATAGCTTTACAAATTCTCAGCCTCAAGCTTACTTTACAAAACCAGTGTCCTTTGATGTAAGGTTCGTCTTCTGTGGCATTGGAGCATAGAATACAGGAGGAAACACCTCTGCTGAAGACAAAACTACCAGCAGATGAGGATGAGGAAATATACAAAAAAATCCTTCAGTCAACTGCAGCAAAGGGTTTTAGTGGAGCTTTTTGTTACCTTTAGTCTGGGCTTTGCTGAAGTGCTTGGGACCCATGCAACTTGCCCTTCCCTGTGTGTGCCTCCCTATGTGTATCCTTCCCTGTGTGTGCGCGTCCCTGTGTGTGTCCTTCCCTGTGTGTGTCCTGTCTGTGCATCCCTGTGTGTATGTCTCTATGTGTGTGCATCCTTGTGTCTGTGCTTTCCTGTGTGTGCCTCCCTGTGTGTGTGCGTCCCTGTGTATGTCCTTTTCTGTCTGTGCATCCCTGTGTGTATGTCCCTGTGTGTGTGCATCCTTGTGTCTGTGCTTTCCTGTGTGTGTCCTTCCCTGTGTGTGTCCTTCCCTGTGTGTGTGTCCCTGTGTGTGTCCTTTTCTGTCTGTGCATCCCTGTGTGTATGTCCCTGTGTGTGCTGTCTTTTGTGTGTCCCTGTGTGTGTGCAGCGTTGTGTCTGTCCTTTCCTGTGTGTGCCTCCCTGTGTGTGTCCCTGTGCGTGTCCTCTTCTGTCTGTGCATCCCTGTGTGTATGTCCGTGTGTGTGCTGTCTTTTGTGTGTCCCTGTGTGTGTGCAGCGTTGTGTCCGTCCTTTCCTGTGTGTGCCTCCCTGTGTGTGTCCCTTTCTGTCTGTGCCTCCCGTGTGTGCTTCTTTGTGGTCTGCTTTTTTTTTTATGCATGCCTCTTTTTGTGAGGTTTCTTGTCTGTGTAATTCCTTCTGTGTGTACTTTCTTATGTGTGTACTTCCGTGTGTGTGTGTGCGCGCGCGCGTGTGTGTCTTGATATACTTGGTCTTGCGGGTGAGAGTGGAAGAAGGGTTATAATGCTGTCCATGGACACTTGAGGCACGCCTAAAGTAAACATCAAGATATTAATATATCTGTGTTTTGCACGTATTTTTATTTTCCGTATATATGATGTTTTTCACATCTTAAGAAGACCTTTCTGGCCTGGGAGTGATGCCCCTTCCAGGGCTAGGCCATTGCAGAGATGTCACAGCCCTCAGCATGGAGTATGTCTTTCGCAGGCACACTGACCCATCCAGAGCCCTGCCTCTGCCTCTCAGGCCCTTCCACCCCAGGTGGCTGCAGTTTCTTTCCCTTTAATCATCCCAGAGCCAGATACCAGGCAGCTAGAGGCCACACCTGCCCTGTCTTTCCTTTCTCGCAAAATCCCCAGTACAGGCTCTCACCAGGGCCCTCCTCTTGCTCCACTTTCTGGCTTCTGACCACCCTGAGGCTTCCCCATGTGAACCTGTGGCCCGCTGCGCCTCCTGACCATAGGGCTTGCTTGTGTAATAATCTGGGTTCCCTTGCACCCCTCTTATGTCCTCTACTGTGGCTGCACCTGACTGACCGTCACATGCAATAACATAGCACGCTGTCACCCTGCCTGTCCTAACAGATAACCTTTGAGCACCAGCAATAGCAAACCGCGGACCATGTCCTACAGCTGGGTTTTTATAGAAACCATTGTGAAGCTCTGACACATACAATGCTACACTCTTGTCTCACTGTTTCACAGACTGTGGTGCCCTAGGCAGTGAGGGCTCAGAATAGAGGGATGGCATTTGCAGTTGAGAGAGGAACATGCCACCTCTACAGCAAAGCAAGAGGCGCCAAAAATAACTGGGAGACTGTGAGGGGATGTGAGGTTTCTCCGATGTAAAAGTAGAGGCCTAGTGTGATGATGAGGTGAGCATAAAATACAGCCCTGTCTTTTCAGAATTTTCATTCATAAAAGATTTTGACTTCACATGTCCAAAACTTAACTTCTGATTTTTCTCCCTACATCTGGTCTTTTAATGTTCCCATCTTGATCTTACAGTGTCAACTTCAGCCTCCATGTTGCTCAGACAAAAAACCTTGTATTCATCCTTGATGACTGGAATAGCAAAAACCTATTAAAATCCATTGCATAGAAGGTAGTACACAGAGAGCTAGACAGTGTTTCAGGCCCTGATAGGGTCCCCAGAATGCATGATTATATAAAACCTCAGAGATTAGCTCATAAAAACATAAGGCAGGAGCCAGACAGACCTAGGTTCAAAGCTCAGTTCTTCTACTTACTAACTCTAGGAGTTAGTTTCCTAATTTGTAAAATAAACATAATAAGCATAATAATCCCTATCTCATGAGCATGTATAAAGAATAAATAAAATATGTGACATACAGAGATAATATATCCAGTAGATTTGACTTCATTTACAGAAAACCAAAAATACCAATTAAATTATGATAGAAGACTTTTTCCCTCTTATACAAAGTACAGATGTAAGTGCCCAGGGCAGGGTATGGTAGCTTCAAGAAGTTTCTAGGCCCCAGGTTCCTTCCAACTCACCACTCTGCTATCCCTAGAAATATTTTTCATGGCCATGGGTCAAGACAGCAGCTCCAGAAATTCAGTCAGCATTACTTAGACATGTAGAGGGGGCACACCAGCTGAGATTTCTTCTTTCCACAAGCCTTCTCAATACTTTCACAACCCAATGGCCTCAACTTAAGAACAGGGTCTAAACACACAGCAAGGGATGGTGGAAAATAGAGTCTTTATACTGAAAATCTATTGCTAAAAAAAAAAAATCAGAATCCTGTTAAAGAGACAAGATGAAAGAACAGACATTTGGCAGAACAAATAGCAGTCTCCCCCACACTTGTTGAATGGCATACAATATCCAATCCATAAATGGAATTGTCATTGCTAAAATGTTAAGGTCATTTTTACGACTTTCTAGGAACTACTTTTGTGATTTTGGGGGTTGCAAAAAAATGTAGGCAGCTCCGGGAGAGGCTATTTGACATTTATGGAGATCTAATATTAGCACTAATGGCTTGAAATTTTCCTTTGTGAATTATATTAGCCACATCTATGAGATTACACATGTCATATTATCATAATTTAATAGTATCAAATTATATTTTAATTATTACTTAATTCAAATGTAATCTAATTTCAATGATAATTTTTTAAAAATCTCGATGACATAAAAGTGTGCTTCTGAACTTCCAGACAGATATAGATTTTTTAGGTGATCTTTTTGTTACTGATTTGAGCTTCATAGGAGCTACAGGATTTCAATTACTGAAATCACTGAGGCATCCTTTACGATCCACCACATAGTCAAATTTTACAAATGTTCCCCATAAGCTTACAAAAGATATATATTATTCAGTTACTTTGTGCAATATTTTATAGACATGGAGTCAGGTTTTTGGTCTTGTTTATCAAACTTTCTACAATCTTAGTGAATTTTTATATTTTTAATGATTTTTGTCTATTTTATGTAACCTTCAAAAATTTTATTCAAATTTTTCTTTCTATATATCAGACTAGTTCTGCTTTCAGTTTTCAATTTTTCACATTTGTAGCTTTTTTTTTAGGTTCTCAACATTAAATTGATACACCTTACTGGTACATTAAATGTTGGCATTGTGAAATGGTCATATTTTTGTCATGCCTTTTTCTTAAAGTCTGTATTACCTGATAATGAATTTCTGCCACTTTTGTTTTAGTATAAATTTTACAGGTATAAATTTTTCTATTTTTGTAAAACCCTTCTGTGTCTTTTAATTTAAAATGTCTCTTGTAAAACGTACAATTTTGGATTACAAGATTTCTTGTCTGCACTTTAGTATAATCTGACAATCTTACATTTTTAGTTGAATCATTTGGTGCATTTACAGTTTTGTTGCTCCAGACACATTTGAATTTCTATTCATTATCTTTTAATTTCTATTTTTCATACTTATCCTTGCTTTTTTTTTCCCTATCATGACTTTCTTTTTAATATTCCTTACATATTTTTTTAAATGTGAGGGTAGAGGCTCGCATTTGTTAATGTAGATAAAGCTCTTACAGCAGTGCCTCTTACAAAAATAAGTGTTTTATTTAAATATTGCAATTCCAATTAGGCATTTTTAGTTCTCATTTTATTTTTTCCCTCTACAAGTTTAGAAGTTAAATGTTACATTTTTCAGACTCTTTATGTTATACTGATACTTATAGATTGTCTACTTAACAAAATCTAAATTTAATGAACATTTGTTCTGTTGTTTTCAACTATAGTAAGCATTTAATTTATTCAACCTTTTCTCAATAAATATGCTATTGTTGATATATATTTTAATTCCATTTTTGTAATCTCTCAAAATGTTAGTTGTAGTTTTTATCATTTATACTCTAATTTTAAAAATATATTTATTAATTTGTTTGCTCTTCTTTTCTTGTTAGATTTTCCTTATGAATTTACTTTCCATGTGCCTGAAGTACTTTTTTTAAAAATTATTTTTCTTTTTTTAAATTATTTTTCTTTTTTTTTAAATTTATCTTATTATTGTGCATTTTAAAAAATATTCTTTAGAAAAAGTCTGCAGTTGGTAAGTTTTATCAGTTGGTTGTTTTCCTGACAAATGTCTTTCTTTTAACTTTATTCTTGATAGACATTTTGTTCCCAGTAAAGGCTTTGGGGAAATGCTTATTTTCCGCAGTGCAATGGAGATAACTCTCAGACATCTATAACTTCTGCTAAGATGCTACCTTCTAGTTTAACTGTTGCTCCTTTGAATGGAAACAATCTTCTAATTCTGGCCAATTTTAATATATTTTCTTTCTCTGTTTACTGCTTCATTATGATCTATTTTTGTGTAGATATTTCAGAGTCTTTCTAGGTACATATTGGAGTTGTTTATACTTTGTGTTTTTTTATTTATTCTAAAGATTTTTAGTCACTATAATTTCAAAGATATCCTCTGCCCCATTTTTTCTTAATTCCTATTTCTTCTCCAAAAGGATCACCAATTACAGGTATGTTAGATCTTCTTCCACATTCTTCCATGTTTCTTAAGTTCTCTTTTACATTTCCTCTTTTCATTTTTCTTCACTGTATTCTGAATAATTTCTATATATCTTATTCCACTTCACTCTCTCTTGAAGTATGTCACATCTGCTATTAAATCTTTCCTCTTATTTCAAAATTTTGACTGTATGTTTAACTTCTAATGGTTATGTTGATTATTTTATAAATCATTTTGTTCATCCTTTACATTGTCCTATTCCCACACATATTAGGAAACTCGTTTATTATATTTATAATATTATAAATATTTGAAAATTACTCAGAGCACAAACAATACTGTGTGGGCTATGGTTAAGACAGCAAAGAGTTTAGCACTTTTCAAGGAACTGAAAAGTAACTTAGCTATATAGAATGCACGAAGGGTGGGGGACAATGCGTTTTAGGAGATGTGGTTGGAAAACAAGACAGAAACCAAATTTGCAATGTCCTATAAGCCATGCTGAGAATTTTGAAAGTATGAGAAAATATAAACACTCTAAGTTCAAATCGTATATTCTATTATCCTAAGGGTTTTTTTTAATGGAATATAGGTCATAGGCATATGGCTTAGCAGAAATTGTTTACCATATATGCAAACTTTATTTCTAAACTATATAAACACTTGTGTATACACACAAACACAAACACACACACACACACACACACACAAATAAATTTACCACTTGAAGAAATGTATTGGAAACTGAGTATGGCAAGTTGCTCTCAGGTAGGAGGAAAGAGCTGTTTGCAGGATTGTGTGGGTATTAAGGTATTATATATGAAATTTTAAGTTATTAACCTTTCTATGATTTCAGGTCAACAAAAATAATTTTATGCTTTGCATAGTTATTGATAGAAACTAACCTTTAGTATCATTTTTCTTAAACCTACTAAATTATTTCTGCAACTAAATGATGATAAGACTCTCATCTAAAATGAATAATCTAAGAAACATTCTTTTCTTTCAGATTTTGATTCTTTGGAGCCCAGTATGTCTTTTGCCTGTGTATTCAGTCACAATAAAAGCCACATAGAGGCTTTAAAGTTATGTAAATTAGTTACAACAGCTCTGTTTTAAAAACAAAAGACAGCTTGAAATTTGTGTTGAGAACTATGTTTGATAGTGACATATCTATATCTTATTTACAGAGACATATGGACAGGCTGTAGAAACAGACTGCAGTTTGCCTGAAACAATCCTACTGGTCTGTCTCTGTCATAAGGGCCTCCAGCAGCCCTTAGGAGCTACTACGCTGTGTGTGTTCTTATGTCTGTTCTGCCTCTGGAGTTGATTGAAACAATCAGGATTTATTGCTGAGTGCTATTGAACTCTCAAGTCAGAATTCCTCTACAAGTCACCCATCTATAGAGTGTTGCTGTGGACTCAGCCAACACCACATACATTTCAAAATCATTGATTAGGTTCTGGAAATTTGGTGCCTCACTATAATACACTTTAAAGTTTTACTTTTAAATCGAAACCTTAAATTATAACTCAAAGACTAGTTGAAAATAAATGTATTTATAATTAGGGAATAAGTATAGATGCCTTTACAGTATGTCATAAGTTCCATACACACTAATAATGGAACATGATAAAAGCAATACAACTGGCATAGCCTTGACACCCATCTCTCTAGGATGAGGGTGAAATGTTAGTAGAAGGTAGAGAAGAACTTCTTACCTGATCATAATTGGATTAGTTCTCCTATGTCACCCTGCTTTTATGCCACAATCTTTTAACTCCACTCTGATTTATGAATGTTTGGGTTAAACTTATTTCCTTGAATCAGAACAAGTATACTAATGGCTAACAGTTCTGCCCTCTGTCTAGAGGTTTTAAAAGCTCATTATGTAAATGACGGAGATGATCTGTCTCAGATAATCTTAACCTCATTTAACTGTCTCATCTTCAAGCATTTTGGTGTGTCATTACACAGCTCTATATGGCAGGCAATGTTAGTGAGAGTGAGTATACAAAGAGGGCATAAAAATGTGCTCCACTGGCCAGGCAAGGCGGCTCATGCCTGTAATCCCAGCACTTTGGGAGGCCGAGGTGGGTGGATCACGAGGTCAGGAGTTCAAGACAAGCCTGGCCAAGATGGTGAAAACTTGTCTCTACTAAAAATACAAAAACTAGTTGAGTGTAGTGGCAGTCTACTCGGGGGGAGCTAAGGCAGAGTTTGCTTGAACCTAGGAGGTGGAGGTTGCAGTGAACCAAGATCATGCCACTGTACTCCAGCCTGAGCGACAGAGTGAGACTCCGTTTTAAAAAAACAAAATTAAAATGTGCTCAATTTACAAATGTCTGTGGCTATTGTTTTAGGCTTTAGTGAGAAAAATTTCATGAAATTTTACAGTTCAAAGAGGAGCAAAAACTATCTTCCAGAAGTCATTACTAATATTAGATGGGATCAGATCTCAAAGAGAGTGGTAAGTTGGGATATGGGTAGGGATAAATTAAGACTCATAACGATGCAGTGCACAGCAGGTTCTCTAGAAGCAGCCTGCAGTGCTGATGGGCTTGTGACGTGAATCATAGAACTCTTAGTGTATCTATCTATGTATCTATCTATGTATCTATCTATCTATCTGTATTTATATACATACACATACACACACATCCATATCTCTATATACACACACAATCAGAATATATACATATTATATAATAGTCTGAGTTTTTCCAAGCAGAAAGATAAGAATTGTTGGGTTGGTTGTGTTTGATGGAGAAGCATGCTCCTGGAATAGGAAACCAAAGAAAGATAGAGAGATCTACGAAAGCATGAAGACACTGTTTGCATGCACTGGGCTGTGTGAGAGGGAGACAGTGTGCAGTGAACACTAGAACTGGAGGAATGAACTGAACTCTGCCATTCTTTTGTACATTACCTACAACTGCAGGTAGACAAGTCTGGAATATTTGGGAACAGACAATTCTCCAGTTGAAACGTTTATATTTTCCATAATCACCTCTGAGTGTTTTGCCTAGATGTATCCTCATGGTCTACTCTAATTAGCCCTAGCATAAAAGCAGTAAGATAGAGATAATGCATTATTAAGAACATAAATGTTTTGGATCATTCAATGGTTTGAGTGTCAACTCCACTACTGTGTGCCTGTGTCACCTTATGCACATTATTTAAACCCCCAAGTTTCAGTTTTTCCCATCTTGAAAATATGAATAATAATGTCTCTAACAAAGGTTGTTGAAAGAAAAAAATTCCAAAGAATTATTTAGTAAAATGCCCAGTAAATCATACATACGTAAAACGTATTAGCTACACTTTTTTTATGGTGGGCAGAAAGTTCTAGTCCTGGATATTCTGGGGACATGTCTCCACCATCCTTATATAAAAACTGGAAGAATAGAATGACATGATACCATGATCCTTTTGTGGTTAACATTAAATGAAACTATGATTTTCACATTTTTTAATTGATAGATGAGCACAGTATTTTATAGTTTAACATTCACAACATGAACATCATGGGAAAAGCTATGCTGTGTTATTGTGCTATTCAGAAGTTTCACATACATTAAATAATATTCAGCTTCTACATTCTTGATCTTTGATTAAAAAAAAATTGGTTCTTATGTATAACAAAATATAGAAAATGCTCATTATTGTCTATGTTGTCTTTTCATATTATTTTGCTTTTATTGTACAGTATTCATCCTACTACAGAATTGTAATTGTCTATAATTGATATTTTCTTAGATTGTATTTACTTGAGTTGATATAACTTTGCATATATTTGTCTATATACAAATATAATATCACAAGTTCAGACACTATCATAATCCATAATCTCTTTTAACAATGCCTTCCCCAATGTTCCTGTTATAAATGCTCAATATCTTTTTCATTTTTGTGATATCTCTTGAGAAGCTATCGGCTCTGGGTATCAGAAAAGCAATGAAGGAATAATGGTATGAAATGGCAAATGTCAGAAATTCGCTAGGTAATGACATGGAATATGCTCTATGAAACAACAATAAATGATTTCTTCACTATTTTACACATGAGATGAGTTATGGACTTGTGAAAAAACCTTAAAGAAATCAAAGCTATGTAAAATATTACATAATATGAAATTATTTTTGTTGAATTTCATAAACTTCACAGACTGAGACAACTATCCTTAAACCACTTATATTAACAAGCATTGAATGCAGCAATTCTTTACCATAACATGATATTCCAAATGAAACTTTTGCATCTCAAGTGACCTTTACAGCAGTTTTACAGTTCATAAATTCTGAACAACGTGGTTCTGTGGAGTAGTTTTAATAAATCTTGATTGTGCTATAAACGTTAGTGCACACACTTGAAATGGTGTTTCTAGTCTTAACAACACAAATGCAGGAATAGATCTTTGCTGCCATATGGAGTATTTGCCATAGAGTCCATCAAGTATTAAGTATGATTTCAGTAATAAGAAAAAAGCACAAGCTATTTATCGTTGACACAGTACAAACAAAATGGGGCCTAGTATTTACAAATATTTAGAACAGGTTTAAAAGTCATAAATAAAGCTTGTCTACCTTGGGCAAAAGCGATTTTGTTAATTTTATGAACATATGAGACTACGTGATGCAGAGAGAGAAGAATTTGTTAAGATATAAATGTCTTCACTCCTTATAGCATGTCAATTTTCTCTACCCAGCACATTGGTTATATTTGATTGATGGAATCCCAGTCATTCTATTCCTTCCATCATAATTTCATCTGCCTGGAATCTTAAGTTTGTGATTATATTTGGAGAAATTTATGAAAATCTCTGTGTTGGCTAAAGAGAGCCTATTATTTTACATTCAGCTCTTTGAGACCAAGATAGCAGTGCCAAGTAAAGGCAGATAAAACTGCTGAAATTTAACTAAATCTCAGCTTTACCACTGTGTTCATTATACTGTTTTATAAAACTAAATCAGCAGTATAAATAAATATTATTTGAAGTTTTCAATCTATCCTGAAGATGTTACTATAGAGAAGATAATTTTTAGAATGAACTAAAAGAAAAAAGTAAAGGCCTGGATTCTATATTTCTTTCTCTTACCCTTCCTGCACATCTACTATAATCTTTGAATGTTCCTTTCCCAAACTTCAATTAGAGAGACTGTTAGCTTTCTGAATATAGCTTTTATGTCCCTTATCACTAGCGTGCCTCTTTTCTTTCACCTTTTACTAAACAAAATTCTTAAATTTAATCATTTTGGCCAACTAATTTTCTTTACTGGATTGTTCATTCTGGTATTTACTGCATCTGTTGAGCTTTAAAAAATAAATATTTTAATTTCCAAATCGTGTGCTGGATTCTTCATTATGGGGAACACATCCTGTTGTATATCCCTGAAGACACAAAACGTTTATTGACACTTTTTCTCAAGTCTCTATTGACTTTGTTTCCTTGAGTCTTAGTCCTTCTTAGTTCTTGAGATTGGCAATTTCTTTTTGTAGTAATGCTTTGCTTTTTTGTTGTTGTTTTGTTTTTAGTTTTTAATTTTTGTGGGTACAGAGTAGGTGTATATATTTATGGTGTACATGAGATATTTTGATACAGGCATAATAATCACCTCAGGGTACATGGAGTACCTCTGAAGTGGTGTTGATTTTCTTCCAACGTTGTCTATTTGGGGTTGTCTACTCGTATTCATATTTGACAATGTCTTTACATCTTTCAATTATGTTTACTTAAGTCTAAACTGGTAACTGAAGGATGAGACTGGGGTCCTGTGCCTGAGAGATCCTGCCCTTTCTGTGCCCAGCAGTTACCTGGGTTGTCTTGATCTCTGCTTGGTTCCTGTGTTTGTGTTATAACCAGAGGGTGACTGCACCACTATTTGCTGCTTAGTATGAATGCTCCTATAAGCAGTCACTTGTATAATTTTCCATGTAAGTCAGATGACCTAGCTTCTCTTAATTTAGTTCCCATTTAATCAACATAAATTTTCCATCATCTTTCCCACTGATTCTTTCAGCCATTGATTCTGGACCATAAGCTTCTCCACACATCAATACTAGCTTTAAAAACAGGTTTCTTCAGCACTTGTTTTAGGTACTTATTTCTTCTGATTTTATTTCTACCTGGATTTTATCCCTGTGCATTTTCTACCTTTCAAAGACCCTGTAAGATGTCTAGGCCTTAATGCCACTATTTATTGTTTTCTCACTTGGCATTGGACTTAGCATATCAAAACTTATCTTTTTTATCATATCGTGAAATGTGGAACAAGGAGATGTATGACCGTAACTTAATCCAAAGTATTAATTAGGCTATAAACCAGCTCATTAGTAATCTTGATATCACAGATTAGTATAGTAGCCTTGTAATATACCATTTTATTATTTATATTTATTTACTTATTTTTAACTGAGACAGAGTCTCACTCTGTCACCCAGCCTGGACTGCAGTGGCCTGATCTAGGCTCACTGCCACCTCTGCCTCCCGGTTCAGCCTCCTGAGTATCTGGGATTACAGGCACTCACCAACACGCCTGGCTAATTTTTGTATTTTTAGTAGAGAGGGGTTTCGCCATGTTGGCCAGGCTGATCTCAAACTCCTGATCTCAAGTGATCCTCCCACCTTGGCCATCCAAAGTGCTGGGATTACAAGTGTGAGCCACTGTGCCCAGCCTAATATAGCATTTTAAAATCAGATATATTTTATATTTTACTAAATACTATGAAAACAAAGAGAAAAACAAAACTCTCTGAGGATGGTACGGATGCCCACTTAATATGAGGCATTTGAGGACCAGGTGGCAAAGTGAGTTTCATAGAAAAGGGTTTGAAAATTAAATACCATGCACAAAACCTTGATTTCATTTTAAAATTAATTATTATTTATGTACAACATTTGTCTACACACTGATATTTGAGAAGTGAGCTTTTATCAAGGAGGACACTGGAAGCAGTTTCACTATATAATTATTTATGAATGCCAATTAAAATTTTCTCCTACTGAAGAGTTTTTGATTCATGAAAATGTTAGATTGATTAAGATACATAAGATTTGTGGTATCAAAATTAGGGGATCCATTTGTTTGCACTGTTAAATCATTTAAAGCACTTTTCAATAACTTTACTGTTAGTCTGAGTGGCAAATTAATTCAGTACTAGTTATATCTAAATGACTTCTCCAGTGTAGAAATCAAAAGGTCAATGAGGGACATGATGATTTTAATGATATTTGCATTATGAGAAAAGGGAAGCCTGATAATGTATCATAGCCAAAAGATGTCAAGTGGCAAAATTGGGCAAATTACTCTGGAATTGCCTGTAGTCAAATGATTTATTTCTATTGGTACGATATATGACCTTCCTCATCAAGCCACTGCAATCTAGGAAGCTTCTTGAGAGACTGAGTCATACATAATACAGGTTCACAACTTCTTTGTTTACTACCAGAGACCCTGAGTAACAGTAAAAAATAAATATTCAAGTTTAGTAGCTTCTCATTTCCAGACCCATATTCTCTGAGGAGGTGAATGCCTAGAGCAGAGATCTTGAATTTCTTGTTCCAGATTAAGGGAGCATGGTGTGTTCATGTTTTTGAAAGTGAGCTGTGAAATTCCTATGTGTGAATATTTGTATGATAGTGATGATGATGTAGTCTCTTGAACACAATGTTCAGGTTACATGGTTCCCAATCACTCTTTATGATCCATGAATGAGAGAGCCAGGTGAGCTGAGGTTTCTCAGAAAACTGTTAATGAGCAATCCTCGGTTGGGGCCTAGGTGATAATGATGTACCTCCCAGGACACGTCATAGCACAGCAACGGGAAGTATTGTGATCTCCTGAATTCATCTGAGACTCCATTGGTGTGTGTGGCTTGGAGATAAAGCAAGCTTTATTATTTAGGTTCACAACTTTCCTGTTTCCATCTTCAAAGTGCAGTGGGAGTTCCAAGTTTCTTCATTTGATTTAAAATCCAAATTAAAAAGAGAGAAGTTGCTGTTCTTTGTCATAACAAAAATAAATTCATAAGCCATAAACAAAGTAAGCTAATTCCAGAATTGAAGTTATTAAAGACCAGCACCTTGGATGGTTATCCTGGCATTTCACCTGCAATTTGATGCAGAGTCAAAAATGTCATGGTGACTGCATTATATAAAGATCGCTTTCTAACTGCACATGAACGGAATAATCCAAACTAGGGGCAAATCATTTCTTAAATATGTAATAGTTTCTTAACTGTGGTAGCTGAGATCCCAAGGAAAGATAAAGGGTCATCTCTGACGCACTTTCATTCTGTAGAGGAAGAAACACTAGACTAGGAGGACCGAGTAACTGCCTTGTAGTTGCTTAAGGTATGCTTCTCAAACTGGAAATCTGGAATTAGCTGAGTCCATTTAAAACAGTGATGCCTGGAACTCACTCCCAGACATTCTGATATTTTTGGTATACAATATGAGCAGAGCCTAAGAATTTTAGACACTTCTTAGATAATTTTAATGTGCAGCTAAGACCAGGGACAACTGGCTTAAGCTACTATCAACATGAAAGTTCAGCTATTCCATTTTCTTGTTGGTAAAAGAATCAATAACAAATTCCTGCTTTGTAGGATTATTGGAATAATTATATAAAGATACTATGTGAATGGATTTGGAAAGGGATTAACATATTTAAAGATAAACATTTAATAGTGTTTGGCATTCTGAAAATGTTAAAATTTTCTAGATGAGTTTGCAATTCTCATGATGGAGAATTATTGATAAATTTAAATTCTTTAAAAATTTGGAGTTGTAACTGTGATTCAAAACGTGTTTCTCCTGATAATGTTCTCATATTCTGACATTAAGTTATGACTTTTGACTTATGCAGCAGGGTGCACCCGGGCTCATGCAGGTTGGCAGTCAGAGGTTGGCCAGTTCTCTTTGAATCACTTTGATATCTTAGGCAAAACAGTTAACATTTTTATGTCTCGCTGGTTTATAAAATACAGGTTGTAATATATACCTTAACTGTCTCCCAAGTATATGGGAATAATCAAATGTGCTAACAGTTGAAAGCCTTTTAAGAAGTAAACTTACTATTAACCTTTTACAAAAGTAAAAATCAGCAATAATTCCAAGCTGTGAGACAGGCAGCAGTGTGCTATGAAAACAATATTGAGCCAAAAAATGAGTATTCTTTCTCTTTCTCTCTTTTTTCTCCTTAAAGTTAAAGATCTGAAACAAATTGACAATTATCCCCTATTAAACACCTCAGCAATTGATTTGTTTATATAATTTTCTGTATTATTATAAATGTACAAAGCACTTTATAATTTAAATTTTAAAAATTAAATTAAACATGAGAATATGCCTTCCAGTATGATAATTGTTTGATCTTGGACCTGACAAGTCACATGTCTTTCTGGTTCTTTGCCTGCCATCTATATGAACATATGGTCTTTGTTGTTTCACACTGTCATATTCAAATTCTAGTTGATAATATGATTTAAAATAAAAATGACTAAATATTAGTGCTGATTGTGGTAGCAATATTTATATGTTTTGAATTAAGAAAAATAGAGTTGTTATCTTGTAAGACAAATAAGAAATGAATTCAAAGGCTTAGTCAAGTAAGAAGAAATGACCACATGGAGTGGTGAGTTCATCAGAATAAAGACGTAAGATTTCCAAGGTAATGGCAAGAAGCATGAATTTGGACAAAGCTAATATATGTTAGATAAAGCTAATGCCCCTAGGAAACCAAAGATGTAGCTGACAACCTCAGTTCTTAAAATAGTTTTAGAACACACTGAAAACAACCAGGACCAGTGGATTTCTAGTTCTCTCTGTGGGAGGTATGTAATTAAAGGTCAAAAGTGCCTATTAAAATAGGTGCAGTGCACTGGGTGCCGTGGCTCGTAGCTGCAATCCCAGCACTTTGGGAGGTCGATGTGGGCAGATCACTTGAGTCCAGAAGTTCAAGACTATCCTGGGCAACATAGAGAGACTCCATCTCCACAAAATATACAAAAATTAGCCAGACACAGTGGTGTGCACCTGTAGTCCCAGCTTCTAGGGAGGCTGAAATGGGAGGATTCCTTGAGCCTGGGAGGCGAAAGTTGCAGTGGACTGAGATTGCACAACTGCGCTCCAGCCTGGATGACTGAGTGAGACCTTGTCTCAAAAATAAATATATAAAT
The DNA here is from genome assembly GCF_030222135.1 of Aotus nancymaae. Lineage (NCBI taxonomy): Eukaryota > Metazoa > Chordata > Mammalia > Primates > Aotidae > Aotus > Aotus nancymaae. Next base: position 93,168,955 of record NW_026988417.1, read on the forward strand.
AAAATAAGCATAAATGTATGTGTGAGTTTGGCATGGATATAAAAATCCATGGTCCATTATGCTCGATAATGGTGGACATTTAGGGAATCAGTTTAAAGCAAGTCCCTTCACACACTGCCTATTTGTCAACATTGATGAACATTTTCCTGATTTTCTTTTTAAGTTTCCATCCACTGATTTTATCTTTTAGTAGCTGTTTAACTATTACTGTCTCGGTCTGATTTTAATACAGTGAACAGCAAATCATTCAACTAAGGGTTTCTTATTTTATGCACTATTTTAAATATTTTCTGCAAGATAAAAACACATATATATGATGCATATATATATATATACACACACACATATTCATATCCCAGTCTTTACTGTAATGTAGCAACTATCATACAATTCTTTTTAATATGGTTTGTTATTGATATAAGGACTGCATTGCTACTTTACACTAAAATTGATATCCCCTATTTCTCATATTTTAGTGGTTTAAAACTACAAGCATTTTATTTTCACAATATTGTGGGCAGGATTTTGCACAGGGCTTGACAAAGCAATTCTTGTCATGTGGTGTTGAGCAGAATTGCCTTGGGATCTTCAGCTGGTGTGGCCTCCTCCGGGGGGTCCAACACAGCACTGTTTGCTTGTCAGAAGACTTCACAGGAGAATTGAAAGAAAGGGCTCAGGTGAGACTATTGACCCAAACACTTACATGGGACCCCATCAAAGGGCATTCTTGTAGCTCGACTTCTTCATGTCAGTCTTACGAGGTCCCAGGAAGAATATTCCAAAAGTCTGGGTTTTGGGGTTTTATTCTTATTTTTGTGTTTTACCAACAGATTTTTATACTATCCCTATAATTTTTATAATACATGTATTTTGGACTTTAATTTTCTTTAGCATCTTGGTCTTAAGCCATAGATTCGATTTTCCAGGTCATTTTAATTATATTTTCCCTTGACTTTCTATCTCTTTTTATTTACTCTCAAGTCTATGCCAAAGAGTAATGTTTTCTAAATAAATGTGGATTGTTCCTGAAACTTCCATTAAATATGTTTCTTGAAATGGCTTCATAAGCAAATATGTCCTTCTATAATTGCCCTATTTACATTCAATGCCAACAGTAGGCCTATATTCAACAAGCATTTTTAGGCTTCACCATATGCATAATTGGTTGTGCACTTAGGAGAATTCAAAAGAGTTAGAAGTGGTTCCTACATTTTTGCAATGTGTAATCTATTGCAAGAAATCATACAAACATGCAAATAATAATAGAAGTTATTTCTAGTGCTAAAGAAAAATGTACAATTTACGCATCAGTGCTGTAAAACACAAAAACAAATGAATAGTTTGTGTGGCAAGAGGACAGGCAGGAATTAGTCTTGGGGCAAAGGCCCCTGAGCCAGGTACTGAAAGAATGCTGGCTAGGTGTATCACAGAAGTGGGTGCCCACATGCAGCAAGAACTTGAAAGGGAAGGAAGGTGTCTGGGTCATGGCCAAAAAGACCATGATTAATAGTGATAAGAATAATGTTTCCACAGTGGGTAAGTGAAAAGAATTTTATAGCAGAAGGTTAAGGGGTTTAACTGGTAAAAGAAAGACCAAGTTTCCCTTTTCTCATGTGAATTGAAGTCATTTGTTACCTATTCTTTCATCTGTCTTTATCTCAAGGGAAAAAGAATCACATCTGAAAAAAATTGGTAAGGCCAGGCACAGTGGCTCACACCTATAATCCCAGCACTTTGGAAGGCTGAGGCAGGCAGATCACCTGAGGTCAAGAGTTAGAGATCAGCCTAGCCAGCATGGTGAAACCCCATCTCTACTAAAAATACAAAAATTAGCCCAGCTACTTGAGAGGCTGAGACAAGAGAATTGCTTGAACCCAGGAGACGGAGGTTGCAGTGAGCTGAGATTGCACTCCAGCCTGTGCAACAGAGCAAGACTCCATCTCAAATAAAATAAAATAAAATAAATAATATATATATGCACACACATTTTTTATGTGTATACATATATAGTGCATTGATATAGACACGTGTGTATACATAATTGTGCATGTAATCGTGTATATATACACACACTTGTGTGTACACTGTGTGTGTATATATATATATATTTATATATATTTCTATTTTTTAGAGGAAATATATATCCCAGAGAACCTGGCTCAGGGGCCTCTGCCCCAAGACTAATTCTGACTTGCCCTCTTGCTACACAAGCTATTTGGTTTTGTCTTTTATAGCACTGACACATAGATTGTACATTTTTCGTTATTACTAGACGTGACTTCTATTATGTCGTGCATATTTATCTGACTTCATATTACATGTAGCTTATGAATGCGTATACATACACATATTGTGTATACACACCAGTGTTAATTTCCTGGTATTAACTGTCGTGTTGCTTGGTATGAGAGAAATTGCAACCAGAGGAAGTTGTGTACAAGACACATAGGAACTCTCTATTATTTGTGTGGCTTATTCTGAGTCTTAAATTATTTTAAAACAAAAGCTTGTATTTTGAAAATAAGAAATTTGTCTTTTCCTGAGTATGGATGAAGGTAATCAAAATGTATTGGAAAGAACATAAAACTAAAGATTATTTACTTGATAATAGGTCTTAATTGAAGAGAATTTAAGTAAAAAGCTATCTTTTACTTTGAATAAAAGATTATAGTCTGTAAACAGATCTTCATTCAGGTTAAATAGTTAAGTTACTAAAGAATAGTCTGGAAAATCTATGTTGATTTTTAAAAAGCAATCCACTTCTGTGCACCCAGGCAATATAGGTCAATGCAATATTTTACTAATATGACAAAACAAAGGATATTTTTACATATGTTTATAATTACTGTATTATCTTTTACCATACTTAATATATAAACAGATATCTCCTACTCCTGTTTTATCTGGTACCTAAAAGCTATATTGAAGTATTTGGAAAATGGAATGAGCTTCATGGTAGTATTTTTATGATTCTATGACTACATTTCGGTTGTTAGAAACTTGCTGATTTCTGCTTTCTTTAGCATTTTTTTGTTTGCTTCCTTACAGAGTAACCAATCTTACTACATTTTAAATTTAGAAAACAGAATTTGATTTTTAGCAAAGGTGACATATTTATGAGTTGTTTTGTTGTTTTCTACCCAAGTTGGCATTTTTTAAAGGCCTAAAATAATCACTTGGACTTTAAGAGCTAAATCGAAGCACTTCTTTATGCACTTATTAGAATTAGACTACTCTTGTAAATGGCTATTAAATGGGCGGTTTGCCTAAAATTCTTATCATCTTTGCATCTCCAAGCAACTTTTACCTTCAAATCTGCTAGTGTTCTAGAAATCTTTATTTCATTATCCACTATCCCCAAAGCTCTTCTAAAGTGTTAGAAAAATGTTTCTCTCCTAAATCTTTCCTCATTTCTCATCTGAAAAAGTTAAGACACAAAAATAAGAAGTGACTTTCTTAGAACAATTCTCATTTTCTGCAAGAACAGGTTATTGTGAGAGCATTATGGCCCTGTTAGTCTATTCAAAAGAGAGAAAAAGACATATAATACTTGTTATGTGTCTTCTAACCAGCGACCGAAGATCATGAAAGAGTTTTTCAAAGGAAGAATACATGCATATCTCAGAGATATTGTGAGTCTTGTTCCAGACCACTGCAATAAAACAAATATAGCAATCAAGCAAGTCACACCATGTTTTTGATTTCCAAATGCATATAAGTGTCATATTTATGTTATACTGTAGTCTATGAAGTGTGCAAAACACTATGCCTAAAATAATGTACATATGTTAATTTAAAAATACTTTCTCGCTAGAAAGTGGTAATCATCATTTGAGCCTTCAGGGACTCTTAATCTTTTTGCTGGTAGAGGGAGAGTCTTGTTTCCTTATTGACAGCTGCTGACTGGTCAGGTTGATGGTTGCTGAAGGTTGGAGTGGCTACACCAATTCCTTAAAATAAGACAACAATGCAATTTGCCACACTGGGTGACTCTTGTTTCCTGAATGATTTCTCTGCAGCATGTGGTGCTATTTGATAGCATTTTCCCCATTGTAGAATTTCCTTCAAAATTGGAGCCAATCTTCTCAAACTTTGTCACAACTCAGTTCGTGAAGTATTCTAAATCCTTTGTTGTCATTTCAACAATGTTCATAGCATCTTCACCGGGGGAGAGTCCATCTTAAGAAACCACTTTCTTTTCTCATTTATAAGAAGCAACTCCTTATCTGTTCAAGTTTTCTCTTAAGATTGCAAATTTCAGTCACCTGTTTAGGATCCACTTAGAAATCTAATTCTCTTGCTATTTTTACCATACGGGCATTAGAGCCTACACGGAAGTCTTAACCCCCTCAAAATCATCCATGAGGGTTGAAAGATAACTTCTCCTAAACTCCTATTAATGTCGATATTTTGACCTCCTTCCATGATTCCATGAATCACGAATGATCTTAATGGAATCTAGATTGGTGAATTCTTTCTGTAAGGTTTTCAATTTACTTTGCCAAAATCCATCAAAGATATCACTATCTATGACAGCTATAGCCTTATGAAATACATTTCTTAAATAAGAAGACTTGAAATTTGAAATTACTCCCTGATCCACAAGCTGCAGAATATACGTTGTGTTAGCAGGCGCGAGAACAACATTAATCTTCTGATACATCTCCATCAGGCCATCAGGGCTGTTGGGTAGCTTGGTGCATTGTCAATGAGCAGTAATATTTTGAAAAAAAAAATCTTTTTTTCTAAGAAGTAAGTCTCAAGAATGGGTTTAAAATATTCAGTAAACCATGCTGTAAACAGGAGTGCTGTCATTTAGGCTTTGCTGTTTCATTTATGAAGCATCCATAGAGAAGATATTAGCACAATTCATGAGAGCTCTAGGATTTTTGGAAGGGTAAATTAGCATTGACTTCAATTTAAAGTTGCCAGCTGTATTAACTCCTAACAAGGTCAGCCTGCCCTCTGAAGCTTTGAAGTCAGACACTGAGTTCTCCTCTCTACCTCTGAAAATCCTAGATGGTATCTTCTTCTAATAGAAGGCTGTTTGAGAATGCTGTTTCAGTTATCTACACTGAAAACCTTGTTTAGAGTGGCCATCTTCATCAACAATCTTAGCTAAATCTTCTGGATAACTTGCTGCGCCTTCAACATCATCACCTGCAACTTCGCCTTGAATTTTATGTTGTGAAGGTGGCTTATTTCCTTAAATCCCATGAACCAACCTCTGCTACGTTCGAGCATTTCCTCTGCAGATTCCTCATCTCTCTCAGTCTTCGTAGACTTGAAGAGAATTACAGGCTTGCTCTGGATTAGGCTTTGCCTTATGGTAATGTTGTGACTGGCTTAATCTTCTATTCGGATCACTTAAACTCGCTCCATATCCGCAATAAGGATGTTTTGCTTTCTTTTACTTTTTTGAGTTTGCGTTTCACTCCGTTGCCCAGGCTCAAGTGCAGTGGTGCAATCTCAGCTCGCTGCAACCTCCGTCTCTCTAGTTCAAGGGATTCTCTTGTCTCAACCTCCCCAGTGGCTGGGGCTACAGGTATCCGCCACATTGCCTGGCTAATTTTTGTATTTTCAGTAGAGACGGTAGTTTCACCATGTTGGCCAGGCTGGTCTTGAACTTCTGATCTCAGGTAATCCACCGGCCTCAGTCTCCCAAAGTGCTGGGATTACAGGCATGAGCCACCATGCCCAGCCAGGATGTTTTGCTTTCTTGTCATTTATGAGTTCATTGGAGTGGCACTTTAAATTTAAAGAACTTTTCCTTACCATTCACAACTTGGCTAACGCTTTGGTACAAGAGGCCCAGCTTTTGGTCTGTTTCAGTTCTCAACATGCCTTCCTCACTAAGCTTAATAATTTTTAGCTTTTGATTTTAAAATCAGATATGCAACTCTTCCTTTTATTTAAACATTTAGAGGCCATTGTGAGGTTATTAATTGGCATAATTTTAATATTGTTGTGTCTCAGGGAATAAAAGGGCCTGTGGAGAGGAAGGGAGGCCAGGAATGCTGGTCATGGGAGCAGTCAGAACACGCACAGCATTTACCAATGAAGTTTCTCATCTCCTATTTGTGTGTGGTTCGTGGTGCCCCCCGAAACAATTAGACAAGCCACAGGAAAAATCGCTGATCACAGATCACCATTACAGATGTCATAATAACAGAAATTTTGAAGTATTGAGAGAATTACCAAAATATGACACAGAGACACCAACGGTGCCAATATACTTGCTCAACACACAGTTGCCATAAACCTCCACTTCGTACAAAATGCAGCATCTGTGAAGTGCAATGCAGTGAAGAACAGTACGACAAGGTATGCCTGTAGTGTTATGAAGGGGATCTGAGCCACCCTAAAGCCCAGGAATAATGAGGGTCATTTACATAAGCAACGAAGCAAAGGAAGAATAGAGTAGATCCTTAATAACTTTATTTCATGAATATTTATATGATCTAGGTATTGTTTGGGGCCACTGAGCTTTCAGTAAAACTGAAATTGTAGTTCTTAGATAAAATCTTTATTGTAATGTCTATTTGAGATAAAAGATGCTGCTGAATATTCATTCATTTTTTTAATCAACATTTATGGAGTGTATTCTGTGTAGCCAACACTGCGTAATAGGAATATAATATCAAATACTTTCGTAGTTAAGGGCGTGAGTCTTGGAGTCTGATTTCCCATGTTTAAATTCTGCCTCTGCCACTTACACCATGTGTGGTCTTGGTTAATTTTTTGTTTTCAATGTTCTGTCCCTCAGTTTATTGATCTGTAAAACAATATACTTTGGAGCATATTCATAAGGGCAACTTCTTCTTAGGTTAATTGTAAGGCTTAAGTGAAGTGCTGTTTGTTAACTAGTATCATTAAGCTATAGCCTCACTCTCTGGAGGAGATAGTGTAATCATAGCACCGTGTACAGAATGCAATGCAGGAGGAAGCCAAAACAGAGGTGGATATATGCAGAGAGGTCTTTGAGTGGATTTAACACTAGCACTAAATTTAAAGGAAGATTAAAGCTTGTTAGATGAAGGGATCTGAGAACAGGCACCAGTGGACACCACGACCAGTATCTGTGAACACACAGAGGCATAAATCATGCCAAATTTGCAGAGTGCCAGGAAACTCCATTCTGCTGGAGAAAGCATACATATGGAGGGAGTGAAAGGGGATAACATTGGAGGGGTATGATCAAATTTAGGCTGCCTTCAAGAAGGCAGAAATTTCCGGTGAAGCAGAAAATTGACTGATACGATTTGTGTTTTAAAAAAGTCTGTCTGTCTGTCAGCAACTGGGAAGGTGAAGGGGAGATGTCACACCAGATGACATAAAATTGGTTAGTGGGATTTAGGCATTGTTTTAATGAGTGGTTAAGGTAAGGGGATGTGGAGAGAGAGAACTTTTTGGAAGTCGGTTATATAGATGGGACATGTGGATGTGACTATGAAGAGACAGGTCAGAAATGGACCATAAGTCCCAAATGTAAGCCACTTGTGGGATGTGCACATAAATATGACCTGGGGACATGTGAGTATGAGGGTCTGGATTTCAGCACAATATACTAGGCTAGAGATATAGATTTGGGAATCTTCAACAATTAAGTGGTCACTGTGGTCAAGTAAAAACATTAGAAGTCTAAAGATAGAGCTGTGGCCAACACTCATATTTAAAGAAATACTTGAGAAGTCCAGTGATGTAAGAAGTGTCAAGAAAATATCAACATCAAAAATGTTTGAGAAGCATGGTACTAGTTATCAGTGTTAAACATGACAAGAGGGTGACTATTCACTGGATTAGGCAGTTTGGATATGACTGAATACTATTAAGAACAGACCTCCTAATCTAAGAAGGTAACTGAAAACACCCTTCTGCTTTTCATGCATCAGCTATAAAGTTAAAAATTTGTTTAAGGTTTTTAAACATGTGTTTATTTCCCTAATGTGTTTTGTGTGTGTATGTGTGTATACATATATAGTTGTGTGTGTGTGTATATATATATGTGTGTGTGTATGTGTATATGTGTGTGTGTATATATAGGCTTTTTTAACTGAAATAAAACTTATATATTCTAAACCTTGTTTTATCACTGACCACCAATGATTATAAAGAAAGTAGAACCTCCTGAAAAAATATGATTGAAACAAATCATGAAATATAAGTAGAACCTATCTGTAAAATGTGGGAATAAACTAGCATTTGGTCTTGCTTGGTTTGGGTGTACCACCTGATTTCATTTCTCATTTGTTTTGGTTGCAGACTCTAGACCACAGTTTCAGGCTTCCAGGTAAATTCGTCATTGTGAGGTTCATTTCCTTCTCGTGGAGTTAAACACCATTCTATATTTTGATTTCTACACATTGGATCCATTAAAACTTGAACTGTCATATTCTGAGTAGAATAGAATTGAAAGTACGTGGCTCACACCTGTAATCCTAGCACTTTGGGAGGCCTAGGCAGGGAGATCACTTGAAACCAGGAATTCCAGACATAGTGGCTCACACCTATAATTCCAACTACTTGAGAGGCTGAGGCAGGAGAATCACTCAAACCCAGGAGGCGAAGGTTGCAGTGAGCTGAGATAGTGCCACTGCACTCCAGCCTGGGTGACAGAGCGAGACTCCATCTCAAAAGAAACTAAAACAAACAAACTCCTCCCTCGAACACTCCTTAAATGGAGAACTTGCCGGTGTGCTTTCACTGGACTCCAAATGTACAAACAAACCCTTGTCCATGTGTATAAACAAGATATTCAAAGACACAACCAAAATAATTCCACAAAATGCACCTTAGTATTTAAGATGTAAAAATTGTGTCTTCCAGATATGAAATACAAATTTAACTATAAAAACAATTACTTTCAAAGGAAACAATCTGAACACAATTTTAAGCTACAAATATTAAGACTTGTGAAATAAAACATTGGAGAATTACTTCCCTTAACAACTTTTAAACAAGAATATTAAAGATGTATTTTTTAGGGAGACCAAAACCTGTCTTAACTGTAAGGGAGACTGGCCCTTTGATGTTTCAGGGGTGAGGACAAGAAGCTAATGGAGCTCTTTTCCTGCAATGGGTGGTACACTTTGGGGCTGGAGCAATCGAGTCAGTTTGTATTGCTTATGAAGGAATACACAAGGCTAGATAATTCACAAAGAAACGAGATGTATCTGCAGACTGTATAGAAAGCATGGTGCTTACTTCTGCTTCTGGTGAGGGGTTCAGGAAGTTTCCAATCATGACAGAAGGTGAAGAAGAGCAGTCATCACACAGCAAGAGAGGATGCAAGACAGAGAGGGGAAGAGAGAACAGGGAGGCACCGGGATGTCTTCAACAATCAGATGTCAGGAAAACTAACAGAAGAAGAAGTCACTCATTTTCACAAGGATGGCACCAAGCCCTCCCTGAGGAATCTGCCACTGTGACCCAAACACCTCCCACTAGGCCCCACCTCCAACTCAGGGAATCACATTTCACTGTGAGATTTGGAGAAAGTACATATACAAACTGTATTAGATAAGAATGTATGTAACTTTTTTCACAAGATCCTAGGAGGGCTCCAGACGTAGACTGAGCTGCTTTGGGGCTTAGTCCCTCTCTGGCAGCTCTAAAATTAGAAGTTTAGAGACAATATTTGGCATTCCATAAAAGGTATCTTCAGTAATGTTCCTGCTAGAAGATTATGGACAGACAATTGCAGCATCAAGGGAATGGCTGAAAGTAAGATGGATTCATCCAGTGAGACAACACGACACCAAATGGGGAAGGAATTCAAGGTTCTTGGTCCTTTTATCTACAGAGATTGCTTTTCTCGGTCAGCACAATTCTTCGCCTTAAAGCTAGGCCGCAATCGTTGTGGCATGAGAAACTGCCCTGATCCTGAGAGACTCACTTCTTCCCCGTCCCCAAACCAAAGCCAGCCCTTCTGGACAGTGGACCCCTTCCACACCAGCACAGTGACCCATCTTGTGGCTGGCCAAGCCCCCACTGGCCTTGGCTCTTTCCATTCATTGCAGGTTTATTTGAGGGTCTTCTTTACCTTTATATTCTACAATGACCGAGGAAGGCCATCTCCCATCAATCCTCAGTATGGGTGTTATATTTCTGCTCCAGGCAAGCAAGAGGCCTGGGGCTTCCCTGGAAGTTTGCTGGATTCTTTATGTCAACTGGCTTAGCTCTACCCAAAAACTCTGAGAAACTACTTAGCCAGGCTGCCAAACCCAGAGAGGCATGCTGCTAGCACCATGCTTCCTTCAGAGTCCTTTGTTCTTCTATTTTGTATAACTAAAAAGATCATTACATTATAAACATACTGTTAAGAGAAAACATAAAAACATCAGCAAAACCTAAAATATCATTGAGCTCTCTGGCTCTTCATATGACACCTTCTTCTTCAGGTCACTGAGCATTGTGAATAGAATTAAACATCTCTACTAATTAAACATCATCTATAGTAGAGACTGAGCATGCAATCAGCAGTCCTCCTAAAACAGTGCTGAAGACATCTGAAATGGAGAGCAAAATTTACTGTATAAAGCACCCACAAAAACCTTGCACTTGCCAGTGGGACCTTGGGGTGACCAGAATTCTCCAGAGAAATTTTTCCATTATCAGCAATTCTCCTAGTTGTGAAAATTAGCATTTACAAAAAAATCAACAACGTAAAGAACATGTGAAGAAGGTGAAAAAAGCATTGTATTGTAGCAGAGTATTTTACTTCTTAAATTGTTCATTAAGACCATTTAATAGAAATGTACCAGCTCACTTTGAGGTTATTTAAGATGCTGCGTTAGCAATGATTTGTAGCAAATGTTTCCTCCAACCAACTCTAAGTAATTGTGAAAAGATGTAATGAAGTACCAATTGGATATTACAGTTCTCTGTGGGTTGTTTCAGTTTGCAACTCGAGTAATTCTTATTTTAAAATAGTATTCAGTTCTCTCTACAGGTAAAATGTAATGCATGACTAATTTTCTATGTGTAATTCTAATTAATAGCTTTAGGCGAAGCAAATTTACTAAAAATGTGCTAAAACTCAGCATGTATATTATACCAGAACCCAAAGACGAAAAGGGAAATAAAATATGTTTTTGGTGAGATCCTTTGTTCTGTGAGAACTCTACATTGTCAATTCTCAAAAGAGGGTTATACAGATATATTCTCCCAAAAGTATAATAAAGAGCAATTATTTTGATCAGGAAAGCATTTATAAATACTACAACTTAATTTTTAAAATGAAGGTCAAATATTTTTGTTTGTATACACACATGTATATGTGCAAATATATGTATTCAATATTCTTCATTTATTGTATAAGAGGAAATTGCCTAGATGATTCATTGGTTGGAAACAGGAGATATTGCTTTCCTTTGTTTACTAATAGTCTCCCTAAGACAGTAGTGTTTGCTGGAGGACAGATTCTCAGATTACTGAGCCTATTCTACACTTTTCAGGAGCAGATCATGACCTGGAGGAAATTCTGCTCTCTGTTTAAGCTGAGTTAATGAATCCAAACTGGCCATTCATGTGCACTACCATGTTTTGTCTCTCACATCAACATCTCTGGAACTAATGTGACCTCCAGGTTTCACATGTGTTTCCCAACATCAACCCTTGAAGCCATCCTGCTCTTTCTTTCTTGAAAATGTAACACCTGCTCATTTGAACTTGATAATTTTAGTCTATAAAATGCAATCCTCCACCTCCGTAAAGACTTGAGGCCTCACACAAAGTGAAGGAATTTTCCTCTCTATTTTTGGAGAAAGCACATTTAGGTTTTCATCCATATTGGTCCAATCTTGAGGCCCAAAATATGCCTTCTAGACTCTTCCTTCATTTCTTTCTGCCTTTATTCTATTTTTAATTCTCCAAGTTTAATTTAGCTCTAGTTTCTATTTTGTTCTATTTTTAGAACTTTTAACTTCTTGAATGCAGGTTGAATGTAACCTCTAGTTTTGGCATAAATATTTGTTTCTTAACTGCCATTTCTATTACATTGATTGGTAAACAACAAGACCTCAGTTCAGTGATAAAACTCTATTTCTAGGTTTACTCACAAGCATAATATAAACACATCATTCCTTTCTGTCTTCTCAGATCCTTGTCTCACAAAATATCCTGTATTTGGACCATGCCAAAAACTGTAAAAAGAAAATTTAATTTTCCTTTCTAGTGAAAATTGGCATGAGATTCTACCTATATTTGGAAAATATGATGTATCCTTTGTGGTTTCCTTCTTATACTAGATAATGTATAAAATCAGTTAATAAAGAGGTCCTTAAGGCTATTAGCAAGCATCCAATTTGAATATACAGTAGTTATATAAAAGAACATGTATGAAGTATGGCTTATCAGAAAATAAGTGAACACTGGCTTTTAATATGTTCAAAACCAATAGGATTTAGTTTTTTAAATGTAGTTTAATAGGCAGTCATATCAAGACCACTTATAGTTTGTTTGGAAAAACATTCATCAGGGTAGACATCAACAATCTTATACAACATTGAAATAGGTTTGTTTTGGAATTCAAAAATGTAGAATAATCTTGTACCTGAGGAGTCGTGTGTCTTTTCAATGGAAAAACAGTGAATATCACGTTTAAACTTGAATCTACAATATCACATTGATATGAGTGGGCTTAAAAAATTATTAATCTCTTAAGGAAGAAGTGAGAGAGGGGTTATATATAGGGGAACAAAAATAATTTTCAGACTAACAGTAATAATAGCTTAAGCTGATTGAGATGACTGATCTGAGCTCAGAATTGAACACCACAAGACAGTCCTTTGACTTTTGGGAAATGGAGCCATATTTTATCTTTTAGATAAAAGATAATTCTTAAATTATCTCCAGAGTCTTAGGCATTCAAAAAGAGAGACACAGTACATGTGTCTAAAACTCAGATTATATAATCCAATCTCAGAAGAACTTCAGGAATTAGGATGGAAGTAGAAAAAAAAGGCATGTGACTTTTTCTAAAGAAGGGATTAAAGGGTTCACAGGAAAATAATTTTTTGTTCCCATTATTTTCCCTTAGAAACGGTGTTAAAAGAATTTTCATTTATGTCTACATTTTTTTCTTTTGTGTGTGTGTGTGTGTGTGTAAATGAACCTAATTCACAGTATGTAAATCTAAGATGGAGTAAAATGTTTTATATCTATCTATCCCAACTGCAGAGAGATGACAGCCTTAATCAAATTTCAACTTTATGCCTCTCTTTAATGTCCTTTTAGGAAGACAAACTGATTTGAGGATGGGATGGATGTTTTGACAGCCATCGATATGATCACTATTGACAGCTTGGGAGATTCACACAGCCTAGTGAATTTCAGTCATTAGCAAATGGAACAGCTTCTGTAATCCTGTAGGAAACAACCTCTAGATAGCACAGTAAGTACTTCTGTGTCCCTATGTACATCTCTTAAGTGCCAGGTTTCAATTAATTGAACCATATTAATTAAGATGTTCAAAGGAAATATGCAATTTATATGCAGCAAATGTAAAATGCTATTTGTAAAAGATTTTAGAGCACACTTTTTAAAAAGAAATTTAAAATATTATAGTTGTTTCTTTGAAATAAAATGTTAAGTAATAAATAAAAGTGTCGTTATTCATAGAAAACATTATTGTATATAAAAAATCTCAGGGAATTATAAAATTATAGGACTAATGCATGATTTTAGCAATGTCACAGGATACAAGATTGTAAAAATTCAATTTTACTTCTCTATTTTAGTAATAAAACATCTGATAAAATTAAGAAAACAATTCCATTTAATCAATAAAATACTTTGAAATACATTTTTTAACAAAACAAGTGCAAAAATCTGAACACTGAAAATTTAAAGAAAAGAGCTAAAAAAATACATACATTCTTATATTCTAAACAAATGGGGAAATATATATGCCCGTGGATCAGATGATTCAATTGTGTTAAGATGGCAATTAATCTATAGATTCAGTGCAATTCCTGTCAAAATTCCAGCAGGTTTTAAAAGAAGTTGACAATCTAATCTTAAAATTTTTATGGAAGAGCAAAAATGAACAAACAAACAAAAATCCCCTAGAACTGTCAAAAACAATTTCAAGAAATAGCATAATTAGAAGAATTATGCTACCTGATTCCAAAGCTTACTATAAAGCTATGGAAATTAAGGCAGTCTGATACAAGTATAAGGACAGACATATACATCAATGAAAAAAAATAGAGAGTAGAAATAAACCATTATAATTATGGCTACTTGATTTTCAACAAAAACACCTGGGTAATTCAAAGGGAAAAAAAACAATGATAGTCTTTTCAACAAATGCTGCTGAAGCAACTGGATAGTACATTAAAATTAAAACAAAATAGCATGGCATATCTAAATGGTTACAACCCAAGACACTGACAGCACCAAATGCTGGCAAGGATGTAGAGCAACAGAAACTCTCATTCAACCCACCATATTTTTTAGGTTTCCTTCTACATTCTCTATTCTGTACCAGTGATCTACATCTCTATCCTATGATACCTCTTGCACATTTTTTCCAAACTTATCCCTAAATATTTATATTTTTTATAAAATTGAAAATGGTATTTATGCTGTTGACCCAGTAACCCCATTACTAGATATGTATCCAAAGGAACAGAAATCATTTTATTATGAAGTCACATGCACGTGTATGTTCATTGCTGCACTATTCACAATAGGAAAGACATAGAATCAACCTAAGTGCCCATCAGTGATAGACTGGATGAAGAAAATGTGGTACGTATACACCATGGAATACTATGCAGCCATAAAAAAGAATGAGTTCATGTCCTTTGCAGGGACATGGATGAAGCTGGAGGCCATTATCCTTAGCAAAGTAACACATGAACAGAAAACCATACAGCATTCTCTCACTTATGTGGGAGCGAAAAGATGAGAAAACACAGACACATAGTGGGCCCACACACTGGGATCTATTGGAGGGTGGGAAGTAGGAGGTGGGAGAGGATCAGGAAAAATAACTAATGGGTACTAGGTTTCATACCTGGGTGATGAAATAATCTGTACAACAAATCCCCATGACACACCTTTACTTATGTAACAAACCTGCACATACTACACATGTACCCTTGAACTTGAAATAAAAGTTAAAATATATGGTATTTATTTTTAAATTGTAATTTCTAATTGTTCATTGGTAATAAATAGAAATATGAGTTCTGGTAGCATTTTGGTGGATTCCCTAGACTTTTCCATGTACACAACTGTCACTTAAACTATTTCTTCTTCCTTTCAAATATGTATACCTTTATTTTTTTCTTTCTTCATTGCTCAGTACCATCTAAATCCGGCGGGACCTCAGCACTATACTGGAAAGAAGTGATAGTAGACATTCCTGCCTTGTTCCTCATCTTAGGGAAGAAAATATTCTTCTACCATTATGATGATAGATTACGTTTCTCTTGGAAGAGGTTGTATAAGTTTACAAAGTTATACAAATTCCTTTCTATTCTTCATGCTCTGATAGTTTTTCATCATGAATGGATGCTGAATTTTGTGAATAATTTTTCATTTGTAGAGACTAACATTTTATTTTTTATTGATATGGTATATTACACTGATTTTTGAATATCAAACCAACTTCATATTTCTGAGAAATACTTAAGCTGATTTTCCTATACTACCCTTACTATATGCTTCCAAATAACTGATGAGCTTATGAAAAAACTTACAAATAAAATTAGAAAACAATTTAAATTCAATGACAATGAATGAAACAACATGCTAAAGTTTGAGAGCTACAGAGCAAACAATGTTAGAAGGAAATTTGGAAAATTTATAACTTTAAATGCATATATTCATAAATGAGAAATATTTATGAGAAATATTTCTCATAAATGAGAAAGGTACAAAATCAATGATAGAAGATTTCACCTTAAGAAATTAGAAGAAAAGAGAAAATTAAAACTAATGGATAATAATCAGAAAATTATAATGCTGAAACCAGTGAAACACTAAATGGACAAAAGCAATAGAGAAACATTAATATGAACCAAAAAGCCTTTTCTTTGAACAAAACAAAAATTGATAATCTACTAAGTAGACACATCAAAAACTACAACGGAAGAAGGGACATTACTATGTATCTAACAGAAAATTCCTTAAAAGACGGTATAAATAACTATATTTCAATAAATTTGAAGCTTAGATTAAGTGTAAAAGTTTCTCAAGGGCACAAATTGCCAAAAAATTAATTAAAGAATTTGGATTTATAACTAAAAATATTTTCTCAAGCACATCAAACCAAAATGTGAATTCTATCAAACCAAATGTGACTTCTTTAAGGGAGAAGTCACCTCAATTTTATATAGACACTGGCAGAAGATACAAAAGAACACTTACTATCTTAGTTTTTGAGACCAACTTAGGCCTCATGCCAAAACCAGAAAAAGATATCAGAAGGAAAGAAAATTACAGACCAATACAGATTCCTCCTGAACATAGACACAAAATCCTCAACAAAATATTAGCAGAGAAATAAAATGTTTTAGTGGACACTGAACAGTAGGCAGTCATAAGAGGCAGAAGAATGAGCCTGCAAAGAAGTCCATAGCCTGGAATCCTTGAGCATGTTACCTTACATGGTAAAAAAGGCTTTGCAGTGATTAAGGATCTTAATATGGGAGTTTATTCTAGATTACAAAGGTGGACCCCATATGATCAGAGGTCCTACAAGGAAAAGAAGAGGGCAGGGGGAGTTGTGAGGACAGAAGCAGAGGCTGTAGTGATGGAAGGACACTAGCCATGGGACGCAGGAGTCTCTAGAAGCTGGAGATGGCAAGGAAATCGACTCTCTCTTAAAGCCTCCAGAGGAAATGCAGCCCTGGTGACCCATTTTGGATTTCTGTTCTCCAGATGGTAAAATAATAAGTTTGTGTTATTTTAATGAACTGTATTTATGGTAATTTGTTACGGCAGCAATAGGGAACTAATACAGCAATGCAGAGATGCTTTTACAATTTTAAATTTTCCATCCATCTATAGAATAAGAAGGATGCATAGGTGTATAGAGATAACTTGTAGGTGTTTTCAGAGAATAAATAATATAATATTTGCCAACGTTTGAAAAAGTGTTAATTAATTAGAAACACTTTATTATTTGGACATATAATAGCTTAAGAATTTGTTTATTTTCTTATTCTAGAGGTAAAAATTCTAAAACCATAGTTCAAAAAGACTGAAATGTTGAGAGCTCCATCTCAAGAAAGCTATAAAGGTAAGATTTCTTTCTGCATAATTTTTGATAGTTTTATAGCAGCTTAAAGATGATATGAACATCAAATGTTGATACACACCATAAGAAAATTAAATGTTTAACAGAAGACTTGGTCACAGCATAAAGATTAGATGAGATTATCAGTGTAGTATCATAGAGATTATATCATTATATCATTTAAAAACTGTGAAATTACTTTGTAATTAAGTGGATTTTAAAATAGAGCAAACAAATGACCGTAAATATATCTATAATGTATTGCCAAGTAAATGATGTCTAAAGACTTTGTAATATAAATTATTTTCTACTAATTATTCATTTTTTCACTGAGCCACAAGTAATCTTTTATCTCTGAAGGCATTTCGCTTCTTGACTTTGGTAGCTCTTTTCTTCCCTCTTAACACTTGACTAGTTCATATGACCATGAACTACAGATCCTTCTTTTGTTCCCACAAGTCTAAGGAAGAATTATTACATCTTTATAATATCATGAAGACTATTTTTGTGAAGACTGTTTTTGTTTACTTTTTAATGAGAAGCAGGTAGTTAAACTGTTTTCTTAGGATAGCAGTAAGCAGCTAAGAGTTCTATTGATTGTCTCTCAGAGTTTCAATCATGTGGACTCTATTTTAAATCAAACATATGCTTAAACTCCATTTATTGGTAAATTACTAAAGTGTGTAAGTGGAAAGAGTTAAGTTAGCCTAAGAGCTTTAATGATTTATTTATTTATTTATTTATTTTTTATTATTATTTTTTTTGAGACGGAGTTTCGCTCTTGTTACCCAGGCTGGAGTGCAATGGCGCGATCTCGGCTCACCGCAACCTCCGCCTCCTGGGTTCAGGCAATTCTCCTGCCTCAGCCTCCTGAGTAGCTGGGATTACAGGCACACGCCACCATGCCCAGCTAATTTTCTGTATTTTTAGTAGAGACGGGGTTTCACCATGTTGACCAGCATGGTCTCGATCTCTTGACCTCGTGATCCACCTGCCTCGGCCTCCCAAAGTGCTGGGATTAATGATTTATTTTATCAGAAATGTTCTGCAACCCTTTTCATCCTAATGTTTTCTGAAGAAGATATTGTGAGAAACCTCTGCCTCTAGATGCATATCTAGATTACCCTAGTTTGCTTCCATCCGCCTACATATAAACCACAGATTATTTTTCAATACATGCAAGTCATCTTTATCTGATGCTTCTCAGCTTCTCTCTCCAAGAAAGTCCCCTCTCTGAGTAGGGAATAACAAAATAAATGATGTAAGATGAAAGAAGGCATATGGCTCTATATCCTTTGAGATCAACATACACAAATATGGACAATAAATATCCAGATATTGGCCTAAGGACTGGATGCTGCGGTCACTGAATTTCAAATGTTTCATTTTCTAAAAACCAGGCTATGGTGAACGGAGATACTTGCTGACAAAATTTTGTCTTTGCAAGAATTATAGTTTTCACTGCACATTCATCAATTCATCTTAGTTCTTGCTGTGCACTGACCAAGGGTTGGTCTTTTGAATTAGGAAAAGTCAGTCGCTCAGAGCCTGACCACATGGGGACCTAGGATTAAGTTCCCTGTAGTCTTCCAATGGAAAGGGTGTAGATAACCACCTTTCTCACTATTGTCTCTTGTAGCCTGTGCATTCTTACAGCCATTGCAGGAGAAAAAAAAATTATTTAAGCTCATATTAAAGAGTCATATATACATATATCTCAAAAGTGTATCTTTGAGAATGAAGAAGAGAGTGAATTATTTATTCACAGAAATAATATGCAAAGGGATCTTTTGCAAAGGGACAACTTCAATAAATGGAAAATCATGCTTCCATAAGTTGACTGGTTGCAACAGCGTTCTCTAGGATACATAATAATTAGCTCTGTGTTTCTTACACAGGTGATTGTCCTACTGCTTTTTAAAACAAGTGCTAATGTTTTAATGTTTTGTTTTTAGTAACATTTTCGCAATACTTGAAAACCTCCCAAAAAGGAATTTTTTATAAATCTGTCACTTGGAGAAATTTTATGTCTTCAAATCTTCCAAACTGAACAAGTAGCAATTTTCTTTCCTTAGACTATTTTCAATACTTAAATTTTTAAATATTCTGCTCCAGAACAGGTATGAATTTAGAAAGCCATAATAAGCAATTCAGGTCTGTTATCTTAAAATAACATTCACTCAACAGGAAATTATTTAATGTCATTCTACAAATACAAAATACTAACTTTAAAAATGTACTTCTGGTGAAAGTAGTCAGAATTCTCTTACAGAGAAACTAATATTTTTGTAAAGATAATAATTCTGGTTCTGAACAACAGATTTTCATATAATAAGCATGTAGCTAAATGTCACTGTAAAATTAATTATAGATGAGTGGAAATTAATAGCATGTATAATGCTGGTCACAGGTCATCTTGATGTCTGTTACTAATTGCGTATCACTATTACTTGTAAAATTAGAAGTTAAATACTAGCGATTTTGCTCTAATTGGAAAGATCCAAAGGGGTCTTGCCTGAATGCAGCATATGTCTGAAGCATCCAGATGCTCGTTGTGCAGGCATGCTGCCTCTGGGCATGCGTTCAGGAGCCGCAGGACTCCGGCAAGGACTGCAAGACACAAATTACAAGTATAGATGTATGTCAGGGAATTGAAACTGAGTGCTCATGAGGCAGAAGTTAGACAAACATTCATTGGCAAAGTTACAAAAAAGAGTTAAACACAAAAACATACTCTAGAAATCTTGGTAATCAAAACCAGATCTGAACCCACGCCATTTATTTGATGCCAATTCTACCACACTTATAATTGAGCTTATGTAAACTAGACATATGGAAATTGCTCATTTAGCCAAGGAATTTGAGGTAAATGATGTTAACATCGTTGACAGAGTTGTGTGGTTTTTAACCCAATTGAGGGTGTGTTTGTTGTCTTATTTCCGTAACTCTAACGATATAAAACAAATTTTATTTCACTTTTTTTAAAAGAAATATGTAGAGGAGCAATCATTCCTCAATTCCCATTGCTGGGATTCAAGGAGAGCTGTTCTCAGTCAGCTGCACATGTTTGAATGTTTCCTGATTGCTGACTGCCTTATCTCCATCTCGTGGGAACATTCTAAAATATGAACTGAATGTCAGGGGTCTGTGGATGCTGTATCTGTAAGACCCAACTTCAGATTTGACTGAACTCTTCCTAGAGCTGCACTCCCTGAAGATTTTGTCTTCAGAAATTGTCAGGGGAATCTCAATTTGGCACTAGCAGATGCCCTGAGTCTAGGGAGTCATCAGGAACTAACGGGTTTTTTTTAAAGTTTGAATCACAGTTGATTCTGAAAATGATGGGAAGCTGTCAACTAAAGGAAAGTCTGGCTCTTTTCATTTTTACGTTGTCTTCAGAAGCCTTCCTAGAGTCCTGACTAGAATTAACTGATCTGAAAGGAAGGCATGATTTGAAGAGCAGAGGTTGCTACCTAAGCCTTGACGACCAAGGTTCTGAGAATGCTGTGTTCATGAAGCAAAAACAACCTAAGCAGAGTGACTCAGTTTAAATTTAGTTCAGGAGGGATTTGCAATGACATTGCTTCCTCATACCCTGAGTGTGCCAGTTGGAAAGCCATTCTAGGTATTTAAAGTATATACGTAATTTCCATGACTCTCTGAACAGTCCCAATTCCCTTTGAGAGAGAAGAACTGGCCCTGTTTTATATTAGAGTGGTGCTCTACCTATCTTCAGAGCAAAGGTTCTTAGAATCCTAGAAGATTTGATAATATTTGAAACACAGAGTCAGAAATTTATACTGAATTTTATTATAGTTTTGTAGCCTTCTGTGAACCACACCAGAAATGGGGAATTTGCAACACATATAACCAGACTAAACAACCAAGAAGTTTTAGTTTAGACACTGTCCAGGAGAGCTCCTGTGGGGGCTGCAAAGGTGAGGGAGATCCAGACCCTGACCAGGACTTCCTCCTCTGGGAGAAACAGAGAAAGGCCTGGACTCCATGAAAAGGACCCCACAGGAGCCAGAGGAGGAATGGCTGTGGACACATTGTCTACACAGAGTGTTTGGAAGTGGTGAGCAGATTCTGTGGTTTCAGCAGCTCCCATTTCCTGGACTAGTGTGGAGTGGGGAGCGGTGGGGGGAGACGAAGAGATCAATAATATATTTGATAGAAGTCCAAATATGCCTTAATAAGAAATTGTCTCACATAGAGTACACATCATTGAAGAAAGAAATGTAAAACACATACTTTGTTTTGTTCAGACAATCAGAGCAAATACAGCAGAGACTACCCACTTTGGTTAGATTATATGCTGTCATGCAAACAATTTACCACAGACATGTGCAAAAGAAAAGCTTTTTGTGTGTCTGACAAGAAGTGTATTAGGCTATTTTTTTCTTTTAAACAACACTTATTATTTTAGTAATCATGGTTTCTTGAAACTCTATTAGAAATACTGTAAGTGAAATGACTAACAGGGTGTGTGGCTCTTAGTGAATATTCAGGATGCTTTGAAGTTATTCTATGATTGGGATGAACTTGAGGAGGGGGCAGGGAAAAGGAAATAGGAAAAAGAGAAGAATGGAGAAGGTCAAGGTTCTTTGTGGCTGTAAAATATTTCCTGGGCTGTTCCTTTCCTTTGCGCTAAGAGCTGACCCCTGGCTCTCACACGTGGACAGACAGACTCCTCACTCACAGCCTTATTGCCTCCTCTAGAGAGGCGGAACCTTCTAATTCACACGTCCGAAACACAGATGAAGGCTAATGCACTGATGGCCCAATTGGCTCCTAGAAAATAGATCTATAATTTGCATTTTATATACAATTACATATCAAATTTGTAATTTCTAATGGCTCACTTTTCAAAGTAAAGCAATGTCCTATCTTCTCTGTTTTTAATATAAGTATTTTCATTACTGCCCTCTGGAGTTCCTGGAACATAGATTCTAGTTTTCCCACAGGCATTTCAACAGACTGAAAAATTGAAGGATTTTACACACTCATATTGTTAATTTATTTGAATATGCACAAGAAAGAGTGAGTTTCTGTTCTCATAGTGTGGTGTGAATGTATAAATACTCGCTGATTTACTTGATATTACTATTTTTAATTCTTCTTAAAATATCTTATAGATTTTTCTCTTCTGATGTTATAATGATATTAATTTATGGCAAAAAACATTTTTTCAGTATTGCTTTACTAAATATAAACGATGAGATTTTAAAGACCAATAAATAAAATTAAAAGCTCCCTTTCCTAATTCAGTAAAGCACGTAGTAGGCATTGTCCTTGGCAGTACTGAATCACAGCACTATGAGCTCTCATGGGCAGTTACACCTGATACTGGGCGCAGCACTGCCATCTCTCATGGGACATTAAACCCAAGTGTCCAGTAAAATAAACACGTTTATTTTTAATAACATTATTTTTCAGGGAGCTATAAATAAGACAGAAACACTTTCTTTAAAAATTTTAGGGGGCCGGGCGTGGTGGCTCACGCCTGTAATCCCAGCACTTTGGGAGGCCGAGGCGGGTGGATTACGAGGTCAAGAGATCGAGACCATCCCGGTCAACATGGTGAAACCCCGTCTCTACTAAAAATACAAAAAATTAGCTGGGCACGGTGGCGCATGCCTGTAATCCCAGCTACTCAGGAGGCTGAGGCAGGAGAATTGCCTGAACCCAGGAGGCGGAGGTTGCGGTGAGCTGTGATCGTGTCATTGCACTCCAGCCTGGGTAACAAGAGCAAAACTCTGTCTCAAAAAAATAGAAAAAAAAAAATTTTTTTTAGAAGAAGAGGCACATGTGTGTGAAGATGTATGCTTTTACGACTTACAAAAAAAACTATATGGAATTTGCTTTCACTACTGTAGAAGCAAAAGCATCCTAGATTTAGGCGATGATACAGTTTCATCCCCTTCCTGAAAAAAGTAAAACTTTTGAAAGAAAAATATGCATCCTGTAGACCTCAAATGTAAAATTAGCGTTTAATAATAGATGCAGTTTCTCCACTATTAAAGTGTGATGTCTGGAGCTAATATGCTCATTCTTGAAGGATTATTTTCTCAAAACACATTGGGGCCAGTGTTCTGGTCTACATGTAAGGGTCTGTTCGTAGTGTGTTTTTCGCAATTCCATGCAGTCACCTAATTAACAGATAGACCAAACAGTTTCTGAGGCAACTATTCTTTCCCTTAAATGAAACATGTACCACCATTTTAAAGGCTCTCATCAGATACTATGGGATGTGATTTGCTTCACGCTGTGAGGCAAATCTGGCAATCCAGTTAAAATCAACATGAAAGTTTGTAAAGCAATTTGTGGTCGGCAGTAAAAAGTGCTGGGTTTATCTTTAAATAAGTAAAAATGTTGCCCCTGAGGGCAAGAAGTATAGGATAATGTACAGATCATGTTCCGTTTTTCTTTGCATCTGCCAGAGGGTACGATTTTTAGTAAATTAATCCAGCACTCCTATGAAGGCCACGGGTATTACAGAACTCGTATTTTTTTTTTTTTTTTTTTTTTTTTTTGAGGCAGAGTTTCGCTCGTTACCCAGGCTGGAGTGCAATGGCGCGATCACAGCTCACCGCAACCTCCGCCTCCTGGGTTCAGGCAATTCTCCTGCCTCAGCCTCCTGAGTAGCTGGGATTACAGGCACGTGCCACCATGCCCAGCTAACTTTTTGTATTAGTAGAGATGGGGTTTCACCATGTTGACCAGGATGGTCTCGATCTCTTGACCTCGTGATCCACCCACCTCGGCCTCCCAAAGTGCTGGGAAGAACTCGTATTTCTAATGTTCGTTCATTAACTCACCTTTCTTAGCTTTGTTTTTACAACACATGCATAACTTGGCCAAGATACTATTAGTTTTTAGTTTCTTAAAATGTATATGTTCTGGCCATCCTCACTAGGTGAAGGATGTTCTCTATTAGTCTCCAGGTTAGACCACACACTCCCAGGATGTGTGCGAACTTCTGAGGGAGCCCTGAGGAGACCACTGGTACTCACTACTCAGTTGGCGTATTCACGGCTTCTTTAAAATTGCCCTTGACTTTCTGAACAACATTCTTTTAAAATTCCCTATTTATTTTTCACAGGGCTGGTATGTGCTGCTATATATTTTAGCCTCCATCTTTCACCATTAACTCACAGGCAACCCATCATCTAAAACAATATAATTAGACAAATGCCCAGCTGAAGAGTGGCTATCCCTGTATGTGAACGCTGGAAAGCTGGGCAGCCAGATTTCTTCAGAGGCATGCACAGCTCACTTTAATTCTAAAAATGTGTCACCTGCATTACGTAGGTGCCAACGTTAAGTTGAAAAACTCAAACGACCTTACACATTGATATAGTTCAAATCTGTATTTATCATATAAATTACTCATGTTAACACAGATGAGATGTTACTTGTCTTCGCTAAAGAAAATAGGTGACAACGATAACAAGTTCTTTTATATTTATACTTGTGAAGCTTTAATTAAATGGTAAAAATTAATGCTAAGATTTCATTCCCATGAGAGATATAGTCATAGCATAAGGATGCCAAGTGTTAGCATATCCCGATTAACTTTACCAATAGAATTTGAGGAACCCACGTTTGTATATTTTAACCACAATTCTCTGCTGAATGAACCTGGTTGAGCTGTTTCTACTTCTCCAAGGCTTGATTCAAAGTCTTTGGCAAATAACCCACTCCTGTAGCTATGCCAGTTGGAATATGAAATTAGAACCCATTGCCCTTTTCCCTGACCTGTTATTAAAGCATTTGACACAAGTTTCAGCCACTTCACATAGTCATCCACCCCTTAAGCAGTATTGAGGTCATCTTTTACAAAAATGAAGTATAACAGGAGATGTCTTTTCATGGATAATACACTATGCTGGACCTTTAAGACTTGAAGCCAGAATATCTCAGCCACTGATAGGTGCCAATGACAGAACTTGAAGCTACAACCCGAGTCTACAGCACACGCTGCTTATATCTTCACTTTCTAAGGAAGTAGCCTTTACCAATGGCTCCAAAGTCTGCTGACTTGCAAGCCACACTTGCAGCTGAACGCTGCAGCTCGTCCCAAATCCTAGGTACTTGCCTCCCAAATGTAATCTTAATAAAACATGAATCAAATTTTGTAAAGAGTTTATAAAGCAGCCCAGTCAAGTTAGCAAAACTTAGTTTTAGGAGGCATTCCAATACTTAAATTGTGCTTGTAGAAAATAATCAATGAGACTTTAAGTCAGAAACCAACAGCAGCACTTCTCACTATTCTTTCCTATCTAAGTCTTCACACCCTCCTTCCTCTATATGAAGATTGACATAGGTTCTCAGCCTAAAGAAAGGGTTGAAAGAGGTATAATCTCCTCAGAACGTGCAAGTACCCTGTGTTTGTATTAGGAATTGGGTGGGGGCAGTTGATGAGAGAAGAGTCATAGGACACTCAAACGTATGTTAACAAACTTGATCCTGAAATAAATTCCATAAATCATCAGATGAAATATAAAACTAGAAAGTCTATAAATTACAAGTATTCTACTATTTTGAAGCTTAGAAAACAACTCAGTCAGGATGTTTTGAGCATTTGCTATGTATCAGAAATTAGGAAGACTTGGTGTTACCTTTCAGTTAGGTCATAATCTAATGGGAGAAACACATAAATAGGTAACATAAGTCAATTGGGTGAGGGTGATATGAAAATGTGAGCCTAATGCCATCCAGGAGGGCCTGTTTGTTTTGAGTGGAATGAAAAGAAGGGGGATAGAAAGCTTTCTCAAGAAGAGAACTCTAAAAGTAAACATCTTTGGTACGCTTTATTTTAAATTATTTCATTATCTCATGTTCTTAGAGATGATGGTGCCACTTCTATTTGTTCAGTTTGGTTTGGGTTGCTTGGTTTCGTTTGGACTTCTAACTGTCATAGTATATTGTTTGCCTACCGAGCTATTATTTTTCATTTTTCGGGACTGATCTTAAATAGACATCTTTTTAATAAGCATTGTATATGTATGATGGTCCTGATATATGGTGTTCTAGTGCAATGTTGTCCCAAGTGTCATATTGTGGATTAAATCAGTTTCCCTGGATTGGCCAATACACTAAGCCATCATGTATGACATTGTTTCTTAAGGAAAACCTGCTGTGAATTCAAAACGATCCCATTTTAAATGGAGCAGTGGAGATCCGAAGTCTAGGAACTTTTATTAATGCCATGTTTCTTCTTTGGATAATGCTAATTACTTCATATGAGAAGCCTGTGTTGCCTTAACTTTCTGTTAAGTTTATTTATTTAATTTAATTTTTTGGTGGAGGGAGGATGGAGTCTTCCTCTGTTGCCCAAACTAGAATGCAATGGCATAATCTCGGCTCACTGCAACCTCCATCTCCTACCCAGGAGATTGTCCTGCCTTAGCCTTCCAAGTAGCTGGTAGTACTGGTGCCTGCTAACATGCCTGGATAAGTTTTGTATTTTGAGTAGAGATGAGGTTTCACCATGTTGGCCAGGCTGGTCTCAAATTCCTGACCTCAAGTGATTCACCTGCCTCAGCCTCCCAAAGTGCTAGGATTACAAGCATAAGCCACCACACCAGGTCTCTGGTAAGTTTATAACCTGCAAATTTGATCCAAAATATATAGTTGCATATTTTCTTTTATTTTTCATTTAATGTACCTAAAATAAAAAATTGTATTTCATTTTCTGCTGGTTATTACTTAGTTAGAGGCTGGATTTATTTTGTAATCTATGCCCTAAATTGTCTCTTTGACTATTTTTAAGTTTATTTACCTACTCTGAAGTGTGGAAGGTGAGAGAAATGAATTGGCACAGGTGAAATCTAATCATAGATAATAAAACTGCTGCTAAGCCTCAAGCTAAGTAAGACTCTGCCCCCAGCAAGAAAAAGAACTTTAAAACATGCTGTGTTACCAGTAATAGGAAAAAATAAATAAATTCATTGGAAAAGTATAGGAAAGAAAACTCTAAATATTTTCTGAAGAACTCAAAAGGAATAGAAGCATATTCTATAATCAAAATTCATGATATGATCATTTAAGAAGTAATCAACTGAGCTTGCAAAACATGTATTGTGGTTTAGAGATTTCTACAGCTTTTGCACTTTCCTACATTTCTTAAAATAAATATATAAACAAATAAGTATACAATTTCAAATTGTGATTGTTAGTATGAATATTTTAAAAGATGAAAAAGAGCCTAAGGAAGTATGATCTTCTCATGGTGGCCTTTTCTGGCCACCCAAACTAAGATTTAATTCTTCTCACATCCCACACATCCATCTTTCTTCTCCTTTGTGGTACACATGCAGCATTTATACTCATACATTTTCCTGATAGTTTATCAATTGTCAGTAGGACATGAACTGCAGTGGGACAGGAACTGTCGGTAGGACATGAACAGCAGCGGGACAGGAACTGTCGGTAGGACATGAACTGCAGTGGGGCAGGAACCATGTCTATATTATTCATCTTCCAATATCCACCACTACAAAATGCCTGGCACAGCAAAGGATCAAGAAAAATTATTGAGGAAAAAATGGTGGAAAGGAGTCCGGATTAGCTTGCAGCTTCCACTCAGACAGACAGCAGTATATGGAGACTCGCATCATGAACTTTTGCTCCAAGAACCACCACAGGAACATACCAGAAAAGCCAAGAGAATCCACAGACCCTTTTGAAAGAGGTGGTTTGCCACTGCAGGCTCCATGGCACAGCGGAGGAACTGTGAGTTTGGCTTGCTTTCCCAGCTGGGAGGCTTGTAGCACTACTCACCAGCTGCCTGAAAATAAACTCGGTGCTGTTGAGGGGACATGGTGGAAGTGAGACCGGTCTTTTGGGATGCCAGCTGCGGCCTATGGCTGCTGGCTTTCTCCCACTCCCTGGCAATGTGTCTGTTGCAGCAGAGACAGCCATACTCCCCCTGGGAACATAACTCCTTTGGCCTGGGACTCACACGCCATCCCCCACAACAGTGACATCAAGCCTGGTCTAAGAGAGTGTGAGCACAGATACGCCTAACCCTGCCCCACCTGACGGTCTTTTTTTACCCGCCCTGGTAGATGAAGACAAAGGACATGATCTTTTGGGA
The DNA here is from genome assembly GCF_030222135.1 of Aotus nancymaae. Classification (NCBI taxonomy): domain Eukaryota; kingdom Metazoa; phylum Chordata; class Mammalia; order Primates; family Aotidae; genus Aotus; species Aotus nancymaae. Next base: position 93,197,310 of record NW_026988417.1, read on the forward strand.
GCTCCACGGCCCTGCCCACCACCTGATCCTCCGTGTGCTACAGCAACCGACGCTTTCTTGAAAGTGCTACCTCCTGGCTGGAGGCCAACCAACACAAAACTAGTGCAATAGACAAAACTACAACTAAGGACCCTCACAGATTCCAGTTCACTCCCCTGCTACCTCCACCAGAGCAGGTGCTGGTATCCATGGCTGAGAGACACGAAGACGGACCACATCACAAGACTCGGCAAGACTCCCTTGTACCAACCCAGAGCAGGTAGCTCCACGGGAGGCTAGATCCAGAGGAGAAATAACAATCATTGCAGTTTGGCTCCCAGGAAGCTCCACCCTAGGGGAAAAAGGAGACCACCACATCAAAAGAGCACCCCTGTGGGACAAAAGAATCTGAACAGCAGCCCTTGACTCCTAGATCTTCCTTCTGACACAGCCTACCCAAATGAGAAAGAACCAAAAAAACAATTCTGGTAATATGACAAGACAAGGTTCTTTAACACCTCCACTAGATCATACTAGCTCACTAAAAATGGATCAAAACCAAGATGAAATCTCTGAATTACCAGAAAAAGAAATCAAAAGGTTGATTATTAAGCCAATCTAGGAGGCACCAGAGAAAGGTGAAGTCCAACTTAGAGAATTTTAAAAAAGATACAAGATATGAAAGGAAAAATCTCCAATAAAATAGACAGCATACATAAAAAGCAGTCACAACTTCTGGAAATCGAGGCTACACTTAGAGAAATGCAAAATGCACTGGAAAGTTTCAGCAATCGAATCAAACAAGTAAAAGAAAGAATTTCAGAGCTTGAAGACAAGGCTTTCAAATTAATCAAATCTGACAAAGACAGAGAACACAGAATTTTGAAAAAGGAATAAAGCCTCCAAAAAGTTTGGGATTACAGTAAACCACCAAACCTAACAATAATTGGGGCTGGGTGTGGTGGCTCATGCCTGTAATCTCAGCACTTTGGGAGGCCAAGGCAGGCAGAACATGAGGTCAGAAGATGGAGAACATCTAAAAGTTTGGAAAACATAAAACTTCCCTGGCTTTGCTAGAAATGTACACATTCAAATACAGGAAGATCAAAGAACACCTTGAAAATTCATAGCAAAAAATTATCGCCTAAGTACATAGTCATCAACTTAATTGAAGCAAAGACAAAGGAAAGAATCTTAAGAGCTGTGAGGCAAAAGCATCAGGTAACCTAGAAAGAAAAAACTAACAGATTAAAAGCAGGTTTCTCAGTAGAAACCCTACAATCCAGAAGGGATTGGGGTCCTACCTTTAGCCTCCTTAAGCAAAACAATTATTACCCAAGAATTCTGTATCCAGTGAAACTAAGCTTCATAAATGAAGGAAAGACAGTCTTTTTCAGACAAATACTGAGAGAATTCACCACTACCAAGACGGCACTATAAGAACTGCTGAAAGGAGCTCTAAATCTTGAAACAAACCCTCAAAATACACTAAAGTAGAAATTCCTTAAAGCATAAATCTCGCAAGACCTATAAAACACAACACAATGAAAAAAACACAAGGTATACAGGCAACAAATAGAATGATGAATAGAATAGTACCTCATATCTTAATACTAATTTTGAATGTAAATGGCCTAAATGCTCCACTTAAAAGATACAGAATTACAGAACTCACCAAGTATCTGCTGTCTTCAACAGACTAACCTGACACATAAGGATTCACATAAAGTTAAGGTAAAAGGGTGGAAAAAGATATTCCAGGCAAATGGATGCTAAAAGCAAGCAGGAGTACTATTCTTATATCAGACAAAACAAACTTTAAAGCTACAGCAGTTTAAAAGACAAAGGGAACATTATACAATGATAAAAGGACTTCTCCAACAGGAAAATACCACAATTTTAAATACATATGTGCCTAACACTAGAGCTACCAAATTTGTAAAACAACTACTACTAGATCTAAAAAAATGAGATCGACAACAGCGCAATCATAGTGGGAACTTCAATACTCCACTGACAGCAAGAGACAGCCCATCAGGACAGAAAGTTAACCAAGAAAGAAAGGACTTAAACTATGCCCTACAACAAATGGACTTATCAGGTACTTACAGAACATTTTACCCAACAACTGCAGAACGTACATTCTATTCGTCTGCATATGGAACATTCTCCAAGATAGACCATATGATAGGCCACAAAAAAAGTCTCAACAAATTTAAGAAAATCCAAATTACAGCAAGTCCTCTCTCAGAACACAGTGGAATAAAATTGTATATCAACTCCAAAAGAAACCTCCAAAACCATGCACATAGAAATTAATAATCTGCTCCTGAACAATCACTGAGTCAACGATAAAATGAAGATGGAAATTTAAAAATTATTTGAACTGAAAGATAATAGTCACATAACCCAACAAAACTTGTGGGATACAGCAAAAGCAATGGTAAAAGGAAAGTTTACAGCATTAAATGTCTACATTAAAAAGTCTGAAAGACAGACAATCTAAGGTCACACCTCAAGGAACTAGAGAAACAAGAACAAACCAAACCCAAACCCAGTAGAAGAACAGAAGCAACCAAGATCAGAGCAGAACTAAATGAAATTGAAACAAAAAAAAAAATGAAAGATAAGTGAAACAAAAACTTGTTCTCTGAAAAGATAAATAAAATTGATACCGTGTTAGAGTGATTAATCAAGAAAAGAAGAGAGAAGATCCAAATAAGCTCAATTAGAAACAGAATGGAAGATATTACAATCAACACCATAGAAAAACAAAAGATGATTCAAGAAACTATGAACACCTTTCTGTGCATAAACTAGAAAACTTAGAGGATACAAATAAATCCCTGGAAATATGCAGCCTGCCTAGATTAAACCAGGAAAAAATAGAGATTCTACACAGACCAGTAACAAGCAGTGAGATTGAAACGGTAATTTTAAATTGCCACAAAAAGGAGTCCAGGACCAGGTGTATTCACAGCTGAATTCTATCAGACATTCAAAGAAGAATTGATACTGATCCTATTGACACTCTCTTCATCTGTGTCTCTCTCTCCCTATATAAATGATTTTATATATATATATATATATATATATATATATATATAGACATATATCTATCTGTTATGGTCTGAATGTTTACCCCAAAATTCACCTGTTGGAAATTTAATTTTCCATGCACAGTGTTGGGCGATGGGGTTTAACAGAAGGTGATTAGGTCATGAGGCACTGCCCTCATGAATGGATTCATTCTACCATGAAAAGGACTATTCAGCTCCTCTGCCATCTGGGGACACAGCATTCATCCCCTTGTTGCCCATTTGCCTTTCACCATGTGAGAACTCAGCAAGAAAGTCCTCACCAGATGCTGGTGTCTGGATCTTAGACTTCTCAGCCTCCAGAACCATGAGAAATACATTTCCATTCTTTGTAATTACCCAGTCTGTGCTATTCTATGACAATAGCACAAATGAACTAAGACATGATCTATGTCTGTCTGTCTATCTGTCCATCTATCTATCATTTATCTATTTTTCCTGCTGTTTTTCTTCTGAAATGGGCTTTTAAATGTATTGAAGGTGAAACAGCATTTTACTATGTTTGTTTTAAATAATTTTAGATAAGAATATGATTCAAATGAAAGAAAAATGAGCTCTCTAATAAATAAAGTTCTTACATTTCAATGCAAGCAGCTTTTGAAGTGAATTTTGCCTAAATGTTATCCGCCTCTCTCTTTCTTTCTGTCTCTCACATACATATTTACAATGCCATCATCCTAGAGGATCACTCAGTAAAATAAACAGATGGACAACCTATTCTCTCTTTGTTAAAAATATTACTGTAGTTAAATGCACCGAACGTATATAAAGCTTATGATGTTTATCAATATATTACTTTTTTTGAACTTAACAAACCAAAATTTAGTGTACATTTATTTTAGAGCTTTTTATTTAGTTAAAATAACATCGATTTGTATATTTGAGTTTAGTTTAATGTAAAAGCTATAAAAGACACATTTTTTTCTTCCTCAAAATTAGTCATAATTAACTGAAGTCGCTATATTTACTTGCTATAATTATACTTTGGGTAGATGAATAAACAAGAAATTAAATAGTTTGAACACATGGTTAAAAGTTCTTTGAAACTACATTTGTGTTTTCAGAAAGAAATTATATATAATTCTATTAGCTCATTTATTTGGACTTTTACCGTTACTCTAGAGAGAGATAAATAGCTTTTTATGAAATTCATTTTGTTCTTTACAATTTCAGGAATTTACGTTAATGGAGTTTAAAAAGAATATAGAGCCTAAGGGAAAGCAGAAAGACTTTTTAGGTTAATCTTATTAATAATGTTTTGATATAAAATAATTTTTCCAAAATTATTATTCTTCAGTCATCATGATAGATAGATGACTTTATTTTTTGAACCATGGTCTTAGTATAACATAATTTCTGAGTTTATATTAATTACATATGTACATATTAAATAATCTGTACATAGAGATTTAAATCTTATTTTTCAGCTATGCAATACTTAGGCTATATTTAAGGACAAAATTACTTGTGTAAATAATTCATTTTTAATATTTGTTAAGCTAAAATTTCTTTACAGAGTATTTCATATTTCACAAATATTTACACTTCAAGGAAAAACAGGCAATTAAAATTTTATCCATTATAATAATGAAAAAGTAAGTGGAATTTTTTTCTGTGTGTTCTGTCATTTTTACATTAGTCTCAATGATATTAAAATAAATGTCCCCTATGACTTCTCCTCACTAGGTCTCTTTCCATAATTTTTATGTGTTTTTCAAAATTCACTGCCATATACTTTAAAATGCAACTTCAGTGCTTTCATAATTATAGTGATATATCAAGGCAAATAGATGTCTGTCATCCAAAATTACTTTAAACTTGTCAAATAAACTCAGAAAGTTGTATGAACTCCTTTGCTGTACATCTAATTTAGATGATGAATGAGGAACCTGTTGTTTGTATAAAATATTTTTTCCTTTGTAATTCAGTTGTATAACATTTGGAGAAGCTGACAGAGCATTCTCAATTGCAGGGCCTATTTCTCATCGTTTTTCTTTTCCATCCTGAATTGTAGCCCTACCCAATAAACTTGACTAAATGAGTTCTACACAAGGCTGCCATTTCAAAGACATCAAACTGATTCTGCTTAGTGTCCAAGTAGTAGTAATTTAGATGTATGGGGGAGCAAATAATATTTTACTACTACTAAGTAGTAGTAATTTAGATGTATATATGGGGAAGCAAATAATATTTTACTACTACTAAGCAGTAGTGATTTAGATGTATGGGGGAGCAAATAATATTACTTTCAAGGAATGAGGGGAGAACAAGGAATGGCAGTGTGACATAGAACAAATAATCCATCCTCCATTTTTATTTTTTCTTCACAATAGTCAAAATACAGAAACTACCTAAGTGTCCATCCATGGATGAATGGATATAGAAAATGTGGTGTTTGTACAAAAAAGCAATATTATGCAGCCTTGAAAACTGCAGAACGTGCTGTTGTTTGCAACAACACTGATGAATTTGAAGAACATTGTACTAAATGAAATAAACTAGGCACAGAAACACAAATACTGCATGATCTTACTTATACATGGAGTCTAATGAAGTTGAACTTGTAGAACCAGGCACTAGAATGATGGTTACTGGAGGCTAGCGGTGGAAAGAAAGGAAAGGGACTGTTGTTTATCAAAAGGTACAAAGTTTTAGAAGACAAGAGTAATTGATTTTGAGATTCACTACACAGCAAGGTTACTATAGTAAATAATAATGTATTAAGTATTTCAAAATAAGTAAAAGAAAATTTCAAATGTCTCATCATAAAATTTCCAATGTCCCACTATGATAGGTTAGTGATGTTACGAATGATAATTAGCTCAATTTAATCATGCCACATTGCTTGTGTGTGTGTATATATATCATATATATTATATGTATATATGTATATCACATTGTACCCCAGAAATGTGTACAATTGTAACTTGCCAATAAAAATAAGTAAATGAGTAAAACAGAAAACAAAGCAGTAAAATTTTGTTATGCCTACCTATTCTTTTTATTTACAAATGACCATATTTTCATGAAAATAGATTTCTCAGATATCTAGGACACTTTACAACTTACTAAGCAATGTGTTTCTAAAATATTAGTTATACTAAGATGGTTAAATATTAGAATTGGCTATTATAACATTAATAAGTTATCTGTTTGGTTTTTTTACTTTCAAATCATTGTATTTTGAAAATGCACCCCCTCAGTCAAATGTATAACACTAAGTAACTCTATTGGAAGTTTCTTGTGTTCCACAAATTGATGCTACATTATCGTGTGAAATTATATCTGTGCTGCAAATCTAGCTTGCCGTTAACTATGTACCTCTCATCAAGCTGCTTCCCATTATAAGCCTCCGTTTCCTCGTCTCTAAAGTGTAAATGGTAAAGGCATGTGGGTCTTATGTCATTGTGATGATAGAATGAGATGACATATAGAAAGAATTTTCTAAGTGGGAGATCTTCAGTAAGTAGCCTCTATTTGTATTCAATTCACAGCTGACACCTGATGGAAAGTCCATTAAAAAAAACTTAACGAAAGTCATGAATTTCTTTTTTGAATAAATTTTTAAAAATTTACACTTTGGGAGGCCGAGGTGGGCAGATCACGAGGTCAAGAGATCGAGACCATCCTGGCTAACATGGTGAAACCCCGTCTCTACTAAGAATACGAAAAAATTAGCCGGGCGTGGTGGCGCACACCTGTAATCCCAGCTACTCAGGAGGCTGAGGCAGAAGAATCACTTGAACCCAGGAGGTGGAGGTTGCGGTGAGCCAAGATTGTGCCACTGCACTCCAGCCTGATGACAGAGCAAGATTCTATCTCAAAAAAAAAAAAAAAAAAATTAGAATAAATATGTCAATTTTATGCTAAGTGGCAATTTTCTCAAGGATTTCAAAAAAAATTTTGCCTCAATTGCTTGACAATTTTTTTTGAGACAGTCTTGCTCTGTCACTCAGGCTGGAGTGCAGTGGTGCAATCTTGGCTCACAGACACCTCCACCTCCTAGGTTCAAGTGATTCTCCTGCCAAATCCTACTAAGTATCTGGGATTACAGGTGCTCACCATCATGCCCGGCTAATTTTTTTGTATTTTTAGTAGAGATGGGGTTTCATCATGTTGGCCAGGCTGGTCTCTAACTCCCGACCTCAAGTGATCTGTCAGCTTCAGCCTCCCAAAGTGCTGGGATTACAGGCGTGAGCCACCATGCCCAGCCGACAATGTTTTTGTATTTCCTTTGAAGGCTTAATTTTGATCTGTTTTGTGGCCAATTCTAGAAATAAATAGACTGATCCAGACAATTCCACAATTTTAGGTCTTAAAGTTTCACAACATGATAAGAAATTATGCTGAAGGCCATTTGAAACCTATGATATGTGAGAATCTGTCAAAGAAACAATTTATTTAAGATTGTCTTTAGATTCCCTAAGGTCTGTTCTTGTATGGTCATCACAAAACAAATTACTTACACCCCATTATCTTAGATGCTCAAAAGAAAAAGAGGCTACTCTGCATTAAGATTTAAAGTAATATCAAACATACAAATATTAGTGAGAGTTGCTTTGATAAATGTTGATTTAACCATTTATTTTAGTGTATAACTTGTTAACGATTATTTATTTTACCCCAATACCTCAAATGTAAGTCCTTGCTTTTTAGTAAATTCCTCTTTAAATTAAATGGCAGTATTAAAAGTTTGTTTGTAAAAATTAATTTATAGATTCATCCTCTTCTTCCTTCTCCTACGCCTCATTCTCATCCTTCTTGTCTTCCTTCTCTTTAATCCATCTCAACTTGTCTTCCCTTGTGTTGTAAGTTCTAGAAAAACAGTGCTCACATCAGCAACTGAAATACTCAACTCAATGCAGGGTTGTTGGTAACAGTAATGTCTCTTCTCTTTTCCTCTTTTTATTTCCTGATTATCCTCTTTTCAGTATATCTATGTGTATCAGTTGCCCTCAAATTTTTAAGAAAATATATAGTATGCTGTTATGACCTGAATGCATCCCTCCCAAATCAATATGTTGAAGTCCTAACTTACAGTGGGATGACATTTGAAGATCTGGCTTTTGGAGGTAATTATTAGATGACATTAAGAGAGTGGGGGCCTGGTGAGATAAGATGAATGTCTTTAAAAGAAGGGACACGACAGAGCTCTCTCTCTATCATTCTGTTCAAGCACAGAGAAAAGGCTATGAAGATGCAGCAAGAAGACAGCATCCACAAGCATGAAAGAGAGCCCTCACTAGGAACCAAAGCCGCTGGAACCTTGATCTTGGACTTACCAGCCCCCAGAATTGGGAGAAACAAATTTCTGTTGTTTTAGCCACCTAACCAATGGTATTCTGTCATGTAAGCCCAAGAACACTAAGACATGTACCATTCACTAAAAGTAATTATAAATTAATATTATTCCTAAATGATATCATTTGAAAAAATTTTTATTTTCTTCCATCTTTTCTGTAACTTCTGTGTTGGTAGCCCAAGGCAAATTTCTCTGCAATGTTGTTAGACATTTGCCCCACTACAATCTGAAATACTTTTCTCTACTTTAAAATCCCTGCTGATTTAAATTTTTCTCATTTCTTATTACATGCCTATGATTTTTAAGGTTTTATAAATAATTCCTGTCAGTTGATGACCTTGCCATATGCTTCCCTAAGAAATTGGAGTAATCAGAGTAATAGTTCCTTATCTTTATACTAAAAACAACAGATGTATCTACATTTAGAATCAGATCTGCCTTTCCTTTTACTTAACCAAAGAATACTAGTATCAGAAGCCAGTTGCTCCACTGTTGTTTCAACCCCCTTATCTTCTGTGAAACCCCATGACCATGGCTATTGCCTAGGGTCTTATTATTAGTTTCTTTGCTGTATAAATTGTATTTTCCATCATTTATGGGAACAAATATGTTATCATAACTTCCTGTTTTCCAGACACTCTTCAAAGCACTGGGAATACAGTCTAGAATACAATATACAAAAATTCCTTCTCCATGTTAAAACTCCCATTCTTGTTGAGAGATGCAAATAACGAGCAAAAAATACAGCAAACTTACAAACAGAATTATCTGTATTCTGTTGAGTGATAGTGCACATGACAGAGAAAACTGTAGCAGAAAATATGTATAGTGCATGTCAGAAGCGAGAAAATTAAAATAGTGTGATCAAAGAAAGTCCTTCCCTTACCACGTATTATTTGTAGAAAAGACCTAAAAGATGAGGGGAAAGCACATACCAAGTAGAAGAAACAACAGGTACCAAGACTTACTGTCTGGGTTAAAAATAATAAGTCTGATTTGACTGGTGCAAGATTAGTTAGAGAGAGGACAGTAGGTTGCAGAAATGTGGTGAGGCCAGAATGAGTGGGACTATGAAAGACAATGTAATGACTTTGACTCCTACTCTAAGTACGATGAAACAAATTAGACGAGTTTCAAACAGACGTAATGTAATTCAAATTCAAATTATCTTTTAGCAGAATCTTTGTAGTGGTATCAAGTATAACTAATATGGATAAAGGATAGAAGCAGAAAGCCTTTCCAGGGAAGTTGTCCCCATCATTCAAGTGAAATGCTGGTGGCTTTGATTATGGTAGCACTAATTCAAAAGTAAAGATGTTGTTAGATAGATTTGTTAATGTATTAGATGGTAAATGAGAAAGAACAACTGTAAGATTTTAGATGGAGGACCTGGAGAGTTCATCACCTGAAGTGCAGAAGCCTGTGGGAGAAGGAAATCTGGGAAGGAAATAGATGTCAACTGCATGTCAAGTTTTGAATGCTTATAAGGCATCCTAAAATGCAAGAGGAGATGTTTAGTTGGATCTTGGAAGTTCAAGCCTGGAGTTTGAAGGGAGTGAGAGAAACGTAAGACAGAGGCATAAATCCAGAGTAACTTCCATGCAGATGATTATTCAAAACTGAAATTATGAGATCATTAAGAAATGAGTGTATATGTAGAAAAAAATAACCTGGAACCAGTTGAAGAATTGGTCTCTAGAAAGAGAAAGTTATTAACTAAGTTAATTGCTGTTGTCAAGAGTCCAGCTAAGTTGGGCTGAGAAATGGTCATTAAATTTTGCAACCTGGAGGCCACAGATGACTGTGAACAAGCAATTTCAGTGGGTGGCAGAAGAGAAAAATCTGAATTGGGCAGATGCCAGAAATATGTGGCGTGGAGAAACTGTAGAGGACTGTAGAGGGTGGATCTTACAGCTTTGAATTTTGTGTCCTATAATCTATTTGTCCGTACAACATCCAGAATACCCATTGTAAAATATAAATAAGATATTCTTGGACCTGATGGATTCATAGCCTAATTCTACCATATGTATAGAGAACAGCTGGTATCATTTCTATTAGAAACTATTTCCAAAAATTAAGGAAGAGAGACTTCTCCCCAACTCATATTATGAGGCCAGCAACATCTTGATGCCAAAATCTGGCAGAGAAACAACCAAAAAAGAAAACTTCAGGCCAATATCCTTAATGAACATCAATGGAAAAATTTTCAACAAAATACTGGCAAACCAAATACAGCAGCATATCAAAAGGCTTATCCACCATGATCAAGTAGGCTTCATCCCCAGGATGCAAGGTTGGCACAACATACAAAAATCAATAAATGTGATTCATCCCATAAAAGAACTAAAGATGAAAAACACATGACTATCTCAATAGATGCAGAAAAGACTTTTGATAAAATTCAACATCCCTTCATGTTAAAAATTCTCAATAAACTAGGTACTGAAGGAAAATACTGGAAATTAATAACAGCCATCTATGACAAACCCACAGCTAATATTATACTGAATGGACAAAAACTGGAAGTATTCCCCTTGAAAACCAACACAAGCCAGAATGCCTTCTCTCACCACTCCTACTCACCATGGTACTGGAAGTCCTAGCCAGAGCAATCAGGCAAGAGACAGAAATAAAGGGAATTCAAATAGGAAGAAAGCAACTCAAATTATGTCTGTATGCAGATGGCATAATTCTATATCTAGAAAACCTCATAGTCTTGGCCCAAAAGTTCCTTCGGCTGATAAACAACTTCAGCAAAGTTGCAGGATACAAAATCAGTGTACAAAAATGACTAGCATTCTTATACACCAACAACAACCAAACTGAGAGCCAAATCAGAAAGACAATCTCATTCACAACTGACACAAAAAATAAAATACCTAGGAATACAGCTCTCCAGAAAGGTGAAAGAGCCCTGCAATGAGAATTACAAAACGCTGCTCAAAACAATCCCAGAAGGGCCAGGCATGGTGGCTCACGCCTGTAATCCCAGCACTTTGGGAGGCCCAGGCAGGTGAATCATGAGGTCAGGAGATTGAGACCATCCTGGCCAAAATGGTGAAACCCTGTCTCTACTAAAAATACAAAAATTAGCTGGGCATGGTAGTGCGCACCTGTAGTCCCAGCTACTCAGGAGGCTGAGGCAAGAGAATTGCTTGAACCCAGGAGGTGGAGGTTGCAGTGAGTCATGATTGCACCACTGCCCTTCAGTCCAGCAACAGACCAAGACTCCATCTACAAAAAAAAAAAAAAAAGAAGTCACAGAAGACACAAATAGAAAAAATACCATGCTTATGGAGCTCCTGGATAGGAAGAATCAATATCATTAAAATGGCTATCCTGCCCAAATAAATTTGAAGATTCAATGCTGTTCCTATGAAACTACAAATGACATTGTTCACAGAACTAGAAAAAATATTTTAAAATGTATAAGAAACAAAAAAAAGCCCAAGTAGCCAAGGCAATTCTAAGGAAAAGGAACACAGCAGAAGAAATCACATTTCCCAACTTTAAACTATACAGCAAGGCTACAGTAACCAAAACAGCATGGTACTGCTACAAAAACAGGCACATAGACCAATGTAACAAATAGAGAGACCAGAAATAAGGCCACACATCTATTAGCATGTGATCTTTAAAAAAGCTGATAAAAATAAACAATAGGGAAAGGACTCCCTATTCAATAAATGGTGCTGGGATTACTGGCTAACCATATGAAGAAGATTGAAGCTGGACCCCTTCCTTACACCATAAACAAAAATTAAGATGGATTAAACACATAAATATAAAACCCAAAACTATAAAAATGCTGGAAGACAACCTAGGCAATACCATTTTGGACATAGGAATGGGCAAATATTTCATGACAAAGACACCAAAAGCAATCACAACAAAAGCAAAAATTGACAAACTTAACAACCTCTCCATAGCAAAAGAAACTATCAACAGAGTAGGCAGACAACCTACAGAATTGGAGAAAATTATTGTGACCTATGCATCTGAAAATCTAATGTCCAGCATCTATAAGGAACTTAAACAAATTTACAGCAACAACCAAAGAAAACCCATTAGGAAGTGGACAAAGGTCATGAAGAGACACTTCTCAAAAGAAAACATACATGTAGCCACTAAGCATATTAAAGCTTAATATTACTGATCATTGGAGAAACGCAAATCAAAACCACAATGTGATACCATCTCACACCAGTTGGAATGGCTACTATTAAAACACCAAAAAATAACAGATGCTGGCAAAGTTGTGGAGAAAAGGGAACCCTTATACACTGTTTGTGGGAGTGTAAGTTAGGTCAACCATTGTGGAAAGCAGTATGGTGATCCTCAAAGAGCTAAAAGCTGAACTACCATTCAACCTAGCAATCCCGTTTCTGGGTATATACCCAGAGGTATAAAGATATTCCACCATAAAGACACACGCACTCAAATGTTTACTGCAGCACTTTTCACAATAGCAAAGACATGGAATCATCAACAATGCCCATTAATGACAGACTAGATAAAGAAAATGTGGTACATATACACCATGGAATATTGTGCAGCCATAAAAAAGAACGAGATAATGTCTTTTGTGAAAATGGATGAAGCTAGAGGCTATCGTTTTTAGCAAATTAACGCAAAAACAGAAAACAAAATACTGCATGTTCTCACTTATAAGTGGAAACTAAATGAAAAAGAACTTTAAACACAAAGTAGGAAACAACAGACACTGGGGTCTACTTGAGGTGGGAGGGTGGAAGGAGGGAGAAGAGCAGAAAAGATAGCTATTGGGTACTGGGCTTAATACCTGGGTGATGTAATAATATGTACTACAAACCCCCATGACACATGGTTATCTATGTACAAACCTTCACATGTACCCCCAAACCTAAAATAAAAAAATTTTTTAAATACAAAATAAAAAGCATTAAAAAGAGATATTGTCGCCTCTCTAATCAAAACTTTCAAATGATTTTCCATCATATTCAAAATAAAAGCCAAACTTTCACCCTGACTTGAAAGGGCTGGAATGGGCATCTCCTGCCTCTTACCTAGTGTCATCTGACGCCACGCTATCCTGGCTTTCTCTCTTGCAGCTACACTGGTTTCTGTTCTGTTTTGTTTTTTTCCTCCAATGTCTCCACCAATTTTCTGTTCCTTGACTGTCTGCTGTTCTTTCTACTTCCTCCCAGCTATGTACACAGATGACCATCATTTAGTTCCAGCTCAAATAGTATTACTGTTCTATTGTTTATTGTTTACTGTCAGACCACTTAGCTAACATATAAATTCCATGAGGAAGGAGATCTCTTTTGTTTTTCACTGTATTCCCTGTACTGAAAGTGCAGGCAATAAATAATTATTTGTGGATATATGGAAAACAAGTGAATAGATGAGTCTCTTGTGAGATACACTGGCAGGATAACTACTGTCATCAATGAACAAAGAGTACATTTTAATTAAAATAGCACTGTTGAGTTATAGGTTTCATTATATAAGCAATGATTGTAAGCATTAACCAGCATGTCCAAATGAGTCGTTAAATTTTTCAAAATATGCAGCAACATGGATGGAACTGGAGGCCATTATCTACAGGGAAATAACTCAAAAACAAACAGTCAAATACTGCCTATTCTCACTTACACGCAGGAGGTAAACAATGCGTGCATGTGGATATGGAGACTGGAATAATAGACAGTGGAGACCACAGAAGGTGGGAGGGTGAGAGGAGGGTCAGGGTTGAAAAGCTACCTACTGGGTACACTGTTAACAATTTGGGTGACGGGCACACTAAAAGCCCAGACTTCACCACTAAGCAATATGCGTATATAAACAACCTGCATATGTACCCCCTAATACATTTAAATAAAATTTTCAAAATAATAAATTATATTTATTTACATTAATCATGAATGCTAATTGTTTTCATTCCCAACACGGATTTTTTCATCATATATTTCAAATTTGGAATTGTTATTAAGTAGAAAAACTATGGCAAAGATTTAGGTAGAGTAAACAAGACAGAAAAATCTAGAACCAAAACATACTGAAATTCTTAATGAAAATTTATTTAAGAAAAAGTAAGCAACCAACTTATTTATGTTATTGCTATATAATATTTTGTTATATGAATGTTTATCCAGTATGCATTTAATGATATTTGATGTATGTATGATTTTGAACTATTATAAATATGCTAAAACTAACGTTCTTGTACATGTGTTTGATGCATATCTGTAGGCATTTCTGTTGAAGATACACGTGGGAGAAAAGCCTTTGGTTCAAAGCCTTTATGTTTTTGTTGATACGTATGTTTAGTTTTGGTACATATTGACAGTTTTTCCATGTGTCAAACTGGTTTTATCAACTGAACTTCTACCAGTGATAGATGACTCCCTATGGGTCCAAATACTTGCCAATACTTAGTATTACCAGGCTGATTCTTCTTGCATTCTGATTGTGGCTAGTCCTATCTCCCCATTTTGAATTTAATTTGCATATCCTTGATTACTGATATCGTTGTGCAACTTTTCATGCTTTTACTGACTTTAGGGAATATTCTTTTGTGAAGCACCCATTTACGTCTTGTTCTCATTCTTCTGATGGACTATCTCCTTTCGAAGTCAGTGCATGAGTTCTTTATAGACGGCACATTTGAGTTCTTTGTCAGAAATATGGACTACAAACATCTTTTCCCACTCTGTGGATTGCTTTTCATTCTCTTAAGTATCTTGTCATAAAAAGATGTTCATAGCTTAAACAAAAATCAATGTTTCAACCTTTTGTGTATGCACATTTTGTGAGATGTTTATACAATTTTGCTATCTCAAGGTCATAAAAGTATTATTCTATGTTATCTTCTAGAACTTTTATTATTTTAACTTTAAAATGGGTCCAGATGGTCTACAATCCACCTGGAACTGATTTTTCATATGATATGAAGTAAAAGTTGACATTCATTTTCTCCCTGTTGGAATATCCATTGCTACTGTTTTAAATGATTATTTGTCCTTTCTGCATTATAATGGTCCCCTTAACCCCTATCACACGGCCATGTATATGTGGGTTTTTTTCTCTAGAGAGTTTCTACATAAGCATTGGCTTCAGTATCTCTCTCACCTGTTATAAGAGCTTACATATTTCTCTTTCATGCTCTGTCTTCTACCTGCCTGGTGTGATTATGCTATAGCTGCTGTGAAACTCTATCCTGCTACTTTCAAATGTCCCTACCCACACAGAACGTAACAGACCCACTCTTTTGGGAGAATACTTGAAATTGTTAGTCCAATTATGCAATAGTTCACTCAAAACAATATGCTAATAAATATCAGCCAAAATTTCATCAAAAAAAGCCATTTTATGTATTTTGAATCTAAATTTTTTTTTTGAGCCGGAGTCTCTCTCACTCTATCGCCCAGGCTGGAGTGCAATGGTGCAATCTCAGCCCACTGCAAACTCCTCTTCTGGGTTCAAGCAATTCTCCTGCCTCAGCCTCCCAATTAGCTGGGATTACAGGCATGTGCCACCACACCCAGTTGATTTTTGTATTTTTAGTAGAGAAGGGGTTTCATCATGTTGGCCAGGCTAGTCTTGAACTCCTGACCTCAGGTGATCCACTCAAAGTGCTAGAATTATGGTGCTGAATTTAAAATTTTTAATACATGGTAATAGTAATGTACACAACTGTTCGACATTCAGTTCATTCTTTTTATTGTTGTATACTATTTCATTACATGAATATATCACCATTTGTCCGTTATACATTTAATGATATTTGCTTTTATTATTTTGAACTATTATAAACAGTGCTGTAACTAACATTCTGGTACATGTCTTTGATGCATGTCTGTATGCATTTCTGTTGAATGTACACATGGACAAAAGCTTGCAGAGGCTAGAAAAGGGAAGACGTTGCAAAGACTGTTATAGAAAATAGAACAGCTGCAAACTACTAGGACTACAGCACCAAAGTGGGCAATTCTATGAGGCTGCTTAATGGTCACAGACAAAACTGTATTCACCAGAGGATGCCAGGCATGAACAGACAGGGGCTGGTGACCTCTTCCATCCTCAGATCCTTATGCTAACTCACATTGATGTATTCCACTGGAACCATTGTTGCTCAGCACTGTTGAGAAGCTTTGCTCCAAAGACTCCCTGCTGGATATCAAAGGGAGAGCTCAGAGGACAGAGCTGTAACTAAGCCTCAGCAAGTGCATCCCACAGAGTGGGTAAAAACAAACTTTTATATAATGCCTCTCAAATAATGTTTTCATTTTTAAAGTATTACTTATTATTTTAACCCACAGAGATTTTGTTATATAGACATGTAAGCTGAAATGAGCTTGTTATTATATGGTGTTTTTTCAGTGATTCAAATTGATAATGAACTAGGTTCTAATGTCCTGATCAATACATCTATAGGACTTGGTATTACCAGGCACCATTTTTATTTTTTGTTTCAAATCTTGATGTGCAGGTCTAACTGCTATTTAAATTTGGAATAATGGAAAATAATATTCACAATGCTAAATGCCATCTTTCTGAGAAATATTCATTAGCAAAATGGATTCAACTTCAAAACACAATACTGTATTTTAGGAAGAACTTCAGCATTAGTGATTACTGGGGTGCTGTTAAGACACTGCACATGAGGACGAACCTGTAAAGACGTGTTAATTGGAGAGATTAACACGCTAATGGGAAACATTATTAGGGGCTCAGAATCACGGCATGTACCATCTAATTAGCGGGTATCCACAAGCTCGGCAGCGGTCACTGTGTCCAGGTGAGTGATTCAGACCCTGGAGGTTTGTCAGCAGGTATGGCATTTTCATCAGATTGTAGAAGACTGGGGTTCAGGAGAGGACGTAATGCCCCTGGGAAGGCAGACACTGTGGGCGCCACGACAGATGTGCCCCTTGGTATCATATACAGGACAAGAGTGCAGGATTGCTAAATTCAAAAAGAAACCTGAAATCTGCAAAAAAAATAGGCACAGAATCTTACTTCTGAGGAAATTAGGCATCAGAAAACACGTCTAAGGGGACAGGTGGTTGTGTAAATGTGTGACTGGGTTGCTGAGAAACCACCAAAGTCAGAACAGCCAATAGGAAAGTCACCTTGTGCTTGTGTCTGGAACACTGAGCGCCTCAAGTCAGCCTCTCCTAGGGCTGGGCTCTCCTTAAAATTAGCTGGGAGGTACACAAACCTCCAGTTAAAAGACTAATAATGGTGGGAGGGTGGGAGGCAACTACCAGCTGTAGAATGTGGGGTAAACACAAACGAGTTTGTTATACATAATTCATACACAGGAAGACAAGTAAGATATTCATTGTATAATGACAGAGGGCATGAATTTGGGAGGCAGATAGACCTGAATTCACTTAACCAAGTTATTTAATCTTTCTGAGCTTCAGGATTATAGGGTTGCTTTTCAGAATTTTTCTAAATATAGAAAAGCATGATATATGCAAAATGCTTGCCATAGTACCTGGCTCATAGATGACAAAATAATTGTTAGCTATTACCAGTAATACCATAATAATTTCACTAAACTACCCATTGAATGATTGAAACTATCAGTCAGGATAAAAGTTCATTTTTGAAATATGTGAAACAATAATGCATTGGTGAAGCTATTTCTGAATAGCTGTTATTATCTGTCATAGTTACTTTAAGCAGAGGAGTATTTATTAAAGGATATTAAAATGTTCTAGTTGGGTAAGAAATGCTAGCTGCTACAACAAACAATCTCCCCAAATCTAAAAGCAGTAACAAGTTGGCTTTTTGCTCACAGCAATTGAATAGGGCCAAGTGACTACCTTACACCTGTAGCTATGCCATCTGGAGCACGTGGCCTCTAAGCTTACCCAAGGGAGAGCAAGAGCACCATGCCCAGTGCTCTGAAGTTCCAGGCCTGAGTATGGTCTATATCAATTCCACCTCAATTCTGTTAGTCAGAATTTGCCCGCAACCCAAGTATGATAGAAGCTGGGAAATCTTGCCTTCTGTGTCTAGGATGAGAGAGCCGTATATTTTAAATGTATATTGTCTCTGCCACAGAATTGTACGAGAGCCAGAGAGTGATGGTCACACTAAGGCAATCTCTCACGGAGCGCTTCCACAATGACATACAGCTATTGCTACCGAGCACCTTTATTCCCATGTGCCATCATTCCTCTATTGTCTCCCGTAATCTGGAACGATTCTTCAGCTTTTCTGTGTGCTTCATGACAATGTAATTTTGAAGAGCACACAGCAAGTGTTTTGTAGAATGTCTCTCAATTTGGGTTTGATATTTCTTCACGATATATGACTTCAAACTTAGACTATACCTTATTTGGTCAGAATTATTCACTGTGACATGTTCTTCTCAGTGCATCCTGTCAAGAGACACGAAGTATTGATTTGTCTCATTACTCATGATGTTCATTTGGAAGATCATTTCATGAAGATGGGGGACCCCAGCCAGGTCTGCTCAGTGCAAAGTCACCACTTTTTTCTTTGTTATTAGTAAGCATATTATGAGGAGATACTCTGGGATGATGTAAATATCCTGTTATTCCTCAAACTTTCACCAGCTAAATAGTCTTTTGATGATTTTTCAGCATTTTTTGATAATTTTGGCTTGAATCAATTTGTAGTATGATGACTAGTAAGTGGTAATTTTCTAATAATATCAATCCAAAACATGAAACACTTCAAAAATGTGTGTGTCATTCTTGTGCATGTTAATCTTGTTAAATACTGGAATGGTGTTTCTGTATCTTTCCAATTTTAATACAGAAACCAACAAAGCACATTCACTAAGACATATATTTTTAAAACAGAGAGGGTGGAATTCATAATTTCACAATGCTTATACAACTCTTCATTTTGCTATATTCGTTCTTCCAGTCTTTATGTGCATAAATGCATAACTTAAACTATGAAAAAATATACAATTTTTATTTAAGGCTATGTTATATTTTTAATAGTATTTTCAATATAATTTCTCTACATAGTCTTAAAGTCTAGTAGCACTCTTTCTTCACTGTGTATTTCAGCAAACTGGTCTTTTAGATTCTTCAAAAATCATGCTCTCCTTCACCTCTGTCTCACGGGATGGTCCTTGATCATGGAATGAACCTTACGCCTAATCCTTTAGTGTGTATTTCAGTGCAACTGGTACTTCTTTAATGAAGTTTAGGCTAAGCCATGTTCTTTTGTTGTCTTTCTGTACATCAAGTAATTATCATAGTTTGTAAGTATGTATTTCTTTGAGTCATCAAAGAAGGTATCTGTCTCTCTGACTAGCCTGTAAGTTCCCCAGGGCCAAGAACCCTGGTTCCCAGGTCTGTGACCAGCATGCACCTAAATCCCAGTGAGTGCAGATGGGATGACCGGGTGCCTTGTTGCTGAGCAGTTTGATTATTGCTATTCTGAATCATGTGAACTTACAGATGTACTTGTGCACATAACTGTTTTCAGTAATAACAAAACTTAAAACTGTAATTGAATTTACTTTAACAGAAGTACATTATTGTAATTTATTTTGGGTTCCATTTTGAGTTTGTGACTCTCTTTAATAGTCGTCCATGATGGGGTCCTCAGTAGCACTGATTTTGATAGGCCTCATTTGTATTTTGGATGCAAGGCTGATAGACATAAACTCTTCTTTTGTGTAGCTAATTAAAGATGCTGCCTTCCTAATTTCTTTCTAATCTTAATTGCCTTTTTCTTTTATCAGAAATAAGTCGGTAATCCACTTCTTACCAAACTCTCCTTTTACTCTAGCTTCTACAACCCTGTTATTTTACGTACTTTCCCATTGAAAGGGACCTTGAGATATTTGCTTGAGAAATCTCTATTCAGTTAAATATCTTCATGGCTATTTACATTTTACAGATGTGGCCACTGTCACCCAGAGAAGCCACCCTGGGAAATCTAACAAGAAAACTTCCTTCTTATGCTTTATTTATCTGTGGAGGCCACATAACTTAACTTTAAAAATTATTTCTCATTGAAATTGGCAGTTAATGTTTAATGGATGGTATTTTTACTTCACATGTATTTTTTTTTCTTCACAATTCCTTCCAGTAAATACAGTTTCTCTCAAGGGCTCCTCCTAAAACTGCATATCATAAACTAGCATTTTTTTTTTATTGCATTTTAGGTTTTGGGGTACATGTGAAAAACATGCAAGGTTGTTGCATAGGTGCATACGTGGCAGTATGATTTGCTGCCTCCCTCCTCTTCACCTATATCTGGCATTTCTCCCCATGATATCCCTCCTCAACTCCCCACCCCCCCGCTGTCCCCCCCTCCCCCCCAACAGACCCCCGTGTATAGTGCTCCCCTCCCTGTGTCCATGTTTTCTCCTTGTTCAACACCCACCTATGAGTGAGAACATGTGGTGTTTGATTTTGTGTTCTTGTGTCAGTTTGCTGAGAATGATGTTTTCCAGGTTCATCCATGTCCCTACAAAGGACGTGAACTCCTCGTTTTTAATGGCTGCATAATATTCCATGGTATATATGTGCCACATTTTTCCTGTCCAGTCTATCTGACACCTTACACTAAAATTGACTCCAGATGGATTAAAGACTTAAACATAAGACGTAACACCATAAAAACACTAGAAGGAAACATAAACTAGCATTCTTAAAGCCAAAAGCTTTAAAGGTCAAAGTCCCTAAGTCTTGCATTTACATCTGAGCCTCATACCTGAGGATTTTTCTACAACAATCTTCTCTGTTACTATGTTTTCTACTCAACTTCCTTTATAATGAAGTGTACATATGTAGCTACATATGTAGCTTCTCCTAGGATGCCTTATACATAAACAATCAAGAATATATTCTTTGAAACCTTACACAGACTATTTTTCTCCAAATGCTATTCACAATAATCAAAACATAGGCTTCATTTTTCAGAATCACCACAGCCTCTGTCCTTGACATATTATGACCACAGCAACTATGCCAGGTGAAGGAAGGATACTTGGAAGAGAAGCCATCTTCTACCCAGCTCTGTGTGGCTAAGCGGGAGAAACACAAATGTGAGTTTTTCTAACTTGGTGAATAAAATTTTACTTAAATTATAATTAAGTCATTTGAATATCTTTAAAATCTTTCTACAAACAGTCTACCCTCTCTGTAATATGGCTCCTGAAAGCCTGGAGTACTATGTTCACTGATGATGAAAAAATTCTATGAAGATTTTATGTTAATTTGATTGTGTTATTTAGTCCCATTGATTAGGGTTTCTTCAATTTACTTTTTTTTCAAATCAGTATCACTGAGAAGTGAAATCTATTTCAACAACACCCAACCACATGCCCTACATCATTTTTAATATATCAGTGAGTTTGGTTCTTACATATAGCTGTCATGAATGTATAATTGATCTTAATTTGTATGATTGCCCAAACTAGCAATACTTACGGTATAGCTTTATATGATTAAATTTTCATTTTTATATGTTTCAAGCTGAAAGAATGATTTAATATTTCTTTACACAATTACTTATTCATTTTAAAATTATTTTAAATATTCTAGTGTGGGCTAAGAACTGGTTCCAAATGTGAAAATAAATGAATCTCAACACAACTGATTCAACACTGTCTCTGAGTAGTCCACAAGTATACTGAGTGTTTACTGCATGTTCACATAAAGTGAATTCTACAAGAAAGTTGTAGAAGCCCTTTTTATTTTCGATTTCATTTTTGTAAGAGGCAAGGAAAATCCTTCTGTATCAACAAGTCTAGTCTCAAATTTTTGGGCTCAAGTAATCCTCCGACCTCAGCCATTCAAACAGCTGAGACTATAGGAAGGCACTACCATGCCTGGCTTAAAGGCAAATCTATCTAGGTTTTATTTTAAAGTTTATTTGACTTTAGGTCTCTTAAAATTTTTAAGGGAAAAGTTTTGGGTAAGAGAAAAAGAACAGTTTGAAGCAAGACATTCAGTAACAACAGAAATCATTTCACTAATTAGAAAGTCCATACCATTTGAAGCTTTTAAGATTTTAATATTTATTTCATATTTTTTAATGCTATGAAAATGATTTCATGAAGCATAAAGCTGCCAATTACTTAAGCAGCATAGTTTTCTTTAGGATTTGAATCCTTTTCTAAAACAAACAAATGCAAAATAAAACCTAAAACATCAGTTAACATTACTTCAATAATGACAACAAACATTCATAGTTATTATCACAAATAATTACAATGAATAACCCATGGGTGATAATAATTATATGGATGTGAAAAGTCAACTTCAGACTTTATACGTGAAAGTCCAACTTTTTGCTGTGTGATTTGTTTGTTTGATTGGTAGGCTATTTACCAGAGCCTTGTGCTTTATTTTTGCAGTTAAGGAATAAGACAGTTATATCATTCAAATTCTTTATATGTTTTAAGAGAAATATTAGTTTATGTTTAGCGGAAATTTATTGAATATATGCAGCATAAGAATTTCTCTTTTTATAGCATAAACATTAAACATAAGTATTTATGCATGTTTTAACTTCTGATTTTTATCTATTTTTTCATATTTAAAGCAAAACCTCCTAAAGCGTGAAAGCCTAAAACCACTTTTATTGGAAGATTTTAGAAGCTTCTCAGGACTGCCACTGTGGTAGCAGGATCCTGTAGTCTCTGGCTATTTAGGAGCTGAAGTGGGAGGTTCTCTTGAGCCCTGGAGTTCAAGTTCCACCTGGGGAACATAGCCAGACTGCAGTTCCCATAAAAGAAAAGAGAGTGAGAAAGGCAGGAAGGAAGGAGGGTGGGAGGGAGAGAGGGAAGGGGAGGGAGGGAGGGAGGGAGGGGAGAAAGGAAGGAGGAAAGGAGAGTGGAAAAAAGGAAGAAGGAAGGGATGGAGGGAGGCAGGGAATGGTGGAAGGAAGGAGGAAAGGAGAGAGAAAAAAAGAAGGAAGGAAGGAAAGGAGGGAGGGAGGGAAAGAAAGAAAGAAAAGAAAGAAGGAAGGGAGAGAGACAGGGAGGGAGGGAAGGGAGGAAGGAAGGAAAGGAGAGAGGAAAAAAGGAAGGAAGGAGGCAGGAAAGGAGGGAGGGAAAGAAAGAGAGAGAGAGAGAGGGTGGGAGGGAGGGAGGAAGGAAGAGGGAGGGAGCAAGGCAGGCAGGCAGGCTTAACTGAAATGAAATCTTGTCAGGAACGTGTCCATGTATTTTTTTGGTAACCCCACCCCCGGTCGTGTCCGTGTATTTTTAACAATATTCATCATTCACTTGATGGTCATAGGTTCCTAAGGGTGATCTTATTTAAACCAGTCCACATTGTTAATCTCCCTGGTCATCCTGATGACTGTATTTCAAAGGCCCCTGAATGAGAGCCAATGTAAAATGGGATTGAAGGTGGTGATGGTAGCTTGAGGTAGAAGGTATTACCGCAGGAATTTCTAACTGCTGTGTAAGCATCAAAACAGAATAAGTATGTGCTGGGCAAAGTTGAGCCAAGATACACAATTTTATCTGTAATGAGTGAAATGCAGCAACTGTGAAGGCAAATGTGTTGATGCCTAAAAGACCACACACGTAGAGAGCTGCTGAACTTTTCAGACGGTTTTGTTACTCCAGCTGCACACCAAGAACAATGCATCTGCCCCACCTGTATCGATTTACCTCATTGAGCCTGAAATTTCTAGGCTGCAAATAACTGAACTTTGGTGATCCAGAAACTTTGCAAGATCGTTGTTCAGAACCACCTCGATAACCCGATGCCAATATTAAACTGTATTAGGGTTTCTAAGGTTTTTGTTGACTAAATCAGTGATTATGGCATTAATTGTCTCAGTCACCACTGCAAACCCAAGACAAACTGGGAGAGAGTTAGATCCTGAAAGGCACTAAAGTCAGCCCAACTAGATAAAATAGAAATTTGTAACAACGTGTGCATCAACTTATTCTCTAAAAGCAAAATCACTTTTAAACACATTCTTTCAGTGAATTTCATATTAAATCAAGAGATCTACTTTCTGGGTGGCACAGTGGCTCATGCCTGTAATCCCAACACTTTGGGAGGCCAAGGTGGACAGATCACCTGAGGTCAGGAGTATTGAGACCAGCCTGGCCAACATGGTGAAACCCTCTCTCTACTAAAAATAAAAAAATTAGCTTGGTATGGAGGCATGCACCTGTAACCCGGCTACTTGGGAAGCAGAGGCAGGAGAATCACTTGAACCCAAGAGGTGAAGGTTGCAGTGAGCCAAGATTGTGCCACTGCACTCCAGCATGGATGACAAAGCAAGACTCTGTCTGAAAAAAAAAGAGAGAGAGATACTTTCTTCTTGAAGAAATAAATCTCACAAATCTGAAGTTTGATAGTCTTTAATTTGCTAAATTAAATGTAGGACAAGCTCAGAATTCCTAATCCAATGCCCTTGAGGCCAAACCCTTTTAGATTTTGGAGATTTTTCATACTTTAGAAAGGTAATGGTGTGCATATATCAAGTATTATGTCTGGTTCAGCACACCACATTCAAATACATTCATATTTTTAAAGTGAAATGTATGAATATTCAAACTAGGCATGATAAATAAAAAGCAAGAATAGTTTAATGTCAGATCAGAATAGGTTTTGCTGCCATAATTTGCCACAAATATATTAGGATATTTATGATTTAAAGAGCTTTTCAGTATGAAATTATAGACCTGTAATGGCTCAAGGCAGTCACTTACGGGTCCAAAATTTAGCTATGTTCTATTTCTAAAGCAAAGCTGTGAGAAACTAGTAAGATTGCATGAACAATTGAAAACTTTCATGTAATAAATAAATAAATAAATAAATAAAACAGCGTCTTGTCAGTGAGAGTATAGATGGCTTGAAAAGCAATCATCTTTGAGAAAGCTGTAAGATGATTTAAATTCCTTTTGTAGTATAAATAACTAATATAAGATTATTTTATGAGAATGTTTGATAATGGGGTCAGAGGATAAGTAAAGGTAAATGTTCTTTAAAGTTTGAAATCCCCTAAGTTCATCATTTCCTTCTCTAAATGAAGTCTAATATTTCTTACTTCATTTTTGACTTTATAAAGTCACATCAAGAAATTTAAATTTTATCCCACTCATAATGGAAAACTTAGGTGAACAATTGGCAAAATCAGGTTCACATTTTACAGAAACCCTTGGCTTCATTGTAGAGAAAGCAAAAAGACAAGGATTAGAGGTACAGGGGCTAATTAAAAGGTTGATGCAAAATATAGGTAACATTCGATGATCTGGAACTGCTAAATATAATTCAAAAAGTATTTATGGGTAAAACTGACACAACGTAATGCTTGTTTGGATATGGGGAACTGCACAGGAGTCACAAATGTTTCAATATTTCTAATGGACTGTATTTTCACTGAAATAGAATATAAGAGGTAGAAGAATTGTGTGGGGTATATGGCAGAGAGAGGCAGCAGCAGAGGTGAGACAATGAGCCCAGTGTCGAACCTACCGAGTTTGAAGTTTCCATGTGACTTCCAGATGGAAACACCCACCAGCAGGCGGCTATGATACTTAAAGGTGTTGGGGAGACATATGAATTCGTTATGTAAACGTCCTGTCAAGAATATACAGATCTTAAAGATAGTTCACAGAGAATACAGAGTGGGCGGTGAAGCTTAAGGGCGCCATTCATGACAGTTTAGTTCAAGAAGGGCCCCCACCAAGCAGGCTGTGAAAAGGGGTCACATTTTTAGGACAAAAACTAAAACTGATCTGTGGCTTGGATGATAAGGTAAAGTGTGTTTAAGAAAGGTCAGACTATTCGATGAAGAAATTATAGTTGTTAGTAAAAAAGAAAATGGAAGTTGCTTACTGTTAATTTATAAAATTTTCATTTATAAAATTAAATTTACTTTAATGTCGAGGAGGGCACTGAGGACCACAGGACAGCAGCTGTGTGAAGTCGTGGACATAAGTCAGACTGCCCAGGGTTGCAGAAGAGAGAGTAAAAGGAAGTTTGGTGTGAGAATGAGAGGGCAGGTAGGGGAGAAGCTATTTCAAAAAAGAAAAACATATGAAACAACTCAAGCTAGTTTACTGAAAGAATTAGTGTGCAGAGAAAGATGGAAAATATAGGATGGACAGAGTAAAGCAGAACAATGTCACCAGGGAGGAAAGAAAGAATCAGGAATCAGTGAGGAAACTGGCCTAAAACAGAGGAGAGCACCCCTCTTCCACTGCAACAAGATGGAAGATTAAAATAAGCGCAGATTCAGGGAGGTTTACGGAGTTGGTTATAAAAACGACTTAGTTTATGGCTTCTATTATCCCCATGAAAGAGCTGGGAGAGACAAAGAGGTGGTGGGCATGTGATGTTAGAAGTGAAAAGGGAGCATCTGAAACTGCAACTGCAGAGAATGTGTGAACTGTCCAGCAAGCATAGGCGTTCTCAGCGAAAACCGCAGGTTGGGCTGCCGTGACACAGCAGCACCCCGCTGCACAACTAGTGACTCTTAGCATTATCATAGAGAAAGTCTGATGGTGGCTGATATACATGGGAGATTACAAGACATGCTCCCACACTCCAACCAACAAAATATCAACATAAAATTTATATTGCTTTTTATTTAAAACATTTTATAAAATGTTAGCAGAGAACTTGAGAAACAAGACAGAAATTAGTATGATCTGACACTGAGTGGGAATGTGTCGTATTGAACCAACCTCCTTCTATAGTAGCATTAGCAACCTGGTATACCAGAGATTGTATCTGTTATAGTGACAAATATAACACATTCTCTAGAAATAATGTATGCTGTTGAAGAGGCATTCATGTGCTAACCTCACTAGACTATAAACTCCTCAAGTGATTAGTCTGTTTTTCACATTGCTGCAAAAAGAAACTAGGAAACTTTTTCACAGAAAGTACATCCAAAATAAGTATTTGTTGAATTAATTAAAGAATGATTGGCCCAGTGAAGTGGCTCACACCTGTAATCCCAGCACTTTGGGAGGCCGAGGCAGGCAGCTCATGATGTCAGGAGTTCGAGACCAGCCTGGCCAACATGGTGAAACCCCCTCTCTATTAAAAATACAAAAAAATTAGCCAGGCATCCTGGTGGGTGCCTGTAATCATAGCTATTCGGGAGGCTGAGGCAGGAGAATTGCTTGAACCCAGGAGGCGGAGGTTGCAGTGAGCCCAGATCTTACCATTGAACGCCAGTGCAAGACTCCGTCTCAAAAGAAAAATGATAGAAGATACACATTGAATGTGGGATAAATAAACGTCAATCGGGAGCAGAACCTACAGGTCTGTACCTTTTACAGTCTTGACTGTTATAACTTGGATAACAGAAAGATATCATAGTTATAAAATTTGTATTTGATATACAAACAAGAAGAATTTGAATTAGAATAAGTTGATAACCCTGTATTTTTTATTTTTATTTTTTTCTGAGACATAGTCTCACTCTGTCGTCAGGCACCAGGCTGGAGTGCAGTGGCACGATCTCGGCTCACTACAACCTCGGCCTCCCGGACTCAAGCAATTCTCCTGCCTCAGCCTCCTGCCTCAACCTCCTGGGTAGCTGGGACTACAGGCACACGCCATCACGACCAGCTAATTTTTTTGTATTTATAGTAGAAATGGGGTTTCACCACGTTGGCCAGGATGGTTTCGATCTCGACCTCGTGATCTGTTCGCCTCGGCCTCCCAAAGTGCTGGGATTACCAGCCACTTGTTGGTGGTAATTACCAAACTTGAGCCACCACGCCCAGCCAACCCTGTATTTTTACTTAAATTTAACTAGGCAGGTATAGGATGGGGGAGACTAACAAATGATAAGCTCATTGTGATGCCAAAGGCATATCAATTTAAAAATACAACTATGATTCTATGCCACAAAAAATGAAATGATATTTAGGGTGGTAATACTGTGCTATGCACAGTGTGAACATATTGGAAATACTGAATTCAGTTTTGTATGCTGTTATTAAATCTGACTTATAGTCTCACAGACAGTTTTTTAGATAAACATAGAAACTGACCCTTCTTATCTCAAAGCTTGAACCTTACACTTGTTTTATCTGTGTTTCTTCCTCAGGAAACGACCTTCAGGCCCCTCAGAAAGGTTTCAGAGAACTGAAACCCATCCAGACAATGAGATGCTGGAATCATCATTCATCATGGTCACTTCCTTGCCCCTTCCTCGTTCCTGTTTTCTTGCACATTGTTACATTTCTTCCCTGCTGTGTAAACTCCCAGTTTTAGTCAGTTAGGGAGACCGAGTTGAGACTGAGCTCCCAACTTCGCAGCCGCAGCACTGAATCAAAGCTTCTTCCTTGGGTATACTCATCATCTCCGTCACTGTCTCTGTGCAGCGATTAACAGGACCTAGATTGAGCTCCTGGTCTTTGGTAACATTATGGGAAATTAGGTAGAGATTACCTGGACAAATGGTACTAAGATCTCCAAACCTCTGAAAAAAGTGAGGACGGGGATATGGAGAATGAGAGGCTCAGGGAGAAAAATTATACCATTGCCAAATATTACAAAAGAAAACAGATGATTGTCTAGTAGACTGTAGAACTTCCCACTGCATGGAAGAGGTTGTACTCATTGACCTTTACGATATTGTCACACTCTTGGATTTCCTGTGTTCTAAAGGAAACCTAGAGTGTTTTAAAGAAAGGAAAAGCCACTTCGCTTTCATTCTAGCTCACCAATGGGAGTATCAAAAAAGGAATCTGTTCCTCTTCAATGGAATCTTTGCAATAAGACATTTCAGTTTCTTAAGCTTGTTGAACCAAACATTTTTTCCTTATAAATGTGTATCTTACTTGCAATTAAAGGGGAATTACAGTAACAGATCCAAATTTACTATGTGTAATCTTGTCTTGAAGGTAAATTTGCTTTCAACCAAAATACCCGCTGAGTCACTGGACTCCAGATTTTTTCAGATTTGGTTTTCAGATTTTCTGAATGAAAATGTGAGATGTATTTTTATCTGAGTTAATTTTAAATGGCCACTAGTTAATGAGTTATCTATACCAGTTCAACTTGCAAAAGCATTTCATATATTTAGGTGAAAATAAACAGTGCTAAAATTTTAAAACACAATATTGTGCTTCTTTTAAATACTTTTTGCCAATTTTATTTAAGTATATAACATGAATATGGAATTAAGCCAGGGTTCTGGCCAGTATTTCTTTTTCATACATAAAATTTCACTAATATTTATATTAAGTAAAATCTCTACCAAATACTTTATTTTTAATGGTTTTCTAAGCTAGTAATATAGTTTATACCTTTAAAAAAAGATTCAGCTACCTAGAATCAATATTAGAGAAGAATTTTATATACATTTACACATATGTAATAATATTTAGAACTTTGTATGATTTATAGGGAGAGTCTCCCTAGATTTATAGGGAGATTCTGTTTAACTGATTCTAGACATGTTTTTCTATCTTAAATTATTTAATCTATTTGTAATCTGCTAAGACTGGCTGTAAATACAAAGTGTGTCTAACCACCACAATCCACATACCTAAACTCTGATGTCTTAGGAACAATATAAAGCAAAAATCCAGACTTCAATGCACTGACTTTCTGAGACACCTTAATATTTACACAACACTGTAAATAATTTGGTGTAGGCCACTAAAATTAAATAAATTCCTATTTTAAAATACCTCAAGTTTAATTGGTTATATAGAAATACAATATATCTAGATTTTTTTTTACACTTTATGTTCTTGGCTAGGCAAGATTTTTTTATCTTTTCTTTTTTAGACCAGATGAAAAGTTTCACATGAGGAACATTTTAAATTACTAATGAGAGGAAAAAATTTCCTTGCCTTTTAGACTAGTTTTTTAATAGTCTTGTTCTCTCTGAAAAATTATGAACCAAGGTGGGAAATAAGTTGGAGTGAACTTAGAATGGATTTATAAAGCAAAACTTACACTATCACTTGGAAAGTGGTTTTTAAGCATTAATTTTACATGTATTATTTGCTAACTCTCATGTCATTCAATTTGTTTGTTTTTTTCAATTTTTAATTTATTCTAAATGTATAATTATACAAATGCAGTAATAACTGAAATTAAAACATCACAGAGAGAACTCCAATATTTTTCTCTAATTGCAGCTTCAAAATTTGTTCTGACAAAATATAATTACCTAAGTGAGCATTGGTTATTGTTAGAAGGAATACACTATTGTGGAAACAGTTTTAAGCCAAAAGAATTGAATTCTATTTCTGTGTTCTTCATTTTCTAGCAATAGTGTCACAAATTAGTCACTTACTTTAAGACTTGGATTCTTCCACCTCTACAATGAACAATTGTATATTCTTAGTTTATCTTTGAGGATTGTTATAATAAGGTGGAATATAAACCAATTAATTACGAATAAGACATTATACAATGAATTGCAGTATGCTAAAAGTCATCTCTCTGCATAGGTGCCTGTGTATTTTTCTCCAGTCTGTATTCTAGCAGAGAGTGTTTCTGAATGTACTTTCTGTCCGACTCCCCATCTATGTCAAAAGTAGTTCTTATCACATGTGGATAGCATACTTCTAAAGTAATACAAATAATAAAATGAAATGAAAGCCTTTATAGGTCGTATCTCTTGTATAGCAATTTAACTGTTGATTCTGGGGTTTTTTAAAGATTAAAATTCGGTGTTTGTGGAAAGACATTTTGTTTTTTCACTGTTTCGTTTATTATTAACAAAGGACTGTCACTCTTTCTGGACCTCTGTGTGCCAAGGCTATCTGGACTTGCATGTTGCATTTTCCTTGGCAGCTCTTGGAAATACCAGAGGCCTGCGCCCCGGTGTTTGAGGAGGAAACATCTAGGACCCTCACGGGGTGCGGTCTCCTCACGAGCGATTCTAGTCTTGATGCCGAAGTCCAGGACTCTTGCTAACTACTGTAACTGCTAGACACAATTCATATGCTCTATGGCTTTATGGAATGATGTACAAAATATTTAAGTTAAAAAAAACTCTTCTCAATAAAGTTGGGAGTAGATGGTGTGAATTCTTATCTCACTGAAATTCACTTAAATCAACACTTGTTATCCAGTGCACAGAATGGTAACATGGTAAATTCAAAGGACTTTTGAGTTTAACACTTGAGATTAGGTTCTGAATACTTTAACTGATCTCTTTTTTTAAAAAGCACATCTGTTCTGCAAAAATCTTAAGGGGGTAGAACTGTATGTTTTATAAGTTCTATTTAACACTGATGATTCTATGAACTCCAATGCTTTAGACAGGTTTGTTTTGGAAAAACAAACATTTTCTTGAAGTCTGTGTAAGCCATTTTTAATAACCCAGTTTCAGCCTGTATGACACAGGGTCTGGAATGGGCCTTGGTCACTCTTGGAAAGTACTGTTTTTTTAGGTAGTTTGCTCAATTGAAATACAACTCTTTTATTATAATGTGTCATGGCAAAAAAAGAAGGGTTATGAAAGACTCTATGCTCTATGAATATAACAGCTGTTGTATAAGCATTTCTGAAGAAAACACAGCACATATGTATATATTTGACAAATATGTATATATATTTGGTTTTCATGGAAAAAGTAATTTACAATTTGGCTTAGATACTTAATCATCATATGCAGCATGTAGCTTACAAATTTACTATCTGGATCAATAAATGCTGTTAAGTTGTGTAAAAAGAATTTAATATACTGTATTCTCAGTGTTTTGGAATGAATATAAGTATGTGTATATACATATATATACACACATACACACACACATACATATACACACATTATTTAAATAAACAATGTACAAAATATGTATATACCCAAATTATTATTCTTCCATAATGTAAGAGCAACAGAGATAGCATTGTTTGACTGACAATTTGGCAATGATGCTATTTCTACACCAAGTATACCATCTGACATCTTTGCTGATCTTTCAATCTGCTCAATTATCTGGACCTGTTTAATCTGCCCTGGCTTTTCGCTGTTGCTCATCCACTTAATCCGCTATCCCAGTGGTTCTCACCTTCACCTTTTCTCATCTATTTCTTTCCTAATTCCCATCTCTATGTTGTTGTCAAGAATGGTGTTTCCATCTGCTGAAAACTACCTTCATCTTCCCTATTTTCATATGAATCATGTTTATTTAAAAAGTGTGGCCATGTCAGTAATTCTAGTGCTTTGGAAGGCAGAGGTAGGATAATCACTTGAGTCCAGGAATTTGAGACCAGCTTGGGCAACATAGGAGATTCCTTCTCTACAAAAGCTTATTTTACGATTACCCAGGTGGGGTGGCATGTGCCTGTGGTCCTGGCTACTCAGGAAGCTGAGGCAAGATGATCTTTTGAGGTAAGGAGTTCAAGGCCACAGTGAGCCATGGTTGCACCACTGCCCTCCAGGCTGGACAACAGAGTGAGACCCCGTCTCCAAACAAATAAACCAATGGAAAGCACACTATGCCTGCTGTAG
Source organism: Aotus nancymaae (assembly GCF_030222135.1). Lineage (NCBI taxonomy): Eukaryota > Metazoa > Chordata > Mammalia > Primates > Aotidae > Aotus > Aotus nancymaae. Next base: position 93,230,097 of record NW_026988417.1, read on the forward strand.
CCCACCCTGACCTCTCTCTTCTTTGAACTCTCATTGCATTATAACAATGCCCAAGTGCTTAGAATTTTACCTGCTAGAATTTTTGTGTATTCTCATTTGCAATTGAAACCACATGAGATTTTAGGTCTTTTGGAGATAGGGACTTATATTTCTTTGAATTACTCTCAATCTGCTTTATGTATGACTGTCAGTCATTAAGAAACTTGCATAACTTGCACCCCTTCCCTTTTAGTAACAGTCATTTGGGCCCCTAAGAGCCTGATCCCTTCATCAGTAACTGGTTCCAGAATGGGCATGTGAACCAGATGGTCCAATCAGAGTAAGACAAAGGATTTTTCCCAGATGGTTAAGGGAAAGGAAACTTTCTCTTCTAAATGCTGCAGTATGCAGGGGTGATATGGCTCTGTGTCCCCACCCAAATCTCACCTCAAGTTATAATCCCCACATGTGAAGGAAGAGACCTGGAGGGAGGTGATTGGGTCATGGGGGCAGTTTCCCCATGCTGTTCTCATAATACGGAGGGAGTTGTCATGAGATCTGATAGTTTAAAAGTGTTTGCCAGCTCTCCCCTTGCGCTCTCTTCCCTGCTGCCTTGTGAAGATGCGCCTTCCTTCCCCTTTGCCTTCCACCATGATTGTAAGTTTCTTGAGGCTTTCCCAGCTATGAGAAGAACCAGAACCATGAGTTAATTAAATCTTTTTGTTTGTCAATTACTCAATCTCACTTGGTATTTTTCTAGCAGTGTAAAAATGGGCTAATATAGGGGATAAGGCTTGAAAACCCTGGAGCCTTTTATCACCACTAGGGGAAGAACCCTGAAAAGATGCCATTGGAACAAAGCTCATCAGACAAGAAAACAGCAGAGAAGCTCAGCTGCTGGAGACCAAGTTTATCCACACACAAAGCCCCCTGCTACTTCTGGTCTCGTCAGTTTCTTGAGGCAATGCATCCTCTGTATTGTTTTAGCTATGCTATGTCAGGTCTGTGTGGTACTTGAAAATGATTCCATCCTAATGGATACTTATATATCTCCAGCAACAATCTTGAACTAAATAATTCCTAGGAGATATAATACAGAAGGACACATACCATATTTTTATATTTGCTTAGGAATAAGTTTTGGGTCTTACACTAAGAGAATACTATAGAACTTATTCTAGTGTCTCAGTCTTGTATTTGTGAGTCTATGTGTGTGAGAAAGAGAACAAGAAAGTGGAAATACTATGGTGAGCTGCGATTTATTATTATATGTTATCTGAGAAGTAATTAACCTTATTTTAAGGAATAAAGCAGTGGAAGCTAGTTACTTAAATGATGCTCTTAAAATGACTTTTGAAAAATTCATGTAATTAGATAACTGGATATTTAAATGAGGTTTTTGAATAATAATACCTATTTTTATTATTTTGTAAAGACTTTGGCTTAACAAACTATTTACCTACTTATACATTTCTCCTGTATGAAAGAGAACAGTGGTTTTTATAAATAGTAGGCATGGCTGATAGGTAGTCTTTTTCTTTGATTTTGGTTCCCCTGGAATATGGGAATTCAACTCCAGGACAAACACTTTAGATTTTTATGAGTTACGACACATTTTACAAAGGAAGTTAACAGAGTTGGCTTGAGGGAGGAGAATAAAAAAGAGAAGAAAAGATGCATTCCAAATGTAGTTAACTGCTTCTGTAATTGACTACTAAACACTGTTAGTATATTGCCCAAAAATCTAAGCTTTTGATGTCTTAAAATATAAAATGCTATTAGAACACTAGGACATATTCTTAGGGCTTTTCATGGTAGACACGGGGCCTGGTTTAAATTTGGATCCTCAAAACTTTTTGAGAGTGCACAGATCTCTCAATGACTCTGGAACTGTTTTAAAGCTAGGGGAAGGTAATCAGAGCCCAGGAGTTTTGTTGCTTAGAAGTACTACCAAACCACTTCTAACGAGAGCAGCTGGATGGTGGCTAGATGGCACGATCTTGAATAAGAAACAGCTCAATAATCTTTTAAAAAAAATAAGATGTGTGTCAACAAAAAGGAATTCTGGTTAAAGGAAAAATATGAATAGAAACACTACACTGAGTGAATTAATTGACCCCATTCTTGATATTTATGTTGAGGTACCTTACGTTATTATTGACTTATTCATTAATAATTATTTAATGAGGACCTATGTGTGCCAGATATTCCTCCAGGGACTGAGGATAAAAATTACTGTCCTTACTGAGATTGTGGTCCAGTAGGTGAGTCAGACAACAAAAAACATAAACATATATAAAACATATTGTATATTATCAACCACCAAAAGAAAAATACAAGAAGGGATTTTAAAGTGCTGGTGTGAATACAGGATGCCTGTTACTTTTAGAAAAGATGGTAAAGAAGCACCTGATTAAGACAAGCTTCTGAATAAAGACTGGAGTGTGAAGAAACCAGCAGCCGCATGTTTTGGCGAAAAACAGCATTTGAAGCAGAGGGAAGGGCATGTGCAAAGGCCTTAAGGCAAGAGCCACTTAGCTAACTAGGAAAAAATAGATTATTAGGACATGAGATGGGAGAGGTAATAAGGGACCACAACTTCATTAAGGACATCATGAATATCTTGGGATTTACTCTGAGTGAATTGGTAAGCCACAAAATATTTTTGTAATCAATTGTTATTTCACTATGTGCAATCATTTTTATTATTATCATTTGGCATGAAGTCTTGCTCTGTCACCCAGGCTGGAATGCAATTGCATGATCTTGGCTCACTGCAACCTGTCTCCTGGGCTCAAACGATTCTCCTGCCTCAGCCTCCTGAGTAGCTGGGATTACAGATGCATGCCACCATGCCTGGCTAGTAGAGATGGGGTTTCACCATGTTGGCCAGGCTGGTCTTGAACTCCTGACTTCATGATCCACCCGCCTAGGCTTCCCAAAATGCTGGTATTACAGGCATGAGCCACCACACCTGGCCTTTAAATTATTTTTAACTCTTCTGTTTTTTCTCCCCTGTGGTGCCTTCTATTTTTAACTGGCAAGTCAAACTACCCCATTATATCTCAGATAGTTCTCATGTTTTTCTTGGTTTCTTTGTACAGCTTGTGGAATTCGCAGCAGGTAATTTCTGAACCTTTCTCCCCCTCCCTTCCCCTCCCCTCCCCATCTTCTTCCCTTCTCCCTTCTCTTATACTCCCCCTTCTCTTTCTTTCCTTGTCCTCCTTTTTCCCCTACTTCCTCTTCTTCTTTTACTTCTTCTCCTAGTAAATATATTCTAGATACAGTCAGTCTTTTGAATCTTGAAGATAATACTGAAAGCAACTCAGTAGCCCCATAGATAAGTTCCTTTGGATAAACATAGAAATTGACCTTTCTGGTCTTAAAGCTGGAAACTTATATTGGTTTCATCTGAGTTCCTTCCTCAGGCAACCACCTTCAGGGTTCTCAAAAAGTATCAAAGAATCGAAACTCGCCAGATCACCACATCCAGACAGTGAGCTGTCGGGCCTCTCATGCATCGTGAGTGCTTCCTTGCCCCTTCCCAGTTCCTGTTTTCTTCCACATTGTGAAATTTCTTCCTGGCTATATAAGCCTGTAGTTTTAGTTGGTCATGGAGATGGATTTCAGAGTGAGCTTCCATCTCCTCAGCTGCAGTGCCCCATTAAAGCCTTCTTCCTTGCCAATACTCATAACTTCAGTCATAGGCCTTCTGTGAAGCGAGCTGCAGGCCCTAGACTGAACTCCTGGTGTTTCGATAACAGTACTACTTTTGTTTTTCTGTAATAGATGGCAAAGTCTGAAAAGTCCATTTATTTTCCTCTGCACTCATTCCTGGAAAGGAGTGAGTTACTCAGAACTGGCATTAGCCTGTGCCCTGTACTGCACTCATGGTTCATGCAAGTCCTGCTAGATGTACCTTATATCTCAACCTCAAGTTTAGAGCACTAAATCTGTCTATGCTTCCTTTTTGGTGTCTGTCAGCATTTGTCCAGGGCAATTCTGCGGGACTAAGCATGTTCTGCTATGAGTGCAGAATTGTCAAATATAGGCTGACTTTGAATTTTCAATTTCAAATGCAAAATTGTGTTTAACTCAGAATTATTATTTATTTATTTCTTTATTTTTTTAACGAAGTCTCGCTCTATCGCCCAGGCTGGAGTGCAGTGGTGCAATCTTGGCTCACTGTAACTTCTGCCTTCCAGGCTCAAGCAATTCTCCTTCCTCAGTCTCTCGAGTAGCTGGGACTGCAGGTGTATACCACCACGCCAGGCTAATTTTTGTATTTTTAGTAGATTCAGAGTTTCACCATATTGGCCAGGCTGGTCTTGAACTCTTGACCTCATGTGATCTTCCCACCTTGGCCTTCCAAAGTGCTGGGATTACAGGCATGAGCCACCGTGCCTGGCCTCAATTCAGAATGAATTATTCTACAATTCAGGGCTGTCAAGGCCACACATCATAGAAACATCCTAAAAATCAGGTTATGATTGTTTCTGTTTTTCATTTTATTATCTTTTGTGTGTGTGTGTTCTGAACTGTCTTCTTGAAATTTATTCTTCATGTATATTTTTGAACTGTTTTGCATTTGAAATATTTATAAAGCATTTATTACATATTCTGAAGTACATGTATAACTTTATAAACAAATGGGATAAAATACAGGTTGATTAAAAAAAAGCTACCAGCTGACCATTATGTTAACCCATGTTAACTTAGACAGCTCCTCTAATAATTTCCACTCAAAAAAGTAACCTGTAGATACACTATTTCACACTCATTAGTATGGATGAAAAAAGTCTAAAATCCCAAAAAGCTTTTGTGAGTACAGAGCAAAAGGAACTCTCTGACCCTGCTGGTAGAACTGTAGTATAGTATAGTAATGACTACAGAAAACTGGCAGTTTCTTCTGAAGTTAAGCATATATTTACCTTATGGCCCTGAAATTCCATTTCTAGGTACTAATCTTCAAAAAAAAATCAAAACACAGTACCACCAAATTACTTGTTTGAGATTGTTCATAATGGCTATATTTATAAACTTTCGTTTAAATTGGGTTGACCCAAAATACCTAAATAGGAGAGTATCTAAAAATAATAGCATTTCAGACAGTGGAACACTACTCAGGAATCTTGATAAATGCACCAACAGGGATGACTTTCAATGCACTGTCTTAAGTTTGTGATGCTAATTGAATGAAGGTAAGAATAAGAGAAACAAATCTACGGTGATACAAATAAGATGTGATTGCCTTTGGGCCATGGGAGTTGACCAGCAAGGGGCATGAAGACGCTTTCTGGGACCTTGAAAACACCCTAGATCTTAATTGAGATGCTGATTACCTAAGTTTATATATTTATCAAAACTTACCAAAATCAATACTCAAGATCTGTGCAGATGAGGTAGATAAATTTTATTTCAATAAGATAATTTTTTAAATTATAAATTTTATATTGCCTTTTTTCTAAAATACATATAAATTGGTAATACTAATCAAAGTTTGGAAATGAAGACTGTTCATTTTTATTTATTCATATTTGTTCATTTTAGCATAATATTGCAAATTAAAATAATACCATTAAATATCAATATGCCATTTTATTGTTTTACGATTGGATTTTACTTTGTTGGTCAAAAGTGGTATTTTCAAGGGTATTAGAATATATTCATTTTAAGTGAAGGCCTTTTGTTGATATTATTGTAAATATAAAAATCATACATTATCATTAAAATGTTATTATAATCCGAGCACTTTGGGAGGCCAAGGTGGGTGGATCACCTGAGGTTGGGAGTTCGAGACCAGCCTGGCCAACATGGAGAAACCCCGTCTCTACTAAAAATACAAAATTAGCCAGGCATGGTGGTGCATGCCTGTAATCCCAGCTACTCAGGAGGCCGAGGTAGGAGAATTGCTTGAACCCAGGAGGTGGAGGTTGCGGTGAGCCGAGATCGTGCCATTACACTCTAGCTTAGGTGACAAGAGTTAAACTCCATCTCAAAAATATATATACATATTATTATAAATGTATCTCCTAAATATAAATGTCATAATGAACACATCCCACTGACTTTTCACTTAAATTGTAATACTAACATTAATCAAGAAGGATAGCACATATTAACTATTGTATATATTTCTCTGTGATGTTAAAATGTGAAAGATACCACATTACATCAACACACCTCCGTTAAGTAGTGGTATTATTATGTTTTTTAAATTCCATTTAAAATTCACCATACTCGCAGTTTGGTCTTCACTGTAATTTTGACCAAAACTTCAAGTTTCATGGCAGGTAACTGGGACCCAAAATGCTGTCTTACAAATTTATGAAACAAACTATTATTAGTAGAAAGTGAAAGAATGATTTCACTTTACCAAGACCTGTTCTCATCTATATTCTTTCATTGTCCACAAGTGCAGCATGATTGATAGAACCATTTGTTGTGGAATACTGATTAGCCTTTAAGGAAAACAATGGCTAAGGTTACAAGACCTTATTTTCCATTAAAAACACATAATTCTAATATCAATGGTTTTATATTCAAGGAAGAACAAGCTTTTTCTTGGAGAGCTAATGATAATACAATGATAATACCTATTATAATTGAAATTATTTTATATATAATAATTTTAACTGCCCAGGTGATTTTTAAATGCACATTTCTAAATTCTCAGTAAAAATGAAATCAACTGGAAAAAAAGTGACAGTAAAAATGTAAAAAGGAGAAGCAATATAGAAAGAAGCAAGATGTGATAAATAAGATGTTTTTCAAATTCAGGTGATACTACAATATATACGTGATTACCAAATTGTTGGGATAAACAGAATAACCCCTCAAAGCAGATCATTCTCCAAAACAGGGTCACATTCTTCAATATTCAACATGGGTCCTCTAGCCCCAGAATTACTATGATTATTCCCAATTTCTTATTCCTGAGAGAATAAATAATAAATTCTGTTATAATTTCAAATTAATTGCCACACCCACAAAAGCAAGCCTTTAAACTTTAACCAGTGGATTTTGTCACCATTAAAGAAAATCCCCATTAGCTTTAATACTGATATTACCACTCAGTTTCCTCTGCTAAAGGGCATTCAAAATTAACAGACTATAGAAAGCCCAAAGTCCAATGTTTGGATGCTTTCAGCATTGCCAAATCTAGCATGTTTTATTTAAACTGAGTGTCATTTTTTTTATAAGGTCTGTATTCATGGACAGGGCCAAAGTATGTGCCCTATTTACATTTAAATTGCATATACATTTGATTTCCTACAGTTCCAGCAATGGCTATCACCTTTTAATAGAGTATTTCTACCTTGTTAGTGACTGATATTTGCAGTGAATAATTTTATCTGAGAATGTTTAGTTTCTCACACTTTACCAATAAATCGTCCCAATTTATGAAATAACACTTGGACTTTTTGAGAATATTATGCACTGTTTATCGCAAATATCTTCCCACTTTAACTTCACATCAAGTAATATAGGAAGGAAAGACAACTGAAAGTAAAGTATTGGGGATGAATGTCACAGTTCTTGGCAGATTTTTAATTTACTTTCTTAATTTTAATGCGAGATAAAGGATGCAATCCTCACTGCAGGGCTTACAGTACCACTTAAACATGTGACAGCACTGACAACACATAGATCAGAAGCTGTGTGGGTGGTGGGGTCTTTAACGGACACGGGTAGTCCAGACCTCATTCACAAATCTCATTCCAAAGACAGCGTTTCTGGTGGCTCCTGACGCCTGCAGGGAACTCAGATCTTCCATTTCAGCATTTCTAAACATGCTATTCAGGATGGTGGCTTTCCTGACCTTGTAATACTGTGCCACACCAGAAAAAAAAAAAAAAAAGACAAGGAAAGAAAAGAAAGGGAATTTCAATCTTGTTTGTCCCTTGAGCCTGTCTTGGAAAATCAAAGAGGCCGTGTCATATTAGTGAACATGTGAACTTGACATTGAGGAAAGGTGCTCTCTTTCCAGGTCCACAAGGGGGCGCAGTTTCAAGGGCAAGAACTTCCCAGCGCCATGCCCTCTCCCATCTCTCTCCATCCAGGAGATTTAACGGTTTATGTTTGAATTTCGGGGGCGAGGGAAGAAACTAAGAGTCAGTCACTCCAGCAGAAGTTCTAAGGAACTCCTTTCATTGGTCCAGGTCTTAGAGAAGGGGGGGTTCCTCCCAGGTTAAAGGTCCCCTTCTTCCACACCCCTTCCGACTCCATATTTGGGTCCCTTCCATGAACACTCCCTTCGTGGAAGCCATCTTTCTCTTTCCTGGATTTCCCCTCTGGAGTCCCCTTCCACACTCTCTCGTGGAAGCCTGTCTTCCCCTCCTAAACTCCACCTCGATTCCCTTCCACTCAGTGTGGAAGCTGCTTTCGTCTCCTGGGTTCCATCTTTCTCAACTCTCTCATTCAGTGTGAGAGTTAGCTCTTTCTCTCTCCTTCTCCGGTTTCTTTTTCTCTAAATAAATCACTTTCTACAAACACTTTTGAGCCTGGCATTTACTGTGCACTGTGCCGTGATTCCCTTCTCTCATTCTTGAGAGGGCAGGAGACCAGGAACCTGGAGAAACATCCTCTTAGGGGAGCTGCGGGCACCCTGAACCCCTGAACCTTCCATTCAGTTTTTTTTAAAAAATTAGTTTAAAATATGACATTTTATTTTCAGTAATTTGGGAAAAATTATTAGTTTGACAGTTCGGTTGAATTGTAGTCAGTAGTATTACTGTAGATGAATCATCTAAAGATTTGTAAGTAATTTCAATAGCAATGGAAAACAATGTTATGTAAATACAATGTTCAATAGGTAACAACTATTACTCAATAACAGATGAAGACAGACAACTCTGGTCACATATATTATGATATAAAGAGAGAGAGTGGAGAAAAGTGGTTTAAAAAATGTGTCTAGCAAGTTTTCTGGTTTTCACTGGAACCCTTGTCTCCATCAAAACACACACACACACACACACACACACACACAAAGAATTGAACTCTAGAATCAAGTTGCCTGATTTTATATTCTAGAGCTAGAGCTAGCACTTCTCTGGTGTGTAACTTTCATCAAGCACCTTGTTCTTTCTGGGCCTCAGTGTGTTCATCTATAAAATGGTAGCAACACTGAAGTCAGGAGTTCACGACCAGCTTGGCCAACATGGTGAAAACCTACCTCTACTAAAAATACAGAAATTAGCGAGGCATGGTGGTCGATGCCTGTAATCCCAGCTACTTGGGAGGCTGAGGCAGAAGAATTGCTTGAACCCGGGAGGCAGAGGTTGCAGAGAGCCAAGATCGCGCCACAGCACTCCAGCCTGGGTGACAGAGCGAGACTCCGTCTCAAAAAAAATAAAATGGAGTAACACTGTATTGGCAACTCTTAGGACTGTTATGAAGACCAAATTATGTGATACACATATAGCACATTACCTGATGTCCATCAGTAATTATTACATAAATTATATACGTTTCTGTATTGCTTAATACCTTAAAAGAATAAACTTTATACCCACTTATCATAGTAGTTTCTAGACAAATTTATAGCTTGGTTTAACTCAGATCATAATCTCAGCAATTTATGTTCTTAAATTATGTTGCAGGAGTGCTGTTAGAGAACATTTATTCTTCCAACACTTTTAGAAATATGTTATTTTTTATTTTTTGAGACAGAGTCTCGCTCTGTTGCCCAGGCTGGAGTGCAGTGGTGAGATCTCAGCTCACTGCAACCTCCACCTCCCAGTTCAACTGATTCTCCTGCCTCAGCCTCCAGAGTAACTGGGACTACAGGCGTGCACCACCATGCCTAGCTAATTTTTGTATTTTTAATAGAGACACGGTTTCACCATGTTGGCCAGGATGGTCTCATCTCCTGACCTCATAATCCACCCACCTTGGCCTCCCAAAGTGTTGGGATTACAGGTTTTGGCCACCTCTCCCAGCCAAAATATCTTTTTTTTTTTTAAAGGGCAGGGATAAATCCACTCTTCCTTTCCCTAATTTCCACTTCCTTAGCACTGTTAAATTTTCTTCATGCTTGTTTACATAAACGCTGATAAAGCACAATGTGATTAACATTTTCTATGTGTGTAAAGTATTGAAAATGCCCAATAGCTTTAAGACATGAATGAATTAAATATGGTTCAATTGACATGAATGAATTTGCAAAAATTTTTTTCTGAAAAATATTATTGCTAACTGGAAGACTGACCATTATCCATGGTGGATGCAGAAAAGTGTTTCTAGAAGGTGCTCTGTCCCCTGAGAAGCTGCTAGATATCTTGCCTGACATATCCCCTGAATTTGAAACTGCTGGGTAATTAATGATTTGAGGACCTTTACTGGGTCACTCTTCTGGTGTTCAAATTCATCCTCCCCTGACGTCTGAATCTTGTCTTTCACTTATTCGCATCATTGATCTTCCCTTGAGGTTTTTTATTGTCTCCTGTGGTGTTCATACTGAATGTGTAACATTCAGTCAACATCTTGGACGGCATCTCAGTCTCCTCAGTGGCTGTACTTCTGTCTCCTCCACTATCTGCTCAAACAGCCATTGTCAATAGAGATTGTAATTCTTGCTTCATTTCCTATGCTTTGATTCACCACAGACACGGACATTAGCATCAAAGGTGATTTCAATCTGAAGAAAGCTACGTGGCTCATGAGAAATGCCTCAAACATCAGATTCTCCAAATAAGATTTGCCTTTGCCATTGCTTCTTCATCATCATAAATTCAAACAGTTGTCAGAATGTAATGTGAAAGCCTGTGTCTCCTTGGTGGAAATGGGGTATTATGTTTTATCACAACAATTATGTCTCCATTATCCATTTTAATACCAAGGGAAACATGAGTGACAGAAAGCCTAACATTTTCTCACTTGTCTACAGACAACTTGATTTCCTCCTCAACTGCTCCATCAGAAACAGAGGTACTAGGGCTTATACTCTTGTTTAATTATTTACTATTGCACCAATCATGCAAAGGTTTCTGAAACTTGGGGAATACACATACTGCCTTGACTCTATGACTTCTCAGGTATAAAACTTTCCTTATGGGTTCAGGATGCTTGTCTTTATTTCAGCTTCCAATCCTTCAAGATGTGCATGAGTTATGTAGATTTCTTTATAGAAGAAATGTGTCTCAATATTGGTCTGAATGCGTATTTGTGAGCTATAGAGTCAAGAGGCAGCATTTTCTCTGTTTTGTCTTTTTGGGATTGTATTTGAACTTGGTGATGAAATGGTTAATCATCATCCACCCAAGTGGGTGTACCTGGTTATAGACTTGATTTTAAATATTTTGTCCTCACCAGTAAGGGTGAACATATCAAGATGCCATGTTTAAGGTCACAAATCAATGCCAACACACTTTTTTAAAAAATCAACACACATTTTGGCCTCAATGTTTTATCCAAGTTATGAGCAATAAAAGTGACAGTTGGGTCATTGAGGATTTCAGTCACAATAAATGCAGCAATTATGCAACTGTCTTCATAACATTGGAAAATTGTTAATGTAAGTGATTCTGTGACAACTATGGTAGGCTTCTGAAGTTTTCTTTATCTTTGTCAAAATCATAGAAATTACCTCTTCTTGGGAGATGCTTTTGTTCACTCCCTTGCTCATCACCTGGAACTGGACATATTAGGTATCATTCTATACCATGGATAGCCAATACTTCTCATCTGAATGGGCAGTTATACAACCAAATCTACACCCAGTCATCTGCTTGGCATCAGAAACTCTGTTGGTGGGCTTCACTGAAACATAACTCTTTCCAGCAACAGTGATCAATCATTCTGTCAATGTAGCAATATGACTTAGAATTGTCTTATTTCCCTGATCATTGCCAATGATCACACTTTTCCATGTTGGAAAACACCTAGCCAGATATAGATGGTTTCATGATTGTTGTGAACTGGCAGCACCTTTGATGTATTAGGAAGACAGATCTGTCTCACAGGAGGAAGACGTAGAGAAGACAGTAGTGCCTATGTCATAGTCAACCTGTTGAAGATACTTTTAATGTAAAATGGAAATGATGTTCAAGAACAACCTTTTCAAACCCCCATCATATCCTTGAACCACAATAAACCCCGTTCTGATTAAAATGCTAACTAAGTGCAGAGAGCTGTTGTTTCTAGCAGGCTGGGAGGAAAAGATGGGGCTGGGAGTGCTTCCTAAGGTAGCAGCAGTGCAAAAGACCTAAGGGCAAATCAGAAAGCCATGCTATGATGTACTAAGGGTCAAACTAAGAGAAAAATAATGTGAATACGGCCTAAGCAAAATGAAGCAAGCCAAGAGGTAATGCTTGGTTATACTGAGATCAAGAAAGCATAGAATTAAAAAACAGGTCAAAAGTGATAAAGTGAGGAACAGTATGGACAAGTTCTGTAAATGTAAAGCCAGAATCTTTATGTGGTCTTATAAATGCCTCTGTTATACTTGGGTCCATTGTTTGGGGCCAATGACATACCTGCCATTTGATTGATAGCTAAAAACTTCCTGTCACTGGAAATCAGTGCCCTTCTGAGGCACTTTTTTCCATATTTATCAAGTTTCTGAAGTGGCATGGATTAAATATCCTCATCAGCCATTTGATCTTCTATAAACTCAAGCCTTTTTGCCAATATCTTTTTAAAATGAAGAAACCAGAACTAAGGTACTCTAAGAACTTTCCATTAATGTATTGTAGAGCACTGATCTCAACTGTTTTCTAATGGATTTATATTTATAATAAATTGGAACAAATGTAAGGCATTTTGACAGCTATTTCACTACCTGGTACTCATGTTGAATTTACTACCAATTCAGTTGTTTATCTTTTCACATCTGCTAAGCTACATACATTTCCCAAGTTTGTTGTTATGATTATGATATTCTGAATAAGGTCATTCTTGCATTGCTATAAAGAAATACCTGAGACTGGGTAATTTATTTTTTAAAATAGGATGTTTAATTTTCTTGCAGTTCTGCAGGCTTTACAGGAAGCATAGTGCTGGCATCTGCTTGGCTTCTAGGGAGGCCTCAGGAATCATGCCTTACAATCACAGCAGACGGTGAAGAGGGGAGCAGGCACATCACATGGCAAAAGCAGAAGCAAGGAGCAAGTGACTAGTGGGGTAAGTGCTATACACATTTAAAGAGCCGATCACATGAGAACTCATGCACTATCACAAAGACAGCACCAAGTCATGAGGAATCTGCACTCATGACCCAAACACTTCCCGTCAGGCCCCATCTCCAGCACTGAAGATTACAATTCAACATAAGATTTGGATACTGGTAAATATACAAACTATATCATATTCCATCTTTTTAAGTTCTATTCAATTTTCTAGTTTTAAGTTTACAAAACCTATCTTGCATGCTTGTTTCCTAGAAAGAGAATAATTTTACAAAAGAGGAACAAAAATGTAGCCTCCTTGTCAGAAAAATATAAAGTGAAAAACTCTTTTTTACTTCAAAATTAAAAGATTTTTTACCTGTTACTCTTTGAAAGCTGAGAGTAATATTTCTGTATGTATTGAACATGGAAATCTGCATTCACAGTGTGTCCAGCTGGACAGGTATTTTCAGAGAAAATTACACTCTATTTTATCAAATATATCTTGAATTTGGATTCTACCATTCAACATCTTTAAAATTTACTCCAAATTCGTATGCAGTTAGAGCTCCTTCTGAATTGACAGCAAGTCTTGTGAAACTTTTTACTAACCTACCTAATTTTATCAGACTTCATCTCATGTCTTTTCCACAGAGTAATCGTTAGACACACTATCAAATATATTTTGTAGGTCCTGGGAATTAGCCAAGTATTCGTGTCAAAAACAGAAATGTCATTTGTTTGACAAAATTATTCTCAAATTTATTTCAGCAGGTTGAAGCTAACTTTAGATTTTTTTTTACTAATTGCATTTATTTGCATCTCATCTTTTTATAAAAATTGCTTGAAATTGTAGCTAGCTTTAACTTTGAGTATTTAATTAATTTACCTAATAATCTTTGAGGATGGTATGTGGTGGTTTAAACAACAAAAAGCCACAAACTCTTTGAAACTCTCTCCATTGAGTCTGTCTCCCTTTCCTTGAATCTGAGTAGGCTGGTGCTTGCTTGAACCAAAGAAGTCACATAAGGTCTCCTGAGGGTGTTTAAAGGGCCATGTAACTTCCTCCTAGTTCTCTTGCAATGCTCACTCTGAGGGGAGTCAGTCATCATGGAACAAGTCCAACTGTCCTGGGATTGACAAGTTGTGCGTGGTCTGGCGGAGAACTGCCCCCCACCGCCTGCACCAAAGCCAAACATCCTAGCCATACCTACCAAGGTGTCTAACATGTGAATGGAGCCATTGTGGGCCCTCTAGTTCATCCCACCCACCAGCTAAGTAAGGCTGAATGGCTCAGTTGAGGCTATAGGCAGAAGACTCGCCCCAGGCCCTGCAGTAAACAATCCATGTGATATTATAACCATGTGTATTGTTTTAAGCAACTAAGTCTTGCAGGTAACTTGATCTGCAGCAATAGTAACTGGAAAAGGGAGTGAGGGAAGGCGTTCTCTTTCAGGGTCCACAAGGGGGCGTAGTTTCAAGGGCAAGAACTTCCCAGCGCCATGCCCCGCTCCCATCTCTCTCCATCTGGGAGATTTAACGGTTTATGTTTTAACTTTCATGGGCGCAGGAAAAGGTCACAAGTCAATTACTCCAATGGAAGTTTAAAGGAACTCTTTTCATGGGCCAGGGAACTTGGAGAAGGTGGGAATTCCTCCCAGGTTGAGAGTCCTTGTCCCCATATCTGGCCGGATTTCCCCTCTGCAGTCCCCTTCCACACACTCTCATGGAAGCTTTCTCTCTTCTTCTCCTTTTTCTCTTTCTCTACCTAAATAAACCACTTTCTGCAAACACTGTCTGCAAACACTCCAGTATTTACAAGCACACCTACCATGGTCCCTCTCTCATTCTTGAGAGAGCTAGAGACCAAGATCCTGGAGCCCACCAGGGAGCAAACTGAGTGCTCCCCTAAACCTCAAAACCCCAACATTAGAAAGCCTTTTATTCTTGTTTTAAAACAACAAACGTAGCAGTGAACAATTTGGAGGGAGAATGCAAGTACTGTTAATTGATAAATGGTGTTCTTCCATCTAAATACTTGTCTTTTTATATGATGTCACTCTAACAATTCTTCATTTTTATTTTGATATATGTTTTAAGAACCGAAAATTACACTCAAATGAAGTTTAAAATTGTATTTATCTTACAAAGGATTATCTCTAAAAGTACAATTCTTTTAATTTTATGGATTTAATGAATCAAATATAAATGATTTCTGGCTGGGAAATCCTGTATAAAATGAGTAAGTATTAACTGTGATGTTACACTTTTGAGTACTTTAATTGGTAATATTTATCAATCTTATAGAGTTGATCAAATTGCAGTTTCAGAGACTATTTGCCAAGAAATTGGAACGTTGCAGTATTCCTATTATTAGGTGAGTCATCTTAAAAGGTAATTGAGTCACCTAATTAAATTCTCAGTGTTATTGCCTGGCAACTGAGACACTTGTTGAGATAAACTGCAATAAATCAAATGTGACGCACTGTTTTTCTAATGCCTACTGATAAACTTCACAGACATTAAGACAACAGAGCAGTCTGTGTACCTGCTAGGAGTTTAATTTAAACCAAATAAAGTTAGAGAAACAGTAATTTATAATTCACCAAAAGCTTATTATTCCTTCTTTCTATGAGTCAGTTCATTTACTGGCCAGAAGAAAACATTCTGCCTGCTAGAGTTTGAAACCTGGAGTGTCCACTATGACTCCATCATGTTGAGTCAAACTTCTCAGCTATCTATTAGACCATCAAATCTCAACGGCTCAAAGTATTTGCTCCAGCAATTGCTCCTTCCCCTGAAATTTAATATTTTCCCTCTCTCCTGGGTTATTCTAATCAGTATACAATACCTGAAAAACTTCTACTATGAAAACAAACACTGTGCCTTTTTTTGCCACATCTCCACTTGTCTATTTTCCACTTTCCATTTTTCTATTCCCCCTTAAAGCCATACTCTCTGTCTCCAACTTCTTTCCTCCTGTTCTCTTTGAAGACACAGCAATCAGCTGCCTGTGCTTTCCGCTCCCCTGAAAGCTTCGTCAGGGGCACCAGTAACCATCGTGTGGCTAAAATCAGTGATCAATTTTCAGCCTGCAAATTACTCTTTCCTATCAGCAGCATCCGATGCAGTCAGCTGACCTCTCCTATTAAATCATTTTTCAAACTTGCCTTTCTGGAACCCACAACCTTGTGGTTTTCCTCTCACCTTACTGGCTACTTAGAGTTTTCATCTAATTTGCTGGTTCCTCTTTCTCCCCTAACTTCTAAATGTTCTATTTCTGTCCTCCAACACCTTCCCTCCTCCGCTGATACTCATTTCCTAGATGATCTCTTCCAGCTTCATAGCTTCTAATATGACTTCTAAATATACGAATCCCAAAATGTGCAAACTGCATCTTATCTATGAGCTCCAGTCATATATCTAGTTTCTTACCTTAATTATTCCAAATAAGTCTCCATCTTTAAATGTACAAAACATAGCCTTTGACTCTCTTCCCTTTCTTCTTCCCAATCAGCATACATTAATAACTGATATTTTATTTAAAAACATCTATTTATACACAAATGTGGGAACTTGCAAAGACTTAATGACTTTTACATTCTAAATGCCAGTGACTTACTCTACCAACAATTATAATTTTATATGTAATCCTCAGTTTTCCTGTGTATATAAAAAAGAATTTTTTTTCGACCAAGCGCAATGGCTCACGCCTGTAATCACAGCACTTTGAGAGGCCAAGGCAGGCAGATCATGAGGTCGAGAAATCAAGACCACCCTGGCCAATATGGTGAAACCCTGTCTCTACTAAAAATACAAAAATTAGCTGGGCGTGGTGGTATACACCTGTAGTCCCAGCTACTCGGGAGCCTAAGGCAGCAGAATCGCTTGAACTCAAGAGCAGAAGTTGCAGTGAGCCGGGATCACACCACTGTACTCAGTCTGGTGACAGAGCGAGACTTCGTCCAAAAAAAAAAAAAAAAATTTTCCAGTCTAAAAAATATTGCATCCATATTTTATTCAATAAATTGTAAAAGGCTTTTATATAGACGATTTAATTCGATCAACATCAAAAATTTAAAAAAGGATTTAAAAGAATATTCTAGAAGCCATTTTCTTGGATTCTATTTCTTTGCTCATCTGATAAGTAGACCATCTGTTTGACTTCTGAACTCCTACTGCACAGGAATTCCAGGAGCTTCACGAAACTCACACACCTTCACATACCAAATTCTAATGTATACTGTATCTGTGTCGCTACTTTTAAATTCTATTGTTTTGATATATCTGTATGTGCCTGCACCTAGCTGACTGCTTCAATTATTGGAGTATGATCTAATAACTTATAGTGCTATTAGTGTTAACTCACTCACTGGACTACAATAAAAATTATTGGTTCTTGGTCCGGAGCGGTGGCTCATGCCTGTAATACCAGCAATTTGGGAGGCCAAGGCGGGTGGATTGCTTGAGGTCAGGAGTTCGTAACCAGCCTGGCTAACATGGTGAAATCCTGTCTCTACTAAAAATACAAAAATTAGCCAGGCATGGTGGTAGTCACCTCTAATCCCAGCTACTCTGGAGGCTGAGGCAGGGGAATCACTTGAATCCGGGAGGCAGAGGCTGCAGTGAGCCGAGATGCCCACTGCACTCCAGTCTGGCGACAGAGTGAGACTCTGTCTCAAAAATAAATAAATAAATAAAAATTATTGGTTCCTGTTGGGAATTTTCTGAATAAATGTTAGAATCAGCTTGTCAGGTTCCGTGTAAAATCCTGTTGAGACTTCAATTGCATTTTGCAATGAATTTATATATTAACTTGTAGAGATTTTACAGTTTCTTCTCCATCAGAAAATGATATTTCTCCAGTTATCTGAACATTTGGGCATATCTTTTGTTAGTTTTTTAAAAATGATTTCATAGTTATTATAATGTTTATAGTTCTCTTCAATATTATCTGGCAGAATTTATTTTAGACTTGGTCCTTTTTTAAGAACCTTAATTATTATAGTGAATGTGATTTTATTTCATCATGTTACCTAATTAGCTTTGCTTTACTAAAGGAAATTATTAATGTGTACATGTTGATCTAGTATTTGTCCACTTTCCTAAAGTTTTACAAGATTTTCAGGTAAAAATCCTAAAATTCCTATGCAGTTTTAACATAAACTGGTTTTGCATCTTCTCTTTTTTTTAACTTGTTGCATTATCTTAAACATCTAGTCAAATGATAAAGCATAATTGTCTATTCTTTAATAGAAAAGTTTAAAATATTGCACTATGATGTGTGATAATCTATGAATTTTTGGTAGATGACCTTCTCTGTCCTTGAATCTTTCCTTCGTAATTTTTGTATCATTTTCATTATTATTGCATGCTGGAAGAATACTTCAGGTCAATTTCATAGCTTATCAATTTGATTTTCAAGTGTATCCAATCTATTCTCTTGCCCTGTTAATTTTTGTTGTTTTAATTATATAAATAATTATTGTAAGGCTGGTTGCATCGCCAAGACCTCGGACACACCCCCTTCCCTCGAAGGGAGCTCAGACACACCCCCTTCCCTCGTGGGGAGCTCGGATGCTCCCACCTCCCTCACGGAGAGATCGGACGCTCCCCCCTCCCTCGTGGAGAGCTCAGACACACCCCCTTCCCTCGTGGGGAGCTCGGACACACCCCCTTCCCTCGTGGGGAGCTCGGATGCTCCCCCCTCCCTCACGGAGAGCTCAGACACACCTCTTTCCCTTGCCGGGAGCCCAGAAAAAAAGCCCCACCAGGACCTACCTGATAGCATTTTGTCCCATCCAGGCCCCACTCCCCACCATTTTGTCCTATCTGGGCCCCACTCCCTGCCTGCCATTTTGTCATCTTGCCTACCATTTTGTCCTATCTGGGCCCCACTCCCTGCCTGCAATTTTGTCTTCCTGCCTACCATTTTATCCTATCTGGGCCCCACTCCCTGCCATTTTGTTCCATCCGGGCCCCACACCCTGCCATTTTGTCCCACTCACCTTGGGCACAACCAATCAAGCACCTCCACTCCCTATAAATCCCGACATCTAAGAGGAGTCTGCATGACTTCTCCGGCCCCTCCTGTCGGACTGCAGAACCTCGTCCAGGAGCCTGAATAAATTCCTTTGCATCAGATCTTCTTGTGCTGGCCTCAGTTTCTTTCCTTTTAAACTCGGTGAGAACAGACCTTACATATGGTGCCGAAACCTGGGAGGAGTTGTAAGATCCCTCCTGGGGGAAATTGACTCCTCCACACAAAGCCGGACCAGGGAGCTGCTGTTTCACCACAAGGTAAGACTTCTGTTGCCCACCACCCCACTAGCTGTTCTCGGGATCCCTGTCCAAAACCACTGCAGCGTCAGGGATTCCTGTTGGGGGTCTGGGACTTGAGTCCAGGACTCCGGCCGTGGGTCCGGGACTCCGGCTGCCTGCCGTTGAGTCTGGGACTCCGGCTTAGGACTTGAGTGTAAGAGGAGACGTCCCTACACTCTTGTCCTCTCCCCGTGAGGGGATTTTTTAGGGTCAGGAATTTGAGGGAGACATCCCCACTTTCCCAAACCCTCACCAACGACCGAGGTGTGGGTATTCAGAAGCCCCGTTCAAGCAGCCCTGCCTCACAGCAGAGCCAAACCCCCCAGCTTATACCAAATTCTCTATTTTAAACTAGCCCATTGGCATAAAAGGCTCCCGTTAAGAAACTATATTTTCGGTTTCTTTTTCTGTTTCTTTCTTTTTTCTCCTCTCTCCCTCTCTTCTAAAATGGCAGCCGTACCACAGCCTTAAGATGGTGGCTGGACCGCACCCTTAAGATGGCGGCCGCTTTCTACCTTTGACTCTATCCTTCTCTCCTTTCCTAACTCTGATGCGAGTGAGTGAGTTTATGTGTAGTCCCATGGCCTAACAGCTACGGGGCTTGTGTGGGCCTCAACCTGCAGTTCCACGGGGACGTGGCCAGAAAGGCATCAGACTGGTCTCCCATCTAGGGGGCACCCACCCTTTGTCTGTCAGTCTTGTATGTGGTACTGTCTTTATTGTAGCCATGTGGCAGATAGCCCTGGCCATGTCTTTTTTTGTTTTCTTCCTGATTACAATCATCATAAATGTGCAGTCTTTCTGGTATCTTCATTCCCGCCCCACCCTCTGTTCCTCTTGCACCACCGCCCGTGCTCCTAGCCAAAGAAACCTCCTCTTCACCCTTAGCCTCTCCACCCTCCTCCTCTTCCTTTTAAGACCCCGATGCACCTGAGGAACTCTCCTTTCCTGCTGGCCCGACCCAATAATCTTCCACCCTATTACAGACCTCAACCCACCTCAGCTCCTCCACCTCCTAATTACCACCTGGCCTCTCCTGTTAGTGGTCACACCCACTTGCACTGTGCTCCCAACGATGAAGCCTCCCTCCTTTGTCCCCTCCGTGAGGTGGCCGGAGCAGAGGGCATTGTCCGAGTGCACGTTCCCTTCTCCCTCTCCGACCTATCAGCCATTGAGAAATGCCTAGGTTCTTTTTCCACCAACCCTACTGCTTACACCAAGGAATTCCATTACCTTACTCAGGCATATGATTTAACCTGGCATGACACGTTTGTAATCCTATCCTCCACCCTCACCCCAGACGAGCGTGACCGGATTTTTACAGCAGCCCAGGAACACGCTAATCAGGCACATCTGACTAATAACCAGATGCCAGTAGGTACAGCAGTGGTCCCAGAGGCCGACCCTAATTGGGACTATCAGGACGGTCGAGATGGCCGCCGCCGCTGAGACCAAATGATACAGTGCCTCCTAGCGGGCATGCAAAATGCAGCCCAGAAGGTAGTTAATTACGACAGGTTGAGGGAAATAATTCAGGGACCTGATGAAAACCCAGCTGCCTTCCTTGACTGATTAACAAATGCTATGATCCTCCATACCTGGCTGGATCCAGCCTCCTTAGTGGGGGCTACAGTCCTAGCCACCCACTTCATTTCCCAGTCGGCGGATGATATAAGGAGGAAACTTAAAAGAGCTGAGAAGGGCCCCCAAACTCCCATAAGGGACCTGGTAAACACGGCATTCAAAGTTTTTAACGGCCAAGAGGATAAGGCTGAGGCCACCTGACAGGCCCACCTACAACAGAAGGTAGGCCTCCAAACCCGAGCTCTTGTAGCAGCCCTAAGGCTGGCAGCCCCCCAAACATCCAGTGGGGGAGGTCCATCGAAACCCTTCCAAAAGGCTCCAAGGGCCCAGCCCAGGCCCTATTTCAGATGTGGCCAAGAGGGACACTGGACCCAGCAGTGCCCGTGTCCTAGTCCACCTCCTGGACCTTGCCCAAACTGTAAGCAAACTGGACACTGGAAGGTTGATTGCCCATCCCGGACCACAGGCCCACTCCCCGCACCTCTACGTGAGGAGCAGGCTGGTCCACAGGAAGCAATCGCTTTGCCTGAATTTATCGGCCTTCTGGACGACT
Organism: Aotus nancymaae; assembly: GCF_030222135.1. NCBI lineage: Eukaryota > Metazoa > Chordata > Mammalia > Primates > Aotidae > Aotus > Aotus nancymaae. The sequence continues at coordinate 93,251,643 of NW_026988417.1, forward strand.
GATGCAGCCCGGACTCGAGGACCTCCATCACCCTTGCTGAGCCCAGGGTAAAGCTACAGGTAGCGGGTAAGTCCATTTCCTTCTTAGTGGATATGGGCGCTAACTACTCTTTCATACTCAGGGCCTAGCATACCTTCCCAGGTCTCAGTCCTTCTTTACCATTCCTCTACACTCTGAGTCTTACTTTCTCTTTAAAAATCCTTCAGTCAGCCTTCATCCCACTTCTCTACTCAACTCGGCTACTTTGTTTCCTCTTCTATCTCATTCCCCCTCTCCAGCCCATTCCTGTCCTGAACAAATAGATACATTTGTTACACATCGGGAGGGCCTGTCTAACCTTCCTCTCTCTACCCCAGACCTCACCTTTTCACCTCCAAGAGAATACTTTTGGTGTAATGGGACCCTAACCAAGGTTATAAGTGCCTCTCTCCCCTCCCCCTGTGTGCCCGTTACTTTAGTCTCACGGTTGGAGGTATACGATCAAGCTGAGCTCCTATCTCTCCTTACGCTTCCCTCTCTCCCCAAAACAAACAACCAGTCTGTCTCCCTCCCAATAGTTGTTGGTCTCTCTCTAGCATCCTCTCTAGCAGCAGCCGGACTCGGGAGCAGTGCCCTAGGGTACAGTGTCACTTCAGCCACCCAAATGGAAGACAAGCTCTGTGTGGCCATTGAAGCATCAGCCGTCTCTCTGGCCTCCCTCCAGCGACAAATCACGTCACTGGCCCAGGTTCTTACAAGCTCGTATGCGAGAAATTGGACGAGTGGCTGTTAACCAAATGCTGCTTCATCCCTTCGTCCGATTCTCAGTCGAGGCACCAGTCAACTGACCAGTCCCCCTTACTCTGTCCCTATTCAGCAGGAAGTAGTCAGGAAGAGTGGTGCCCTCTATCTATCATCAAAAGGTCGGAATGTAAGGCTGGTTGCGTCGCCAAGACCTCGGACACACCCTCTTCCCTCGCGGGGAGCTCAGACACACCCCCTTCCCTCGTGGGGAGCTCAGACACACCCCCTTCCCTTGTGGGGAGTTCGGACGCATCCCCCTCCCTCGCAGGGAGCTCGGATGCTCCCCCCTCACTCGCGGAGAGCTCGGACACACCCCCTTCCCTTGTGGGGAGCTCGGACACACCCCCTTCCCTCTCGGGAGCTCGGACGCTCCCCCTCCCTCATGGAGAGCTCAGACACACCTCCTTCCCTTGCCGGGAGCTTGGACACACAGCACCCCCCCCCCCCCACCCAGGAGCCCGGGGAAAAAGCCCTGCCAGGACCTACCTGTTAGCATTTTGTCCCATCCAGGCCCCACTCCCTGCCTGCCATTTTGTCATCTTGCCTACCACTTTGTCCTATCTGGGCCCCACTCCCTGCCTGCCATTTTGTCATCTTGCCTACCATTTTGTCCTATCTGGGCCTCACTTCCTGCCTGCCATTTTGTCTTCCTGCCTACCATTTTGTCCTATATGGGCCCCACTCCCTGCCTGCAATTTTGTCTTCCTGCCTACCATTTTGTCCTATTTGGGTCCCACTCCCTGCGATTTTGTTCCATCCAGGACCCACACCCTGCCATTTTGTCCCACTCACCTTGGGCACAACCAATCAAGCACCTCCACTCCCTATAAAACCCGACATCTAAGAGAAGTCCGCATGACTTCTCCGGCCCCTCCTGTCAGACCGCAGAACCTCGTCCGGGAGCCTGAATAAATTCCTTCGCATCAGATCTTCTTGTGCTGGCCTCAGTTTCTTTCCTTTTTAAACTTGGCGAGAACAGACCTTACAATTATATTGTCCAAAAATCTTGATTTCTTATTTTTTTATAGCAATATAGATGTATTTTTAAAAAGTAGATTCGACTTTTTCTGGAATTTCTGTAAGAATTTTTAATTATATTTATTTCGCATTTTTATTTATTTACTTACTTTCTTATACCTTTTATTCCATTGGATTCTTACTTTTTAATGAGATTAGTGCCTTTTCAACTAATGTTAGATTGTACCAAATGTTGGCGGGTTTTGGTTGTGGTTATCTTCAGGTAAGTTCCTAAACAAGAAATATTATTATTTCTCCACACCAATGAAAGCAACTTCAGAGTAAATGCAGGTTTTTTATTAAGAGAGCTTCTTTGATTGATCCTCTCAGCATCAATGGTGCAGACCATCTCTGTTCTTTGTGATACTGAGCCAGCAGTATAACTTCTTTGGGCTTCAGATTCCCATTGATAAAATGAAAATAAGACCTATTAATATATAAACAATATAATCGATATAATGAGAGTAGTATGGAGGTAAGGACCCAATAGATGAAAAAAGCTAGGAAAAGTCAAATTCTAATCCTTTAAAACACAGTATCAGCTGTATTATTGGGATTAATACTGAAAGTATTTATAGTTAGGGAAAAAAGCATGATTTTTATGATTCCATGTGAAACTATGAAACAGCTTCCCAGTCTCAGGTATTTATACATATGGTCATCAGGCTTACAAGAGTGCTTAGGAAATTCTATGCTGGTTTTTCATCTGTTTTAGTGTGTTTTAATTTGGTAGATACTTATACTATTAAACTGTATTAGGCATTTTTCTAATTACGTTAAATGTACTAACTTTTGTAATGCTTACAATAACCACATAATGTACGAACAATTGTTGATCTCAATTTACAAATGAGGAACCTGAGGCAGAGAGGGTTTAAGTAATATGACCACATGTGCATATTGCTAAGTGGCAATATGATGTTATCTACTCAACTGCCTAGCCAAATTAAGTTAGATATTTATAAATCACTTTCAGCCAAATCTAGCTCATATATGATAATACTATCACTAGTCTTGGTAATAGTAACTATGCTCATTAATTAGTTAGCTACGTCTGTGTGTTCCTCCTAGACTCTCTTGTGTGTAGATACAATAGTCTGTCTTATTTGCAGCAGATGCATTCCAAAACCCCACCAGATGGCTGAAACAGCAGATAGTGCTGACCCCTATTTAAACTATGCTTTTTCCTATAGATACATACCTACGATAAAGTTTAATATATGAATTAGGTACAGTAAGATATTAACAAAAACAATAATAAAGCTATTATAACAATATCTCAGCATCACTACTCTTGTGCTTTGGGGTCCTTATTAAGTAAAATAAGGGTGACTTGAAAGCAAGCCCTGCAATAACCTCAACAGTTGATCTGGTAACTGAGACAGCCACAAACTGGCTAATGAGCAGGAGTATCTACAGTGTGGATCCAAGGGACAAAGGGATGACTTACCTCTGAGGCATGACAAAGTTGTGTGAGATTTCATTATGCTCTAAGTATGGAACAGCACATAATTCAAAACTTATGAACTGTTTATTTCTGAAATTTTCCATTTAACATTTTTGAACTGTGGTTGACCTTGAGTAACTAAAACCACTGAAAGCAAAACCACACATAAGGAGGGATGGCTGGAACCAGATTCTTCTTTGTAGCCCCAGAACACAGTTCAATGCATGGTAGCACATATTCTTCCTGAATCAGTATCATGAAAATGGCCATACTGCCCAAAGTAACTTATAGATTCAATGCTATTTCCATCAAGCTACCATTGACATTCTCACAGAATTAGAAAAAACTACTTCAAAATTCATATGGAACAAAAAAAGAGCCTGCATAGCCAAGACAATCCTAAGAAAAAAGAATAAAGCTGGAGGCATCATGCTACTTGACTTCAAACTATACTACAAGGCTACAGTAACCAAAATAGCATGGTACTGGGACCAAAACACACATATAGACCAACAGAACAGAACAGAGACCTCAGAAATATGACCACACATCTACAACCATCTGATCTCTGAAAAACCTGACAAAAACAAGCAATGGAGAAAGGATTCACTATTTAATGAATGGTACTGGGAAAACTGGCTAGCCACATGCAGAAAACTGAAACTGGACCCCTTCCTTACACCTTATACAAAAATTAACTCAAGATTGATTAAAGATTTAAATGTAAAACCCAAAACCATAAAGACCCTAGAAGAAAGCCTAGGCAATACTATTCAGGACATAGGAAGGGGCAAAGATATTATGATGAAATCATGAAAAGCAATTCCAACAAAAGCTAAAATTGATAAATGGGATCTAACTAAACTAAAGAGCTTCTGCACAGCAAAAGAAACTATCACCAGAGTGAACAGGCAAACTACAGAATGGGAGAAAATTTTTGCCATCTGCCATCTGACAAAGGTCTAATATCCAGAATCTACAAGGAACTTTAACAAATTTACAAGAAAAAAGTAAACAACCTCATCGAGAAGTGGGCAAAGGACATGAACAGACACTTCTCAAAAGAAGACATTTAAACGGCCAACAAACAATGAGAAAAAAAAAGCTCAACATCACTGATCATTAGAAAAATGCAAATCAAAGCCACAATGAGATACTATCTCACTCCAGTCAGAATAGCAATTGTTAAAAAGTGAAGAAACAACAGATGCTGGTGAGGCTGTGGAAAAATAGGAATGCTTTTTACATTATTAGTGGGAGTGTAAATTAGTTCAACCATTATGAAAGACAGTGTGGTGTGGCGATTCCTCAAGGATCTAGAACCAGAAATACCATTTGACCCAGCAATCCCATTACTGGGTATATACTCAAAGGAATATAAATCATTCTATTATAAAGATACATGCACACGCTGCAGCACTATTCACAATAGCAAAGACTTGGAACCAACCCAAATGCCCAACAGTAATAGGCTGGATAAAGAAAATGTAGTACATATACACTGTGGAATACTATGCAGCCACAAAAAAGAATGAGATCATGTCCTTTTCAGGAAATGGATGAAGCTCAGCAAACTAACACAGGAACAGAAAACCAAATACTGCATCTTCTCACTCACAAGTGGGAGTTGAACAATGAGAAGACATGGACGGGAGGAGAACAGCCTACACCAGGGGCCCATTGGCGGGAGCATGGCAAGAGTGATGGGTTAATAGGTGCAAGAAACCACCATGACACATGTATACCTATGTAACAAACCTGCACATTCTGCACATATCCCAGAATTTAAAGCAAAAAAAAAAAAGAAACCCTAGGGGCCAACCTTGTTGGTGGCAACCCACTTTTGGGTCCCCTCACCTTACTGAGAGCTTGCTTTCTGCTACTTAATAAAACTCTACTCTGCTGAAAAAAATCCTTTGAATGGGTAGATACTAAGATGAGGAATTTGGTCCAGTCGTGTTTGAGGTGCTGCATAGCTTGACTGCGGGTGCTGCATCCCTTGTGGCCTCGTAGACATGGTCAAAGCTTAATGACTGACTTCCTACATATGTGCTATTTTGTGCGGAAAGTGCCAGGACAAAGGCTGAATTACTTTTCTTAGGGTATTTTGACTTTCATTCATGTTAGGAAGGTAAAGAATGATGGAAGACGCAGGTCAGGTTCTCTTCCCATAAAAGGACTTTCCAAATTTCCTAGCAATTATAACAGCTGCCTATTATATGGCAAGGAACACTACTCCTGTTACCTATGTGTTCTTTTTGTCTTTAATATCATTCTTGGATTTGAATCTAAAATCGCTTTGAGTTTCTAAAATTTATTTTTAGTGCCTAGGTAAGAAATATTCTCTTATTTGAGTTTCAGCAATTATATTTTATGTTGTGAATACACTTAAAACCCATCCTTAGCCAAATTATTTTGGAATTTAGTATGATATCTTACATTTAATGTGTATTAAAAAGTATGTGTGACTAAGATTGTCTAGTTTTAAATACACTTGCAACAAAAAATCTGATCTCTCCATATCATACACTATCTTAAAATAAAGACATATAATTTAACAATAGAATATACTGCCCAAAGTATTTTCTAGAAATACTGAGACTTTTGTTTAACCCCATCATGCCAAATAGTAAGACCAACAAAAATGTTTCAGCTGTTTACCTTTACTTGTCCACTTATCACTAGTTTTCTGTGGAAATATTTCCTAACATAATGCATTTTCAGTCTATTTTAGCAAATCTCTTGAGGTGTTTATATTTTAGAGTTTGTCACTTCTTTTTAACATTTTCTTGAGCAAATAATTCTAAAATGTGTAAACAAAATCACGTAGATAGAGAGATAGAAAGACACAAAAGCAGGTACCTGAAGCTTTCAGATTAAAATCATTACATCTGATTGAATGAGTTTCTTATGAAATGACCATATAAGCAAACACGTCATTTCATAAGAAAACAATTTTTCTTCTTTGCCAAGGCTATTTCATTTTTTTATTATAAAGTGTTTGGTCTCAAATTAGTTCATGCTATGTGTTTTACAAAATTCCTAGGGAGGAAATTTATTAAACATAAATACTTTGCTTTTATATCAACTTAGAAATCATTTTATAGCCTCTTATTTTAAATCTTCATAAAATATGTTAGTATTAATGAATAGAGTACAAATTTTATCATGTACTATGGCACAGAACTCTTGTCTTGCCTTTCTGCAAGTGAGCAGGGCTCCAGGCATAACTGATTTCATGTAATTTTGGTTGTTTCAATCACAAAGCTTACTTTATGATTTGGACTTTACGGAAATCTTACTTAGGAAACAAGAAGTTAAGTAGATGAATTCAAACAACCTTCCACCTTGGCTCATGGAGACTTTTCTTAGTCAGTTTCACATGCCTCTGGGAAACATCCTGAGCTAAAAGTTGTGCAATAAAACCTGGCTATAAATTGCTTGAAATTGACTGGTTTTGAGACTTCAAGTACTAGATGAATAGGGAAGATTAAGGTTTATAACTAGATTATAAGATTCCTGTGGGAAATTTAATGTGTAGAAGTTACAAGCAATAGATACGTTTTTTTACAAGGACTTCTGTAGCTTTCCAAAAATAGCTAAGATAAAAAACTAAACCTAAAATAACCAAGTTACTTGCCTGAAATTGCATTTCATGGCAAGTTTTGAATATTGTGTTATTTAATATGATTGATTTTCAAAATATTAGCATCACAAAATTTATAACATGTATTTCATTATATTTATTTAGTATTATTCTGCTGTTGATTTACTTTTTAAAAAATAACAAATTCTGTCATTGTTTTTACAAGGGTCTTACTAAGATATGCTGAGGTCTATGATACTTTTAATAAATCCTATGAAAATATTTTATAAATGTTTCAATGTAAAAATTACAAATACACAATACACAAAATGGCAGTTTGTGATTAATTATGTAAATAAAACTCCTTTTATCTAAGAAACTATTTCTATGTCCTCAGTAACTAAGACATACATTGCAATCAAAAATATTAATTGAGTAAATATTTTAAAATTAGGGGAATTATGCAACTTTATAAGAATGTGAAATCTGGAATACTCAAGTGTAAAAATTGGCATATAATAGGAAGAAAATACAAATAAATGAAAATGATGCTCTAAATATAGCTGATGTAATATCTAAAATTCATTAGTTAAGGAAAACATCCAGAGACTAAAGGATCATGCATTTCCAGTTGTATGAAGTAAAGACAGGGGCTATAAACTAAGCAAATATAAAAGAGCGGGGTGGGCTGAAATGCAGGAGTCATTTTCAGATGGTTCCAGTGAGGTTATAAGGCGTGGTCACAGCTTTCATCTCCCAGGTCCCTCTTCTATACACAATTTGGCGTTTAATGTCTAATACCAAAGAAATGAATTTGGTTTGCCCTTTTTGATACATTTAATAAAACAATATGACAATTTGTTTATTCTTTCAATAAATATTTATTGAGAACCTACTATGCTCTACATATTGTTACAACATTAAATCATTAAATAAGGTGTTTCTGCACCTTCTTTATTTATTGCCCAAAGCATAAACTGCTGGAAGAACACTGAAATAGTGGCAAAACACTGGAAAATAATGGTGCTTTCATAGGTGAAGTGACTTTCTCTTTTCCCCAGGTGGATTCCAGGGGTATCTCTTCCCATAAATATTTACTACCCTAACCAATCATGAATCCAGGGTCACAAATTAGAAAATCATGATAAATAACTGCTACTTTTAAAAAACAGTGTATTTCTTCAGAAATGTCTAGATATCATGGAATTATTTAGATGTCTTTATACGGCCTCGTACCACTGAACTTTAATCTCTTGAAAGAATCTAGCTTTCAGAAGGAGTGCTGAAGCACAACTTACGCCTGGAATAAAAAATGACTGACTTGCATGGTTTTCCCACATCTCTGCTATGAAATGTTCTCAGTAACTATTTTTCTACATGTCAGTGGCTCGACGAGTACATGGACAATGTTTAAAGGGTAAAATGCTCCCAACCGCCTGTGGCCTCTTCACTGACATTTGCCAGTAACGTCAGCTGCAAGTGATTTGATTTTCCCCTTCAATGTATTAGCGCACATTCTTTATCTCCAAGAATTCAGTGAAGCAACAAGCTTCAGCTTGTTGGAAAAAGCTAAGTTTCCTTTTTTTTTTTTTTTTTTTTAAAGAAGAAGCTAGGTTTCCTTTTAAAAAATATCATGAAAAATGTTTCCAGACTTGCAATTTGGGGAAAAAACATTTAATCCTTGTTGTGATTATGAATACAGGAGGACAAACTATTCAGAAACTCTTATTCCTTATTCCAATTCTAGGTCTCATTTTTAGACAATCCAAATTAATTTCCACAATGTCTTAAATCATGATTTCCATAAGGTCATTCACATTGCTAATAATGTGCCATTAATACGGTTTTCCAGTTTGTCACTGATGAAATTCTGTTTCCAAGAATAATGCAGGATTTTCATATTTAAAAATTGACTATGTTATCACTTAGGGAATACTTTCACAGAATGTATCAATTTTATATTCTGGAATACAGAATATATAGGAGTAAAATATTTTTCTCAAAATATTTCATATTAAAATGAAGGGTAATCTTCATTTTATCCTTACCAATTAAAATGAAAGGTAACTAAAAGCCAGTATTCTATAGGAAAATGACAATAAAATAAGAATTGACAAAATAGAAAATTCCAGTTTGTAGTAAAGTTAGAAAGGATACTCAAGTGTAATCATTATTACTATGCCCAATTGTTTGATTGGCCAACATTAAATAGAAATGTATCATCTACTTTTACTGAAGACTGAAAAGGCATTCACTGTCTGTTACAGTTTACAGAACATACTTTTTTTTTTTTTTTTTTTTTTTTTTTGAGACAGAATCTCACTCTGTCACCCAGGCTGGAGTGCAATGGCACAATCTTGGCTCACTGCAACCCCTGCCTCCCGGGTTCAAGTGATTCTCCTGCCTCAGCTTCTGAGTAGCTGGGATTACAGATGCCCGCCACTGTGCCTGGCTAATTTTTGTATTTTTAGTAGAGACAGGGTTTCACCATGTTAGTCAGGCTGGTCTCAAACTCCTGATTTCAGGTGATCTGCCCGCCTCGGCCTCCCAAAGTGTTGGGATTACAGGTGTGAGTCACTGCACCCAGCCAGAAGATACATCTTTGACTTAACATCTTCACTTCTGGGGATCTATGACATAGAAATTAAGTATCATGTTTTAAAGATTTTTATACAAAAGTTCTTAATGCAGCATTATTCATAGTGTTAAAACAATCAGAAACAATGGAAACACCCTTTCTTTAGTGGAGAAATAGTTGAGGTTTATACACATCATGAAATATTATATACACAATCACAAAAAAAGAATGTTAGAATTTCACTCACTGATGAAGGCTCTCTAATGCACTGTCAGGTGAGAAGAGCAAAAAGCTGAGAAGTCAGTTTAAAATTTATGATTCTTTCTAAAAGACAGACAGCAACAGGAAATGTGTATGTGTGTCTCTATTTTGGATATAACTATACTGGAATGGAGAAAGCTATAACAAAACACACTAAGTTGGTTAACACTGGCTACCAATTTAGTGCCTAAAGGGAGAAAGTTAAAAGAGCGCAAACATAAATATATACATATTTCAGATAAATATATATTTATATATTATATACATATAATATTATACACACACACACACACACACACACACACACATATATATATTCTTGAAGAGTGAAAGGGAATAAAACTCCCAACCATTTCAAGTTTCTTCTTTATTTAATTTTGCCTTTCAGTGAATGATTCATTTGTTTAAAGTAAAGCTATTTGCAAGAGGAATTGGCTGAAAACTGTCTGAGGGTGTTGTGATGTGTGGACCTGGTCCTGTGCCTGATCTGACTGTATGAGGGTCACCTCAGCTAATGACAACCACAGCTTAGGGTCCCCGAGTTAGTAGAAAGAACCTGGCTTTAGATGAAGATTACTCAAAATCTGTGGTCTGGTTCTGTCTCTTTTTGCCTGTGTGAATTTGAACAAGGATTAAAAAAAAGTAAAGCTATTTACAATGATAAATGTATATGGAAGCAAATTTATGTATATGTTATTTGTCTAAAAACTATTTTTGTGAATTTTTTTCAAAAAGTAAAAAAACAGATTTATAGAAAATAATGATCATCAAAAATGTTGACAATAGGTAATTTTTATCTTTTCTTTTTTTTTTTTTTTTTTTTTTGAGACGGAGTTTCGCTCTTTTTACCCAGGCTGGAGTGCAATGGCGCGATCTCGGCTCACCGCAACCTCCGCCTCCTGGGTTCAGGCAATTCTCCTGCCTCAGCCTCCTGAGTAGCTGGGATTACAGGCACGCGCCACCATGCCCAGCTAATTTTTTGTATTAGTAGAGACGGGGTTTCACCATGTTGACCAGGATGGTCTCGATCTCTTGACCTCGTGATCCACCCACCTCGGCCTCCCAAAGTGCTGGGATTACAGGCTTGAGCCACCGCGCCCGGCCAATTTTTATCTTTTCTTACTGAAAAAATTAAAAACTTTTTTTCACAATTATATTTCTATAATTACACATTTACATTGTTTCCTGTTTTTAACTCTATGAATAATGCTGCATTAAACATTTTTGCACATAAATTATCATGTCTTATGAGGAAGAGATGAGATGAATTAAAATTAGTTTATAACTAATTTATAATTTATAAATAATTATAAATAATAGAGAAAAAATAAGTTTAAACCCCATTGTTTTAACTTCAGTGATTTGAAGATATCGTAAAATTCCCAAAGCAAATTTAATTTTAATATATATAATGAAATTTAAATGTGTATGCTATTTTTAATGTACTAGAGGTATTAAAAATTAAGCCCCTTAAATTCTAGTCACATAAGTTTCTTCTGAACAACATTGAGTCCCTGCAAGCTGGATGGAAGTGTATAGCCACTAATGGCTACATAATGTAAAAGTTTCTAAACTTATACATATATTACAAGAGTTTATTCATCCAATTTTTAATATTCGAGACTTTGTTCAGACATAACAAAACAAGAGAACAATCAGTCATGCATCTTCATGGATGAACTAAGAATTTGTTTTTCTGTATTAATTTGTCCATGATCTTGACGAACATATATATGAAGGAAATGACCTTTTTAAATTACATTCAACAAAATATGAGTGCCACTTGATTTTAGGAAACCATCGTTGAACAGGAAGACTCTCCTTTTAGTTTAAATGTCATGCTGTGCATTCTGGAATTAGGATGCAAACATTTTGCTTGGACAGCATGAAAACTTCTCTGGACAGTTCCATGTCTGGGTGATGATTATCAGGCATGATACCTTCTGAAATGTCTGATGAAAGGAGAACGTCTGACTAAAGGAGAGCCTGCTGGAGTGAGGAAAGTGACTGCCTTTGTCATCTACGATCATTTATTTTGTTTGCTATCCCCCAACCTAGTTCACTGAAAGGCGAAATTGAATAAAGAAGCAATGTGGAATGGTTGGGAATTTTATTCCTTTTTACTCTTCAGGAATATTTTTTCTGAAGAAATGGAGTTGAAGGGAGTGTTGGATGGTGAAGGGTTTGGAAAACGGGGATGGCAAAGACGGTTCTATAGCTGTATAAAGAAGAAAAAGAGAATGTAGAAAATGCAACGACACAAATAATTGAGTAAGCTACAAATTAGCACATGTAGAAAAATTAGTCTCACATCTAGACAGTATTCCTTCTTCCTGCATTTGTGTGTCTGCTTTTGGGTGATTTTTTAAAATCTAGGGGCCAGGGTTATTGAGTTTCTAATAGAGACCATTTTTGCTTGGCTCCTTCATAACCTAGGAAAAAAGTGCTGTGGTAAACTTTAATTCCACCCAAGAGAGTCCCAAGTCTCCAGTCAGCACTCAAAATAGTGACCAGGAATAAAATATGAATAAAAAGATCAATTGTTTTGGCCATGTTAACAAAGCCATTTATTCTCAAAAAAGAAAATAAAATGTTACTTTTCTATGCTCCAGCCATGCTGTGTGATTGGTTTTTATCTCACTATGACACACACTGCAAACTGGTAGCCACATGCTTACAGAAATTCTGTTTAGCTACAAAACTGGTTTGCCTTCAAAACGAGTACAATATATCTGTTTGAAAAAATATCTGTCATGGAATCAGAATGTCCCCTTCCCACTACTTTCCCCAAATGTTGCCTTGCTAGTAGGGCTGAGGTGGAGACTCCCCTCTTCACTCCCCAGTCCACACCCCCAACACACAGCATCACTTTCTAGTTGAAGTAGTTTATGGCTAGTAGTGCTTTTTTCCAGACAGATCAGACAAAGCTATTTACAATTAGTGTAATTACCCTCAGAAATTTAGACAGACTTAGAAAGAGTGCCCAGCCCAGCTTCTGACTTTTTATAGCTGTTGTATTATTTTAATCTTGAGGAAATAAATGGTAGCTGAAACGTTGCAGTTCAGGAGAATATTCTGTTTCTGTTACTTAAAAACATTATCTTTATGAGTTTAATAAGGTTACACTAATGTTTATGTTTTGAAAATATTACCTGTTCCCTTTAGTACTATATGTATTACATAATATTAGCTGGTGAAAAAGAAAAAGAAAAAGAAAGAAAGGGTCTATGTAGAGTTATAAGAGAAAACCAAACTATTTTTTTCTATTCTTAACCTGCAACCCTAAATACTTCATGTCTGGTCACCAAAATGAATGTGTGAATTTTTCCCAATTAACAATTCTCCAGCAGACCTCGGCTGGGTGTCCTTCAATCCTGACACTATTTACCTGAAATTAGCCTGAGATCCCACAGGTTGAGGGCTCAGTCCCCAAGACTGTCCCCCACTTCAAACAATCGCAAGCACCAGGTTGTGATCTGCGCTTCTGACTGAATGGCTGTAAGTTGGGGTTTTCACAATCCCCTCTTTGGGTTCGATTAATTTGCTAGGACAGCTCACAGAATTCAGGGAAACACATTACTAATGTTTACCAGTTTATTGCAAAGTCTGCAAAACTGTCAGATGGCAAAATGCATAGGCAGCGTACTTGTAAAGAGCGTGGAGCGTCTGTGTTCTCTCTGAGCACAGCACACTTCCGGCGCCTCCATGTGTCAAGCTGTCCAGAAGCTCCGAGAACTCGATCCTTTGGGTTTTTCTGAAAACTTCATTACATAGGCATGATCTATTCCATCAGTGGCCACTCGTGATCAAGTCAACTCTCAGCCTCTTTCTGACCTGGAGGCTGTGGGTGGGGCTGAAAATGCCGATCATGACTGGGCCCCATCTCGATGCTAGTTAGGGGTCCTCAGCTGCCAGTTATCTCATTAGCATACAAAGGACACTGTTATACCTCTGGAGATGCCAAGGGTTTTAGGAGCCATGTGCCAGGAACCAGGGGCAGAGACCAAATACAGATTTATTTTATATCACAATAATCACAGAGTCTCATCCTTCAATTAATTACATCAGGTTATGCTTTCTCTAGTGTAGCACCAAGACATGTTAACAAGGGGAGTGAACTCTTTTCACATGAGATTAGACTGTTCTGTCTTAGAGAAAAATACATGCAATATCTACTGGTTGAATATATCTTTAGACGCTCCTGTCTAGGTGGTACTAACAGCGACCCTCCTCAGTACATGGCAGAAGGTGTCTATTTGTCACATTCATCATTCATCGTTGGCCTGTCACAGCATGCCTGAGAGAAATACTCTGTAGTCATTGAGCTGATACCCCCAGCAGAAGCCTGCAGAGTGGGCAGGCTTGCCCATTTGCAGCAAAGGGTGGCAGTGGGCAGGAGGCTGGCATTCCACCCCAGGGTGTCCTGATTCGTGACATACAATAATGATGTGACCAACAATTTGTCACTAACAGTATTTAAAGTGCTAAAGTTTGCAAACACTTTATTTTAAAAAATTTTTAATTACAGACGTGCAAAGGTATGAAAGTGACTATGAAGCAATTCACAGTCACCAGCATTACAACATATTAGGAAACATATTTGGAAAATGGGGATGGCAAAGACGGTTCTATAGCTGTATAAAGAAGAAAAAGAGAATGTAGAGAATGCAACGACACAAATAATTGAGCAAGCTACAAATTAGCACATGAAGAAAAATTAGTCTCACATCTAGACAGTGAGAAAAATACATGCAACATCTACTGGTTGAATATATCTTTAGACGCTCCTGTCTAGGTGGTACTAACAGCGACCCTCCTCAGTACATGGCAGAAAGGGGAAAGGAAAGGGAGGGCAGAGAAAGGGGAAAGGAAATAGTTTGAGGAAGCAGCAAGAAGATCACGCCCACACCTAGGAAATGCAGAAGAGATGTCTCTCATGTGCTAAGGTCATCTTTTATTTATGTTGCGGTTACGAAGAGGTTACCAAAAAAATGTGAGAATTGCTGATCCAGAGGAAAATAGATAAGATAGCTTTTAAAACAGAATTCTATGCAAAGTCTAAATTGGTTTCTTTCCATTGTTCTATGTTCCTGTGGATGAAACAAATCCCCTTAAGAGGGCAGGGAAGGGCAGTGAGGATAGTCTCTGCGCTTGGGTGCTATAATGTACTTCAGAGACAGGGGAGGCCACAGTAGTGTGGAGGGCTTGGCTCCCTGGTTGTCCTGCTGATCCATCAAACTAGGAACGTGAACAGAGCAGAAACCTTCGTTTATGCAAATAAGTCCAGGAATGAAATTCTCAGCAGAGGGACCGACATATGAAAAAGCACAAAAATAGATTTCATCACCATATATTCTGAGAACTAGAAGCAGTGGATATTTCAATTCTGAGATAATAAATGCCACATGGAAGTTTTCCATGGAGAAAGGAAGTAAGGGCGCATTACAAGTTGTGTAATACGAGGCAGATGCTGGCATTGCTACTCCCACAACCTCTAAGAGCTGCTGTAGGGGCCACAGGAAAGAGCGCATGTAGAGTTACTTCATAAACTTAAAACCTAGCTTACAAATAGTAATCAACATAAGATATTTTGCACCAGGTAGATTGTTTGAAACTAGAGAAAAATATAAAAATATAACCGTGTGACACTTTTTCTTTAATCTATATTACTGGAACTTTTTCTTTGAAGTGGAGAATTATAAGCGGGTTTCCTTTGTTACTTAGGGTATATTTTAATATCTATTAAAAGGATTGTCTATTCGTTGGTCATGGCCAATTAGACCACTGGTTTCCAGCTTGACTGTACAAAGAATTATCTGGGACGCTTTTTAAAATACAGATTTCTAAGCTCATCGCAATCAGGCTAGTGAATGGGAACATCTGTGTTTAGAGCCTACATGTCTCTGAGTTTTTTGCCAAGTGCTCGGTTGGGCTAGCAGTAGTCCTCTCTGCCCCGGTCTGTGGTCACCACCGACTCCACAACACCCTAGCCCAGGGCATATTAGAGAGCCATTTGGAACCTGCCTGCTTTTCTTTTTAAACAAGCCTTTTGATATCCTATTGTCCTAGTTCTTGCCATCATCACATCACATCTCATTACTTCTGAAATATTCCCATTATCCCTGATTCATTTTCTTCACTCAGATTATTTTTTCCTAGATTTTTAAAGTACTAAGCTCTTTTTATCATCGTAACACACATTAAAAGACCTGAGTGATATAATCAAGGTCATAAGGCAGTTAACAGAGGAGAAAATGATAATGACAACTGGGAGAGAGGAAGTAAAATTATTATTTGAAGATGACATTGTTGTTTACTTTAAAAAACCGAGAATCAAGGGAAACTTTTATCTACCAGGGAGAATATATTTCCTGAATTGTCACTGCAGCCACCAAGATTGGGTTCTGGCACTATTTTATTTTTGAAACATAGGCAGAGGATGTTCTAAAATAAGGGAAACATTAACTACAAATGAATCTTATTATTAATTTGGAGATATGCTAAGGAATTTATACTTGAGGGAATCAAGCCTCAGAGAGGTTAAGCAATTTGTCAAGCAGCCAAAAGCCAGTGTACAGCTGAGCCACGATTTGAACCCAAGTCTGACCCCACAATCATTCTGAAAGCATAAAGTTTGGGCTCTGTGGAAAATAAATTATTTCATTTTCCAACTGCTTTCTTATTCTTTTTAAGATTTTTTAAAAAACCGTGTGCTATTCAATCCAATAGAATGGCTATTGTAAGGTCTAATAAAAAAATTATTAAAAAACATTTTATAAGACTTGGCAAATTCTTATAATGCAGCTGAAACCCTATTTCTGTCTAAACTTGTTTATGATTTTTAATAATGGAGTAATATGTTATTATTATTAGAGACAGGGTCTAACTGTCACCCAGGATGGAGTGCAGTGGTGCTATCTCATCTCACTGCAGCCTCAACCTCCTGGTTCAAGCCATCCGCCAGCCTCAGACTCCAGAGTAGCTGGACTACAGGTGCACACCAACACCAGGCTAATTTTTGTATTTTTTGTAGGGATGGTGTTTCCCCATGTTGACCAGGCTAGTCTTGAACTCCTGGGCTCAAGCAATCTGCCTGCCTTGGCCTCCCAAAGTGCTGGCATTATAGGCACAAGCCACTATATCCAGCCTAATACATTGTTTTCATTCTTATTAAAACTTTGACCTACAATATGCCTTATATTGCATTAAGGAAACAAAAATAATAATACTTGGACCTAGGAAATAACCTTTCCTAATCTTATTTTCCTTTGCATCATGATGAGACACTTCCTTTGCTCTTAAGTTAATGAATTTTAAACATCCTATGATATGCATATGCATTCTTACAGTGATTTCTAATAATGCTTGCTGTATCAGTTATTTATTGCTGTGTAACAAACTGCACCAAAACACCAATGTTTTATTTCTGCTGACTCTGTAGGTCAACAGGGCATTCGTTCTGCTCACCTTGTTATACCCAAGCGAGTTTAAACAGAAGCGCCACACACTGAGTTTGTTGAGAGTCCACCTTTAATTGGCCGGCATCCGAGAGTCAGCTAGAGCTCAAACCTCTCAGCCACAAACAAAAGGCAGTCAACATTTTTATACCAGTTTAGGCTCACGAGGCTATAAGCAGATTACTACAGAAGCAGAAGGAGCAGGTTAGGGGAAGGGGGTGTTGCCTAACAAAAAAAGTTCTACTTAAAGTTGTTTTTTACTCAGGATGTGGGGTAAGCAGTTGCATGGTTTTGTAAGTACAGGATGTACAGGCCAGTGGGCCCTGTTTCTCAGAAAATTGGTTACAAAGATGCCAGGTGTCTCAGACCACAAGCTCTCAGAACAGAATGCACTACATAGCTCAGGGTGGGCAATATAGCTCAGGATGGGCAAAATGGAGTTAGCAGGATTGTTTAAAATGTATTCATTACAGCCAAGCTAGTGTGTTTCAACCTCCCCTGGGCTGACTCCAGTGGCCACAGGCAGCATGGCTGGAAGTGAAGGTCTGAGTGGGCGGCTCTTACATTTCTGAGTCTAAGTTTCAAGGCTGAAATGACTGCGACAGCTATTTCTTCACACAGTGTCAGAAACATTCCAAGAAAATAATATTGGAAGCCACAGCCATCCTGAGTTCAAGCATTAAAAGGCATGCAATATTACAGATTATTTGATGATGGGAAATTACAAGGTCCATCCAAATTCAAGAGATAGGGAAGTGCTTTCACCTCTTGATAGGAGCTGAAATGGAGTTATGGTCACAGTTAATGAACCACACTTGAAACAGTCAGATTATCCACATACTGCAGTGGTGAGACCCACAGTAACATGAGAGGCAGAGTTGTGCAGAAAAAAAGAGCATATAACGTGGAGGGCAAATGCATGGCATCAAGCCCCAGGATCCCCACTAAGTAGGCAATTGTAAGCAGTGACTTCACCGCTGTATGGCTTAGACCTTATTTGCTACAGCTGTAAAGTAAAGGGGGCCATTCCTTCTTGACAGCATGGCTGTGATGATTAGGTGCCACTGCATGCACAAAAATATTAAGTACTAAGTTAATACAACGTATTCTATAAATAACGAGGTGAGAATTTTTTATTTCCCTAGATGTCTTCTCAGGATATCTTAGGAAGAGCCCTATTAAGGTTTGCGTGAAACATTTTCAGGAGCCACAGAAGGGGAGAGTGAGATTTTATGCAAATATTCAGATATTAAAAAGTGACTGCTAGATCCTGTATATTACTACTAATAAAGAACAGAATGGTCAGACAAAATGGTCCATGAAAACATAAATTTGTGGCAATTCACATAAATTATGATGAGAGCTTCAGATGTACACAGGCTGTAAATAGGATGTTCCCCTGCTGAATTTACCTCTTTTTAAAGAACAAGGATTTAGCAGCAGATCGCTAGATTACATCCAAACAAATCAGAGAAAAATTTGCTTGATTGCTCTGTGATTAAATTTCAAACAATTGATTCAGTTAAACAAGAGGCTATAACTTCAATTTCTCTTTTGAGTTAAGTTTATTATTGCTTTTATTAGAAAACAAATGGTATAAACTTTCTGGACCATAGAAGATCATCAGTGTTTTTTCTTCCCCTGGCAGAACTGAGCATAAAAGTGCAGCTTGGAAAACAGTTCAGCTTACACTTCAGAAGACCAGATCCATGTGCATAACATTAACGCTGCTGAAATTTGCAGTTGTCACTGTTACTAAGACAGGTCTCACTCTCTGCTGACATTGAGTTACAGAGCAACAAGGCTTGCAAAGAAAGGCAAATACAAGTTTTATTGGCACAAAGAGAGCGACAATGCAAACTAATGACTTCTGTCCCTTTAAATTATGGCTGGCAGGGATCTGCTACGGCAAGGCAATCTCTTTCAAATAGTCCATCAACATCCCCTCAACTGCCATAAGTGTCAGCACCAGCGTGCCCCCTGCCTGGGCATCTCTCTGGGGGCCATGTCCATGCCTCTGACTTTGGGCTGTTTTCACTTTGAAACATAACAAAGTTTACAGGGGATTGGTAGCTTCTTATGTTTTTATGACATTTGCCTTCAGGTAAAATTTGTGAGCCTTTCTCAAAAACTAATGGAGGATGCAAATTTCTCACTGGTCTGAGACCGCAGATCATAAGTGGGATTTATACTCAGTGCCACTGTCTCCTCCCAGGGCCCTTCCACTTCCAGGCACTCTATTTGTCATGTGGACCCTCTGTTTTGATACTGAAGGTCCCCACGGAAGCACCCTGATTTCCATTCTTTCAGATTGTTCCTGAGCCTTCCCCTAAGTTTAAGTTCCGTGTAATTTATTCATCTCCTTCACAGGGTGTTATCTCGGGTTGTAACTCAACTAAAAGTTAAACTATTTTAAAACAACATCTGAGTGGCTAATGTTGACATAATGTCTTTTCCTTTTCTTCTTCTTTTTTTTTTTAACCAGGGTTTGTTCTGCCACCCAGGCCAGAGTGCAGTAGCGTGATCCTGTTCACAGCAGGCTCAACCTCCCAGTCTCAAGTGCTTCTCCCACCTCAGCCTCTGGGGCAGCTGGAACTACAGGCATGCATCACCACACCCGACTAATTTTTAAAAAACTATTTTAGAGATGGGGTCTCACTATATTGCCCAGGCTGGTCTCAAGCTCCCGGGCTTTCACCTCAGCCTCCTAAAGTGCTAAAATTACAGGCATATGCCACTACACCCAGCCTCATGTCAGTTTTTAAAATAAACTTGTTGAACTCTGAGACAAACCTTAACCTAGCATTCACAAAGCAAATCTTCAAGCATTTCCCCAAGTGGACAAGCAAGTGGGAATTCCGCCTTAATCAGTGTGGCAAAACAGTCGCATGCCCACCCATGTCCGCATGATGATACCTTCAAGCCCCCAGCTTCCCCACTTGCGATCTCTACAGCTCCCTAGATTGTTGGCGCATGTCTCTGGGCAGAAGCCCCCATGTCAATCTCTTGCTGGGGTTTTCTTTGTCTGATGTCTGTTTCTCATGAAGCTGCTCAACAGGCACAGGCTCAGTGAGGTTTCTGCAAGGAATGGCCCTCGTGAGAAAGCCAGCGTCAGGGCCCAGGAGGTGAGCTCGTGCCTACGACACTGCCCCTCCTTAGGCCTGGGTCTTCCTTCATTCCCAGGGTGGGCCCCACACTACATATACCAGGGTCGAACAGTCACCTACAAATGAGGCTTCACCTCAGGCCCTCAGCCCCCAATCTCTCATAGGCAACTGAAAAGAAAAATACACATCTCAAAAATACGCAGAAGTTTTCAGACCCACAACAATCCCAATCCCTATTGATGAGAAAATAAAAGCTCTCTCAAGGGTACACAATAACATGCAGCTCAGCATGATATACAGACAACGTTTTCCATTGTTACATGGAGCAATTGTTCCCTTCCGACCAGAGCATTTCAGAGCATCGTCTTTCTTGCTCTGGTCTCTAAGGTACATCTGCGTAACTGAAAATCTGGTCATGGGTACATCCCTCTAATCCCTCAAAGGTAGAGACTACAGAGCTGTCTTCAAGGCTTTGTACCTTGTAAGACAAGAATCTGCATTTTTCTTTATCTTCCATATCAATGTTTCAAAAATCTCAAGGCCACGTCTCAGCTGGAACTCATGCTCAATGAACTGGGAGTGACGTGCTTTTGCGTTCTGCAGCCTCTGCAAGGAGAAAGCAAGTTGCCTGAAAGTGGAAACTGAGGCTTCAGAGAACAGCACACGACATTGTATTGTGAGGCCTCACTGTGTGCTTTTAAATCTTCCCAATAACTATGAATGGCAACCCCTGGCCCACACAGTGTACTGCTGACTGCTGAGGACACAGCCAGCTTCACCAGTGTGAAAACATGGACAGTTACAAAGTATGGAATCCGCCCTCTTCCAGTCCAGGAACATCCGTAGAACCTCTCCCTTTTCCAGCCTCTCCAGCTGCTGCCGAGGCTCAGCAGCTAACACTGATTTACACTCCCCCCACCAGTGCTGCTCACCGGTCCCTGGAAAGCGACTGCAGTTAGCCATTCAGGGTAACCCGCTTTATCAACCACTTTCTCTTGCCTCTGTTCTCACCTCCCCATCATGCTGAATTCAGATATTGAATTCATGTTTTTGCTTAAGAAAAATCTGATCATCTTTTGTTAAAATACAACCATATTCAGAATACGAGCCTCCGTGCATCTGTGGGATAATTCTCAGAGATTCAACTAGGATTCTTAGCTAACTATTCATACATGCATACACACACACACAAATTTAAAGAACTTTTTGCTATGTTCTTTCTCTTTGGCATTAAAATTGTTATGATATGAAGTACTTTCACATTAATACATTAAATTAGTATATTCAGAGAAAAGGCTTTGCTTTCTTTTTGCTTCTCTTGGTAAGTCTTTTTGAAGATGCTCATTGCACAGGGCAGGGGACTGTGTAGAGCACTAGAAGTTAACACAGCAGCTGCCAAGATCCTAATGCTGTGTAGTTGGTGAGACATTCAGCTGTCAGAGGAAAGAGCGTTCAATAGTGTTCAGTAGAACTAAGTGCCTTCTTTTTTATTTTAATATAACGACTGAAAGAAGAGGAAAAGAACATAAGATAAAAGACAGAGCAAATCTACATGTCACCAACCAAAACAGCGGGATCAGTATATTTCCAAGTAGTGAAAATGCTTCTTTTATATTTTTTTAATTTATAAAGAATAGAAATTTATTTTTTATGGTTCTGGAGGCTGGAAGGTCCCAAGATGCCAGCAGATTGGCAATTCTGATTCCAAGATGACACTTTGCACACTGCATGCTTCAGAGGGGAGGAACACTCTTTCTCACATGGCAGAATATTAGAAGGGCAAAGACAGGGTAAGAGGGCAAGAGGGGGCCAAACTTCACCAAATCCCATCCATGAGGGTGGGGCCCTCATGGCCTAATCACAGGGTGTTTAGTTGTTTAGTTTTCTGTTCCTGTGTTAATTTGTTGCAAATGATGGCTTTGTTCTTGATTTCAAAGAACTTATTTATTTCTGCCTTAATTTCATTATTTACCCAGTAGTCATTCAGGAGCAGGTTGTTCAATTTCCATGTAGTTGTGTGGATTTTAGTGAGTTTCTTAATCCTCAGTTCTAATTTGATTGCACTGTGGTCTGAAAGGCTGTTCTTTATGATTTCCATTCTTTTGCATTTGCCAAGGAGTGTTCTTCTTCCAATTAAGTGGTCAATTTTAGAATAAGTGCCATGTGACACTGGGAAGAATGCATATTCTGTTGATTTTGGGTGCAGAGTTCTGTAGATGTCTATTAGGTCTGCTTGATCCAAAGCTGGGTCCAAGTTCTGAGTATCTTGGTTAATTTTCTGTTTCATTGATCTATACAATATGGAAAATGGGGTGTTGAAGTCTCCCACTATTATTGTGTGGGGGTGTATGTCTTTTTGTAGATCTCTAAGGACTTGTTTTATGAATCTGGGTACTCCTATACTGGGTGCTTATGTAAAAATAGTTAGCTCTTCTTGTTGATCTCTAAGATTTGTAGAGCCTTTTGTAGATCTCTAAGAACTTGTTTTATGACTCTGGGTGCTCCTGTATTGGGTGTATATATATTTAGGGTAGTTAGCTCTTCTTGTTGCATTGATCCCTTTACCATTATGTAATGCCCTTCTTTGTCTTTTTTGATATTTCTTGGTTTAAAGTCTGTTTTATCAGAGACTAGGTTTACAACCCCTGCTTTCTTTGCTTTCCATTTGCTTGGTGAATATTCCTCCATCCCTTTATTTTGAGCCTATGTGTGTCTTTGCACATAAGATGGGTCTCCTGAATACTGCACACCAATGAGTCTTGACTCTATCCAATTTGCCAATTTGTGTCTTTTAATTGGGGCATTTAGCACATTTACATTTAAGGTTAACACTGTTATGTGTGAATTTGGTCCTGTAATCGTGATGCCGGCTTGTTATTTTGCACATTAGTTGATGCTGTTCCTTCCTAGTGTCCTTGGTCTTTATATTTTGGTGTGTTTTTGCAGTAGCTGGTACCCATTTTTCCTTTCCATATTTAGTGCTTCCTTCAGGAGCTCCTGTAAGGCAGGCAGGGTTGTGACAAAGTCCCTCAGCATTTACTTGTCTGGAAAGGATTTTATTTCTCCTTCACTTATGAAACTTAGTTTGGCTGGATATGAAATTCTGGGTTGAAATTTTTTTTCTTTAAGAATGTTGACTATTGGCCCCCAATCTCTTCTGGCTTGTAGGGTTTCTGCAGAGAGATCCACTGTTAGTATGATAAGACTCTTTTTTGTAGGTGACCTGACCTTTCTCTCTGGCTGCCCTTAACATTTTTTCCTTCATTTCAACCTTGGAGAATCTGATGATTATGTGTCTTGAGGCTGATCTTCTTGTAGAGTATCTTAGTGGTGTTATGTGTACTTCCTGAATTTGAATGTTGGCCTGTCTTGCTAGGTTTCTCCTGGATCATATCCTGAAGTGTGTTTCCCAACCTGGTTCTATTCTTCCTATAACTTTCAGGTACTCCAATCAATCATAGGTTTGGTCTTTTTACATAGTCCCATATTTTTTGGAGGTTTTGTTTGTTCCTTTTCATTCTTTGTTCTCTAACCTTGTCTGTACAACTTATTTCAGCAAGGTCATCTTCAATCTCTAATATCCTTTCTTCTGCTTGATGGATTCAGCTATTGATACTTGTGTATGCTTCATAAAGTTCTCATGCTGTTTTTTTCAGCTCCATCCAGTTTTTTTATGTTCCTCTCTAAACTGGTCATTCTAGTTAGCAGTTCCTGTGACCTTTTATCAAGGATCTTAGCTTCCCGCATTGGATTAGAACATGTTCCTTTGACTCAGAGTTTGTTATTACCCATCTTCTGAAGCCTGCATCTCTCAATTCATCAATCTCATTCTTCATCCAGTTTTGTCCCCTTGCTGGCAAGGTGTTGTGATCATTTGGAGAAAAGGAGGCATTCTGGCTTTTGGAATTTTCAGGGTTTTGCACTGGGTTTTCCTCATCTTTGTGCATTTATCTACCTTTGATCTTTGAGGCTGACGACCTTTGGATGGGGGGTTTTTGTGTGGGGTTCTTTTTTATTTATTTATATTGTTGTTGCTTTCTGTGTGTTAGTTTTTCTTCTAACAATCAGTCTCCTCTTCTGCAGGTCTGCTGGAGTTTGCTGGAGGTCCACTCCAGACCCTGTTCACCTGGGTGTCACCAGTGGAGGCTGCTGAACAGCAAAGATTGCTGCCTGCTCCTTCCTCTGGAAGCTGCATCCCAGAGGGGCACCAGTCTGATGCCAACCGGAGCTCTCCTGTATGAGGTGTCTGTCGACCCCTGTTGGGAGGTATCTCCCAGTCAGAAGGCACGGGGGTCAGGGACCCACTTGAGGAGGCAGTCTGTCCTTTAGCAGAGCTGGTGTGCTGTGCTTGGAGGATCCCCCTTGTCAGGATGACCTGCTCTCTTCAGAGCTGGCAGGCAGGAAAGATTATGTCTGCTGAAGCTGTGCCCACAGCTGCCCCTCCTCCCAGGTGCTATTCTCAGGGAGATGAGAGTTTTATCTGTAAGCCCCTGACTGGGGCTGCTGAATTTCCTTCAGAGATGGCCTTCCCAGTGAGGAGAAATCTAGACATGCAGTCTGGCCATAGCCACTTTGCCACACTGTGGTGAATTACACCCAGTCTAAACCTCCCTGTCTCCTTAGCACCGTGAGGGGAAAATTGCCTGCTAAACCCTCAGTAATGGCAGACGTCCCTCCCTCCACCAAGCTTGGTTGGTCGACTCCAGACTGCTGTGCTGGCAGTGAGAATTTCAAGCCAGTGGTCCTTAGCTTGCTGGGCTCCGCAGGAATGGGACTTGCTGAACAAGAACACTTGGCTCCGTGGCCACAGCCCCTTTCCAGGGGAGTGAATAGCTCTGTCTCACTGGGGTTCCAGGCACCGCTGGGTATGAAAACACTCCTGCAGCTAGTTGGTGCCTGCCCAACTAGCTGCCCAGTTTTGTGCTTGAAACTCAGGTCCCTGGTGGTGTAGGCTCATTAGGGAATTTCCTGGTCTGTGGGTTGCAACAATCCATGGGAAAAGCATAGTACCCTGGGTGGATGGCATAGTCCCTCACCGCATGCCTTGGCTGGGGGAGGGAGGTCCCCTAGTTCTGTGCACTTCCTGGGTGAAGTGACACCCCACCCTGCTTCTGCTGGCCCTCCATGGGTTGCCTCCACTGCCTAACCAGTCCCAGTGAGATGAACTGGATACCTCAGTTGGAAATGCAGAAATCAGCCACCTTTGGTGTTGGTCTCACTGGGAGCTGCACACTGGACCTGTTTCTATTCAACCATCTTGGTTCCTCCCCTCTTTTATCTTAATGGTACTTTTCTTTTCCCCTCTCTCAGCCACATTGAATGTTAAAATCAGACTTTAAACTGGTTTGTGTAAATTAGGTAGTAACTATTTTTTTTTTAAATAAAAAGGATTGTTGGCTTATATTTGCTTTCACAAATTCAAGAACTGTATTTTTACAAAAAATTCCACCAAATATGAGTTATGTTCATTTCCCTTATGGATGCAGAGCAGAGATAAAATCCTTTTTGCCTTTTTTTCTTTAGTTCTGGTAACATGTGAGTTTCAGTTCTAATTTTTTCTACTAACCACTTATAGCCACAACTAAATGTTTTCGAATGGATTTTAAAAAATAAATGACACTTTTAGAATATAAACTTCAACAGAGCTTTCACAATTGATTATTAATTATAAATATTAGGGTCAAAAAATATTCTGAGATTTCCAAATTAGCATATGAGAACAAAGCTCTTCACAAGTAATATAAAGAAGAAAGGTCTTCTCATTCATTAAATATGTGCATATATATACATATGTCCTTTAAAAATATATACCTATGTGTGTGCATGTGTGTACATGTGTTTGCATACACACAAATTCAGGTCCAATAATTCAACACTGATTTAAGACCTAGCTCTTATTTTGCTTGCAACAGACTGTTATATACCAACTAGAAAATGTGTAGGGAGTGCTAAAACTGAAACCACCTTTGCAAAATTTATGACCGTAAGAGAAATATGACATAGAAAAATTATGACAGTGAAAGAAATCTAACCTAATTGACTCCATCTTGTTTCTAACCTCCAAGCTGTCCTTTTAAATTCTTGGGCATAGGCCAAGCTAATTGTAGGAGAAATTCAGCTTTACTTTAAAACAAAGACAACAACATCTTCTTCTGGAAACTAACCTCATCCTTATTCAGGGACCAAAAACCTCCTTCAGAAAACTAACAAATTTGGTACAAGTTTAGGACTATGGCTGAGGAGTCGTGCAGCCAAAAGCCACAAGATTTGTAACGTCCTCAATTGCTCCTGTAGAAAACATCACTATTGTAAAACCTAAGATTGGTGTTCAAGGTATTTTTCAGACTCTGCATATGTTTGGGCCAGCTGGTGACCACCTGGACCACTAAACTGGCTCAACTGGTTTGGTGATCCCACAAACTAAAGACAGCAAGAGACAGCTTTCATTTTAGACCCAATCAATCAGCATTTCCCATTGCTTAGACCCTTCCCGCCAAGTTATCCTTAAAAACTAGTCTCCAAATTTCCAGAGAGACTGATTTCAATAATAAATTCTGGTTTTCTGCTTAGCTGGCTCTGTGCTTATTAAAGTGTTTCTCTATTGGAAATCAGTTGTCTTGGCAAATTGGTTATATCTGTGCAGCAGGCAAGAAGAACCTGTCAGGCAATTATAGAAGTAGAAGATCATCATTTTGTAACCATCATAATAAAGATTAGTTCAGGCATAAATCACAAAGATATTAAATCCAGAACAATATTTTGATGAAAAATAGGATATCTGCATAGTCTTAAAGTGTTTCTACATGGATCACTTATGAATTGCATGGGAAAATACAATAATTACATAGTGGAGAAATTGGATGACATCTTGACAGAGGGATCAAAAGTAACGTTGCCAGTGAGGAACATGAGGATGTCATGTGTACCCAGATGTGATATGGTCAGGAATTCATAAATTAAATCTAATTATAAGAAAACATCAGAAACTGCCCCCTGCCCAACCAAAGTATTCTATTTTAAAAAGCTAAAGTCATAAAAGACAAAAAATCTGTGAAAGTCTTCTGGAGAATTCTAGATTAAAAGAAAATAAAGAGATATAAAAACTAAATATATGATTTTTAGACTAAATCCTGTAATGAAGAGAAAAGTACTATAAAAAAGATTGATAGGTCACTTGGCCAGGCATGGTGGCTCATGTCTGTATTCCCAGAACTTTGGGAGGCTGAGGTGGACAGATCATTTGAGGTTAGGAATTTCAGACAACCCTGGGCAACATGGTGAAACCCCATCTCTACTGAACCTATGAAATCAAAATTAGCCAGGTGCAGTGGTGCATGCCTGTAATCCCAGCTACTTGGGAGGCTGAGGCATGAGAATCCCTTGAACCTAAGAAGCAGAGGTTGCAGTGATCCAAGATTGCAACACTGCACTCTAGCCTGGGCAGTAGAGTGAGACTCTGTCTCAAAAACAACAACAAAGTAACAAAAAAAGATTGATAGGTCACTTGACAGAATCTGCCACTGATGGCAGATTGGACTGAACAATTTAATCTCATTTCCTGAAGTTGGTAACTGTGATGTAGTTCTGTTGGAGAATATCCCAATTCTTATGAAATATGTATGGGCATATTTACAGAGAAAGAATGGACAAATGGAAAATGGAAATGGATAAAAATGTTAAAAATACATGAATCTTGAGTTCCTCATGAAAAGAGCTTGGAAGTCACAACTTTATTCTAACAAGTATCAACTTGAAAAAAAAAAAGTGAAAAATCAACAACTATGCCTAGAGCCATAAGAAAAATTAGGTCAAACCACTGACCCCAAATTGGAAACAGACAGGCATATACAAAGAATCACAACACACTAGAGCAAAAATCTCTGCAGGAACCAGTGCCAGGGTGAGGGAATGTGAACTTTAATTGATAAATTGTAGAATGATAGGTGTGAACAAGTCTGAGAGTTGAAAATTCCATGTGCTTCCGGTTATAGGGAGCCCCCATGCTTTTGTATTTTTACCTCCTGAGGTTGACCAGGTTCACATAGTAAATATTGGAGAGAAATCCCCCAATGCTTCCAGCAAGGGGAGAAGAAGAGAAACCATTTTGAAGTACGCCATGGCACTGTGTTCTCCCTCACAAGGTCTACCCTGAAGAGGAATTAAATAGAGCCTAACTTTAATAGATGGGGTTTTAACAAAGCCTAACTAACCTGGGACAGAGAAAATGCTCCACTACAGCTACCTTTAGGCTTCCACATCAGAGAAGGGAGACACCCAACCATAGCCCATCTAACCATCCTGCCCCCACTTAAGTGTGGGAAATCAGAAACATTTGTGAAGATCACAGTGCGAAGTCATAGGTTTACCAGAAGACTGAGACCTAATTACAGAACTGTAGAACATTTATACTCTTCTAACATCTCACCAATACATTACAAAAGTCCTAACTACAGCAGCTCATTTTACCCAATACATATCTGGCTCTCAAAAAAATAATAATTACAAAGCATACTAAAAGGCAAAAGCAAAAAACAAATACAGTTTGAAGAGAAAGCAAGCATGAAAACCAGGCATGATAGAACTGATGGCATTATCAAACAAGGAATCTAAAAAATTATTATTAATATGCTTAAAGCAGTAAGAATAAAGCAGACAGTATGCAAAAACAGGTGAGTAATGTAAACAGAGAAATGAAAATCCTAAGGAAAGAAAAAAAAAAGAAATGCTAGAGGTTAAAAAAAAAACTCTGTAAGTTACAAGAACTACTAAAAGAGCCTGGTTGACAGTTGATGGTGGTTCACGTCTGTAATCCTAGCACTTTGGAAGGCTGAGGGCAGTAGGCTCGCTTGAGCCCAGTAATCTGAGACCAGCCGGGGCCAAAAAAGTGAGACACCTGTCTCTACAAAAAATGAAAATAAAAATTAGCCAGGCATAGTAGCATGTGCCTGTAGTCCCAGCTACTTGGAAGGCTGAGGTGGGATGACTGCTTGAGCCCAAGAGGTTGAGGGTCCAGTGAGTTGTGATTATGCCACAGCCTTCCAACCTGAATAACAAAGCAAGGTTCTATTTTCAACAGAAAAGAAATGCTAAAAGAAATTATTTAGGGAAAGATGAATAATTTAGGTCAGAAACTGGAATTTATATCAAGAAAGGAAGAGCACTGATTAAATAATGAATTAACAATCAGTGAAAGCAAATTAAAATTCTTTATTTTCTTTATTTTTAATTGGCCTAACAGATTACGATTTGTTCAAAATATGGCAATGATGTATTTTATGTGCTTATGTATCTGTGTGTGTGTGTGTATATATATATATATATATATATGCTTATCTATAAGTGAAATGAGTAACAGCAATGATACAAGATATGGGAGGGAGAACTTAGGATTTTATTATAAGATGTTCATATTATTATGAAGTGGTAAGAGTTGTTTCAAAATCAGCTTATATTATTTGTAAATATGCATTATAAACTCCAAGAAATGAGAGAAAATTGAATCCTACAAAATTCTCAATTAAATCCACAAAGACAGAAAATGAGTGAAATACAAAAAAAGAAACAAAGAACAAGAGAGGCCAGGCACAGTGGCTCACACCCCTAATCCCAGCACTTTGGGAGACTGAGTCAGGTGGATTGCTTGAGCCCAGGAATTTGAGACCAGCCTGGGCTACATGGCAAAACCCTGTCTCTACAAAAAAATACAAAAATTGGCCAGGCATGGTGGCATATGCCTATAGTCCCAACTACTTGAGAGGCTGAGGTGGGAGGATTAGTTGAGCCCAAGAGGTTGAGGCTGTTGTAAGCTGTGACTGTACCACTGCACTCCAGTCTGGGCAACATAGAAAAACTCTGTCTCTAACAAAAAGAAGAAGAAAGAAGAAGATGAAAGAAGAAGAAGAAAGAAGAAAGAGAAAGAAGAAGAAGAGGAGGAGGAGGAAGAAGAAGGGCAACAAATAGAAAGTATTACAAACACAGTAGCTATGAATCCAACTATACCTGTTATTACCTTGAACCATCAACGGTCTAAATGTACCAATTAAAAGACAGATTACCAGAGTGGATCCAAAAACAAGACCCAAGTATATGTTGTCTACAAGAATCTCATGTTAAATATGAAGACATATAGATTAAAAGTAAATAGGTGGAGAAAGATATACCATACTAGTACTAATCAAAAGAAAGCAGAAGAAACTTTGTGAACTTTAGACAGAGCAAACTTCAGAACAAGGAAAGTTATCAGGAGTAAAGAAGAATATTACATGATGATAAATGGGTCAATTCTCCAAAGAGATGTAACAATCCTTAATATGCAGGAGCCTAACAACAGAGATTAAATATGTGAGGCAAAATCTGATAGAAAGGCAAGGAGAAATACATGAATCCACTATTATAGTTGGAGACTTCAAAAATAGATGAATATGGGTAAAAGATATTTCTATAAAGCACCATATATTGGGGCCTGCACACACACACACGTACACACATAAATATATACAAATTTATATGTATTTTTATTTTTCCTAAATATAGTATCTACATTGTACAGACTATAGTCATTAGCCAGATGTCTGTTTTGACTTAAGTTGGACAAAGCTCACTTTGGGGAACTGTGAGGCATCCTAGGGGATAATGCATCCTAAGGGCATGAAAACTTTAGAGTCACAGCAAGTTTAAGCAAGTGAAAATGTGTAGAGATTCTGAGTACAGCATGGTGTGATACAGAGGTCTAAGGGGATGAGCAGGTCCTATTTATAGAAACCTAAGGCAGCTGTTTTCTGAAAACTCTCTGTGACACTGGCATTCCAGATACCTTGCTTAAGGGAGCTCTGACAGAATGTAAGAGAAATGCAAGTCCTTTTCCACCCTCCAACACCCTGCAGCTTCAAAGAGTCATAGCTGAATCAGAGGATAGAGGTGTCTGGTGCACAATGGACATCAGAAAGGAAAGAAAGAAAAGAAATATGGGGGATTGTGTGGCAGCTAGTTAACACAGTTGGCCATACTTGCTTGAAACACTCAGCAACACGCTGAAAACTATGAGCCAGGGTAAAAGAGTCCAGTAGTGACCACGATTACAGCCCCATTTAATACCCACAGGCAGGTGACCTCTAGGGAAGCTTAGAGGATGTGAAGTCTACACCTCTACATTTTCCTATGAAAACAGCAACTGATGCCCCAATCAAGAGGCAGGCCAAAAATTGCCATATAAAATAAAGGCAGATTTTCTTAATTTTTTTTTTTTTTTTTTTTTTTTTTTTACATTTATAAACACAAAGGCCTCAAGCAGAACAGAAAATCAATGTAAAATGAGAAGGTGAATACAAGTCTCCTGCTTTTGCAATCAAGTATTCTGCCTGGAGAACACTGCTTTAGGGAACACAAATAAAAAACAGTGAAAGTTATTCATCAAACAGACACCATCACTCTACTCCTCCTTTCCCAAGCACTACACTGAACTGAACGGGAAACTGCTTTCTCTGTCAATGATCACACCAGTACCCACTGAAAAGAAAGAAGAAAAACTCCTAAGCTTTTGTATCACCTACTGTGGGCAAGCTTCTAGAAAGCTACGTACTTAGACTAACATTATTTGGGGAATGAAAATGAGGAAAGATTGGAAAGAGGGAGATGGAATTAGGGTAGGTAGTTAAAAAATACTGAAAAGAGTACTTCATTTTACAAAAAGAAAGAAAAAATAAGGCGGGGTGTGGTGGCTCACGCCTGTAATCCCAGCACTTTGGGAGGCCAAGGTGGGCGGATCACCTGAGGTCAGGAGTTCAAGACTACCCTGACCAACATGGTGAAACCCTGTCTGTACTAAATATGAAAAAAAAAAAAAAAAAAAAAAAAAAGCCAGGCATCGTGGCAGGTGCCTGCAATCCCAGCTACCTGGGAGGCTGAGGCACGAGAATCCCTTGAACCCAGGACCGTGCCATTGCACCCCAGCCTGGGCAACAAGAACAAAACTCCATCTCAAACAAAAAAAAAAAAAAAGAAGAAGAAGAAAAGAGAAATAGAAAATTAAAATATAAAGAAAGTAATTTACCATGACCCTACTTTCTTTAAATTTATATTATATTTAGATTGCCCATTGCAAACAAACAAAAAGAGAAAGAAAAAAAACTTTAAAGTTTGGGCAAGACAGTACTTCCTAGTGTGCTGGAAGTAATTTTTAAACATCTTGTTTAAAAACTAATGAATTAATGAGGCAAGAACGTGGGCTTCTTTTTGCTCCCTATGACTGTCTGAGTCACTGGATTTATAAAAGACCAGAGTCACTCCTGAAGTTTCTCCAATGATGAAATAACCACACATACCCATATTTAGAAATCAGATGTTATTTCTTTGTGAGTTTAATTTATAAAATTGGTAATTCAACACACATTTACTAAGAAGGCCTGACTTATAAAAAACACTGCTTTTCCTTAGAAGTTAGGGGTTGAACATATCTACAAGGAAATCCGAAAAACTAATTTTACTAAAATTTTATATATCCATCATGTAACTTAACATTTGGCCATGAAGATACTTTAATGCAGATAAGCTTAAATAACCTTGCCATGTCCCCTTATGCTGGGTTCACCTAGCAGCTGTCTACCATCCTTATCCAGTGGTCATCTGGCACTGGAGTTACTGACCACTGCTGATGAAAAGCAGACAAGGAGAAGATCAGCTCACTAAACCTGTGTGGGGTCCTGCCTTTACCTGGGCCCTAACACACCCTCAGTTCTATCATACAGACTGCACACGCCACACCATCCCAGACCAACTTTCACAAAACTTTAACATTGGCTCCTTTTAAAAATGCCATCTAAGTCTCTTTTCTTGCAGAAAATAAGCCCATCTCTTTTTGGGGGAAAAATAAGGTCAGTAAGCAAGATCCTGCAAGTTTCTGGGGTTTCTCCTTCTCCACCTCCACGCAGTTAAAAAGGGTTCATATTGGTATCTTCTTGGTTGATGTTACTCTTCAGCCCTGAGACTTGTTGGTAGCCATTTTCTGTTACACAAAATGGAAAACAGCTAACGTTAATTTACAACTAGAGAGAATGGAGCAGAAGTACACAGATGAGCAGGAATGAGAAGAAAAGTCTTCCCCCATTCTCTTTAACATTGCTGTGCTCAGTTTCCTTTTGCTCATAATTTCCAGCTCAATTCCAGGGTGCTCCAGAATCCTTCTCAAAATATTTCATCTTTTGTTACCTGGTTTTAGATGCATGACACAAAATATCTTCACTGCCATAGCCACTGTAAAATGTTCTACATTTAGGAAATGTTGTGTCTTGAATTTTGTTCTCCAAAAGATATGCTGAAGTCTTCATCGCCAGGACCTGTGAATGTGGTCTTATTTGGGAACAGGGTCTTTAAGGATGTCATCAGGTTATGAGGAGGTCAGACTCAATTAGGGTGAGCCCTGATTTAATGTCTGGTGTCTGAATAAGTTGAGGAAAATTAGGACACAGACATGTAGAAGAATGCCAGGTAAAAATATAGGAAGAGACTCCCAGAGGAAAGACAGCAGGATGGTGACAGAGGCAGAGATGGGAGCAATGCACTGACAGCCAGGAACACCAAAGATTGCTGGACATTCCCAGAAGCTAGGAGAGTGGGAGCAAAAGTGACCTCACCTTGATGTCAATCTGTCATGGTGACTTCTGATCAACCCCAGTCCCATGAATGCCTCCTGATTCCTACTTTACTTACTGTCCCTCCTGTAAGAACATGTCAACCTTGACATAATTGCACAAACTATAGGCTGTGATGTACATGGCATTCTTGCCTCTTCTGGATGGCTGCCTTGAGTTTTTCATACAGAGGACGTACACCTTTTTCCTATAAGCCTTGGTCTGGGGTAGCACGTGTAGAGATCTACCTGTCTTGCTGCCACCCAAGACCACGCTTCTGTCTATAAGTTCTCCAATAAATCACCCTCTACTGACACACTGGATTTGTCCGCCTTGTTCTTGGGTTTCTCAGCTGCGTTGGCATTTGGAGACCACTTTCCATATGCAGTCCTTGCACCGAACAGAGAGAGACATGGAACAGACGCTCCCTTGGAGTCCTCAGGAGGAACCAACCCTGCCCACACCTTGACTTTGAACATCTACCCACCAGAACTGCGAGAGAATACGTTTCTGTTGTTTCAACCACCAAGTTTTGGAACTTTTATTATAAAAGCCCTAACAAATGAACACAGGAGACATATCAACAAGAATTTCTGCTGGGACCCTGAGGCTAAAGGTCAAAGTGATGGGCTCAAACCAAAGTCACAGATCTGGCAAGCAGAAGGTCTAGTCCTGTGATAATCCTCAACTGTCATACAACTATTACACATAAAGGACTCCAGTTAAAAGTCATATATCTTTAGTCTTCAGTTGACCTGCTTCTAGGTAGTAACGAGTTTATCTTTATTTTAATCAGTCAAGTTTACAAATACTTTTAAAAATTATTAAAAACATGTATGTTCCAGGTCTTTGCTATTGTACACAGGGCTGCAATAAACATATGTGTGCATGTGTCTTTACAGTAGAAAGATTTATAGTTCTTTGGGTATATACCCAGTAATGGGATTGCTGGGTCAAACAGAATTTCTATTTCTAGATCCTTGAGAAATAGCCACACTGTCTTCAATGATAGATTGGACAAAGAAAATGTGGCACATATACACCAAAGAATACTATGCAGCCATAAAAAACGATGAGTTCATGTACTTTGTAGGGACTTGGATAAATCTGGAAACCATCATTCTCAGCAAACTGACACAAGAACAGAAAGCCAAACACCGTATGTTCTCACTCATAGGTGGGTGTTGAACAATGAGAACACGTAGACTCAGGGAGAGGAGCACCACACACTGGGGGCAGTTGGGGGGTGTAGGGGAGAGACAGCAGGGGGTGGAGAGGGAGGGGAGGGTGGAGAGGGATAACATAGGGAGAAATGCCAGATACAGTATGCACCTAAAGTAAAATAAAAATAAATAATAAATAATAACAGAGAAAAAGAAAAAAAAACAAGTATGTTAAGCAAGAAGACGTAAAGTAAAATGCTGTCACATACGACATTCTGTGGAACCTCAAGGCAGTATTCGGCAGTGACGATATCATAGCCACCATTGCCTAAGCGATCAGGTTGAAAACAAACCAAGCCTCGCTGAATTTTAAGGTTTTTTGTCTCCTTTTCTGATGAATTTTGGATTTTATTCAATTATTAAAGTTTTGCTTTTCCATGAGAACAGCAGGCACATTAATATTATGAGGGATACGAATACAAAGGAAGTAGAGGACAACCAATGCTTGCGTTGCGTGCAGCTTCCATATCAAACATGATGCTCAGCACTTTTACACCCTTGAGTTTAATGAACACAGTACATATTATTATTCCCACTTTATTTTATTATATATTTATTTTTGAGACTGAGTCTCGCTTTATTGCCCAGGCAATAAAGGTGCGATCTCAGCTCACTGTAAACTCCGCCTCCCGGTTTCAAGGGATTCCTCTGCCTCAGCCTCCTGAGTAGCTGGAATTACAGGCAACTGCCTCTACATGTGGTTAATTTTTGTATTTTTAGTAGAGATGGGGTTTCACCATGTTGGCCAGGGTGGTCTCGAACTTTTGACCTCAAGTAATCCTCCCACCTCAACCTCTCAATGTGTTGGCATTACAGGTGTGAGTTACTGCGCCTGGCTATTCCCATTTTAAAAAGACCCTGGGTCTAACAGAGGGTATGTGATTGACCCGAAGTCGCACAGTAAGTAGCAGATATGAGGAAATGTCTGCCTGAAGCCACAACCAATACCCATTCCATTCTACTGAGCTAACTTGTCCCTTGCAGTCAACGCTGAAACTGAGTACATAGACTTCCTGCTCAAGAGCAAAATGGAAGAAACGAATGTAGGTTTAAAAAGGACACTCATAATAGCACAGAGAAACAAGAAAGGGTGTTAGGAATAGACTAGATTCCTGAAAAGTTATTGGAAAATATCAGATGAGATGAGATTGATTTTTAAAGAAACAAGGAGGCCATAGCCCAAGACAGCACAGAAAAATGCGGGTTTCCCCCACTCTGGAGTAAATCCATAAAAGGTAAAATATAGGGCTATGACATAGGGTGCCACGGGATGATTTACTGAAGAGATTATTTGAGACAGCTGTCTCCCTTCTCTGTATGTAAACAGAACTCTGGTAGACATTACTTGTCTGCTCTCTGAGGAAAGGAGGTTGCTTGCCCAAGAAGGCCTCTACTGACGACAGTGGGACCCAAGGAAGAAGCAGAGCCTAACGACATTGGTTCTCCCCAGTGGAAAAAAGAAAGGCAAAAGTTCCACCCCAGACCACAGCACTCCTTACTTTGCAAAGTGGAAGTCCCCACATTGCTGCATGTTCCTGTTGCTGGTTGAAGGACGTATATGCCGGCTGCTGGGAGAGTCAAGCAGGAGTCGGCTGCAATTGCCCAGATTTTTGGCGAATTACCTCAGGCTGAAGAAAGCCATTTGCTGAAGTTCAGCCCCCTTTCTCCAGCATCTGTCTCTCCATGACTAGCATATGCTAGGGTATAAAGATTCTTCCTGTTTGGCCACCTTGGACAACTGTGAAGGGCCTGTCCAGTGTCAGAATGTCTTGGGGGTTGGCTGAGGCTTGATGTTGATTGCATCAGCGTTTCAACTTCTTTCTCTACCCCATCATATTTTCTTCCCTTCCCCCACAAAAGGTGATTGCCAGAGAATCTGAATGTGCCCAGGATGCAGGGCCAGCTACGCTCAGTACCCAGACATCTGAAGATGAAAACCACCACACTGGCAGTGGTAGGGCAAGGCGGTACCAGGGTTTCTAGAATAATAATTTATTATCCCTGGGTTTGAAATTTCCTCTTTGTGGGCATTAGTGTCAATTAAGTAAAATGTGAATTTATTTAATGGAAAATGTAAATTGTTTTTACGCGACGAATATAGCTACTCAAAAACCCCACATGTTACGGAGTTCAAGGAATTTCCTTACTGACAAATTATTCAGGGAAAAGCTATCTTTAAATGTATACCATATTTTTCATATGTGTTTAAACTTTTATTTAAAATAGCATAAAAGGACATTTTTTGAAAATTCAAGTTGTTATATTTTAATTGTGGTTCCATTTAGAATTAATCATGTCAAATTTCTGATCAGAAATGTTTATTTTCTTCTTTTCATTGCACAGGAATGTAATCTACTTTTAGTTGGCCAAATTCTCATCTTTCAATAAAAAGCACTAGACTTAGAATCTGGCCGCTATGGGAAAGTGGTTTGCTGTCATTTTGTTTTAGCTTGTTTTTTCCCCAGAGATACTCTGAAAAGACTTGATGATATTATTGGTCAAAATGTAATTGCTAATGTTCTGGCCGGTAAATTCAACCCAGGTATATGGTAGATCCAGTTTTGTTCTCTTCTTACATGAAAGAAAAGGTCACTGACGAAAGAAAAAAAAAAAGGGCTAATGTTGGACAATGGTTTTTACTCACGGTGTTCCATGGTTTGGGCTGTGGAACTGGCCGGAATTTCAGAAGAGTCCAGGAACAGCATGTGGGCAAGGACTGCGTGTGCGGTACGCTCAGCGCGTGGTTTGGAGTCGCTTCGCCCGGACCATCAAGCCAGAGCTGGCGCGAACCTGCGGGGACGCCTGCGTTCCAACGCGCATGCGCACTGGGGAGGGCGGCAAGGGCCGTCAGGGCTGCTGCGTCCTCGGGACGCGCTGCCTAATTTCCTGACTGAAGCATGAGCAATAAGCCAGATACAGCCAGGGCGCTGTGAGACAAACAGTAAGGGGCTGCCCCCTGCGGGCTCCCTGGCGGCCTTCCTGAGTGGCACTGAACTCTACGGCGGGTCGCGCCGCCTACGCGGCGGGGCGGGAGAGTTGCTATCCCGGCAACCGAGCCACGCGAGGATGCCGCGCCCGCCCAGCGCCTGCAGCCCGGAGTCCCGTGTCGCGGGTCCTGACGCGGGATCTGAGGCGGAAGCGCGGCTGCAGGGCCCCGGATCCCAGAGAGGAGGAGGAGGAGGAGGAGGAGGGGAGAGGAAAAGACCCTGGCGCTCAGCTTCCGGCCGGCAGCGCGGCCTCCACCTCAGGAGGACAGACGGCCCTGGACGGCGGAAGAAAGTCTCGGCGGAAGGAAGTCTCGGCGGAAGTCTCGGCCAGACCGTGTTACCGCCGTTTCAGCCTGTTTGCGCCAGTTCTGCGTTGACGGCGGTTGGCCCGTTCCTTCATCATGAGACTCACTGAGTTGGTGTCTGTCCCCAGATCACCCGCACCCGCCTTCTTTCTCGAAATTTCTTCCATGAAGAAACTCAGACTTGTTGCAATCTGGCGTTTGTCACACGCCTGATCTGACTGTGCAAGGCAACATGAGGATGCAAAATACGACTGACGTGCTTCCCCCCGTAGGGAGTCTAGGAATTCTGGAAAGACGCGATCCATGAAATCTTCGGCGAAAGACATAGGATGTACTCAAGCGTCACATATCGCAGAGGAAGCAGGTGCCGCGCCGTCAGATGAGGTGGAGGTCTGCGCCAAGGACGAAGGAGAAGATGGAGCCGGGAAGACACCAGGAAGGAGGTATGCGGTCTGGATGAGAAAGAAATTGCCCACAATCCAGTTAGGATGTGGGACTTTGATAGCGGGCGGTGGTGAGGACCCCGGGGTGCCCTGTATCCCACTCCTGTGGGACAGAAGGGAGAGGCAGCCCCTGCAAATCCGGTCACCGTGCGTGATGGTCGCTGCCTTTAAAGCTCGACGTATATGTATCTGACCACTGAGAAGTCTGCTGATAACTAAAAAATATCAGTAATGAGTGGTACAGGATGGTCTGTCTCACAGGTGAGAAAGCGGAGAAAGAGATTCTATTAACAGGCTTGTTGTACTGGAGCGAGCTTAGAAAGTCAACACCAAGACAAAAGTATGCTAAATTGCAGGGTCTTTATTGCCGGTGGCCACAGAGGACTCGCGTCTCTCCAGCCCGTGGTCCCGAAAGGAGGGTGTCAAGACCTTTTATGCCCATAAACCACCTTGGGGGTGGGGATGAGGGGTGGAGGTGAGGGTGAGGGGCTTCAGACATTCCGAGGGCCAGTGCATCCTGTAAATCACCTCCTGGGCGGAGATGAGGGCTCCAGACATTCCAAGGGTCAGGGGACTTTGGATATTCTGATTGTTACTTAAGTGGTTTACAGAAGTCAAGATAAGCATTAGTTTACACATTGCCTGGGTATGGGTGGAAATTACAGACCTTAGTTACTTATTACAAGTTGCAGGGGCCAAGATGGCATGGGTTTGAACTGCTTGCCTGTCACATTAGGGTTACAGAGTTTTATGGGGCTTTTACCATGTCACATTCCCCCCTTGTTTTATTTACAGGAATTAAATCACTGATTCCTCCAACAGGTTAGTATTGTTTGCTTGTTCTAAGGGCTCATATTGAGACCTTAATATCATTAATTTTACGGAGTCTACCCTAGATTTTATGAACCTGAGCAGTTGGTTTAGGAGGCAGGGGCTGAACATGAGTCCCAGTAGGAGTAGGGCCAGAGGTCCCACCAGGCCCGTAAGGAGGGAAGTGAGCCAAGGAGACCAGGAAAACATATTTTGATACCAACTTTCTGATGCCTCTCAAAGTTGTTTTCTGGTTTTGAGATTCTGTCTGACCAGGGAGAGGCTCTCTCGGATAAGGCCTGACCTATTCGCATAGAAGCAACATTGTTCATTAAGGGCGGCACCTAATACCCCTTGTTTTAAGAATAGTAAATCTAATCTTCGCCTGTTTTGGAGGACCATTTCAGCCAAAGACGTAACCTGATCAGTGAGTTGGGAAATGGAGTTTTCCAAGTGGCTTAAATTAGTATCTATGTGCTGCGAGAGAGTTTTAAAATTTTGGTCCCCAGTTATAAGAGCTGATACTCCAACTGCAGTGGAGCTAGCAATGCTTAATCCAGCCAGTTGAGGACCTATTGATAGTAGATGGGTTCTAAGGGGGGTTTGCTATAGGGATTTACAGCACAGATTAGGGTGGCGAGGGTGGTGACCACGAAGAGCGCACAAGTCTTAGCTTTAGTGAATTGGGGGATGAGTGTTTGACACTCTATTGTCTTTCCGGTGGGGCAGTCTTAACGTGGATGTGATGAATCCAGGCCATTAGTCCATCCACCTTGAGTGCAGTGTGTATTGTCAGGATAACCTTGTAGGGTCCCTTCCAACGGGGGGTGAGGCTGGAGGTGGCAAATCTTTTAACAAGGACAGCGTCTCCAGGCTGGAAGGGGTGTGTCGGCTGCTCTGCGAGGTCCAGTGGGGTGGGACGGGTGTCCTGAGCTGGTGTATCTGGGATTGAACAGACTGGAGCGCCTGTAAGGACTTAAGGAGTGTATAATGGACCTTAGCATGCACGGTATCCACAGGTCTGGGGAATAAGGGAGGGGGCCTGCCGAACATGATTTCAAAAGGGGAGAAGCCTTTCCGATAGGGTGTGCATCAGATGCAGAGGAGGACAAAAGGAAGCAGGCTGACCCAGTTTTGACCGGTTTCTAAGATAAACTTTGTCAGGGTTTCTTTTATGGTCCGGTTCATTCATTCTACTTGCCCTGAACTCTGGGGATGATAGGTACAGTGTAATTTCCAGGACATACCCAGGGCCTTGGGTAGGCCCTGAGAAATTTGTGCAGTAAAGGTGGGCCCATTGTCTGACCCCAGCATTAGAGGGAGGAACCAAGGAACAAAGTCCTGTAATAATTTTTTTGTGACCACCCAGGCAGTCTCTGACCTAGTGGGGAAGGCTTCGACCCATCCAGAGAACGTATC
This sequence comes from Aotus nancymaae, assembly GCF_030222135.1. NCBI lineage: Eukaryota > Metazoa > Chordata > Mammalia > Primates > Aotidae > Aotus > Aotus nancymaae. The sequence continues at coordinate 93,292,691 of NW_026988417.1, forward strand.
TATAAACACCAGGAGGATTTATAGCCGTTTGCTGGGGGTTTTATTTCAGTGAAATCTACTTCCCAGTGCTCCCCAGGGCTAGTCCCTCTGAGTCTTACTCCTACCTGGCTAGACCTGTTCCCTCCCGGATTTACTCGGGCACATACATCACACCGAACAGTAATTTTCTTGATAAGTTCATGTAAGTGGGGAATGTAGTATTTGGCTTTTAGCAGCTCAGTTACTTTGGTCTGTCCTAAGTGAGTGGCCTGGTGTGTGTCTTTAACTAGGGCCCATCCTAGAGCCTCGGGGACCACAATCCTTGTGTCCGGTAGAATCCACCATCCTGTGGAATCTTGTGTGACCCCTTGTTCTTTAGCAAAGTTTTCTTCATCAGGTGAGTACGTAGGGGTAGAGGCAGGGTTGGGTCCAGAAGAGTTACAAGAAGACTCAGAGGTTTTACTGGTCCCAAGGCTGCCTGTCTGACTTGTAGTTCAGCCGCCCCGTTTCCCCTCGCCTCTGGTGAATTTCCCTTCTGGTGTCCTTTGCAGTGTATTAATGCCACTGCCTTGGGCTTCCATATAGCCTCTAGTAGGGCTAGGATTTCTTCTTTATTTTTGATGTTTTTTACCTCTGAGGTAAGTAGTCCTCTTTCTTTATAAATGGCTCCATGTACATGAGCCGTAGCAAAGGCATACCGGTTATCTGTGTAGATGTTAACAGTTTTTCCCTCCGCCCAGTCTAAGGCCGTTGTCAGAGGCATGAGTTCTGCCTTTTGGGCCGAGGTTCCACGTGGAAGAGCCTGGGCCCAGACAGCCCGCTCTAGGGTGACTACCGCTGCCCCGGCACACCTGACTCCGTCGACCATGAAACTGCTGCCATCCCTATAGAGTACCTCCTCTGAGTTTTGTAGGGGGACGTCGGTGAGATGCAGTCGAGCAGCGTGGAGGACATCCATTGTCTGTTGGCAGTCGTGTGTGGGCTCCTCCTGTTTGCTGTCTGGTAGCAGCGTGGCGGGGTTTAAAACTGTAGCCTTTAAAAACTTTATGCGGGGCTGGTCCAAAAGTAAACCTGATATTGAACTATGTGGGCATTTGACATTTATTTTTCCGGAGCTCCACGGAGTGGCGACTCCACCACGTGGGGTGCCACTAAATTTAACTCCTGCCCCAAGATTAGTTTGTCCACTTCCTTGACTAACAGGGCTGTAACTGCCACCAACCTCAGATAAGGTGGCCGCCCAGAGGCTGTGGGATCGAGCCTTTTTGAAACGTAGGAGACTGGCTGGGACCATGGTCCCAGCATCTGGGTGAGCACCCCCTTAGCGACTCCCTGTTTTTAATGCACAAACAACCAGAAGCGTTTAGAGATATCTGGCAAGGCCAAAGCTGGGGCCATAATCAGGGCAGTCTTGAGCTTGTCAAAAGCCCCTTGCTCTATCTCTGTCCATGTCAAGGGCTGATTTCCTCCAGTGCAGGCATACAGGGGCTTGGCTCTCTCGGCGAATTCCCAAATCCATAGCCTGCAGTACCCTACTGCCCCAAGGAATTCTCGAACTTGGCATTTCGTGGTGGGGGTGAGTATTTGCAGCACCGCTTGGACTCAGCGGGGCCCCAGTGCCCGGTCGCCCTTCTCTATGATGTAGCCCAGGTAACTAACTTTCGGTTGGCAGAGTTCTGCCTTTTTAGCTGAGACCTGGTAATCCAAAGTCTTTAGGGTCTTTAATAATGACTGGGTGGTCTCTTTACAGGTCTCCTGGGTTTTTGTAGCCAAGAGTAAGTCATCCACATATTGGAGTAGGGTGCACTCGGGGAACTCATCTGGGAAGATGGCAAGATCTTGGCTAAGTGCCTCATCAAACAGAGTAGGGGAGTTTTTGAACCCCTGAGGCAGTCTTGTCCAAGTGAGTTGCCCCGAGACCCCAATATCGGGGTCAGTCCATTCAAAAGCAAATATGGGCCTGCTAACAGGGGCCAGTGGGATGCAAAAGAATGCATCCTTGAGATCCAAGACAGTGTAATGGTGGTGTTCTAGGCCCAAGAGACTTAGGAAGGTGTACAGATTTGGAACCATAGGGTGGACAGTTTCCACTCTCTTGTTTACCTCCCTTAAGTCCTGTACAGGCTGATAGTCCTTTGTGCCCGGTTTTAAGATGGGGAGCAAGGGGGTATTCCAGGGGGACTTACAGGTAGTAAGGATCCCCCTTTTAGGAGTCTGGTTACATGTGGAGCAATTCCCTGTCTGGCTTCCTGGCTCGTGGGATATTGTCATACCCGGACTGGAGTTGCCGTTGCCAATAGCTGGACCACGACTGTGGTACGGTGACTTTCCAATCTATCATCGATGGGCTTTTGGGTTCCAGGTCTTTGCTATTGTAAACTGTGCTGCAATGAACATTCGTGTGCATGTGACTGAGAGTTCCCTGAGCTGGGTTAGGGTTAGGCGGCAGCGGCTGTGAGTTCCCCGGGCTGGGCGGAGCTGGCAGTCAGCAAAAAAAACACTTCTCACACACAGGGACTCTGAAAAGCATTAAATTCCTCTCTCCCTCCTTTCTGTCTGTCTCTCCCTCTTCTCTCCCTCTCTCTCTTTTCTCGTCTCTCTCTTCTCCTTCCCCTACTTTCTTTTCTCTCTCTCTGTCTCTCTCTCCTGTCTCCTCTCTCCTACTTTCTTTTCTCTTTCTGTCTGTCTCTCTCTCTCCTCTGTCTCCTCTCTCCTACTTTCTTTTCTCTTTCTGTCTTTCTCTCTGTCCTCTGTTTTCTGTCTCCCGATAGTAACTCGGGTCTTGTGGTTTTTGTAGTATTTCCAGTTTTGGCAGGTGTTATACTCATGTTCTGCCCTTTCCAGCACCGGTTTTAAAAGTGCCTCTACAGCTAAATCTTGTAAGAAAAGTACAATTAATTTAATGGATCTGTCTTTTGTATGGGCCTGGGGAACAGGTGGAAGGGGCCAAAGATAAAGATAGAATTCTCCTAAGAATCCCCAGAAGGGTCGGTAACAGTCCTTGTATAGGCTTAGTGCCGCTCGGGCGTGGTCTTCTCTTAAATGACACCTGACGTCCAGTGGCCTTGGGAAAGTTAGAGAATGGCAAAGCAAATGAACTAGGAGGTCCGCAGGGTGTGAATTTTGAAACCATCACAGCGTATAGAGTTGACAAGAGATTTGCCAGTCTGTTCTTATTAAGCCGTGATACCCCACCTCCCAGCAGTCAGGGTGGTGCCAAAACAAAATAGGGATGGGCTTCAGAGCACTGGCCGTAACAACACTTAATATCTTTTTGACAGAGCAGACAGTTATCTTGTTTCCACCCCAAACAGTCAAGAAGAGTTGGCACCTTTTTGTCTAGGAGTTGACTTCCCAGGACAAAGAAAAAACTACACCCGAGACGTTCTGGGCAGAATTTCCTTTTGGACATCAACTGATGAAGGGAAAAGGAAATTCCACCCAACATGGGCAGAAATACTCCTGTCCTGGAGAGGGTGGCTGAGAGAACTTACAGGCCACAATGATTATAATAAGAAAGAAAACAAAAAGAGATAGGGCTAAAGCTATTTGCCACATGGCAGAGTCAGAAGAAGTGAGGCCTCAGTAGTAGAAGAAGAAGAAGAGAAGGAAGGAGAACAGAGTTACTTCTATGGGCATGAATTCAGTGACGGTCCCCTGCAGCCAGTGGTCTGTTACCCACTGTAGAATATCTTCCACTCCAAGGGAAGCAGGCCTAAACCACTGTTCCAGACTCATTTCCTCCATAAAAACTTGGCACTTGCTGTTCTTTCTGCTTTGAATGTTTTTCTGTTAGATATTTATATGGTTTACTCTCTCATCTCATTCAGGTCTCTGGCAAATGTTACCCATTCAGACAAGTCCTCATTAGCCACCCTTTCTAAATAAATTACCATCTCCCTCTATCATTCTTTATCCCTTTATTCTCTTTACTTTTCTTCATAACATTTATTACTACCTAATATTATATTTCACATTCTTTGCTTTTCTCTGACTTAGAGAAGAATGGAGATTTCGTGAAATCAGGGACTTTGTTTCTATCTTAAGGACTACATTATGGATGCCTAGAATTGTAACTGGTATCATTCTAGAATGACAATCACTCAATAAAAATGTTTAAAAGAATGAAAGATGAATGAAGTTGTCTAAACCACCTGTATTGGGTCTACATTCTTCTCTAATTTATCCCTAATTGGCCTAGCTAGCCTGTGGTACATCAGACATGTTCAGCTTTCTAACAAAGGTGATACACAAATTGGAAAACATTCTATGTCTCTTAGTCTTAATTGTTAAAAGATAAGTCAGTATAGTCTGACTTCAGCAGTATAATTCTGTCATGCTACTTCTTTTCTTCTGGATTGATCGGGCACTAATTTATGTAATAACAGGGACATCTGAAAGTGTACTCTGCTAGTAACAAATCTTAATACCATGCAGCTTTGCCTAACGTTTAAGAAAACAAATATCTTTCCCTGGGTGATTATCTCCATCTCAAACCATCTTTACCATAACTAAACAATTTTAAGCTACAAGTGCAAAAGAATTTGTGTGCATTTAGAAAATATGAAGCTTATACAAGGAATTCATTACCTGGAAAAAGAAGTTTAAAACAACAGAGTGGAAGAACATCAATGTGTGTATGGCAGAATCGAATATTTAAAGCTCCATATCAATTATGACCCTAGATAAACACACAGAGGACATCTATAATAAGATATAAAATAGATATGGTTTTCATCCCAAGGTCCCATGTTTCTGGTACAGAACTGCAAAAACCCTTGGAATTTCCTAAGTAACGGGAGAATTTCTGTTATGTTAATGAAGCATCTCCCGGTGGGGATGGAGGGTGCCTAGATGGCTTCAGGACTGGGATTGGTCACCAGAAAGGCCAACCTTGTGATTAGAGAATTAGAACTTTGTACCAGCCTGACCTCTGGGAAAAGCAGGGGTGCTGAAGATTGAATTTAATCACCTGACCAGTGATTTACTTAAACATCCCTAGGCAATAAAACCTCAATAAAAGCTCTGGCCATTGAGGCTCAAAGAACCTTCCTGGTTGGTGAACGTGTAAGTGAACCAGGATGCTAGCATGTCATGACTTCCCAGGGACAAAAGCTCCTGGGCTCAGGACTCTCCTAGAGCTCGCCCTATTACTTCTTCATTACATCCTTTATAATAAAATAGTGATTCTAAGCAGCACTTTTCAGAATACTGTGAGCCATTCTAACAAATTTTATAATTAAATGGTAATTTAAGTAGCACTTTCCTGAATACTGTGAGCCATTCTAGCAAATTTTTTAATCTAAGAGGATTGTAGGAAGCCCTAAATTCGTAGCTGGCTCGACAGAAGTGTGGTAGCTTAGGGACACCCAAAGCTGTGGCTGGTGTCTAAAGTGGAAACAGTCTTGTGAACGACTTTGCTTTTAATATATGGATCTGTGCTAACTCCAGGCAGTAACTGTCAGAATTAAACTGGATTACAGGACACCCAGTTTGTGTCAGCAAATTGATGTCAGTACACAGCATGCTAACAGAAACTTTACTTATATGATATAAATGCTTGCACAAACATTTTGTCTTTAATTCATAATTAAAACTTTAGATCATTCTTATATTAAATTATTTCTTCTAAAAATAAAGATCAAACATTTGTGAATTTCTTCCTCATTCAAAAGCAAACTAATATGTTGCATAGATTTAAGGTAATGAAGAAAGTAAATTATCTGAACTTTAATGAATGATTTATCTTTTCTAAAATTAAGACTATTCAAAAACTAATTTGTTTTAAACATTTTACTCACTTTTTAAAATATTTTCTCTTATTTAAGCAGATGAAAAGTGTTACATTTAGATTTTTCACTTTTTATTGTTATTTCAGGATAAAATTTTACAGCCAATAATTCCATATTTCTCTCTAAAATAGTACTGAAAAATTTGAAGAATTAATGGCATTAAACATAAATTTCTCATTCGACTGTTCAATTTTTTCCTCTTAGTTATTCTTATTTTCATCCTGGCTCCTGTATAATAAAGATTCAGCATAGATGGAAAAATAATGCCAAATCCAGAGATTTAAGGAGAAAGGTTTGTGACTCTAGGAGTAAGCAAGGAATGTTAACAATTACCAACTCAAATGGAATTACTGTCAACTAGACATTTGGAAAAAAACCAAAAGATAAAGCTAAAAGAAGCTAGCAACTCATTTTTAAAACTAAACACATGAAAAAACCTTGAAATAATGACAAAAAAATTCACAGATTTTTTTATTTTAAATATATACTATTTAAAATATTTTTACATAATCTGTTTTATATATATATATATGTAATCTGTATTATACAAATATGCTGCATAGAAGTAAATGAAAACTGTCCATGAATTTGAGCTGAGGATTTGAAACATTTCTAAATCAGGTCTTCCTCAATTACGAAACTTGGCTTTTAGAATAATGAGAGGCAGCATTGTGTGACATTAAAGTGTAAGTTTTGAAATCAAACATTTTGATTTCACATAGCATCTCAGCTATGGGAATCTGGGCAAGTTTGATTTCTCCTCCTTGGCTAAGCCATCTTTAAGAAGAGAGGATATTATGATAATTGGGGTACAGATTACTAATAACGCAAAATGGCTAACTCATCATTGGCACCTGCAAAGGATAGATAATTTGGCCTGAATAACCCTGGACTTCGCAGTCTGGTACTATAACTGATGATGTGAGTTTAGGAAAGAAAGCTGGATTTTTTAATTTGTTGTAAACAATGGAATGGATATATTTTAATATTTCCAGCCATGAAACACAGAATGAATTTTTTGCTATTAAACTGTTTTTGCTAAACTCCCTGCCTCTGAGCCTAAACCATATGTGCCTATGCTTTACCAGGGTTATACAAGCAGATGCTAGAAATGTGCTTTGCTCCATAATCACTGTGAATAAGGGAAATCTCTCTACTTTTCATTTTTTTCTCGGAGAATCATGTCAAAATTTTGTAGGAAAAGTGAGAGGAAATCTCTAATGTCTAATATACTATTTCTCTGTAGGTTCTAATTCATACAATTAAAGAACATGCAAACCATTGAGCTGGGTCTGTAATAGAAACACGAGATTATCTTTATCCATGTCTGTGGTTCAGTGGTTCATCATTATTTGTCATTGAACTGAGTCACGAAGGAAGCTGGATGGAGCCTGAGAAGTAGGCGTATAATGTTAACCTGAATTTAAATAAGAGTTCCTGAAACAATATCTTCTGACATTTCTTAAAGTGTGAGATAATACAACAAAGTCAATGAAAATGTATTAAAAATAGTCACTACCCACACATTTCAGGGAAAACACCTGGAGGAGTAGTTGTGGCTACTGATTTTATTTCTTAAAGTAATTGATTGCTTCTTGAAATGATTATTTTTCAAATACAAACAAGTTATTTGTTACTTGTTTGTGAAATTAAATTTTTCATAGTCTGTGAAACACCTCAAAATCAAATAAAATATTTCTTATGCTGAGTAGCTTTTCCCTTTTCAGAAAGAATGTTAGGCTACAAAAGCTTATGTGATTTCGTTTTCCTGGCATTTGCCAAGTTATGGGAATCTGAATGTAAAAGTCAGTTAATATTAACGATTCTAAGAAGCAAGCTGAACAAATCTGGGTTTAGACTTCCTCTTAATTACTTTCCAGTTTATTCTCTTGGCTAGGTTCAACTGAAAACCCTGTAAGAGTTGTCAGCACAAAAAATTGAAACTCCCTTCTTTTGACTTAATCTTTCTTAAACTATTCTAACAATGTGGTGTCACAGTTGGGGTTTTATGAGCAATCTTCGTGGACGTATAAAGTGTATCTTCTAGGCTGGGATCAACAGCTTTGCACCTGCACTTAACTTTCTAAAGCTTCATAGTCACTTTCTATCTGTAATGAACGGAAACAGCTATCACTCTGGAAAGCAACAGCATGAAGGATATTGGCAATCCAAGCTCATGATGCAATCTGAATTTCAAAGTGCACAAGAACTTTTGACGAGGATTTTATTTGATTTTATTTTCCCCAAGTATAATTTTTTAAAATCTGTGCCACACCTCCTGCTTCATTCATGTATGTATGTATATGTGTATGTATGTATGTGTGTATGTGTATGTGTGTGTACATGTATGTGTGTATGTGTGTGTACATGTATGCATGTGTGTGTGTGCGTGTATGTATGTATGTGTTTATGTGTGTGTATGTGTCTGTGTGTATGTGTGTATGTATGTAACAACCCAGTCTATATTTACATGAGTAAAATAAAATCTTCTACTTGAAAATTGGAATAAATCAGAAATCCCTTGGATTTCAGCCTCTAACTAAGAGATTTTGCCTTGCCTACAAAACAGAACATAGCAGAAATGTTGAGCTACATTGACATAAAAATCTTACTATAACTTTCACATACCTGACTGCCTCACTTCTGGTTTCCTTTTCTTCGATACTATAATTTTGTCACTCTCTGTAAACATATTACTCACCACAAAACAGAAAGACATAAATCAGGACTACAAAAATGAGACAGGAGAGGTCAGGGGCACATTAATCACCTGTGGGGCAGGGTGATTTAGCAGAAAGTGTGGGAGAATTGATTAGATCTTGGGGCTGCTGCTGTGTCTCGAGGTTGCAAGGCTTCAGGCAAGTCTTTGTATGCTTTTGTGGTCTCAGGCAACATGTGGATGAGAATGCAAGAAACGGATGGTTGCTCTGAAGAATCAATATGATTATAACTATATTGGCTACAATTTATTAAATTTTTATTGTTTGCCTAGGGACTGTTATAAATCTATATACATCAATTAGTTTTTATGACATTCACATAAGGTGGCTACTATTATTATTGCCGTTTAACAGGTAAGGCAGTTGAAGCACAGGGATCTTAAGAAACCAGACTAACGTTACTTAGCAAATAAGGAACCAAGTGGAATTCAAACTTATGCAGTCCGACTTCAGCTCCTCTTCCTGGCTGCTGTCAAGGTTGCTTCTCAAAAATATATGCAAATGCCACTGTATCAAAATCCATGCTCAATGCTTGTTTTCTTTATTCTTTCACTCCAGAATGCTTATGCTTACTGCCATAATTAGTCCTGGAAGCTTTGAAAATGAATAGATTATTGTGGTCTCCACTGTCCTACAGGCACCTCAATTCTGACCCATTGATGATATTTCCATCTGCCCCAGTGTAGAGAGTCAGGCAAGAAAGAAATTTCATTAAGTAATTCCTATTAAACTTAATTTAATTCCAGTTTAAACTGTTAAATGAGAACACATTCAGGAAAATGTATATGGTGAGATAGCAAAGGGGACCAGGCACAGTGGTTCAAGCCTGTAATCCCAGCACTTTCAGAGACTGAGGCAGACAGATCACTTGCAGTCAGGAGTTCGAGACCAGCCTGGCCAACATGGTGAAACCCTGTCTCTATTAAAAATACAAAACTTAGCTGGGCATGGTGGTGCAGGCGTGTAATCTCAGCTACTTGTGAGGCTGAGGCAGGAAAATTCCTTGAACCTGGGAGGCAGAGGCTGCAGTGAGCCGAGATCACATCACTGCACTCCAGCCTGGATGACAGAGTGAAACACTAAAAAAAAAAAAAAAAAAAGCATAGGGATAGGGAAATAATAAGCCCAGTGGAAATAATCACAAATACAGTTTCAATAGTCTCTGCTAAAGAAACACATCTGAATTCTTGGGGAGAAAAAGAGGAGCTTCTAAAACTCTTGGAAGCCAAAACGTTTTAAGCAATCATCCAGTTTACTCTAGGAGAGCCATGAAGTAGCTGGGTAATGTGGGGACTGCACCCCATGAACTGGTCACTAGCCACTCCAGCTATTATGTAGTTACCTTTGAGAATGAAGCAACACTCTGGTCCATACAGGTACAAAGAAGTAAAAAACAGAGGTGCAAAATATATATTATTTTCAATGGTAGATTATCCCCCTCTGTGACGCAAACATCACAGGTTACAAGTAATATAAAACACTTGTTTCTGTAAAAACTCATCAGTTTCAAAACCTGCAGTCCTCTGTATGCAGATCAGAAACCTGAGAATTTATGTAATGGGTCAGAATTCCAGCGCTTTTCACACTGTTTGAGGTAGGTAGAGAGGGATATGAGATTAAAGACACCATTGACCACTTTGAATACAATCTCAGAGACTAAGCTATGAGCTCTTGTTAAACCTTCTTTTGGTTTTAGCTTTTTGTTCTCCTTCCCCTCTCAGCCAAACTTAAAGAAACGGTTAACCTTCCCATCTCACTCTCTCTTTCCATTCTGCCCAATACACTGTAGTGAGGCTTCCTCACATGCCACGCCTCGTTGCCACTGTGATCCCCTTGTTGGTAAAGCCAGGGCCATTTCCCAGTCTTACCTCTCCATGCTGGTGACTCAACCTACAGGCTTGACTTAAATCCTATGCTTTGGTGACACTTGGTGTTGACAATTCCCCACACCTTGACATACCCCCTTTCTTTGGATTTAAGGCAACTGGATCCTCTGGCTTGACTCAGACCGCAGCTCTACAACCAGGGTTTTTATTTCTATTTTAAATCTCCCTCTCTTTCTGCCCTCAAGCCCAACACGCCTCATAGATCTGCTTTAGTATTATAGGAGGCCAGAATATCCCACCTCAGAGTATGCCTCTTTGATGTAAAGATTATTTTGAGCTGGAGGCAGTTGAGAAGAAGCAGAGACAAGAAATGCTCTCTGCCCTCCCACTTACCACTGTTTATGTCTAATATTTGTCTAAATAGGACATATATTTAGAGAGTCAGAGGTGCCCCTCCTACCCTCTCCATGAGAAATCCATGTAACAAACTCCCATTTATTTGCCTTCCTCTAACGTACCCTTAGAGACTCCAAGTCCTTTTCATTTGTCTGTCTCTAGTCTAGAAGTTTACTGTTCTTTGTTGAGGATGCTACATAAGCCAGAATATAAGCCACCTCTGAGGTTTACTCATTTCTCTAGGTATCTTCCAGGAACGCATGTGGTATAGATATAAACTTACTTTGTTTTGTTCTTGTTAATCTATTGCTACAGGGAATTACAATGAAAAATTATAAAGAGTAGAAAGAAAATTATTTACCTTCCCCTATAGTACTATTTTCCAATTGTCTTAGAAATTGGAAACACATGAAGGTAAGAAATACTTTTTATTTATTCCTATAGCTTCAATTACTACCAATTTCAGAAATTTTAAAATAGATTTAGAGCTTATAGGTCACTTCAAGAATCTGATGAAAGTCAAGGGACCCCAACAAAAAAGCACATGGACACTAAAATTTGAACTCAAATTCAGAGGATTCACAGTCTCTGAAGCCCAAAACTACAAAGATAAAAACATCCTTGGTCCATATGTTGATGATCTGAAAATTCATGTCTGTTCAGATTTCCTTTCTGAGCTTTAAAATGGGTGTTTATAAGTATAATTTTTATGAGCATTGCTATAGCTATATTCTATACATTTTAGTAAGCTGTATTTTTGTTTTTATTCATCTCAAAGCATTTTCTAATTTTTTAAATTTTTGCTGTGATTTTTTACCCATTGGTTATTTAGAAAGGTGTTTAATATTCACATATTTCTGAATTTCTCAGATTTCTTCTTATTATTGATTTCTAGTTAAATTCAGTTTTGTAGTTGGATACCACACTGTCAGGGGTGACAACATGATACCTCACAGTATGCCACCTTGGCATGCTGAGTATTTTGTACTGAAGGTCATTGGAAGGGCCTCAGTAACAAAGTCTCTTTCTGACCTCCCGTCCTCCTGTCTCCCACTGTTCTTGATCCCCCTGAAGTGAGTCCTAGAAACCAGAATTTCTCTTTCCCAAAGCAGGTCATAGAAACTAGAATCCCTCTCCCCCAAACTAGCCATGGGACCTAGGAAAGTCACTATCTCCCTTCTTTCCTGAAGATTATCATTCCAAGGGGGCCCTGCCTCTTCACTGGGAAAAAGGAGCACAGACAGGCCAAGAAGAGTCTGGATGCAAAGGCCTTGTTGGATTTCTCACCTCAGTCTGTTAGCATTAGATCTTACCATTTTCTTCCATCCACGTCTCTACACAGCTGTCCATTCTTCATCAAAATGAAGCATAAAAATAGTTTTCCCTGGGTCTTGAGATCTTTATTTTTAAAGCCTCCTGCATCATGTACAGCTTAGATTAAATAAATTTGTCATTCTTGTCTCTTGTTAACTCATCTTTTACTATAGAAGTATTGGTCATGACCCTTATGGTGACCCTTTAGCACCATATAATACTTTGTGTTATTTCAGTCTTTTTAGAGTTATTGAAGCTTGTTTCACAGTCCAACAGATAGTATGAACTGGAGAACATGCATTGCACTTCCTTGAGAAGACTCTGTATTTTCCAGTGTTGAGCAAAGTGTTCCATCATTGTCTGTTAGATCTCGTTAGTTGATAGTGTTGTTAACGTCTTCTCTTTCTTTTTGATCTTCTCCCTAATCATCATATTCATTGCTGAAATGGATACTAAATTCTCTAGCTGTCATACATTTTCCCTTAAATTCTGTTAAGTTTTGATTCATGTGTTTTGGAACTTGTATGTGTTTATAATTGTTATGTCTTCCTGATGGAGTGACTCTTTTATCATTATGAAATTCCCTTTGTTATCTCTCGTTACAAATTTTATCTTATGGACTATTTTGTCTAACTTTATTATAGTGACTTCAGCTTTCTTTTGGTTACTGTTTGCTTGTCTTTTTATATCCTTTTACTTTCTATCTCTGAATCCAAAGTGTGTCTCTTATAGGTAGCAAACAGTTGTATCATTTGTAAAAATTTATCTGCTAACGTCTGCCTTTAAATTGCAATGTTTAATTCATGTACATTCATATAATTACTGATAAGGTAGAATATGTGTCTACTATTTTGTGGTTTGTTTTCTATATGTCGTATGTCTTTCCTAACGTCTTTCCTCACATCTTAGGTCAATCCTGTTTTGGCCCATGGGTCAGATTGATTTGTATATCTCATAGAAAATATAAACATGTCCAAAACTGAATCTATATTGATCTCCATTAGATTCTCTCTTCAGTGTTTTCTCTTTTAGGAAAAAATAACATTATTCATTCACTTATGTAAGAAACCTAGTTGCCATTAGTTACATTTCCATCTCTTCACTCACCTCATTTGATGACTTACAGGTACCTACAAATTCTCCCTCTTAAAGTCATACACTTTTCCTAAGCCGTGCCCTACTCTGTCAGGTCTGACCACCATCACAGAATGCCAGTTCTCACTCTACATTCCAGACTCAATTCCACAACTCGATTGTTTTTCAAAAATGCAAATATAACTATGTCGGCATAAAAATCTTGGTGGCTTCCCATTGCTCTAAATTTTGCAATCTTCAGCGTGCTTTACACTACCCCACCTGGCTCAGTTCCTCCTTTCAGCCAACGCTCTCACCTTGAACCTTGGCCCTGACTTGCAAAGCTTCTTTCCATTATCTGATCACAGCCTGCTCTCACATATGGTTTTCCCTGAGAGACACATTTCTTTTCATCTTATCCTTGATCTAATTAGTTCCTCTCAGTACATAAAGTTGTTATCTATTATTTTGTACCCCTCCCCAAATAATTTCCTGATAATCCTATTTGAATTATCTTCTAATATTTACTTTCATAGTATTCCGTGCTTTTTTAATCATACCACTAACATCATTTTTTGATTATCTATTTCTTGTCTCTATTCCCCAAATAATCTCAAATTTCATAAAAGTGCAGACTTTTAAAATTTTGTTTCTTAATATATTTTAGCACATTTCCCAAGACCTAATAGTTACAAAATAAATATTTATTGAATGACTGACTGAATGAATGCCCTAATTTTCTTTAATATCTCATTTTAAACTTGTCATCCATAAATTAATTTTTAAAAATTTCTCTTTGGAATTTCTGTTTGTAGTGACTCTTGGAAAAAGCACCAACTCACTCAATTTTTAGATGATGTCTCTTATTTTGATAACATGGATAGGATGTAGTGCACGAGCCTGAGTCTACCCTATAACCCCTACAACTAACATTTTTCTGTTATTATAAAGTCCTATATATGCCTTTTTCACTCTCAAACTTTTGAATTTGAGTCATCTCAAGATTCGAAAGCCATTTCTAGATTGAATATGAATTGCCAATTCTGCTATTATTCTAGGAGTTAACTTTCTTTAATTCTATTACAACTTTTTAAAAGTATGGCCACGCAGTAATTTATGTGAGAAGACATGAGTTTTATTCAAAGTACATAGCAAACTAAATTTTTGCTGGACATAAAGTAAAATAAAGTCTTCAATATACAGTGTGCTATAATGCCTATCAAGCCCCGTGCCTGGCAGGTTGGAGACTTATTCATATATAGTGTAGAACATGCTTCTTAAATGTGTGAGCTATACTTATTCACAGTGAGACACATGTAGCCTTCAAAAACCAAACCTCCAAACTCCCGGACTTCATTGAGTTGACAGTTCACTTTTGAGATGTATATTTTAACTGTTTACAGTTAGAAAATGCAGAATAAAATTTCAGTTCTACAAGACAATATTTCTGAAAGATGACTACCTGAAAAATCATTTGGGTGATTCATTTAAAGTTCAAGTTTATGGGCCATGTATAAAAATGATAGTAGCATGGGCTACCAATAATCAATGTTTTGTAACATTAACAGAGAGAAAGACTGTTAGACACTGTAGATTAAATTCAACACTACTCTTTACACGTAACTCTATAGGATATAAGATTTATATTTGAAATAATTTTATTTATAAAAATTTTACTATAATTAGTTTTCATATAATTTTAGCAAATATGTCACTTTATTTGAAAAATAGAATGCTGTGTAATATACAAAAGTTAAAGATAAAAGGATGTCGATATACTGTTTTTCAGCAAAGACTTGTTGAGTTTCAAAATATGATACCCCCAAATATGGACTCTAGTACTTGAGAAAAACAGCAGAAGTAGGAAGGTCACTGTGACCTTTCCCTGCCTCTTGCCTCTTCTCTCCTGGACACCCTTGTGAGACAAGTGTCTGCTTGCCGTTTGGCCAGAGGGAAGGACTGTCACACAGAAACTCTTCAAGAATCCAAACAAACAGGCCTTAATAAATTCCCCCTGTTTATTACATTGACCATACCCATTTGTCCTCCAATCACACTTCTGCATGACTGTCCATAAAAATACACATTGTCCCTGAGTCTTCATGTCTTCATTTCTGAAAGTTCCCATGTCATGTAAAATTTGTATTAGATAAACTTGCATATTTTCTCTTGTTAATTTGTGTTTTGTTACAGGGTTTTCAGCTATGAAGTCTGTGATGGGTGAAGAAAATATATTACGTTTTCTCTCCTACACTCAACTTTTGAAAAAAAAATTTTTGAAATAAATTGCAGTCTTACGAGATTTGTTTACTACAGAGATATTTTTCATTTAGAATACAATTTGCAGAATTCAGTTTGGAGACATACATGTAAAAATCCATCGTCGTTTATAAATTGAAAGCTTTCTTGTGTTTTCCGGAAAAACACAACAAGCCCGGCATGGTGGCTAATGCCTGTAATCCCAGCACTTTGGGAGGCCGAAGCAGGTGGATCGTGAGGTCAGGAGATCGAGACCATCCTGGCCAACATGGTAAAACCCCGTCTCTACTAAAAATACAAAAATCGCTGGGTGTGGTGGCACTCACCCATAGTCCCAGTACTCAAGAGGCTGAGACAAGATATTCACTTGAACCCGGGAGGGGGAGGTTGAAGTGAGCTGAGATTGCACCACTGCACTCCAGCCTGGCAACAGAGTGAGACTGTCTCAAAAAAAAGCAACATTAGACAAATTTGGTTTTAAAAAACTGAATACTATATTTAACATACTCTATGTTTTAATGTATGTGACTTTATGAATTTGTGCAACACAGGTATGTTACAGTAATATTAAATGTTATAAAATAATTTCTTAATGGTATAATAATGTGCAGTTATAATTCTGTCTATATCGGGCTCCAGCTTTTAGACCTATTTTTTTTTTTTTTGAGTTTATTGAATTTGGAAATTTTACTATTTCTGCTATGGACTAGATGGATATAAAGTACATTAGGGAGAAATTGCAAAAGAAAATATTGCTCCTTGTAAAATATAATACTTGTGTGGCCTCTCAGGTGTAGGAAATACATTTATTACAGGTTAGCCTTTCCCCACAGGAGGGTGGACTCTGGAAATCTCAGGGGAAGTTGGAAATAACTAGTCATAACAATTGATGGCTATGTCACTGTTTTGTAGTAGTTCTAAAAGTGGTTGTCTTCTCATTTCATAATAGGAAGATGCATTCTACATAAGATTAGTTTGCTGGCACAGTTCTTCTCATTTCATTGACTCCTTTCTTCTGTTGAATACTCAAATAAACCAAGAATGGGAATTGAGTTCT